>NC_064618.1:525055071-525680071 GCF_023898315.1 Schistocerca nitens | reverse complement strand
TTGCTACAACGAAGATGACGTGCTACAGATGCGAAATTTAATCGATAGGAAGAAGATGTGATATGCAAATGATTAGCTTTTCAGAGCATTCACACAAGGTTGGCTCCGGTGACGACACCTGCAACGTGCTGACATGAGGAAAGTTTCCAACCAATTTCGCATACACAAACAGCAGTTCACCGGCGTAGCCTGGTGAAACGTTGTTGTGATGCCTCGCGTAAGGAGGAGAAATGCCTACCATCACGTTTCCGACTTTGATAAAGGTCGGATTGTAGCCTATCGCGATTGCGGTTTATCGTATCGCGACATTGCTGCTCGCGTTGCTCGAGATCCAATGACTGTTAGCAGAATATGGCGTAGGTGGCTTCAGGAGGGTAATACGGAACGCCGTGCTGGATCCCAACGGTCTCGTATCACTAGCAGTCGAGATGACAGGCATTTTATCCTCATGGCTGTAACGGATCGTGCAGCCACGTCTCGATCCCTGAGTCAACAGATGGGGACGTTTGCAAGACAACCATCTTCACGAACAGTTTGACGACGTATGCAGCAGCGTGGGCTATCAGCTCGGAGACCATGGCTGCGGTTACCCTTGACGCTGGATCACAGACAGTAGCGCCTGCGATGGTGTACTCAACGACGAACCTGGGTGCACGAATGGCAAAACGTCATTGTTTCGGATCAATCTAGGTTCTGTTTACAGCATCATGATGGTCGCATCCGGGTTTGGCGACATCGTGGTGAACGCACATTGGAAGCGTGTATTCGTCATCGCCATACTGGCGTATCACCCGGTGTGATGGTATGGGGTGCCATTGGTTACACGTCTCGGTCACCTCTTGTTCGCATTAACGGAACTTTGAACAGTGGACGTTACATTTCAGATGTGTTACGACCCGTGGCTCTACCCTCCATTCGATCCCTGAGAAACCCTACATTTCAGCCGGATAATGCACGACCGCATGTTGCAGGTCCTGTACGGGCCTTTCAGGATACAGAAAATGCTCGACTGCTGCCCTGGTCAGCGCATTCTCCAGATCTCTCACCAACTGAAAACGACTGGTCAACGGTGGCCGAGCAACTGGCTCGTCACGATACGCCAGTCACAACTCTTGATGAACTATGGCATCGTGTTGAAGCTGCATGGGCAGCTGTACCTGTACACGCCATCTAAGCTCTGTTTGACTCAGTGCCCAGGCATATCAAGGCCGTTATGACCAGAGGTGGTTGTTCTGGGTACTGATTTCTCAGGATCCATGCACTCAAGTTTCGTGAAAATGTAATCACATGTCATTTCTAGTATAATATATGTAGCCAATGAATACCCGTTCATCATCTGCATTTCTTCTTGGTGTAGCAATTTTAATGACCAGTAGTGTAGTAACAAGATATTTAATACACAAAAAGGACTTACTTCCAAGTGCTTACATGTGCTACGGCTGCTGACCAATTATCGCGTTTGTGTTTGGTGTTTTTATGATGAACAAAGTATATTTCCAAAGTGCAGTCGATCTCTAAAGTGAAGTTTACTTTCAAAAGAATGCCATTTCAATAATCCGAAACCTATGCAGCGCGTGTTTATTGTGTAGCCTTATAACAAAAAATGGTGTTTGTCGTGCCACGTCTGCCAGATCTGAATTTCACTTAGTCTCATCTGGTTGGATTCCGTCAGAAATAGTTGCGGTTAGCGGCTGTGAAATGATTATAATCAAGGATGAACACTGTTGCGTATCAATATACATTTCATTGCAGACCTAGCTAGATTGCAGCTACAGTACAGCCACATTCGGTGCGTTTAGTAGCGAGTCATATAGACTCAGAAAACAGGCATATACACGTATTGTTAAAGCGACCTTAAACTGTCCATAGTTTAATTCACAGTGTGACTACTGTTTACCAGCCTACACAGCCAGCCACAGTAAAACATCATACACAGTAAAATGGGCCCCATTAGATAACTTTCGGATAAAAATTGCAATTTATATCAGTTCCACATAAAATGTAAAACTAAAAGTAAAATATAAAGCCTTAAACTAAAAAAATACAATTATAAGCTTTGTACTTTGAATAAGTAAGACCAGACTGAAGTAATACACATCTGCATTCTAAGTAATACAGCGCTATCTGCTTAATGACACATAATGCGAACTGAGATTGTCCATGTTTGGTGCTAAATTAGGCTAAAATTAAAAGTTTTGAGGAAACACATTTCAAATAATATTTTGAGAGCTGCCTTACTGTATACAGGGCTATTATATATAATTCGATACGTTGTTCCGTTTCCAAATTAATTGGCACTGAAGTTAACCGATTACGCCAGAGACGGAGTCGGCAAACGTGTAATTCGTTTGCTTTCCTAAAACCGAATAAGAAAGCGTTTCAGAAATTGTACTTGGGACGGTAGTAAGGATTGAACCCGAACCAAAGGCTGAACAGTCTCGTGCACTATCATCTACGGTATGAGAACAACTGCCGGTAATATTATCTGGCGGTCCGTTTGAGTCTGCGCGCACAACGGCCTGACTGACAAATTTCACTGCTAATGAACTCGGATACGGTTCAACGTGCCCAGATTTTTTCTTAACAATTATTTCCCAGCACAATGTACCCTGCAACAACCTTACAAACTTTCCAGACTGTCTGTGAACACCCTGTATATCAAAAAATGACCAACTTTTGCAATAAAAACACTCGTTTACTGTGTCCTGGCTACTGAGATAATATCACACATGCTAGAGCTCATTGTAAGAAGTTTATTGACAACATTATTTAGCAAGTAATAGCTTAATTCAATGTGAATTACACTGCAGTTGAAGCTGTCACCAAGAATTATTTGTCACCGGTGAACTTGTTCTCATTTGAGAACCTGTCGAGGATTTTAGCATTACTATACAGGAAAGCAAAGAGCTTTTGAAGATGAGATTTGTTTCCAATTGTTGTTGTGGTCTTTAGTCCGAGAGTGGTTTTACGTAGCTCTTCCTGCTGCTCTACCCTTGGAAGCCTCTTCATTTCCGAATAACTACTGCAATTTATATCCTTCGGAATCTACTTATTGTATTCATTTCTAAGTCTATTTCTATGATTTCCCTCCCCCCCCCCCACACCCTCCCCCGCCCTCCCACCGCCACAAACACGCACTCCCCTTCAGTACCAAATTGGTGATCCCTTGATGTCTCAGGAAGTGTCCTACCAACCGATTACTTCATCTAGTCAGGCTGTGCCACAAGTTACTTTTATCGCAACCAGTTCTATTCAGTACCTCCTCATTGGTTCAGCTCATCTGATATTCTGCATTCTTCGTAGCACCACATTTCAGAAGCTTGTTTTCTCTTCTGGTCCAAACTGTTTATCTTCCGTGATTCACTTTCATACATGGCTTCCTTTACTGCTTGCTCAGTGTACAGATTGAATAACATCGGGGACAGGTTACAAACCTGTCTCCTTCCCTTCTCAACCACTGCTTCCCTTTCATGCCCCTCACTTTTGTGACTGCCCTCTGGTTTCTGTAAAAGTCTGAAATAATCTTTCGCTTCCTGTATTTTACCCCTGCTACCTTAAGAATCTCAAAGAGAGTGCAGTACTTCTGTCAACATTGTCAAAAGTTTCCTTTAAATCTACAAATGCTGTAGACGTAGGTTTGACTTTTCTTAACCTTTCTTCTATGAGAAGTCGCAGGGTCATTATTGCTTCGATTTCCTACATTTCTCCTGAAGTCAAAATGATCTTCCTTGAGGTCGGCTTCTACCAGTTTTCCATTCTTCTGTAAGAAATTCGTGTTTGTATTTTGCAACCATGACTTATTAAACTGACAGTTCGTTAATATTCACACCTGTCAGCACCTGTTCTCTTTGGAATTGAGGTATGAGGGCATTTCGTCTTTCTCGTACGTCTTGCTCGCCAGGTGGAAGAGTTTTGTCATGGTTGGCTCTGCCAAGGCTAACAGTAGTACTTATGGAATGTTGCCAACTCCGGGACCTTGTTTCGACGTAGGTTTTTCAGTGGTCTGTCAAACGCTTCTGGCATTATCATATGTTCCATCTCATCTCCATATACTTCCAGTTCCATTTCTATGATACAGCCTTTCACTTCATCTTCCCTGTATAGACCCTATAAATACATCTCCCATCTCTCAGCTTTTCCTTCTTTGCTTGGGACTGGGTTTCATCGGAGCTCTTGATATTCAAGAGCTGATTTTATTTTCTTTAATTTTCCTGTGGGCAGGATGTATCTTTCCCTTACTGAAATATGCTTCTAAAACCATACATTTGTCCTCTTGGCATTCGTGTTTATCATTTTTGCAATTCCAGCAAATCTCATTTTTTTTGTCTTTTGTATTCCCTTACGCCTGCTTCAGTTGTTGCATTTTTATATTCTTTCCTTTCATCACTTAAATTCAATATCTCCTGTGTTATCTTTGGATTTGTCTTGGGCCTTTTCTTTTTACCTACTTGATCCTCAGGATTCTTCATTGTTTCATCTCTCAAAACTCCCAGGTCGTTTTCTACTGCATTTCTTTCCCATGTTGCACTCAGTAGTTGCCCTACAAAACTAAACTCCGTCCGAACAGGCCTTGGAAGGCTCAACGGTGCCGACCGGCCGCCGTGTCATCCTCAGCCCACAGGCGTCACTGGTTGCGGGTATGGAGGGGCATGTGGTCAGCACATGGCTCTTCCGGCCGTAAGTCAGCTTACGAGAGAGAAGCCGCTCCTTCTCAATCAAGTAGCTCCTCAAGGGTTGAGTGCACTCCACTTGCCAACAGCGCTCGGCAGAGTGGATAATCGGTACCCCATCCAAACGCTAGCCCAGCCCGACAGCGCTTAACTTAGGTGATCTGACGGGAATAGATGTTATCACTGCGGCAAGGACAATAGTTGTCCTACGTTCCCTCTGCAACCCTCAACATCCTACGTTTCATTCAACTTATCCAAGTTCCAGCTCCTTAATTTCCATGTTTTTGCCATTTCTTTAGTTTTAATCTACAGTTGATAACCAATAAATTGCGGTCATAGTCAACATCTGCCCATGGAAATGCCCTCCTGTTCCGAAATCTCTATCCTACCATAAATTTATCAACCTGAAACCTTCTTGTGTTTCCACGTCTCTTCCACCTACACAACTTTTCTCCATGATTCTTAAACCAAGCGTCAAAAATGATTAAGTTATGCTCTGTTCAGAATTCCACCAGACGGTTTTCTCTTTCATTCAGTACTGAAGATGAAGAACTGCTGGTAACTCCTATAGTATGCATTTTGAGGCACCTGTTTATAATACTTTTTTGTTTCGAGTTATCGTTCTTCTTGTATCCCTGATACTGACTGTTCTCCCTGGCACAACCTGTATAGAGAGGAAGATAACTCTGAACTGAGCTACGGACAGTTTAAAGTCGTTCTAACAACATGAACATGTTGTAAGTAGGCTGTTTAGGTTTTTACGTTAGTAACACCACGTAGCGCTTTGTATAAAAATCACTGACTGTGCTGTGTGCAGTCTGTGGCTGGTTGGCATTGCTGAAATATTGTAGTGTTGGGCAATTGGATGTAAACAGCGCATAGCGTTGCGCAGTTGGAGGTGAGCCGCCAGCAGTGGTGGATGCGGGGAGTGAGATGGCAGAATTTTAAGAGTGGACGATCTGGACGTGTGTCCGCCAGAAAGAGTAAATTTGTAATACTGGATATCATGCAGTGATATATATATTATGACTTTTGAACACTATTAAGGTAAATACATTGTTTGTTCTCTATCAAAATCTTTCATTTGCTAACTATGCCTATCAGTAGTTAGAGCCTTCAGTAGTTAGAATCTTTTATTTAGCTGGCAGTAGTGGCGCTCGCTGTATTGCAGTAGTTCAAGTAACGAAGATTTTTGTGAGGTAAGTGATTCATGAAAGGTATAGGTTATTGTTAGCCAGGGCCATTCTTTTGTAGTGATTATTGAAAGTCAGATTGCGTTGCGCTAAAAATATTGTGTGTCAGTTTAGTGTTTATCAGAATAAGTGAAGAGAGTAATGTCTGAGTACGTTCAGTTTTGCTCATCTGTCTAAAAATCAAATAACGTAGAGGTTTATCAGTACAGTAATTCATTAATTTTTCTAAGGGGACGTTTCATATGGCGACCCTGCCAGGATTATGTAAGTAGACTGTTTAGGTTTTTATGTTGGTAACACAATGTAGAGCTCTGTATGAAAATCACAGACTGCACACAGCACAGTCAATGATTTTCATACAGAGCGCTACGTGGTGTTACCAACATAAAAACCTAAACAGCCTACTTACAATGTATATATATATATATATATATATGCTTTCTGTGTCTAAATAACCCACTACCAACCGCAATGATGAAGGCTGTACTGCAGCTGAAATCTAACTAGGTCTACAATAAAATAAAGATTGATATGCGACTGTTTTCTGTGTGCATACCTGATTACAATTGCTGAATCTGCGGCGTAGCTAAAACTCGTATTCACAAAGAATATGATATTATTTTAAACGTCATGTCCACATCTTCAGTACACCAGAATCTGGGAGTTTTTCTGTGGAGCCAAAGGTAATTTTCTACCGAGTCCGCGATTGTCCCGCACAAAGTTATGCGTGGGTGTCTGAGTCACCAGGCCACGGCAAAAATTCGCTGTAGGGCGACCGTTTGGTGCAGGTCTTTGACGGCTGCGGGGGCGGCGCCGCCATTACGGCCTTTATGGGGGCGGGTGGAGCTGAATTTAACGCAGCTCTGCGGCGGCACTCGGCGCGGGCAGCAAATGCAGAACACGTCGCCGGCAGAGGCGCTGCTGACAAAAGGCGAGGCGGAACCGTTTTATATAACCACTCTGCGCCCCGCCGGGCGGCGAGGGAGTGCGTGCGCGCACGCGGACACGCATATTACGCGCGCCGGCTCGAGAGGAACGGGAAATGAAAATGCATTTCCTGCAGCTTGCTGGAGGCGAGAGGGCGGAAAAAGGCAGGCGCCCGCCCGAGCGGTTATGGGAGGACATCAACGACCGAGTGACGTCCGGGGCTGCAGTCTGACGACGCGGGCGTAGGAGGAGAGGCGCGAATCAGGCGCCGATTGTCGCAGGGCGAGGCGGCTCTACGCTTTGGCTGCGGTCATATTCGAGAGATACGTGAAATCTTCGCAAATTTGTTGTGAAAGCTGCACCATTCATCGAATATCGTTTCTACATCTAGATCTACATTTATACTCCGCAAGCCATCCAACGGTGTGTGGCGGAGGGCACTTTACGTGCCACTGTCATAACCTCCCTTTCCTGTTCCAGTCGCGTATGGTTCGCGGGAAGAACGACTGCCGGAAAGCCTCCGTGCGCGCTCGAATCTCTCTAATTTTACATTCGTGATCTCCTCTGGAGGTATAAGTAGGGGCAAGCAATATATTCGATACCTCACCCAGAAACGCACCCTCTCGAAACCTGGACAGCAAGCTACACGGCGATGCAGAGCGCCTCTCTTGCAGAGTCTGTCACTTGAGTTTGCTAAACATCTCCGTAACGTTGTCGCGCTTACCTAATAACCCTGTGACGAAACGCGCCGCTTTTCTTTGGATCTTCTTTATCTCCTCCGTCAGCCCGACCTGGTACGGATCCCTAACTGATAAGCAGTACTCAAGTATAGGTCGAACGAGTGATTTGTAAGCCACCTCTCAACCTGGTACCCGCCTTACCAACAATTAATTTTATATGGTCATTCCACTTCAAATCGTTCCGCACGCATACTCCCAGATATTTTACAGAAGTAAGTGCTGCCAGTGTTTGTTCCGCTATCATATAATCATACAATAAAGAATCCTTATTTCTATGTATTCGCAATATATTACATATGTCTATGTTAAGGGTCAGTTGCCACTCCCTGCACTAAGTGCCTATCCGCTGCAGATCTTCCTGCATTTCGCTGCAATTTTGTAATACTGCAATTTCTCTGTATGCTACACCATCATCCGCGAAAAGCCTCATGGAATTTCCGACACTATCTACTAGGTCATTTATATATATTGTGAAAAGCAATGGTCCTATAACACTCCTCTGTGGCACGCCACAGGTTACTTTAACGTCTGTAGAGGTCTCTCCATTCAGAACAACATGCTGTGTCCTGTTTGCTAAAAACTCTTCAATCCAGCCACACAGTTGTAGGCGACAATGCGGAACTGCATCGAACGCCTTCCGGAAGTCAAGGAAAATGGCATCTACCTGGGAGCCTGTATCTAATATTTTCTGGGTCTCATGAACAAATAAAGTGAGTTGGGTCTCACACGATCGCTGTATCAGGAATCGATGTTGATTCCTACAGAGTAGATTCTGGGTTTCCAGAAACGACATGAAACGCTTCCTCTTGTGACCATTTTTCCGTTTTCTTCATCGTGGAATACAGTTATTGGTACCTGAAGTCTGTGAGGTGACAGGCTTTGGGGGGCGGACGTGAAGATCGCAGTTTCTGTAGTAAAAATCGCGGCAAAGTGGCATTCGAGAATCTGGCATGTTTACATCTAAGATGGGTGTGTGTCAGCCGTCTTGACAGCAGCAGAATCGTCCTAGTTTCGGGATTTACCGACAGATGGCGGTACTTTAAAATGAGTGCGGTCAGTTTGGCGTCCAACCACGTGACGGGGAAACTGAACGGCCGGCACGCTGTCTCATGGCGGGCTTTCTCCGGGCCGCTTTTAGCACAGAGCTAAAGTGAATGTACGTTGAAGAAATAAATAAAAACTGATACCAATGTGGTACAAAGTAGCTTGTAGGCTCATTTTAAAGCAGAAAATTAGCCGGTTATGCTCTTATAAACGTGCCTCCAGCCACCCTGGTAGTTTTTGAATTATAATAATTTGAATATTTTAATAACTAAGTAAGATTGTAAATTGGACATCTTGGAGATGGTCGAGCCATCTAGTTTTACTACATAACTGCCTCTGAACTGAAATTATTGTGATCACCCAGTGTGTTTCACCCGATCTCGCGCATACAGAGAAACCGTAAGTAGTAGGGCAACCTTCGTACCACCCCACTTTCCATTGTTGCCAAATGGTGGCGATGACGTCATCCAAGACGGCGGCATGTAGATTTGGAAACAGCGCATGACGTCATACAAGACGGCGGCTTTTGGCGGGAAAATAGGCCAACTGTGCTATGTCCACTAACCTAACTTCCAGAAAAAATGGCGGGAATTTTGAATTTTGGCGGGAAAATAGACCAATGTCCACTAACCTAACCTAACCCCTGCCCCTCCATAACATTGGCGACAAATTCAAATTCCAACAGGATAATGCATACAAAACTTTACTTTTCTTTATTATTATTCATTATTATTCATTATCATTTATTAACATTCATTATCAGTTATTATCATTTATTATTATTATTATTTGTTATTATTGGCCTACCTCCACTAGAAATATTCGCTCCAAATTCAAAATCCAGCACGATAAGGGCTGCAAAACCTTACTTGCCTTTATTATTATTGATTATTATTCATTACCATTCATCATTTATTATTATTTATTATTATTATTGGCCTTCCTCCACTATAAAATTTCTTCAAATTCATATTCCAACACGATAATGTCTTGAAAACTGTTCGTCTATTTACTATTATCATTTGTTATCGTTTATTATTTATTCAATATGTCTGATTCCGGTGGGAAGAAAGCCATTTGTGTTACATCCATAGCAAAAAATCTGTCACAAGTTCAAATTCCAACACCATAATCTATCACACGTACAAAGTTTCGCCGTCACTTATCTTTTTTCACTGGTAATGTATCAAAATCACGTCAAATAATAAACTGCACTTATAGTAACCTAAGTCACTGATTTTGCAGGGGAAAGCGACTGAAGTCTTTATTTCAAGCAGTAGGGTCATCACTTGTTGTTCAACACAATCAGTTCACATCGGCGAGATCCCAGTGCAGTCGCCATGACGTCCACGCTACAACTGAATTAGTTGAAATCGTCGCCGCACCTGGCCCCGTCTCCCAGGCGCCATGGTCGCCGAGCGAGCGGCTGCTCAGCCCCGCATGCCACGGTTAATGGAGCTCTGGCCCCGCCGGCCAGCGCGCGTGCTGTGGCCTACGGCAGTGCGCTGGGGTGGCCAGTGCTAGCCGCTGGACCGGCGATCGCTCCCACGTCGTAAACACGTTTTCGCTGGACACGCTGGAACTTGCCGAGTTATACACCACGATGGTCCCTTGTCCGTTCACCACATGTATTCGTCACCTCCATACGTTTTCCGCCAAAATTGTTTGCCTCGGAGCTGAAGCACACAACGGTCAGCTGTTCCACAAAGAATGTTCTGCCACACTTTTGGCAAGGAAAGTTGTTTTCATGGTCACATTCAAACCTGTCGATGCCGACCATTCACCATCCAACATGTGTCTCTGTGTGACCGAGAATGCCGTGCTACACTTTTGGCGCCAAAGTTTGCTCGACAGTGGAATGTGCTAGGACTGTATGACAGCACGTTTGGTCGCCAAGAGAACCCTCGCTAATTGACTCTCTCTCGAGTGCGTGCATTATAACTGGACACTCGCCACACCGCCGCCCTGCTTACGTCACACATCCTCCCTACACGTGACGGACAGAGTCTTCTGTAAATATGCTAACTCCCACATCGTCATCTAACCTATCAATTACCTAAGTACTTAATTCCATACCAATTTCAATCATATTAAATAATTCAATTTACAATTTCCTATACGTATGCAAACGGGTTCAGCTACCTAATTTCAACTACTTTTCGAGGACGAGACCGCCACCTCTTCCTAATAGCCAGCGTCGAGTTTGAATTCTGGCAGTAAAGAAAGGTCACTTCTGCTTTCTCTACCAACCTAAGAACATTGTTGGAAAGAAAGGGCACTTGTACTAACCTCAGCAACCCGGCCGCCACTTCCTCGTAGAAACCAGCGCCAAGTTTGATTTCTACCAGTAAACAAAGCTCACTTGCACTTCCGCCACAAACCTAAGAAATTTGTTTCAAACGAAGCTCGCCCGCATCTCGTGGTCGTGCGGTAGCGTTCTCGCTTCCCACGCCCGGGTTCGATTCCCGGCGGGGTCAGGGATTTTCTCTGCCTCGTGATGGCTGGGTGTTGTGTGTGATGTCCTTAGGTTAGTTAGGTTTAAGTAGTTCTAAGTTCTAGGAGACTGATGACCATAGATGTTAAGTCCCATAGTGCTCAGAGCCAATCAAACGAAGCTCATCACCACTGAACTAAGCCACCAGGACTCATCCTCTTCCTACGCATTTCGGGTAAAAGGACTCACCCTGCACTTAGCCCATGGATGGAGGAACGAATTTTCTTTATTTAGGAGTGGAGTACATGTATCACACTGACATGTCCCACACCATACAGACCTGCAAAACACTCCTACATAACTCATTTATAATGCTCTAGATACACGCTTGCTAATTGTAAACAGTTAAAAATAACGCATAGCACAGCCTACAAACATGCGAACCACTCGTAAATAATGTATAACATTTACGTCCAAATAGCCAAACAACTCCTAATTTTTGGAAATAATGTCAGTGCATAGGCTGATGGAAGGAGGAAGGATTGTACTTTATTTATTTGTGACATACCTTTTTGAAACTCTTCCATCCCATAGGTTTCGATATGTAAAGCTGACATAAGGCAGGTTCTGAACTCCAGTAGTGCACTGCACTTGGCAACGTAAACACACCCATAAAGATATTCATTCCAATACAGACCTGTAACTCCTCTACAGATAAATTTGTTCAGTTATTTGTTGATTCACTCACAGTCTGACCAGACTGCCGTTTTTGCGCAAAAACATGTCAGACTACGCTGATCTGCCCGGGGAAGTAAGGAGGGACTGCACTCTATTTATTTCAACCCCTTTTATTTAGTCGTGGAGTATATTTGTCACAAAACACCCGCACTGATCCGACTGCGGTCATCTGACACAGGCCACAAACACGTAAACAACTCCTAATTTTACCACACAATAGCAAACTGCTCTTAAATAATGCAGTACACAATATCCGTAGACGAGCTCTGTTCACTTAAACTCTCCAAATAAAGCACAGCACAGGGCACAGACATGCTCGCAAAATAGTGCAACACACGCGCCCAAACACCCCAGCTGCCAAACCGACCAAAAGTCTCTGCTCGGCCTCCCCCAAACATGACCTCAACACAGTCGCATTCGCGCCTAACACGGGAGAAACTGATATCACCTATGCGCCTTAGATTACTCTCCAAAGCAGGCCGCGTGCGCGTGCGGTCGGTGGGAGAGGGGGTTCCAGAGCCTCCAGCCAAGTTCAGATTCCGCGCGCTCATGACAGCCGACCAGAAGGGGAACTCTCCTCTGACAAATGTGAAAGCTGCATTTTTCTTCTCATGTATACCGCCAGCGTCTCAGGTCTGGACCTGCCTTCAAGTCTATTGTCAGAATTGCCCATAGCTCGTTGACACACATGATTAACGCTCCTGCGAAAACATTTACTACTCGCATGCAACCGAGATGGTGACGGAAAACCAATCACTCTGATCTGCGCTGCAGGGGTTTGTAACGATTGGGAACACACTATTGTTCAAACAACTTATTTAACCATACAGTATATCTATCACACTATCACAAAACACCCACCCAGATGTGCCCTCGGCCATGCTGCACAGCTCACAGACATGCACCCAATCATAGTTTCAGTACACACAATAGCAAACTGCTACTAAATAATTCTTCACACTGATGTGTAGATATGCTCAGTACTCATAAACTATCCAAATAACACATAGGAGAGCCTGCAGAAACACTCGCAAAATAACTCAGCAAACGTGCGCAGGTACCACCCTCCTCGCCCAATCCACAGGATCGTGAAGTCACCCATCCATCTGATTTCAGACCTCACACAGCCCCTGCTCGTCTTCCGCAAGCCAGAGTTGACGTGGTCAACGCGCTCGTCAGCTGTCAAAGCACACACAGACGTCCGTCCAGGACCGGAAGCCGCGACCACCAAACACGGGTGAAAGTCAGCTTTATACCAACGTAGCATAATTCCAAAGCGCAGCCTCCAATACACTAGACACATCATAGTAGTACATGTCTTTACCTCCTACGACACAATAGCACACTGTGCATTGGACACAACATTACACGGCCCTTTAACTAAACATAACTACACATCCCTGCTCTCGCCTTGTCACGTGACCAGCCATCTAAAACCTTCCCAACATTATTCTTACTTTGCAAATTTTTTTAAAAAATAAGGTCTAATTTACTCGTCCCACCGCACCTATCCCACCATCAACATACGCAAACGTCCTCAACCCTATCTTGAGGCTCATATATCACCCCACAAACCATGTCCATCAATCAATTTACCATTCTCATCCCCTCTTTTCGAATTACAAACGTAGCCTCTATCTAAACACCAATCAACTCATCTTTCTCGCACTTTCAACAGTAAAATTAATTTTACACACACCCTGATATACTAAAGCAATTAAAGAGTCAAATTTTATACAGAGCATCAAGCATATACGACACTTGCACCAATTTTCAATGCCTGGTTCATATTTACCAGCTCCAACTTGAATTAAATATTATTATCATTGCTGCAACATTCTGCCAACG
The DNA here is from genome assembly GCF_023898315.1 of Schistocerca nitens. NCBI lineage: Eukaryota > Metazoa > Arthropoda > Insecta > Orthoptera > Acrididae > Schistocerca > Schistocerca nitens. The sequence continues at coordinate 525,666,477 of NC_064618.1, read as the reverse complement.
CTCGATTTGGACCTGTTTTCCGCTCTTAACTGTTGTCACTAGTGGTCGAATATCACTATCTATAGATTGCATAAATTTCCACATAAAAAAAATCTCGCGCCGCCGTTTAGAGACTCCTATATCCGCACACATAGCATCATTCAACAACTATCACTTGCTCGTATCTAATAACTCATCCATCAGGTCTGGGGGAAGGTTGAAACGTCCCCCTTGGAACAATTATACAAGACTGTGCTTAAACTGACACACAATATTTTTAGCGCAACGCAATCTGACTTTCAGTAATCCCTACAAAAGAATGGCCCTGACTAACATTAACCTATACGTTTCACAAATCACTTACCTCACAAAAATCTTCGTTACTCGAACTACTGCAATACAGCGAGCGCCACTACTGCCAGCTAAATAAAAGATTCAAACTACGGAAGGCACTAACTACTGATAGGCATAGTTAGCAAATGAAAGATTTTAATAGAGAACAAACAATGTATTTACCTTAATAGTGTTGAAAAATCATAATATATATAGCAGTTCATGACATCCAGTCTTAAAAATTTCAAAACTCCGCCATTTCTCTCCCCACATCCACCACTGCTGGCGGCTCACCTCCAACTGCGCAACGCTACGCGCTGTTCACATCCAGCTGCCGCTGCCCAACACTACAATGGCAGACAACAATGCAAACTAGCCACAGACTGCACACAGCACAGCCAGTGATTCTCACACAGAGCGCTACGTAGCGCTGCCAATAAGAAAACATAAACAGCCTACTTACATAGCCCCCATGCTCCCCACAAAAAATTTTACAAATTGTTTTGGGCAGTGCCCAATAATGATTTGATAAAATTTTCATAATTACAATAACAAAGATATCAAATGCACACACCTATTGATACAATGTTGGTCAAAAGCTAAAATTTTCTCACAGTCCATAAAGACACTCCTGATATTCTGTTCTGTTTTAATGCACATGCGTGAAGTTGATGTTTCGAAAGTTATTCTGATCTTTTATGTATGTATTCATGTCATAATTCCTGTAACACTGATGTATATGTTATTTCGATTCTTTTGTAAAGCCTGTACTACAAATGTTATCTGTATTGCAAATCTACATGCATGCCACAACTGTGTACAACAATGAAAAACTACAACTACAAAGGAAATTCTCTCTATAATTACGCGCTAGCAATAAACAAAAGCTACACTAATTACACAAACTACAAGAAAAAAATCAGAAGATTCCAGTGAGGTATCCTCGGCTAAGGGTCGACATATGAAACGTCCCCTTTGAACAATTATACAAGACTGTGCTTAAACTGACACACAATATTTTTAGCGCAACGCAATCTGACTTTCAGTAATCCCTACAAAAGAATGGCCCTGACTAACATTAAACTATACGTTTCACAAATCACTTACCTCACAAAAATCTTCGTTACTCGAACTACTGCAATACAGCGAGCGCCACTACTGCCAGCTAAATAAAAGATTCAAACTACGGAAGGCACTAACTACTGATAGGCATAGTTAGCAAATGAAAGATTTTAATAGAGAACAAACAATGTATTTACCTTAATAGTGTTGAAAAATCGTAATATATATAGCAGTTCATGACATCCAGTCTTAAAAATTTCAAAACTCCGCCATTTCTCTCCCCACATCCACCACTGCTGGCGGCTCACCTCCAACTGCGCAACGCTACGCGCTGTTCACATCCATCTGCCGCTGCCCAACACTACAATGGCAGACAACAATGCAAACCAGCCACAGACTGCACACAGCACAGCCAGTGATTCTCACACAGAGCGCTACGTAGCGCTGCCAATAAGAAAACATAAACAGCCTACTTACAAGGTCACCCTTTCTTTCTTTCTTTCAGTAGCAGACAGCTATTTTTTACATCATGCACCATCAACTTAACATCACCAATCCTCAAGTATGTAACCACTCTTACTCACAACATTCCCGCTGAGGACATGACCTTCAATATTACAGCTCTTAATCCAATAACCACCAAAACAACTACTAAATGCTCAAACTAATCCCATAGCACCTTACAAAGCGAGCGTCCGAGCGCCGCTGGCGGCATGTCAAAGCCACATATCTGTCCATCTAAACTGCCGTCCACTCTGCCCCAGGACCAGAATGCTGAAGTGGGTTCTCTCTATACCTGCTCTCCAGCTATTGTCTATATACATACAGTGCACAAATGGATTCCTGAATAGCGCAGATCTCTATCCCCCCCCCCCCCCCCCTGCATCTCCAACTGGACATGTAAAATGTGTCCCCTCAGCCAGCGAACCCAAATCATTCACCCATCGCTGACAATTTCCTCTCACAAATCTTAAACACTCGCGTATATAGAACCATATTCTCTCCTGCCAAAACTCACTTAATAATAAAAAAGCATTCTCCCTTTCTAAGCATAGATGAGTATGCACACATCTGATCACTGCAATTGAAGTCGGAGAAAGACATATCCATTACCTTCTGCAACCTGTACAGAAACAGAACGACCTCAGTTACTGCAACAGGGCCTTGTTTTGACCATTCGCCAGAAATGCGCGCAATGTTGTACGTCCCAAACTAGATACAAGTACAACAGATCCTCAACACCCTATCATCTTTATTCTCTACCATCAAACAGTGAAAAAAAATTACCAGCTATAAAAGTTCGTCATATTTACAAGTCACGAAGGCACCAATGTGATCCACCTCCAGCACGGACAAACGGTATTCACAATACTCTACCCGAATAACTCAGAGTGCGACAATCCAAGAATTCCTAACAGCTCACCAAGTCGGATACCTCAAACTGAAGATGCCTATATGAACAAGATCATATTAAATATACACACGCTGCAGAGACCACTTTAAAGTTTGATCACCCATACTCTAAGCGAAGGAGAAGCTACCTCTGACCCTTGTTCAAACAGTGTTTTCTAACACGCTTTTGCACACTGCCGAACATTTCGTCTTTCTGCCGCGACTTCGAAGTCCGTGTCTGATTCTAAACAGACATTAACATGGACTGATGCACGGCCTCTCACAGGAAACTATACCTTGCACCTTGTAAATCATATTCTTACAGTCGATAGCATAACTTGAATGATTTTAAATAAAGGGCAGCCACAACACAAAGAAACTAGAAGAGCCTGGTGGCGTTGTGGCGACTTTCCAAACTACCCCTCGAAAGTGATTGACCACCTCTACATTTAAACTCATATGTCGCAGTGACTGAATAGTTGATAACTCTGCATTCCAGTTCTAATGATTGTTTAGTTTCGCACACAAGTACGGGATCACCGTTTTCGGTGCTAGCAACCCCGGAAGTTGCGGTCCATCAAACAAAATTTGTTCCCCAACTCAAACAAGCATTGTCAGTCAATCATTATGTCGTACCCAATGCACGGATGGGATGGAGAAGACACCTACCTGTGACATCTACTGTAATATTATCCATCACAGCTGATATTGCGAAAAACTTTACATGAAGTCCAACACTGGCCAATCATGTGACAGCTTGTTTTCCTAATTTCAGTATCATAGCTAAACCATACCTCCTGTACTTTGCAAGTATCATTGCGAACATTCATAGATGACTGCTCAGCACGTCCATTCGCACTTAATTCTCGAACACATAAAAACGATCAAAGTATACCAGACAACGCTATATATATTTCTAAGACCTCACACATAGTACTCGATCAATCTCTCTGCGTATGGCAGTCACAGAGCAATCTCGCCCTCTTACATTAAAAGACCAATCTACCCCGCAACATCGCTACCCAATTATTCCTCAACCAAGCAGACGAATACAGCTACACTCCACCTCTCTTGACTGAACAGAGCTTTCCTAGTCCTAACCCCTCCAAGTGCATCACATTTATCTAAATGTAACCAAGTCTTGGAACTTAGCACACCATATCGATCTATAGTAACATGTCTCAAAGTGCCTTAATTTAATAGCATACAGTTAAGAAGAACAAGAACGGAGTGATATTTATACACAACGTAGTTCGACACATTTTTACGTAAATCATTCAATCTATCATGTGTAAAGCATTGTTCTAGAGTCTAGGATCGGTACATCGAAGGTCCTGGTAAGAGAGAGAGAACATAAACGCACACACTCCTAAGACTAGAACGTTCAGCACTTAAAAACGGGCGATAAACTTAGATCGCCTACTTTTCCATCCTGTGAGACATACATCCTTCTCCCCGGTTCCCCTACGCTATCTCTCCCCCAATCGTAAAACTTTTCCTTTGTATGATACGAGCCCAATATAGCCCTGCGGACACCTCTAGTGCCCACTGATCACATCCGATCACGAGTCAGGAATTATAATATTACTCCTTCAGGTCTATATAAAAATGATAGCTGGTAGCAGGCGGTACATACTAGAAGCAAACAGATACGCATAACAGCAGCGTTCAACATGAGGAAATTACAAGTCATCCCGTCACCAACTCTGTAAACACCCCATCTGTCGGGTAAGTGTGTACACAATGATTACAGCCCCTCACAAATACCCACAGCTAACTTAGTTATGACGCTGAAGTCTCGATTTTATACCAAGCATGCGGCAGAGTGGGGATCGCGTAAATCGAAGTGCGTTTAGAGGAATGCGTCAACTTTCATCACACATGAAATGGAAGTCCTCCGATGACCGACGGGTTCACCGTTAACGATCGCAAGTAGACAGTACTTTAAACCACATACGGAACACGTAGGTGCATACGACTAGAATGCAGGCTATATCACGTGACTAAAGAATCCAAATAGAACACTGGAAAAAAATTGACCTTCAGCAACTTGTCCTTCTCTATAATGAATGAGTCAACGTTTAAATCGTACCTAGTTACAGCTCTATCTCAGTCGATCGTCCCGTACACTCTCTGTTATCCTTTAACACAGATGCGAGTAAGTTTAGACGTGAATGATTCTCTGTCCTCCTGAAAGCCATCAAATACAGCATTCAACTCGCCTGTATCGCTGCTACTTCAGTAGATATACACTACAATACGAACTCAACAAGAAAAAATTGACTACCTTCCTGATTCCACTCACTTCGATGTCATCATTATCATACATACGTCTTGTTGCCACATACTTGACTCCACGTACAAATTGCTCCGTGCGAACCAGAAGATAAGCAAGTACATCCTCATTTTCACCGCACTTCGGTGCATATTAGGTTAGTTTACACGTATGCGCTAATCAGTTTTCGCATTTCTTTCTATTTTATGTCTGATCCATCCATGCGACGGCGAAATAACCTATCGTTCTGTGTTCTAAAATTGCGTGTAAATGTACCCCAGGCGTATTCAGTCACCTCCACATTCGGAGAGCGCTTGCTCTGTTTTCTGTATGTCAGGTATTAGGCTCGAATGCGACTGTGTTGAGGTCATGTTTGGGGGAGGTTGAACAGAGACTTTTGGTCGGTTTGGTAGCTGGGGGTGTTTGGGCGCGTCTTTTGCACTATTTTCGGAGCATGTCTGTGCACTGTGCTGTGCTTCATTTGGAGAGTTTAAGAGTACAGATATCGTGTGCGGATATTGTGTACTGCATTATTTAAGAACAGTTTGCTGTTGTGTGGTGAAATTAAGAGTTGTTTATGTGATTGTGGCCTGTGTCAGATGACCGCAGTCGGATAAGTGTGGGTGTTTTGTGACAAATATACTCCACGACTAAATAAAAGGGCTTGAAATAAATAGAGTGCAATCCTTCCTTACTTCCCTGAGCAGCACAGCGCAGTCTGACCTGTTTTTGCGCAAAAAACGGCAGTCTGGTCAGACTTTGAGTGAGTCAATAAATAAATGGACACATTTTTCTGTAGAGGAGTTACAGGTCTGTATTGGAATGAATATCTTGATGGGCGTGGTTGTGTTGCCAAGTGTAGTGTAAGTAGGCTATTTAGGTTTTTATACTGGTAACGCCACGTAGCGCTTTGTATGAAAGTCACTGGCTGTGCTGGGTGCAGTCTGTGGCTAGTTTGCATTGTTGTCTGCCATTGTAGTGTTGGGCAGCTGGATGTTAACAGCGCATAGCGTGGCGCAGTTGGAGGTGAGCCGCCAGCAGTGGTGGATGTGGGGAGAGAAATGGCGGAGTTTTGAAATTTGTAAGACTGGATATCATGAACTGATATATATATATATATATTATGACTATTAAGGTAAATACATTGTTTGTTCTCTATTAAAATCTTTCATTTGCTAACTATGCTATCAGTAGTTAGTGCCGTCCGTAGTTTGAATCTTTTATTTAGCTGGCAGTAGTGGCGCTTGCTGTATTGCAGGAGTCGAGTAACGAAGATTTTTGTGAGATAAGTGATTTGTGAAAGATATAGGTTAATGTTAGTCGGGGCCATTCTTTTGTAGGGATTTTTGAAAGTCAGATTGCGTTGCGCAAAAATATTGTGTGTCAGTTTAAACACAGTCATGTACAATTTTTCTAAGGGGACGTTTCAGTAGTGCACTACTTTAGTTCAGAACCTGCCTTAGGTCAACCTTACATATCGAAACCTATGGGATGGAAGAGTTTCAAAAATAAAGTACAATCCTTCCTCCTTCCATCAACCTATGCACTGAAATTATTTCCAAAAATTAGGAGTTGTTTGGCTATTTGGACGTAAATGTTATACATTATTTACGAGTGGTTCACATGTCTGTAGGCTGTGCTATGCGTTATTTTTAACTATTTACAATTAGCAAGTGAGCATTATAAATGAGTTATGTAGGAGTTTTTTACAGGTCTGTATCATGTGGGACATGTCAGTGTGATACATATACTCCATTCCTGAATAAAGTAAATTCGTTCCTCCATCCATGGGCTAAGTGCGGGGTGAGTCCTTTTACCCAAAATGCGTAGGAAGTGGTTGAGTCCTGGTGGCTTAGTTCAGTGGTGATGAGCTTCGTTTGAAACAAATTTCTTAGGTTTGTGGCGGAAGTGCAAGTGAGCTTTGTTTACTGGCACAATTCAAACTTGGCGCTGGTTTCTAGGAGGAAGTGGCGGCCGGGTGGCTGAGGTTAGTACAAGTGCCCTTTCTTTCCAACAATTTTCTTAAGTTGGTAGAGAAGGCAGAAGTGACCCTTCTTTTCTGCCAGAATTCAAACTCGGCGCTGGTTGCTAAGAAGAGGTGGCGGTCTGGTCCTCGAAAAGTAGTTGAAATTTAGTAGTTGAACCCGTTTGCATATGTATATGAATATGTAAATTGAATTATTTAATATGATTAAAACTGGTATGGAATTAAGTTCTTAGGTAATTAATAGGTTAGATGACGATGTGGGAGTTAGCAAATTTACAGAAGACTATATCCGTCGCGTGTATGGAGGGTGTGTGACGTAAGAAAGGTGGCGGTGTGGCGAGTGTCCAGTTATAACGCGCGCACGCGAGAGAGAGTCAATTAGCGAGCGTTCTCGTGGCGACCAAACGTGCTGTCATACAGTCATGGCGGATGCAACTGTCGAGCAAACTTTGGCGCCAAAAGTGTAGCACGGCGTTCTCGTTTGCACAAAGACACATGTTGGATGGTGAATGGTCGACAGGTTTGAACGTGCGCAGGAAAACAACTTTCGTGCCAAAAGTGTGGCAGGGCATTCTTTGTGGAACGGCCAACTGTTGTGTGATTCAGAACCGAGGTAAACAATTTTGGCGGAAAACGGGTGGAGGTGACGAATACATGTGGTGAACGGACAAGGGACCATCGTGGCGTATAACTCGGCAAGTTCCAGCGTGTCCAGCGAAAACATGTTTACGACGTGGGAGCGATCGCCGGTCCAGCGGCTAGCACGGGCCACCCCAGCGCACTGCCGTAGGCCACAGCACGCGCACGCGCTTGCCGGGGGGGGGGGGGGGGGGAGGGGGTGGCAGAGCTCCATTAACCGTGGCATGCGCGGCTGAGCAGCCGCTCGCTCGGCGACCATGGCGCCTGGGAGACGGGGCCAGGTGCGGCGACGATTTCAACTAATTCAGTTGTAGCATGGACGTCATGGCGACTGCACTGGGATCTCGCCGATGTGAACTGATTGTGTTGGAGAACAAGTCATGACCCTACTGCTTGAAATAAAGACTTCAGTCGCTTTCCCCTGCAAAATCAAAGGACGTGACTTAGGTTACTATAAGTGCAGTTTATTATTTGACGCGATTTTGATACATTACCAGTGAAAAAAGATAAGTGATGGCGAAACTTCGTACGTGTGATAGATTATGGTGTTGGAATTTGAAGTTGGGACAAATTTTTTCCTATGGATGTAACACAAATGTCTTCCTCCTCACCGGAATCAGACATCTTGAATAAATAATAAATGATAATAAGAAATAGACATTAATTTTCGAGACATTATCGTGTTGGAATTCGAATTTGGAGAAATTTTCTAGCGGACGTAGGCCAATAATAATAATAAATAATAATAAGGGATGAACGGTAATGAATAATGGTCAATAATAATAAAGACACGTACGGTTTTGCAGCCCTTATCGTGCTGGGTTTTGTATTTGGGGCGAATATTTCTAGTGAAGGTTGTTGTTGTTGTGGTCCACAGTCCTGAGACTGGTTTGATGTAGCTCTCCATGCTGCTCTATCCTGTGCAAGCTTCTTCATCTCCCAGTACCTACTGCAACCTACATCCTTCTGAATCTGCTTAGTGTATTCATCTCTTGGTCTCCCTCTACGATTTTTACCCTCCACGCTGCCCTCCAATGCTAAATTTGTGATCCCTTGATGCCTCAAAACATGTCCTACCAACCGATCCCTTCTTCTAGTCAAGTTGTGCCAGAAACTTCTCTTCTCCCCAATTCTATTCAATACCTCCCTGATCTACCCACCTTACCTTCAGCATTCTTCTGTAGCACCACATTTCGAAAGCTTCTATTCTCTTCTTGTCCAAACTAGTTTTCGTCCATGTTTCACTTCCATACATGGCTACACTCCATACAAATACTTTCAGAAACTACTTCCTGACACTTAAATCTATACTCGACGTTAACAAATTTCTCTTCTTCAGAAACGCTTTCCTTGCCATTGCCAGTCTACATTTTATATCCTCTCTACTTCGACCATCGTCAGTTATTTTACTACCTAAATAGCAAAACTCCTTTACTACTTTAAGTGTCTCATTTCCTAATCTAATTCCCTCAGCATCGCCCGATTTAATTTGACTACATTCCATTATCCTCGTTTTGCTTTTGTTGATGTTCATCTTATATCCTCCTTTCAAGACACTGTCCATTCCGTTCAACTGCTCTTCCAAGTCCTTTGCTGTCTCTGACAGAATTACAATGTCATCGGCGAACCTCAAAGTTTTTACTTCTTCTCCATGAATTTTAATACCTACTCCGAATTTTCTTTTGTTTCCTTTACTGCTTGCTCAATATACAGATTGAATAACATCGGGGAGAGGCTACAACCCTATCCCACTCCTTTCCCAACCACTGCTTCCCTTTCATGCCCCTCGACTATTATAACTGCCATCTGGTTTCTGTACAAATTGTAAATAGCCTGTCGCTCCCTGTATTTTACCTCTGCCACCTTTAGAATTTGAAAGAGAGTATTCCAGTCAACATTGTCAAAAGCTTTCTCTAAGTCTACAAATGCTAGAAACGTAGGTTTGCCTTTCCTTAATCTTTCTTCTAAGATAAGCCGTAAGGTCAGTATTGACTCACGTGATCCAACATTTCTACGGAATCGAAACTGATCTTCCCCGAGGTCGGCTTCTACCAGATTTTCCATTTGTCTGTAAACAATTCGCGTTAGCATTTTGCAGCTGTGACTTATTAAACTGATAGTTCAACATTGTCAAAAGCTTTCTCTAAGTCTACAAATGCTAGAAACGTAGGTTTGCCTTTCCTTAATCTTTCTTCTAAGATAAGCCGTAAGGTCAGTATTGACTCACGTGATCCAACATTTCTACGGAATCGAAACTGATCTTCCCCGAGGTCGGCTTCTACCAGATTTTCCATTTGTCTGTAAACAATTCGCGTTAGCATTTTGCAGCTGTGACTTATTAAACTGATAGTTCGGTAATTTTCACACCTGTCAACACCTGCTTTCTTTGGAATTGGAATTATTATATCATTCTTGAAGTCTGAGGGTATTTCGCCTGTCTCATACATCTTGCTCACCAGATGGTAGAGTTTTGTCATGACTGGCTCTCCCAAGGCCATCAGTAGTTCTAATGGAATGTTGTCTACTCCCGGGACCTTGTTTCGTCTCAGGTCTTTCAGTGGTCTGTCAGACTCTTCACGCAGTATCTTATCTCCCATTTCGTCTTCATCTACATTGTCTTCCATTTCCATAATATTGTCCTCAAGCACATCGCCCTTGTATAAACCCTCTATATACTCCTTCCACCTTTCTGCCTTCCCTTCTTTGCTTAGAACTGAGTTGCCACCTGAGTTCTTGATATTCATACAAGTGGTTCTCTTCTCTCCAAATGTCTCTTTAATTTTCCTGTAGGCAGTATCTATCTTACCCCTAGTGAGACAAGCCTCTACATCCTTACATTTGTCCTCTAGCCGTCCCTGCTTAGCCATTTTGCACTTCCTGTCGATCTCATTTTTCAGACGTTTGTATTCCTTTTTGCCTGCTTCATTTACTGCATTTTTAGATTTTCTCCTTTCATCAATTAAATTCAATATTTCTTCTGTTACCCAAGGATTTCTATTAGGCCTCGTCTTTTTTACCTACTTGATCGTCTGCTGCCTTCACTACTTCATCCCTCAGAGCTACCCATTCTTCTTCTACTGTATTTCTTTCTCCCATTCCTGTCAATTGTTCCCTTATGCTCTCCATGAAACTCTGTACGACCTCTGGTTTAGTCAGTTTATCCAGGTCCATCTCCTTAAATTCCCACCTTTTTGCAGTTTCTTCAGTTTCAATCTGCAGTTCATAACCAATAGATTGTGGTCAGAATCCACATCTGTCCCTGGAAATGTCTTACAATTTAAAACGTTCCTAAATCTCTGTCTTACCATTATATAATCTATCTGATACCTTTTAGTATCTCCAGGATTTTTCCAGGTATACAACCTTCTTTTATGATTCTTGAACCAAGTGTTAGCTATGATTAAGTCATGCAAAATATCCACGGGTGTACTGCCGGTCTACAGTGTCCAACGGGCAAAATACATATTTCGGCGATCATACATGTCGCCGTCATCTGGTGAACTGACGGATTGAGCTCCTGTGAACGTGCCGGTACGGAGATCCGTACGCTATGGCTGCTCAGGGGGAACTGTGTTCGGTCGCGGCTTCGGCCGATTTAAATACCCTCCGCCCGCGGCGCGCTCCTACCGCCGTCCGCGCCCGGCGCCACGGTCGCGCGGTGGAACAGATTGCGACGGCGTCTGAGATGACGTCGGTGTGATGGCTCTGTCCGCCGTGGTAGTCACAACTATAAGTTTGCTCGATTTGCTCTTGATTAACCCAATCGCTGGTTCCCAAGCCTTGCCAAGATTATAGCCACAGTCACGGTTTATGAGGTCATCATTGGTGCCAGTTTCGGTGGCCTCTCTAACAACGCGTTTACGAGGGTACCCCTGCGAGAGTCACTAGAATTGGTCAGAAGTTTGACGAGAAGACCACTGAACATTTTAGGTATGTCTTGACTTCCACGTATTTTCTTTTTAATGGAGAATACTACGAACAAACGGAGGGAGTCGGCATTGGTAGCCCACTCTCACCGGTGGTAGCGAATTTCGAGGAGGAAGCCCTGTCGTCATCCGAATGGAAACCTACTTGCTTTATCCGTTACGTGGACGACACGTTCGTCATCTGGCCACATGGTATGGATAAACTGCTTGACTTCCTTACACATCTAAACTCCATACACCCCAACAGCAAATTCACCATGGAGACTGAAACGGAGGGTAAATTACCTTTCCTTGACGTCTTGGTGAAGAGAAGGGCTGACGGCACCCTAGGTCATGGGGTGTATCGGAAGAAAACGCATACTGATCTGTATTTGCACGCAGATAGCTGCCACCACCCTTACTACAGGAATGGGGTACTTAAAACTCTAGTAGATAGGGCGCGCACTATCTCTAACGCAGAGTCTACCCCAGGAACTGGAACATCTGAGAACTGTATTTCGAAACAATGGGTACTCAGAGTGACAGATTCAACGTGCTCTCCGCCCAACCCCTACAGCACAACCTGTGGAGATGGATGAAACCATGAGGGAGGAGGAAGGCACTGCGTTTATTCCATATACAGGAGCACTCTCGGGGAAAATCGCCCGCATTTTGAACTAACACCGTGTCGGAACTGTGTTTTTTCCTCCGAATAAAACTCGTGCACTGGTGGGGAGCGCCAAAGATGACCTCGGTTTGAGGAAGGCCGGCGTGTACCAGATTTCGTGTCAATGTGGCAAGTCGTATATTGGTCAGACGATGCGTACCGTCGAGGATCGATGCCGTGAACACCAGAGGCACACTCGACTGATGTATCCGAGCAAGTTGGCGGTCGCTGAACATTGTAGGAAAATCACGCTATGGAGTATGAACGCACGAGGATTCTGTTACAGACGTCGAGATACTGGGACAGCGTTGTTAGAGAGGCCATCGAAATTCGCACCAATGACGACCTCATAAACCGTGACTGTGGCTATAATCTTAGCAAGGCTTGGGAACCAGCGACTGGGTTAATCAAGAGTAAATCGAGCAAACGTATAGTTGTGACGACCACGGCGGACAGAGCCATCACACCGACGTCATCTCAGACGCCGTCGCAATCTGTTCCACCGCGCAACCGTGACGCGGGGCGCGGACGGCGGAGGGAGGGCGCCGCGGGCGGAGGGTATTTAAATCGGCCGCCGCCGCGACCGAACACAGTTCCCCCTGAGCAGCCATAGCGTACGGATCTCCGTACCGGCACGTTCACAGGAGCTCAGTCCGTCAGTTCACCTGATGACAGCGACATGTATGATCGCCGAAATATTGTGCCCGTTGGACACTGTAGACCGGCAGTACACCCGTGGATATTTTGTTTATCAAATACGCCGGGAGAAACTCAAGAATCACAATATAATCTTCTTCTTCTTCGCGGATGGATCACTTAGGACCACGCGTAATCAACATTTGTTGGCCTTCCTTTTCGCCCAGTACTCCTTCATAAACAACGAATGGGCTAGCTTTCGTTGCGTAGACCATGTATGTCGGTTAGTTTTTCTCTCTTCTTCCTCAAAACCCCGTGTGTTCGTGATTTTTCTGATTTCATTTCTATCATGTAGATTTGGAGACCCTAATTCTCTCAGGTCTTTTTCCGTCTGTTTGTACCAGTTCGGTCTTGTGGTTTTGTTCTTTAAAAATGTATGGATTTTGTGCGTTAACCTGTTTGAGTCCATTCTTTCTAAGTGCCCATGAATTGGATTCTTCTCATGCGCATTGTGTCTGTTATTTTGGAGATATTTTTATATATTTTTGCATTGGATTTTGGATAATGTACCCCATCTTTAGTTCTTGGTCCTAGGATTTTCCTCATTATCTTAGTTCTTTCACTTCTAATTCCTCTTTTAGTGTTCTGTGTTGAAGCTTTAGTGTCTCAGATGCGTAGAGAGATTCGGGTCTAATTACTGTTGTGTAGTGTCGTATTTTGCAGTTCCACGAGAGACTTTTTTGTTGTAAATGTTTTTTGTTAACTGAAACGCCGTCTCCATTTTCTGGACTCTTGATCTGACAGATTTCTTTTCATTACAGTTTTCTGCAATCCATTCATTTAAATATTTAAATTCTTTTACTCGAGAGATGTAGTTATTACCAATTTTGAGATCAGAAGGTGCATCTTTGACGTCAGTCATAAATTTTGTTTTTTCAAATGAAATTTGTAATCCTATTTTAGCTGCCTGTTCTTGTAATAATTCTAGCTGTTTCTGTGCATCAGTAATGTCTTGTGCGATCAGTGCCATGTCATCAGCAAATGCTAAACAGTGTAATTCTATGCCCTTATGTCTTGGTCCCAGTCTGTGTGCTGGTGCACCTGCTTTTTTCCATTCTCTAACAACTTTTTCAAGAGCACAATTGAAGAGCACTGGGGACAGTACATCCCCTTGTCGTACTCCTGTGTCTATTTCAAATTCTGTGCTCAATTCTCCCACAAATTTTACTTTGGATTTGGTCTCCGCGAGTGTTTCTTTTATGATGTTTGTTGTCTTTTGATCTAGTCCAAATTCTGCTAATACTTCAAAAAGGGATTCGCGGTCTATACTGTCATATGCTTTTTTAAAGTCGACAAACGTGATGACATAACTTTTGTTTGAAGTACTATGTAAATATTTCATTGAGTTTTTCAAGTTAAGGATCTGTTCTACGCAAGATCGACCTTTTCTGAACCCACCTTGGTATTCGCCTAGTTTTGAATCCAGCTGAGGTTATGCACGGTTTAGTAGGGCTTTAGACAGAATTTTGTATGTTACTGACAATAAAGAGATTCCACGATAGTTGTTGGGGTCTGTTTTACTTCCTTTTTTGTACAGAGGATGTATGATTGCAGTCTTCCAATCTGTGGGGATTTTTTCAGTTTTCCAGATTTCATGTATAATTTCTTTGAGTTTTGCAATAAGGTTTTCTCCTGCATTTTTCCATAATTCTGCGATGATTTGGTCTTCTCCTGATGCTTTGTTATTTTTCAGTGACTGAATTATCTCTTTAATCTCTTGTAAACTTGGTGGCTTTGAGTCTGGGTTTCGTTGTGTACGATGGAACTCAAATTTTTCTGCAGGCTTTTCACAATTCAGTAATTTAGAAAAGTATTTTGCAAGAATTTCACAGTTTTCGGTGTTGGTATGAGCAATTTCCCCATGGTCATTTTTGAACTGGAGTGATGGAGGAGAGCACTTTGTTAATTTTTGCTTGAATACTCTGTAGAAATTTCGGGAATTGTTTTTCTTGAAATCATTTTCTATGCCTTGCAATTTTTTGTCTTCGTGTTGTTTACGGACTGTTCGTATTGCTTTTGTGACTGTTTTCCTGGTATCTTTGAGATCTTCCAGGGTCTTTTGATTTTTGTTGCACAACCAATTTTGCCACGCCTGTTGTCTGAGATTTATCTGTTGGTCACACTCATCTGTCCACCATGGGTGTTTACGTGTTCGTGTTTGCGGTGCTACAGTTTCAGCTGCATTTAAAAGTCCTGCTTGCAGTTGTTGCCAATTTTGTGGTTTTTAATATTGCGTTTCTTTTGTAAATTGTTCATTGCCATTTATCTTTTGTACATCATATTTACGGTGTGGAGATTTCTTAGTGAATTTTCTTTTTTCTGGAATGACATCTAGGGAGAATTTTGTTGGGTAATGGTCGGAATCTAGGTCTAGTCCATTAAGGACTTTAAGTTTCATGATTTCTACTGTATTTACGCGGGAGATCATTACATGATCCAACTGATATTCACCTGGTAATGGATTAGGTGAGATCCAAGTTTTCGTTTTCGAGGCTCTTTTCTTGAAAAATGTTGATTTGAAAAATAGGTCATGGTTTTTGCAGATTTCAATGAGTCGCATGCCATTCCGGTTGGTCTGTGTATGCCCTGACCATTTACCTACCCAATATCGATATTTCTTTTCTTTACCGATTTGTGCACTGAAATCGCCCATAAGGATTTTGACACGGTTATTTGGGATTTTTTGGAGAATATTATCTAATTGGTTCCAGAATTCTTCTACTTCTTCTATTTTGTTTTTGTTAGTGATGTTAGTTGGTGCATGTCCGTTGATTAGGGTGTATATCTTATTAGCTGATTTTATTGTCATCGTGGAGAGCCGACCCGAGTAAGATTTGAAAGTTGCGGCTGAATCAAGTATTGATGTATCTACTATAAATCCAGTTCCAAATTGTGGACAATTTGCCATGGCTCGTTTTCCAGGTTTTCCTTTGTATATCCTGTATCCTTCCGAATCAAAAGGATTTTCATCTGTATATCGTTATTCCTGAAATGCAATAATTTTGATTTTACGTTCTCTGGATTTGTCCAGGATGTTTTTTAGTTTTCCAATTTTTAAGAGAGAATTTACATTAAATGTCATTAGCCAAATTCTAGATTTTGGTTTGATTTTCTTATTACTGGGTTTTGAGGTACTCCGATTTACCTCCATGCACACTTCTGTGGTCTCCCCAGAATCCGAATAGACCACTTACGGTTTTTCAACCGTGGGATTTGACCCACTGGGGTAATTTGTCTTTGAAGGTGCTGTATCCATGTTGATTTAATTGGACTGGGTTTGTGACTGAAATTGAGATTCAGTCTGGTTAAGCTCAGAGTTCCACTTCTGAGTTTTATAGATCAGCCGCCACTAACATGTGGAACAGACGCTGTAGGGTTACCGCCACTAACCTGTGGAACAGTCGTGCCCTTTGTCCAAATAACCTTGGACGATAGCTTTTATAGTATCCCAAAAAGCAAGGTTGCCTCTTCCGCTAGTTCTGCCGTACCGATGATCTTCATCTCCACCTTCACTGCCGTTGAGGTCTTCACCGTGTCCCTGGCAAGGGGCCCTCACGAGGTACTATCACCCGGGCCAGGTGAACCAAGGTTTTTTTATGAGGTGTTACTCCTCCCCCTCCTCCTTTTTCAACCGGGCTTGGGACCGGCTATGGCGGAGTTACAATATAATAATAATAATAATAAATGATAATAAATGATAATAACTGATAATATATGATAATAAATGATAATGAATGTTAATAAATGATAAGGAATAATAATAAAGAAAGGTAAGCTTTTGCATGCATAATCCTGTTGGGATTTGAATTTGGAGCCAATTTTATGGAGGGGCGGGGGTTAGGTTAGGTTAGTGGACGTAGCTTAATTGTTCTACCTTCCCGCCAAAATTCATAATTCCCGCCATTTTTTCTGTAGGTTAGGGTAGTGGACATAGCACAATTGGCCTATTTCCCCGCCAAAAGCTGCCATCTTGGATGACGTCATGCACTGTTGCCAAGTCTACATGCCGCCGTCTTGGATGACGTCATCGCCAGCATCTTGAATAAATTTGGCACCAATGGAAAGTGGGGTGGTACGAAGGTTGCCCTACTACTACCGTAGCATGTCATAAATGGTTTTCTCGACCCGGAAAAGCTCGCAAATGAGTATTTCTCGTCTGTAGTAGCTTGCAAGTCCTAGGGCCTTTTTTTCCCAACCTCCTTTAGGGTATAAAATAAGACAAGTGTGTGCACTAAATTGACCAAGTGCGAATGCGGTTCACACTCTGCGAGTTTCGTACTAACTTAAATATGGACGAGTATATACACAGCCATAAAAAAAATTAATACACCATTTAACAGACTTCCAATTCGCTCAAGATTCATTGTTTCAACAGTGCATATGGAGTACATGAAATGATTACATTTACCGAGCACAAGCGATTCTGCAGTACCAGGCACTGAACTGTGCTGAAACACTCATATACAGTGCAGGCACTGACTGTGGCACCCATCTGTCCTGGAGTACGTTATGCCACGTCTGCTCAACCAGTTCACGTAGTTCTGTACGAGTTATCGGTTGAAGAGTGGCACGAATCACTTCTCGTCCCACCATATCCCACACGTGCTCGACTGCAGACAGGTCTGGAGACTGTGATGGCCACAGAAATTGCTGCAAGTCTTGCAGAGCACGTTGAGTTTCACGGGCAGTGTGTGGTTAAGCATTATCCTAATGTAACAACACATCACCTTCTTGTTGTGACAATAGCAAAGAAACAGGTCTAACCGTGCTGCAAGCACTGAGCGCTGGTTACTGTTCCCTCCACAAACAACAACGGTGAACGAGAGTTGTTGTTGGTTATCGCTCCCCAGACCATAAGGACTGGGCTGGGACCAGTGTGGCGTGGACGAGTGCACTCTAAAGAGACAGTCCTGACCAGGTCTACGACGTAGGTGCAACGACTAACATTTGCGTGCAGGAAGAATCTGCTTTCATTACTGATGGCTTTTGACTGTGTCAGATGGGACAAACTGATGGAAATCCTAAGGAAACATGGAGTTGACTGGAAGGATAGATGGCTAATTAGGAATTTATATTTCATCCAGAGAGGAAGAGTAAGAATAGGAGGTGTGATGAGTGAAGAAATTGAACTCCGAAGAGGTGTAAGACAAGGCTGTTAATAGCCAACACTGTTCAATATATATCTGGAGGAAATTGTTAGTGAAAATTTTGATGGAAGGAGAGGAGTTTGTATAGAGGGTCGGAGAGTGGAGTGTATAAGATTTGCAGACGACATGTTTGTGATGGCAGAGACTGCAAGAGAAATGGAACAAATGTTAGATGGTCTAAACATAAAATTAGAAGAATATGGAATGAAGGTTAACAAGAAGAAAACGAAAAGCATGGTAACTGGAGAAAAGGGGAGAAAATACCGTATGAAAATAGGGGGAGAGGAAATAGAGCAAGTGAATAACTTCAATTACTTGGGAAGTATAACGGATGATATGTATTGCTCAACAGAAATTAGGAAAATAATTGCAATGGCAAAAGAAGGATTCAAGAGGAAACAGAAATTACTTTGTGGACTACTAAACAAAGATTTGAGGAAAAGACCTGCCAAATGTTACATCTGGAGCGTTGCACTATATGGTGCGGAGACCTGGACATTGAGGAAGGAAGATGAAAGAAGATTGGAGGCACTAGAGATGTGAATGTGGAGAAGAATGGAAAAAGTTAAATGGGAAGACCGAGTAAGGAATGAAGAAGTATTAAGAAGAGTTGTAGAAGAAAGAAACACGCTGAAAGTCATCAGAAAGAGAAAACGGAACTGGATTGGGCTTTGTTTGAGGAGGGACTGTTTATTGAAGGAAGGAATAGAAGAAATGGTGGAGGAAAAAGAGGGAAGAGGAAAAAGAAGATATCAAATGCAGGACAATATCAGAGGAGACGGCCGGTCGGAGTGGCCGTGCGGTTCTGGGCGCTACAGTCTAGAACCGAGCGACCGCTACGGTCGCAGGTTCGAATCCTGCCTCGGGCGTGGATGTGTGTGATGTCCTTAGGTTAGTTAGGTTTAATTAGTTCTAAGTTCGAGGCGACTGATGACCTCAGAAGTTAAGTCGCGTAGTGCTCAGAGCCATTTTTTTCAAAGGAGACAAATATTCAGAAATGAAAAGACTGGCTATGGACAGATAAAAGTAGAAGAGGCTTAACCCATACCATATTACTACTACTGTAGCGCACCACTGTATCTTCTATGTTATCCTCTCTTTGCGCTAGTGCAGCCGTGCACGTCGATGCTGTGGTGTAAGTGCAAGACAGGATGGGGGTGTGCTAGTAGACGGTTGGCAACAGTTCGTGGTGACATGTTTGCGTTCAGAAGCCTTCTTATCTGTGCTGTAGAAGTTTATATGATCTGCCAATGCTGCCCTCACAATACGGCGATCCAGGCGGGCGTCTGTGCTGCGTGGACGTCCAGAATCTCGTCTATGGGTGTGCGAATGGTCACGTGATCACAGATACCAACATCGTTGCACAACTGATGCAGTACGTCCAACTTGTGCGGCATTTCTCCGAAAGGCCCATCCCGCCACCAGGGTGGCCATAATTTGACCCCTTTCAAATTCGCTTAATTAGCCATAGAAAGCATGAACGCGACTCCGTGGCATGGTTGCCTGCTTGCACGAATCTATGAGCATTCCGTATTAAAAGGTTGTTACAGACTGCGCTCTGGTGGCTATGCCACTACGTTATCTATTGGCGGACGACGTTTAAACCATTGTCAGTACAGCCACTATCCCCAAGCTGACAATACCGCCTTGGGATCATGTTCAGCTTCGTCTTTCCAGGTATAACAATGTTTTCCGACAGTGTAAATTCGTCATCCATCCCGGGAATCGAGTATCTTGACGATTCGTGGCTGTTATCAATATAGATACTGGCAATATATCGGTCCTGAGAATTCCAAGACTTTAGAAGAAAGTTTTGATTTTAGGTTTTCAATTAGTTTGTTTTGTAATTTCGGATTTCCTAGTGTAATTCCTGAAAAGAAGGGGCTTAACAAACGGACAAACAGTAGGATAACATGTGACAAAAAAATAGTTTCTTCATGTTATATAGTTACTAATTAACAGTTTTCGGAGTTTCTCCCTTACTTACACTATTAACCTTGCTTATTGCCAAATATAACGATTTTAAGTTAATGGGAACTATCCTATAGGTTATAATTAGTCAGTCTGCAAGAGTCAAAATAAGTGGCATAAATGGCCGTATCCTTGGATTGGACTTACTTAAACGCTTTATTCCGCCGAGGGAGAATAGAAATTGAAACTATCTTTTAAAATGTTTTAACACTCGTATAATTTGTGAAGGCAGACGATAATATATTCAAAACTGAGTAACTGAGAAATGTTGACTGAAAATATGTGAAACTTGTTTGACATGGAAATATGTGAAGCTCACGCTACACGATGTGAAATCCAGAGAGTCGGTCGATCAAACAATACGATTGTGAGAAATAAATCTGCTTTCAGTAAAATTTTCGTACGTTATGACTTTGTGATAAATTTTAGCTCTGAATGTTGCAATTTCTTAGAAAACGATAGCAGTACCTCAACTATTAGGGTTGGAACTTTAATAGTGGCAGCTAGTTATTTACAGCTCGTGCGAAATAGATACGTGCTTCAAAGTTTTACTGGCCTTCAAAGTAGTCACCAGCGACGTGCAAGTCGTAGGATACTCGCAGCAGTGCTAGTTGTGTTGAGAGCTCGAGTGGCGCGGTCTATTGCCCGACGAATTCGTAGCAGTTCTGAAGCGAATGCCTTGAAGTGTTTCCTTCAGTTTAGAAATCGAGTTGAACTCACGAGGGCTTACGTCAGGGGAGTGCAGTAGGTGATACAGCACTTAGTAGCCGCATCAGTCAAACAAATCAGTAACAGCTTGCACTGTACGTGCTTGAGCATTGTGCTACAAAATTATGGCCAAGTCCTGCAGAAAGTGTCATCGCGTCTGACTATAAGCTGGTCGTGACTTGTGTTCCAAAAATGAACAGCACAGAGACAAAGGTGGTGACACTTTCCGCAGGACCTGACCATCATTTTGCAGGACAATGCTCAAGAACGTACAGAGCAAGCTGTTACTGATTTGTCTCACTGATGGGTCTGCTACGTTCTATATGCTGATGACTACTTTGAAGGTCACTAAAACTTTGAAACACCTATCTATTTTGTACGAGCTGTAAATCAATAGTTGCCACTATTAAAGTTCCAACCCTCGTATTAAATATAATTACACAATAAATGATCACTGAATAACACGCATCTGACTTTACATAAGGGCTGTTCGAAAATTAAGGTCGCGAAATGAAAACCACGTCGAAAATCAAAAATTTTTATTCGCAGCAGTTAGCCACATCTTCCAGCTACGCCTCTAAATAGCCGCCGCTCCGACTTAGACGTTTGTCGTGGCGTTGTACAAACTTTCCAGTACCCCTGTCACAGAAAGAAGCCGCCTGTGCTTTGCACCAATTCTCTGCCCTGGTCTGCCTTTCGTTGTCTGTGCAAAGATGTCATCGTAGCCATCGGAGATAAACAACGGGGGAAGCCAATTAAGGGCTGTACTGTGGGCGATCAAACACTTCCCATCGAAAACGCTGCAGAAGCTTTTTCATTGCCCCTGCAGAATGTGTTTGAAAATTGTCTGAAGAAAGAAACGCATGACGTTTATGTTATGTGGGCTGCGTATCCTCAGCTGAAATCTTTCACCAGGCCCACATACTTGGTGAGAGATGCTGTCGTTTCACAGATTTTTATGTGATCACTTTGCGCTTTGAACTGTAAAGAGCGACGTGAAGCGATCGACAGGCACACTAAATGCCCTGCCCAACACATCTGTACAAAGTCCATCGGATTTTCATAGTGGTTTCCATTTCGCATCTAATCGAACCTTACTTTCCGAAAACGTCTCGTTTGTTAAATCTGTCTGAAATCACAGTGCGGCACTTCCATAAAATATTTCACTAGCATGAAACCTCTGAACTAATACTGATACTAGTCTCACGAATGCACTCTGACAATCGCTGCGCCTGACTCTGAATATGAACTACAATGTTTATTAAATTCATGACTAACCTGTGCGTAATGGACCAGTCGTCTGCTCTGCAACCTTGTTGTTCATAAAATAAAGATCTGACTGTCAAAACTGAGTTCCACTCACCGTACTCGTGATGAGAAATGCGTACGGGATTTCCTCAGTACTCAAAAATGTTATTCAGCATACAAATCGCTATGTGCAATGCGAGTGTGCAGTCAAAGAAAACCACGAATGCAAATGAAAAATAGGATACTAATCCCACCCACAAAGAGATAACTGAATCGACACTAAGTTTTAAGTGAGCTTCATTAAGCCGTGGCAAGAATACAACTTTCCACACTTCTCACACCTGAACTAACTCGCAAAATGACTATTTAGCATTTATCACTGCTGTCAAAGACAGAACCGTATAGCTTTATTACCAAAAACAGTGCGGAGAATGTAAACCATAAGCACTGTTATAACAATCAGCATACTAAGTAATTACAAATACAACAAACGACGTTACCTTTAAATGTTATCTTTTCTTATTCATACAATATTGATCCTTCAGCTTAATATCTCTCCTGGAACACCTTATTATAAAACCTGCTCCAGATAATGCTGCCCCCACTCCAGGGCAGGGCAGCTTCCGTCCACTTCAAACCAAGTACATTACCACACAGCTGCTGCTAAAACACTCTGGCTCTACTCCGACAAAGTAAAAGCTGACATGTCTGACCAGCACCTCTGGTCTCGAACATAGTTCAAGTCAGAATACGATTTATTGATTACAGCAGTTGTGAACCCACAAAAGGGTCTGTTGGAACCACAGTTCGTAAATCCAGTGCAAGTTGTAAATTATTTGGAATTAATTAAGGGAGAACTAAAAGAAACTGCCGACTGAACTTACCGAGGACCAAGGGTATCAGTGTTAGGTGTTTCTAGCCAGCAGTACTTCAAGTTATGTATTAAATGTAGCTGTTGTTGATAATAACGAGTGTACTCTATGCAGAGTATGGCCACTAACTGCAGAGTTTGACAACACTCAAGAGACTATTTCCTTACATTGTCCCGGGAAAGGAGTTTTTGATGACTGATTAAGCAAAACAGTAGTATGCGCAGGTGGCCAGAGATAAGTTATTCTGTTACATTATAAAGACGAAAAATAAAACATGTAACCAGAACTTTGTGCTAGTGTCTAATTATGGCTATGAGACGTGTGAAGCCCGTAAGCTTCAGCCAGTACGGTAGGTACCACAAGATTGCAATGTAGTACTAAACGAAAGTATCAGGATACAGATGCGGGACAACGACTAGTTGTTCGTTCGCTGGCGTCGTTGTAAGATGAATGGGGAAACTAAAGTTTCTAAATGTAAAGGTTATGGCGCACAAATCATGTTACAATGTAATCATGTGATATGTACTGGTATCAGGGAAAAAGGATGTAGTACCTGCATTAAATATGGACGTTGACTGTTGAATAATAGAGGACGAGAAGCAGAAAGTGTCGGAGATACAAGTGATTCTGCCCCTCGAACATGCAGTGAGACACCTAGACGACTTAAAAGCGGCAGGACTTAAGATAGAAAATCTTCAGAACGAAATTAAATATCAGTAAAGGGTCTCTGAGTGACTATTCGATGTGGGGATATTCAGGGTCTGTAACCTTAGTTGTATTACTTTTAATCTGTTGTTTACGTACACTAGGGCTATTCTGAAAGTAAGTTCCGATTAATCGCGAAATGGAAACCACTGTGATATTCAGAAATATTTTATCTGCAACAGTTAGCTACAGCTTCTGTAATCTCCCCACGGAAAAATTACCCTCTACCACGCAATGATTAATAATGGTCAATCAAATCATCCACAATTATTCACTTTTGAAAAGTATCTGATCGGATTTTCTAGTAATATATGCGCCGACAGCTCGTCGACGCCAAGGTATTTTTCTAGTACGTTTATTCTTTGGAATAAGAGAGATACAGATATGTATTCTCCATGGTTATTATAGAGGGATAAGGGAACAGCTTCGGAAGTATCGGTTGGAAGATTGTCGGGTTGCTGAAAGAGACATATTTACTCTTCTTCTCGCTAAAGCGAGCTATTAACGTTTGTGCCACTAGCGTGATAGGTAAAGAGAAAGAAAAAACTGTAAAAGCAAATTACATAAGACTTGGAATCCACAGAAAACGGAACATGTAATGGAGATGGATTGAATATACAATTTTCCTCAGAAATAAGTTTGTGACCATTTTATTCTAGAGTGAATGACGAATGAGTTCTCTGTCTGAATCATTGATGATTGTCTTGGCCCTGTAATTAGTGGGGAAGTTTCAGCTGTGACGAAGAGAGCCTGCAATCTCCGAGTTTTTACAAATCGTCCAAAAAGGCTTCGTCCACATCTGAAATTCTAAATCTGTCGTAAACTGAACGAATTGTTCGAACGATCGATTTTCCCAACTGAATGCAGCGCTTAAGAAAAATAACAAATGTAAAGATCTTTTCCAGCAAGCCAGCCGCTGAATATTAAGACGAAGGGCTCCACCAGAGATTCTACTAGGCAGATTTCACGTAAATAATATACACTCCTGGAAATTGAAATAAGAACACCGTGAATTCATTGTCCCAGGAAGGGGAAACTTTATTGACACATTCCTGGGGTCAGATACATCACATGATCACACTGACAGAACCACAGGCACATAGACACAGGCAACAGAGCATGCACAATGTCGGCACTAGTACAGTGTATATCCACCTTTCGCAGCAATGCAGGCTGCTATTCTCCCATGGAGACGATCGTAGAGATGCTGGATGTAGTCCTGTGGAACGGCTTGCCATGCCATTTCCACCTGGCGCCTCAGTTGGACCAGCGTTCGTGCTGGACGTGCAGACCGCGTGAGACGACGCTTCATCCAGTCCCAAACATGCTCAATGGGGGACAGATCCGGAGATCTTGCTGGCCAGGGTAGTTGACTTACACCTTCTAGAGCACGTTGGGTGGCACGGGATACATGCGGACGTGCATTGTCCTGTTGGAACAGCAAGTTCCCTTGCCGGTCTAGGAATGGTAGAACGATGGGTTCGATGACGGTTTGGATGTACCGTGCACTATTCAGTGTCCCCTCGACGATCACCAGTGGTGTACGGCCAGTGTAGGAGATCGCTCCCCACACCATGATGCCGGGTGTTGGCCCTGTGTGCCTCGGTCGTATGCAGTCCTGATTGTGGCGCTCACCTGCACGGCGCCAAACACGCATACGACCATCATTGGCACCAAGGCAGAAGCGACTCTCATCGCTGAAGACGACACGTCTCCATTCGTCCCTCCATTCACGCCTGTCGCGACACCACTGGAGGCGGGCTGCACGATGTTGGGGCGTGAGCGGAAGACGGCCTAACGGTGTGCGGGACCGTAGCCCAGCTTCATGGAGACGGTTGCGAATGGTCCTCGCCGATACCCCAGGAGCAACAGTGTCCCTAATTTGCTGGGAAGTGGCGATGCGGTCCCCTACGGCACTGCGTAGGATCCTACGGTCTTGGCGTGCATCCGTGCGTCGCTGCGGTCCGGTCCCAGGTCGACGGGCACGTGCACCTTCCGCCGACCACTGGCGACAACATCGATGTACTGTGGAGACCTCACGCCCCACGTGTTGAGCAATTCGGCGGTACGTCCACCCGGCCTCCCGCATGCCCACTATACGCCCTCGCTCAAAGTCCGTCAACTGCACATACGGTTCACGTCCACGCTGTCGCGGCATGCTACCAGTGTTAAAGACTGCGATGGAGCTCCGTATGCCACGGCAAACTGGCTGACACTGACGGCGGCGGTGCACAAATGCTGCGCAGCTAGCGCCATTCGACGGCCAACACCGCGGTTCCTGGTGTGTCCGCTGTGCCGTGCGTGTGATCATTGCATGTACAGCCCTCTCGCAGTGTCCGGAGCAAGTATGGTGGGTCTGACACACCGGTGTCAATGTGTTCTTTTTTCTATTTCCAGGAGTGTATTTAAACTGTACACAGATAAAGGACAGAGAGAGAGAGAGCGAGCGAATGAAATTCTAGAAAATACTCAGAATCCTCCATTAGCATAATTGTTTGTCTGTCTTATCACGGATCAGCCTAGGTATAAAACAGGAAGCCCTAACTTTATTGTACCGATTTATGTGTGAGAGTGAAGGAGTAATATAGGCGACAGGTACACCTCTGTACAGACAAAACATTACACCAATTTAGCGGCAACCTGCATTCACAGACTTTCATCATTTACAGTAGTAGAATTCATTATAATGGCCAATCCGTGACAGGACACGTTTTTGGACGTTGTTAAAATAATTTTGTTCTGTGTTTCATGTGAACTACGACGAGACAACTTAACTTGGAAAAGAGAAGAAATACTCGCAGTCAAATTAAGTGGATCTACAAATAAAAATAGCACGCTGGGCGCGGAGAAAAGGCCAGATCTATAATTTTTTTATTAAAGCTTGCTTGTATTGATGAAGTATACGCTTTTCTGTTTAGTATAGTTGGATATTTGAACATTTACTAATTGTGTTCATGCCAGATGTAGTTTGATTGACCTGCCGTAGTTGCATTTATCTGTATAAGTACAGTAAGAAAGTAAACACAGAAGTACTCTTATGTGAAGGGATATATATCTATATCTATATATATATATATATATATATATATATATATATATATATATATATATATTTTGACGGTAGAACATTTATATGGTTTTAACTAGGGCAATGTTTAAGATGAGTCAAGCAGAGCAGAGCAACACGCAACAGCCTTCAGCTGTTAGCACTGATGATAATGATGTAGTAAGAAGTGTTGTAGAACCGATCGCTACAGATAGCGCAATAGAACGCCCTGTAGACACGGCTGGAGATGTAACAGCAAGTATGCAACATGGATTAGATCCATTAGTAATTATCATGAGACAGATGCAGATGATAACCGAGAGCATGAATAATATGAAAACCGACATTAACGCGAAATTAGCCTCAGTTACTGAAGGGCAAAATCATTTGAATGCAAAATTAGCCTCAGTTACTGAAGGGCAGGAAAATTTGAAAACCGATATTAACGCGAAATTAGCCTCAGTTACTGAAGGGCAAAATCATTTGAATACAAAATTAGCCTCAGTTACTGAAGGGCAAGAAAATCTGAAAATTGACATTAATGCGAAGTTAGCCTCAGTTACTGAGGGGCAAAATGATTTGAATACGAAATTAGCCTCAGTTACGGAAGGGCAGGAAAATCTAAAAGCTGAGATTAAGCAGCAGTTACACGAAAGTTTTTCCGAATTAGAGCAGCGGATAGAGGCGAAGACAAAGGAACTTAAAGATCAGGCCGAAGAGACGGAACGAAAATTAACTGCACAAATAGAATTGGTGAAAGCTCAATGTGAGGAATCTACTCACCGCGTATGTGTAGAAATGAAGGAGTATGTGGCTATTAAGATAGATACCGTACGGGAACAGGTGGAAATGGTTCCGCAATTAGTACAAAAGCAAGATGCCATGTCATGTGCAATTGCGCAACTTCCTGAATTGGCACGTACGCAGTCTAACCTAAAGGAAAGTGTTGAACATCTGACGGAACGTCAAGACGTTATAGACCACCAAATTAATGTATTAACGGGTAAATTATCCGAAATCACATTAGAAAACAAAAGGCTAATGTGTGAAAACGTTGAGCAAAATGTCAAAGCAGCATTCCAGAGTCTATGTGGCAAACAGGAAGAGAATTTGTTTGCGAAAGGACTTGAGGAAGTGCGACAGCAGTTAGGTGCTGATTTCGAGCATTGGAAACAAACGATAGAAGAGTCGATACGCGTTTCACAACAAGGCTCAGAACAAACGAATACAGGCCAGCAGCAGAAGTTGGCAGCGACAATAGAGCCAGTTACTGCACATTCGCACACAATACCGACTTGTGGAAGTAACTCAAATATTAAATTGCCACGAGCTAGTTGTTCGCGTGAAGTTTTATCTGACGGAGATTACGAAAGCCTTTGCCATGCCGAAGAAAAAATGATAAAGCATCGGCAATTTCAGATTTTTAACACTGACAAAAGGGGGGTCCATCCGATTGTTTTTATTCGAAGTTTTAGAGGAGTGCTACCCAGAAATTGGTCGGAGTGGCAGAAGATCAGTTTCGTTACGGGGTATATACAAGGTTCGGGGGCGATCTGGGCCTCGGACATGACCTCTGTTTGCTCGACCTATGACGATTTTGAGAAAGCGTTTTTAGCAAAGTTCTGGTCAGAAGGGGTACAGGAACGCATAAGGCAGGAGGTGCTCTACCCAGAGCCTTTCTCTTTTTCAAAAGGAAGCCTTAGGAAGTATTTTGAAAAATATATAAATAAAACTAGATATTGGGACAGACCTATGCCCTTGCCAGACATAATAAACATACTTAAGGCAAGACTACCAACTAGCATCCGGAATCAATTAATTTACGGCAACGATAAAGACCTGGAGTCGTTCCTCACGACGTTAGACCATATAGACATTATCGAAGAGAACAACCAGAAAGCCCGTAACAACAGATTCCAATATAGGGAGATAGAACCTCCGCCAAATGGTAGGCAAGGGAACGCACAGAGATCGATAAATAGTGGAGAAACCCCTCAAAATCTCAATAATAATACCGGCAATAGACTTGCGATGGGCTATCCAAGGAACAACAGGAATGGGAAAAGATACAATCCCGTTTGGGGGAACGAAAGGAATTTCAGACCGCAAGCTTGGAACAATAACAGTAATAGAAAGTGGAATCAACCGGGGGGAATAAACTCAAATAACCAACATCAGTGGGGACGGACATCTGCGAATCAACCGGTAATTACCGAAGTGACGGACGATGTCAACCACCAGGCGAATCAAAATCCAACAAAGTTGTAAGGACCCACTCGTGCCCCGGAGGAGCGGTCAACAATTGGTTGAGGGGCAACAGGATATGTGTACCCATGCTAACGTATAATGATGGACGATTACTGGCAGATGAATTGACCGAGGACTTAGAACCCCAAGATGAGGATAAGGAACAGGTGGCAGTAGCCGAAGTGCAAGTCATTTTGGAGACTGCACCTATAGTGGCGGTTTTAGACACAGCTGCAACCACAAATGTTATTTCGGAGGCTCTATTCAACAAGATCAGAAATATAAGACGAGTACCAATTTTTCCAGTTCGAAATTGCAGAATAATAGGCGCCGTTGGGGCTAGATCGGCTAATGTAAAAGTGCAGTCACTACTTAGTGTAGAAGTCGGAAATGTAGCAATATTAAGCACATTCCTTGTTGTGAAAAATTTGGTGGTAGACTGCATTATCGGAGTCGACAGCCTACGTCAATACGGGTGCAGAATAGATTTTAAAACAGGAAAAATTTGGTTAAATGTAAATAAACAAGAAATTGAGTTGGACTTGTTGAAAAAGGAAAGCCTTACCAGAAAATATAATAGTGGGATCAGTGTGCAAGTAATCAGGACTGCACAAAATTCTAAACAGCACGTAAATAATGAGTTCCAAGTCAAAGGAGATTTCGGTCAATTAGTGTATGAGAAGTTAAATGAATCCGACTGCATTATTGAAGATCAGAAGAAGCAGCTCAAAGAATTATTATTAGCGTATGAAAACGTGTTTGATGAAAGGCCAGGAGTTATTAAGGGATACATATGCCATCTCTACGTTAAGCCGCACGAAACGTATTGTAGAACTTTCTATCCTGTTCCCTGGAGGTTAAAGGCTCAAGTTCAAAAAGAAATAGATCGCATGTTGAAATGGGGTTTGATCGAACCCTCCACAAGCCCATACTGCTCCCCATTGTTGGTCGTGCCAAAAGCAAATGGGACAAAATGTGCAGACAAGATAAGTGGGTACTGTTATTTTCCCAACATAAAGCGCAGAGTGCATGAGGTCTTAAAGAGGTGCATAATCTGTCAAAAAACAAAGCCGGATTCAAAAGGGACTAAGCACCCATTATGCTCTATATTAGTACAAGAACCAAAAGAATTAATTTCGTGCGATCTGTGTGGACCGTTACCTACTTCAAGAGGTGGTGTTAAATATGTGTTGGCATTTCTCGACGTGTGTACGAAATACGTAGAGCTATACCCGATAAAGGCGGCTACAGCCAAAGTAATTGTATTAAGATTGATAAAGGATTATCTTCCACATGTTGGTACACCTAAGGCGATCATAACAGACAATGCTAAAATATTCACGGGACTCCGATGGAAGCAGACTTTGTCTCAAGTCGGTGTGAAACACATACTAACATCATTTTACCACCCACAAGGTAATTTGGTTGAGCGGATTTTTAGAGAATTCAATCGATTTATGAGGACGTATTGCCATAATAAGCAAACTGCGTGGGCAAATTATGTAGAAGAGTTTGAGCAGATATAAAATAACATGCCCCATTCCTCAACTGGATATACACCTCGGGAATTGATGTTCGAAGCAAAAGAGGAAAACTTCTGGACTGACCATATCCCCAAAACTCAGGAAACTGAGATGCCTTGGGAAGAAAAAATAAGACAAGCTATCATAAATATGACGAAAAAGGCTGATCAGAGAAAACAACAATATGACAAATTAATCAAGAGGGTACAGACATACCATGTCGGAGAGAAGGTACTAGTCAAACGACATACCAAGTCATCCGTAATAAAGAAAAGTATAAAGAAATGGGAGTTACTATATACTGGCACATACATTATCCTACAAATTCCGAATCCTGGAGCTTATCTGTTAGCATACCCGGGATCGAACAAAATAAAAGGGTTATTTTCTCATAACGACTTAAAAAAATATAATGAAGATTAGAAAATAGGGAGGAATGATGTTCCGAGTGATAGAGATGAACGCTCGTAAAAAACATAGCAATAAACTGTGTGTGTAGTGTTAGAAACCTTTAAATTGAAATAGTTAATCAGTGACATAGAGTATAGAAATAGTGACTAATCATTACTATCGAGTGTTGTAAAGAAGATAGTGGAGATGGGCTTCACCTGTGGTTTGGGTGAACATGGAACTTTAGCATTGCTAATGTTATCAAGATTTATAAAGGATCTAACTGACCTTCAAGAAGAATGAAATGTTTCCCGCAAATGACGTTGAATAATCAAAAGAGGTTCCGAGTGAATATTCATATATAATCTCATGTGAACGCTTAGATGTGTAAACGTGTGAAGGGATGTGTTGTGGCAGTGAATCGTGAGTGACGGTTAACGCCGCAAAGATAATTGCCCGCGCAAAACAGTTGACGTCGGCGCGAGAGTTAAAATCGATATAGACGACACAGATATGCTTTGGAAGAGACTCGCACCAAACGCGAGGGTAAACTGATTCATGTTGAACTTTAAAAGGAAAAGGTGTTATAATTAGAAGTTAAGAGTTTTTAATTTATTAATGAATGATTAAAGAAAGTAATATTCATAGAATTAGTAGTAATTTAATGGTTCGTGTTCGTTTGGGAATTTTGTTTGAAAAATCCATTTCCATATATGAGCATGGATGAACGCCGTATGAATCAGAGAGTAAATGAAAGAAGTGACTCCGCATTCCTCAATGCTGATAACTTTTACATTACAGTACTCAAGCGGAGAAATATATGTATTTAGAATAAAAAGTTTGTGAGTATAGATAAATTATATGACTTATCAAGGAAATATGGATTATACCTTTGTATAAAATGAACTACACTTTCCATTATTCGATGATTTGAATCAAAAATCTATAGTAAGTTACATGAATCCTTTAAATTACGAAGAACAAATCAGTGATAGAAAATCTGTTAGAACTTTTGGACTTATAAGCACAAGTGGGGAGGCAAAGTCAAAAGGAGTATTCAAACGAGAGTAAATCGGATGATGCTTTTGGCAACATCATTAGTTAAGAGTTGAATTCCTTGAAGTACGTCGTAACAAAAAGGATCCATGAAGCCATAAGGATTTTGCTTTCAAAAAGGAGAATCTTGGACGGTGCAACCTAACCAGTTCTCTTACAGGAAGAGTTTCCCTTTTGGTCATTGCTAATTCTTTTGCAATGAATGTTGCATATGAATTCGAGTGTCCCTGTCCCTTCTACTCTTCCCATTGTGGGCCGCGTAGAAGATCAACTACAAAGGGGGCCGCGTAGAAGACCGACTACAAATGTGGACGTCGGGGACATGCAAGACCCAGGGGAGTTTAGCACCGCAAGATATTGTCCTAGGAACAAGATTGTAAAACGAGAATTCACGTTATTTATTGTAAAACGTTTTTTTTGCTAGAGGCACAAACCACTCTTCTCCAAATCGTGATACAAATTGATCCCTGTCTTTCCTTTAGAGATCCATTTCAAAATTATATTTTTTTTTCTTCTATAGGCTTTCCTATCTTCTATGTACCGTAGGCTGGGGGTCTAGGCTTAAGAGGTTTTCCAAGGTTTCCCTGCTTAAGAAAGTTCCCGAATGGGTAGACCCTGATAACAGTTTCATGAAAGATCCTCTTCCTTGGTTGTGCACAGCAAACATAACACCTAGATGCACGTAAAAGCAATACAGCCGCGGTACCTGTCTCTTCATTTCTTCTGTCTTCAACATTTCTTTTCTTCGTCTGTCTTAAACATAATATTCTTTTTCAGTCGGAGGACTGACAATCATCACTTCCGGGTTATCCACGCTAATAGATAGCTCGCGAAGTGTGTTCGGTGAATCAAAATTGAGCTCACAAACTTCGCTCGCTGCGAGGGGCATTGTAATCTCCCCACGGAAAAATTACCCTCTACCACGCAATGATTAATAATGGTCAATCAAATCATCCACAATTATTCACTTTTGAAAAGTATCTGATCGGATTTTCTAGTAATATATGCGCCGACAGCTCGTCGACGCCAAGGTATTTTTCTAGTACGTTTATTCTTTGGAATAAGAGAGATACAGGTATGTATTCTCCATGGTTATTATAGAGGGATAAGGGAACAGCTTCGGAAGTATCGGTTGGAAGATTGTCGGGTTGCTAAAAGAGACATATTTACTCTTCTTCTCGCTAAAGCGAGCTATTAACGTTTGTGCCACTAGCGTGATAGGTAAAGAGAAAGAAAAAACTGTAAAAGCAAATTACATAAGACTTGGAATCCACAGAAAACGGAACATGTAATGGAGATGGATTGAATATACAATTTTCCTCAGAAATAAGGTTTGTGACCATTTTGTTCTAGAGTGAATGACGAATGAGTTCTCTGTCTGAATCATTGATGATTGTCTTGGCCCTGTAATTAGTGGGGAAGTTTCAGCTGTGACGAAGAGAGCCTGCAATCTCCGAGTTTTTACAAATCGTCCAAAAAGGCTTCGTCCACATCTGAAATTCTAAATCTGTCGTAAACTGAACGAATTGTTCGAACGATCGATTTTCCCAACTGAATGCAGCGCTTAAGAAAAATAACAAATGCAAAGATCTTTTCCAGCAAGCCAGCCGCTGAATATTAAGACGAAGGGCTCCACCAGAGATTCTACTAGGCTGATTTCACGTAAATAATATATTTAAACTGTACACAGATAAAGGACAGAGAGAGAGAGAGAGCGAATGAAATTCTAGAAAATACTCAGAATCCTCCATTAGCATAATTGTTTGTCTGTCTTATCACGGATCAGCCTAGGTATAAAACAGGAAGCCCTAACTTTATTGTACCGATTTATGTGTGAGAGTGAAGGAGTAATATAGGCGACAGATACACCTCTGTACAGACAAAACATTACACCAAGTTAGCGGCAACCTGCATTCACAGACTTTCATCATTTACAGTAGTAGAATTCATTATACTTCCAGCCACTGCGCTCCATAGTCACCACTACGACTTAGACATTTGTCGTAGCATTGTGCGAACTTCCCAATATCTTCGTCATAAAAGGCAGCCGCCTGTGCTTCCCGCCAGTTCTCTGCGCTCAGCTATAGCTCGTTGTCTGTGCGAAAATGTTGTCTTCATAGCCAGTAGTTAATGTGAGCAGAGATGAAACACAGATGGAGCCAATGACGGGCCGTAGTGGGGGTGATCAAACACTTCCCATCGAAAACGCTGCAGGAGCATTTTCATTGCCCCTGCAGGTTGCGAGCGAGAATGATCACGAAGGAGGAACCGTATGACAGAACTGTAATGTGGGCTGCATAACATCATTCGAAATCTCTCACCAGGACTTCATAATTGGTGGGAGGCACTATTTTGTACGCATCTTTATGTGCTCACCATGCGCTCAGAACTGAAAAGAGAGAAGTGATGCAACCGACAGGCATACTAGAGACACTGTCGAACACATATGTGCAAAGCTTTATTAGATTTTCACAGTGGTTTCCATTTCTTGGCCGATTGGAACTTACTTTCCGAATATCCCTCGTATATTGTAAATGTTTTAGAAAATGTGGAAAACGAACATATAAAATAAGTGGAGGATGCAGTGCCTAAATTTGCATAACCGACACTGTTGTAAACTAAAGTCCACCTAGAGAACTAGTCAGATATGCGCATATGCACACGTACGAACCGTACGATGATGCGGAGGACCAATTAAGGTGAACCAGACTTTCGCATTTCTCGGCCACAGTCACATGGAGAGACCGAAGTCGGACGCCACAGCCCTCCACGGAAATAGGAGCTAGCATACCAATGGTAGGATCCTCCAAACTTCTTACAGATAAAACATAAATCTTGCACCTAGAAAATAAGAAAACTAGTAATTATAAGTTATTATGGAAGTGGAAAAACGAGAAGGAAAGCCAAGAGCAAAACCGTCTCACAAATTGAGAACAGTGGAATGATTGAATAAAACAAGTAAAGAAACGTGAGCAAAATAGACTTACAAAGATAATGAAATTGAAAATGTGTGTTTGATTTTATATTAAGTACGTCAAAGGTATTTAATGAAAAGTATGTCTAAATGAATTCCATGTAAAGTATGTGAAAGGTATAAATGATGTATTCTATGTACCGTGTGCCTAAGCATATTGTATCAGATGTACATTAATTTGCCAGTGTATATATATATATATATATATATATATATATATATATATATATATATCAACTGTTGTGGATGTAATAAAAGGAGGGCTGTTCCAATGGCACTGGGAATACGATCAGAAATTTTATAACGTCTAAGGACAGAGCTTACAAAATTTCCCGGTGGGACGGGATCTATTGTGAATCTCAATCTCGCCAGATATATTCATTAGAACACTTGCGAATTGTTCCGCTGGAGCACCGCCGAAGTCGTCTATGGGCATGATGCGTTGCCTCAGTGTCTGACAACGATAACACCCAGTGACGACCACCAGCGCCATGTGGCATACAGTTTTAGACAGGTCTATGTAGCCCGCAGCAAGCAAAGACTTGGGCAGCTCCGGGAGGACAATGTTTCCAGACCTAGTCTAATATGGTAATGAAATGTGTATGTGACTAGCCCTGCGTTGTGCGTCACAGATTGTTCTGGGAACATACCTGTGACGGCTTACGAACCATATAAATAGCGGCACATCAGTACAGAGAACTGAGTAGGGAACAGCAGTATCAGACGACACCGGCTCCGTGTCACTTGTCGCCGGAGGTCCGACTTTTAGGCCGATTTGCTAGCCTCGGCACTTTCCGTTGCTATGGAGATAGAGCGTTGGATGGGAAAGTAATGGGAAGTCAAACTTAATGACAGTGCCAGAGGAGCCTTCCATGTTTGTTAACTACTTAGAATTCCTACCCCGCATCCTTAAAATATCCTCACCGAGTTCCGTACTCTGTGCCACTTATAGCTTAACTCCAGCAGCTGCCGGAGTTGTACGAGCGGCCCACTCCTATTTCTACTCATCGAGAGATTGGAATGCGGTTAAGACCTCTGTGGGATAGAGTAACAGCAATGTGTCCTTCTGACTCCCTCTACAGCCTGCCTTTAGTGTATACATCGTTTAAAAGTACTTCAGTAGTGGCAGTTGTAATGGGGGTGGCAGTGGTGGTAGGAGTCGTGTAATACACTTACTCGTATTATAAATAAGAAAACATTACTTCATTTATTGTTCTCCTTACATTCTCTATAGAATAGTACCTATCTTCTCTTCATTTGCATACATTCATTATACAAACACGAGGATTTAACTGAACCCCATTGACCGCATGACTCGTGAGTATTTTCCTTGTGTTTCCGTTCGTTTACTGTCAATTTCCAGGAAGCGGAAGAGTTATATTACCACCAGTACATGTAATTTATGCTAGTATAGTAGAATAAAAATCAATTTTATGTTACGATTATAAATATGTGTTTACCTGAATTATACTCTGTGATACGTTTTTGAACGGGTCTTGAGGGGAGGAAAAGAATTACTGAAAAAATATAGGGTGCTATTTATGAAATACATACTCCTGCTCTTATCTTCGTAACGAACAAAGTTACAAGAAGGTTAGTCATGCTGTTTGATGTCCTCTAGGTTGTTAAACAAAATTTGCCTGACATCTTTTTCATTTTGCTTTTCCATAAAAAGGTATGTTTATGCGAAACAGAAGTCCCATTTTATATGTCAATAAAAAATAAGTACTGCAACTGACTTCATGGCGAATATGTATAAGAATTCAAATTTCATTGATAGAGCTTAACGTTATGTACGGTATATCAGCGAAAATATGAATCATTCGTGACATTAAAATTTAAATTTGAAAGTTCTGTTTTATTATCTTATTTCAAATTTAAACTACTTTAAGAAATTAATGGTGAATTTGAAATTACTTTTTGAAGTAAATAAATATAATTTGAAATAATTACTATTTATTCTGAGAAGGATATATTTACTGAATGATGCAAAGAATTATACTACAAAAATAAGCAGTGGTTCAAAGATAAAAATGAAAGTTAAAAAGTGTTCCATATACCTAAAGATTAAGAGACGCTATACCAGAGGAAGCACCAAAGATAGCGATAGCGACTAATATAAATACGTAGCAGTTTGCGTGAGAAGTACGGAGACGAACGGTGTGGCACACACACACACACACACACACACACACACACACACACACCCAACCACCACCCCCCCCTCTCCACACACACACACACACACACTGTAGCGTTGCTCTTGGGGGACGAAAAGAAAAAGAATTGTTTTTTTTTTTTTTTTTTTTAAATGTCGAAAAAGTGTATATTTTGGTGGGCCACTTGGCAACAGAATCGGGGATTGATTACACTATTATAATAACATACGTTGAGCATTAAATACCTGAATAAGAGCAGCATATATATATATATATATATATATATATATATATATATATATATATTGCGAGCGAGAATGATCACGAAGGAGGAACCGTATGACAGAACTGTAATGTGGGCTGCATAACATCATTCGAAATCTCTCACCAGGACTTCATAATTGGTGGGAGGCACTATTTTGTACGCATCTTTATGTGCTCACCATGCGCTCAGAACTGAAAAGAGAGAAGTGATGCAACCGACATATAGTTGAGATCGTTCGGAAGAAACATTATCATTTCTGTGCATTTTTATAGTCGCGATGTAGTCATATGCGGATCAACACTAAGGGACCAGAAGATTTATAGACTTTAAACGAAATGCAACACTACACAAAAAAGTTGGTTCAGAAATAATAGGAAAACGATAATGTTCCTTCTGCCTCATGCTGCGTTCGGCCCATCAGCGTGATCGTAATTTCTGGTGATGAAGTAACACAAAATAATTATAATTCAAGTAAATGAGGAGATGGAAATCATCAAGGTTAATTTACTAAAATAAGCACACTTATCTGTAACACACCTTTTCTTTAATGCTACGTACCTCTTCATATTAAATTACTATAGATGACCATTGTGGTTAAATACTTTATACATAACAGTCAAAATGTCCTCTTGATGCTGTCTGTTCGTAATCAGTTACAAGAAACTACATGTTTTCTGATTGAAAAAAAATAACATTTAGCATATTCACTCAATATTTTCACATAGAATATAAAATACTGTTGCGGAACGCAGCAAGTTCGCGTCCGCCTTTCATAGAATACAAACAGTAAAAGGTGAGGCGCCAAAAGCCTCATTTGTCTTGAAACAACAGAATTCATTTTTATACCATTAATCGATACATGTACATAGAGATTTACAGGCACCGCGCAAGAACGGCAAAGATAAAGAATAATAGACTCTGTCGCTGCTATGCGATGGTTCATTTCTTTTACTTTACAATTGTTCGATAACTTTAGGCCATCAGGCATTTACTATTGAGCGTATATCAATGTTTGTGAGGCGAAAATTACTGATATTACACTGCCTCCCATGAGGAGGGAAGGAATATCTAAGGTATTACTTTCATCCTCATGCCCATTGGAATATTTGTAATTTTCGGGTGTAACATACAGGTTATTAAAAGTTTCATTTCACATTCATTCCATAATAAAAGAATTAACGTTTCAATTTGTAATTACTGACGGTGGATCATTGTGAATTTGTTCTGTGTTTCTATCAGTGTTTGCATGAATTCAGTCTTTCTTGATGATTCTTAAAATTGAAGCTATAAGTACACATATTTGAAAAATTTATAAGGAAATAGAGTCACACTTCATTTTTCATTGTTGCAAAAGTAATTTGACTAACTGGTACACAACTTTCTGTTCTGACTGTATTCATTATATTGTCATCGTCTTGTCGATTGATTGCCTTGTCCGTTGTCGCACTTAATTATACATTTATTTTCGTGGCACATACAGTATTTATGATAGACTTGGATTGTAGAGCCTCCACTGGTGATGGCTTCGACAAGGAAGTCCATATCTTTCACTTTCAGGGCTCGAGTGTGGCTCTTCGAATTATTTCACATATGAAACAGATAAAAATATCTTATATTAGAATAGCTTACAAAACTAATTTTATGTACATGTGGGATGGGATATAGGAAGGATCGGATCCTTTGACGTATATTCGTGTGCTTATTTTCATTCGTATCGTGACCTCTCGTTAAAGTTTACTTTTCAACAGTGTTCAGAGGTGAACTTGTGACTTATCTCTGTGTACAATTAGTCATTATACTAATTACGCTAACTTCTCTATCTTAGAGTCTCTCAGAAGGTTTATGATACATACAAAAATGTTTTCAGTACTGAATGTGAATGTTTTTGCTACAGAATATAGCGCACAGCAACTGCTGTTGGCGGTTGAACGTTTACATTATTTCGTCACATGATGGCGGTCCGCCTCAACTGTTGCGAGCAATCTTGAAATTCAGTCTGTGCGCGCGCACGTGACCGGAGCTTTCTTGCAGAGCGTTGATTTCGCGTTTGAGATGCCGTGCGTCGCTTTTGTTCGGCGGATCGTGGCTTTGTGCTTTTTAGATTGCTGGAGGGAGCTTCTGCCACCGAAACTGCCTCACATCACTTCCTGTCCACTATCCAATTACGAATTCACAGGTAAGTGGTAGCTACCGTGTGGAATGACACTGATTATTACACACTGCACACATCAATGAATTTTTCACGCATGGTGCAGTAGAATACTGCCACTGAAAATCGTCGAACTTTAAAACTTCACTTGCACTGTGGTGAGCGTCTGCGTGAATGGTGTATTAAAAGAAATTCTCGCTTCATAACATCACACGTTGTTTACAAGTTGATTTACATACAAATATTTACAAGAGTTCATTTAAATCGAGAAATAATCTAATTGACCACTATGAATCAAAACAATTGTTTCTTTATTAGTCTTTTTTTTATTTTATGCCTACGGTCACAGGTAAGCTATTATAAGTCCTTTTTCCTTGACCAAATTCATTCCAATCTCCTTTACAAATTAATTTCATTCATAGTAATCTTTATCACGCTTGCTTATTCATTTTGTAGGCTCAATACATTTTCTTTAATGCTCATCTTATTTGGTGACTCGTGAGGGGAGCTTCATTTATGTCAAAGTTTCTCTCGTATGTGTTTGTCTTTAAAGAAAGTTCGAGGACAGATTTGAAAATAGCAAATCCGCCTCTGGATTTCGTGTAGAAATACAAACAGTCGAAAAAGAAAAATGGGAAAAGCGGGCCTACTTGCGGATCGTCGGCAGAATTTAAATTACTCCTCAACCAGGTCGAAAATTTAATTTACATTGCGCATTACAAAAGCAATATGCGCGTCGCGAACCTACTCATTTTATATGTAGTGCCTCACTTCCCAAGCACACGTGCATCTTTACAAGTTGATCCTGCGGAGTGGATAGGATCAAGGATCTTAAAGGATTTGCACTTAGGAAAGGGATTCAATAATCACAGAGAAAACAATAGATATTGCAGTGCGCACTTAAAATAAAATCTATCACTTCAAGCATTTATATCTAATATGCATCTTGCTGCAGCTTGCTTACTACTCTTTGTTCATTTCTTAGACTAAGTCAAGTTTATGCATTACGCAGTTGGGTATTAATTATGATTTGTATATATAAGCCTCTCCTTGAGTGTTGTTGTTTGCTGCTGTCGCGACCAGCTTGTTTATAGTCTGGACTCATCTTACTTTGCGTTATAAAATAAACTTCCTTTTTATTCCATCACGCTTTTACTTAAGGTTAACGTCAGGCCTTTTTAGAACAATTGCACTGCGTTATCAATCTGTTCATGCTTAATCCTAGGTATCTGTTTATTTCAAAGAGATGTTATTTTATCTCTGGCACAGCACTGTGCTGGAACTTACAAGTTAAATCTACTGACTGTTTTGCGCTAACGGGTGGTGCCTTATTTACGTCACATTTGAAAATAGGGAATAGCCTCATGGAATCG
Source organism: Schistocerca nitens (assembly GCF_023898315.1). NCBI lineage: Eukaryota > Metazoa > Arthropoda > Insecta > Orthoptera > Acrididae > Schistocerca > Schistocerca nitens. The sequence goes on along the minus strand of NC_064618.1, from coordinate 525,625,709 downwards.
AATCTTTTCACACTACTTTCCTCTTTTGTCTGGACGTTAAGTATTTCCTTTTAAAACAGGTCATTAATTTGTCCTCGATTAAATTGCACTTACTAATACTAAGCATATATAATCATCATTTTCATATTACTATTTAGCGAGAGAAGTGCATTATTCGCTCCTTCCTGCTCATTTTCAAATTACTATTTAGCGAGAGAAGTGCATTATTCGCTCCTTCCTCTTTCCTCATTTTAGTACCTCGGGGCTAATTAATATACCTCTCGAGTACGTCATTTTTCTTACATACTAACTTATAATTAAAATTGAAAATCGCCTCTAGGACATGTCCTCCTGTTTACATAAAGATTATTCAAATAAATACTTGTCTACAACTTTATCTGTATTTTATTTTCCAGACACGTTGTTTTAATACATAAGGTTTCCTTTTAGCACCGGTTAACGTCCGTAGTCAGTTCAGTTCAGTTCTTGTCACTCATTGGTTAATCCTGATCTCCAACACCTTAGAATTTTCTTACAGCTTAAATTAAATTAATTCCTGGCGGTATAAAATTTTCTTAAATCATGATGGTGGAACAATCCTTTGATTTTATTCGTGGCAGGGTCAGATAACAAATAGCTACCAATGTGTGGTTTCCTCATTATCACAAAGGGACCCTTCATAAAAGTGTTGCCACTTACGATTCTTCTTTAACAACAGTGATGGTTTAAAGTGAGTCCTGACTAATACCTTTTCTCCTTCTTTGAAACCTATAACTCTGTTTACTTTCTTATCAAATGCCTTTTTTCGGAGGTTAGCATACGTTGTCAATGATATGAGATAATCTTGCATCTAAGACTAGCCTTACGCTACAATCTGATTTTAGTACAGACAATAAAGGACTCGAATAAGCGAATGAGATACTTCTATCACATTCCAGCGTAACATTTTCCTGATCTCGCACTTGACAGCTTCGCGTCTCGCATATGGAATGGAATAGCTTGTTCTACAGTGGGTTGAATGGGGCAGGACATCCATTCGATATTCAAAGCCTTTTATTAGTCCAGGTTTCTTAGAAAATACTTGAACGTAATCTGTTAACAAATTGTAAAGCTCTTTCTTCTGTTGTTTGAATAATTCAGTGGACTCACTAGCTTTACCGTATAATTCATTCTGACCGGGAATTAGGTCTTTATACTCATCGTCATTAACACTTTCAAGACCTGTCATGTCTTCTGTCTGACTGTGCTGTTGTCTTTTAGTCCATGGCCGTACTGCTATTTGAAGCACCCGAAAGTTTGTCTTCACCTTACTTCTTAACAAATTTACAGTTACTTGTTGCTGGCTCACTACTAGAGTACAGATTCCACACTCGATGTCAATTTTAGCTTTCGTCTGCCTCAAGAATTCCATACTCAAGATACATGGCACTGATAGGTTTTTAACAATAAGAAAAATGCACGTTACTGAAATAGACTCTATCTGGATTTGAAGCTGAGTCTGAAGATTTACACGTTGTGTTAGTGGACCAATTGCTCCCGAAACGGTGCAACCTTCAATTGGAAGTGATAAAACTTTGCATACAGAGGATATTTGCTTAAATAAACATAAAGGTAAGACATTTATATTAGCTCCTGTATCTACAATGGCTGTTACTGGTATGTTGGCAATTGATACTCTTACGGAAGCTTGAACTTGTTCGTCCCACACGTCATCATTGTCTTTCGTCTCAGTGTCTGCTACTAGATCATCCCGTAAGTTTGTCTCTTTGTCATACCTAATTGCTTTAATTTCGTGTGGACTAAGGGACAGGGTGCCCCCATTCAAACCTGCAGCATCCTCTAGGAGGCTCAAAGGTGCTGCTTTCAATTTTCCGATCGACGCTTACTTTCCTGCTGATTTATATTTCTTAAAGTTTCTTCCGTCTGGAACTGGTGTTGGTTTTGTGGTACGAACTCGGTTGGAAATGGATCTTGTTGTCCTGGCGTATTCGCTTGCGCATAATAAATTTGCGTATTATGCGGGCGTTTAGGCTTCAGACTTCCCGAAGGTCTGTTCGCTTGTTGCGTGAAGTGTATATTTTGTGGCTGAAAAGTATTTTGCTGTGGCTTGTGTTGATTGTAACCGTTACTGAAAGGTGTACGTTGGTCTCCACCTTGATTATGCCATTTATTTCCTTTCCACTGACGATTTGAATCGTAAGACTGATCGTTTTGATAATTACCGTTGATCGGTTGCGTGTTTCCATATTGCTGGGGCTGTGTATTATAATGTGCATTTCCGTACTGAGATGGTGACGAATTATATATTGGATTGTATCTCTGGCCGTTATTGTACTTATTTTGTATTTACTGTTGGAGTACGTAGTGTGTTTATTTTTGAAACCGTTGTGGGGTTGGTACTGGCCGTCGCTGTGACGCGCTTTCGCTCGGCCACCATTGTTGTCTGCGTATTCTGTATTGTGCTGGCCGCCTGCACTGAAGTGGGCGTTGCCAATATCAACTCTAGCGTCCTCGTAAATCAGATCTAACGAGTCTAACACAGATAGGAAAGTGTCCGTATCGTCCTCAGACACGTTCTGATCGCAATCGGAAGCTTAGTTTATAGAATCATAATAACGTCTTTGGCGGTGATCGGCGAATCCCCGAACTTGATTTTCGCTAAATACGAGGGCCGTTCAGAAAGTAACCTCCGGTTGATTTAAAAAAATACACCAAGTTAAATAAAAATATTTTAATATATACATCTTACAACTACATCTTTGCACTATTTTTCTACATAGTCTCCATAGCGATTGAGGCACTTACCGTATCTCTTCACAAGCTTTGAAATCCCTTCTGCATAAAAATCACCCGCTTGTGCCTGGAGCCAGCCTGTGACCGCATCTTTGAGCTCTTCGTCGTCATCAAACCGCTGTGACCCGAGCCATTTATTCAAATGCATGAAGAGGTGATAATCACTTGGCGCCAGGTCTGGGCTGTAAGGTGGATGGTTGATAACGTCCCACTTGAAGGAGTCAAGAAGGGTCGTTGTTCTGCGAGCAGAGTGAGGACGGGCGTTATCGTGCAAAAAAATGATACCGGAAGTCAGCATACCACGGCGTTTGTTCTGTATAGCCCGTCGTAACTTTTTTATTGTTTCACAGTACACGTCTTGATTAATGGTCGTACCACGTTCCATGAATTCAACCAACAACACCCCTTTGGCATCCCAAAACACCGTTGCCATCAGTTTTCTGGCAGAAAAATCTTGCGAGGCTTTTCTTGGTTTGGTAGGCGAATTTGAATGTGCCCACATCTTTGATTGTTCTTTTGTCTCAGGGTTCACGTACTTAATCCAGGTTTCGTCACCGGTCACGATTCTGTTTAACAATGGTTCTCCTTCGTCCTCATAACGTGACAGAAAGTCTAATGCAGAGGCCATTCTTTGAGTTTTGTGGTGGTCGGTAAGAATTTTGGGCACCCATCGTGCACAGAACTTACGGTAACCCAATCTTGCTGTCACTATCTCGTACAAGAGAGTCTTAGAAATCTGTGGAAAACCAGTAGACAACTCCGACATTGAGAAACGTCGATTTTCACGAACTTTTGCATCAACTGTCTGAACGAGTTCGTCAGTCACCAATGATGGTCTACCACTCCTCTCTTCATCATGAACGTTTTCTCGTCCACTTTTAAATAAACGTACCCATTCACGGACAACTCCTTCACTCATAACTCTTGGTCCATACACGGCACAAAGCTCACGATGAATAGCTGCTGTAGAATATCCTTTGGCTGTAAAAAACCTTATGACAGCACGCACTTCACATTTGGCGGGGTTTTCTATTGCAGCACACATTTCAAACTGCCACAAAAACTAAACTAGCGCAGGTACGACGTTCACTCGACCACGGCTTGATGCCGACTGACCTGTTGAGTGCGTGAACGCACAGATGGCGTCGCTACTCCCCCCACAACCCGCACTGTGACCAATCGGAGGTTACTTTCTGAACCGCCCTCGTACTATCCAAAATATCTTCTCAAACTACCGCGCTTACTGTTAAACACTTCGGCGTTTTAAACCTCTTTTCTCAGGCACTGCTGCACACCAGACCTCCAGAATTTAGCTAAAAACATCTGTTCAAACTCTTTGTAACTTTTACAAGAGTCGACCATTTCGGTTCCCCATAAGGCAGCATCGCCTACGATAAATCCAGTAACGAATTGAATTCGCTTGCGGTCACTCCAGCTATTCGGGAAAATTCCTGAAAAATTTCGGAGGAACACTATAGAATGAATTTCTCTTTTCTGTGGGTGAAAGGTCGGAAAAACACTATGTTTGACCACGCTTTCCTCCTGCATCAAACCGACAAAAGTGGGTGGGCTGGTACTCTGGTTAAATTGTGCTTCTATAGAACTATGAGTTTGAGCGTTATCAAATGGTGAACGGTAATGTACCTGCTGCTGTTCATTACATCGTGGTGAATTATTCCACTCTCCTGACACGGGAGGTGGGGAATTTTCAACTTGACATTTAAGTTTACGAGCTTCATCAACTATCTGTTGACGCCATTCAGGTAAATCTTGACCTAACGTTCGTCTTATCTGGCCTAATTCTGACATCACCGAGTCTCCTGTTTTTACAGGGGCTGCCAATATTTCAAAGGTCACGTTTTTGACAGTTTCCCTGAGTTCGTTCTTGACGTTGTTTTCTATGAATCCGTCTTTGTTTTTAATCCACTCTTGGTAGTGGTCGGACAATGCTTCAGCATGTGCCTTAACAGTATTCTTTATTTGATCCTCTACATTAAGAGTCTCAATCTGTTTGGAAAGATCATCAACAACATTCTCGATCGTGTCTACTGCGGTTTTAACTCCTTTGACCTCATCAGAGATTGCAGTATAATCTTCTTTTAAGGTCGCAGCTTGTTTTTGATATTCCATCACTTTTGAATTTATCTCTCCATTGGCTGCTTCGATTTTTTCATCTAATCGTTTTGAAATATCCTCTATTTTTGACTCTACTTGTGTGTCAATTTCTAGCCTCATGGTCGTGATCTGACTACTGATTTGGCTTTATTTCTGCCTTTAGTTCGGCCTTTACCGAATTTAACCGTGTATTTAGGTCATTTATCTCTGTTTGCAGATCTGTTTTTACTGAATTTATGTCTGCTTTTACTGAATTGCACAGATTTGTAAGGACCTGATTTTTATTATGCCGTCTTTCGGCCTTCTCTTTTTCTTCGCGGGCCTTTTCATCTAATTTTCATGCTTTTCACGTTCCTGTCTTTGCGCTTCTCTCTGTCTTTGACTTTCGAACTTGCGTTCCATTATTGCTTCGATCATTGCGGCCAAGTCATTTTTTTCAAAAGCGGGAATAGTTTGCACACTAGGAACGGCTTCTAAAACTTCGGTCGAGGCTGCTTCTGCCTCCGCTCGTGTACCTATCGCGCGTGATCGTAATGGATAGTGAGGTCCATTCGCATCACCGCTGTCGTCTGCTTTTGTTTGTGTCCGCTATTTACCGTCAGCCATGTTCATGAATTATTTGTCAAACGTCAAAATGCACTGTTTGTCAGTGCCGTCAGTCGTTTGTCTGTGACGTAGTGCTATGGCTTACTGGGACCTAAGATGAAATTTTAACTCTGGGTAACAACTGACGTTCATGTACGCCAAGAATACAAGATGGTTCCTACTAATTACAAACAAATGAAATATCACACGTTTTACCAGTTTTTAGCGTAGTTATCTGCCATATCGTATTTTTTTATGCACTGACAACAATGGTACACTTTCATTGAATTTAACTACATAATAATGGACTATGGACAAATTGAAATAAAGCTGTTTCAAGGCAAGGAAAGACAGGTTTACGTCCTGATCAACTCGAAAGATGCAACGTCACTACGAAAGCTTGGCTACTGCGTATAAAAATTTGACTTACTATGGCTGTCTTGATGGTGATACGGCTGGATACTCGAGTTTTTTGGTAATTTCATCAATCGTTCTTCTGAATGAATTAAAAGGTTTTCCCACTTCTCTTTCTCGGTTGAATTGCATCCACATGAAAAAATGAAACAATTATTAGAACAAGCACCGAAAAATTTTTAAACACATACATGAAATGATTTTTGATCAAGTCCCTGTTCGGGCGCCAAGTGTAGCGTTGCTCTTGGGGGACGAAGAGAAAAAGAATTGTTATTTTATATTTCTTTTTTTTTTTTGAAAAATGTCGAAAAAGTGAATATTTTGGTGGGCCACTTGGCAACAGAATCAGGGATTGATTACACTATTATAACAACATACGTTGAGCATTAAATACCTGAATAAGAGCAGCATATATATATATATATATATATATATGAGATCGTTCGGAAGAAACATTATCATTTCTGTGCATTTTTATAGTCGCGATGTAGTCATACCCGGATCAACACTAAGGGACCGGAAGATTTATAGACTTTAAACGAAATACAACACTACGCAAAAAAGTTGGTTCAGAAATAATAGGAAAACGATAATGTTCCTTCTGCCTCATGCTGCGATCGGCCCATCAGCGTGATCGTAATTTCTGGTGATGAAGTAACACAAAATAATTATAATTCAAGTAAATGAGGAGATGGAAATCATCAAGGTTAATTTACTAAAATAAGCACACTTATCTGTAACACACCTTTTTTTTAATGCTACGTACCTTTTCATATTAAATTACTATAGATGACCATTGTGGTTAAATACTTTATACATAACAGTCAAAATGTCCTCTTGATGCTGTCTGTTCGTAATCAGTTACAAGAAACTACATGTTTTCTGATTGAAAAAAAAATAACATTTAGCATATTCACTCAATATTTTCACATATATTATAAAATACTGTTGCGGAACGCAGCAAGTCCGCGTCCGCCTTTCATAGAATACAAACAGTAAAAGGTGAGGCGCCAAAAGCCTCATTTGTCTTGAAACAACAGAATTCATTTTTATACCATTAATCGATACATGTACATAGAGATTTACAGGCACCGCGCAAGAACGGCAAAGATAAATAATAATTGACTCTGTCGCTGCTATGCGATGGTTCATTTCTTTTACTTTACAATTGTTCGATAACTTTAGGCCATCAGGCATTTACTATTAAGCGTATATTAATGTTTGTGAGGCGAAAATTACTAATATTACAACACAAACACACACACACACACACACACACACACACACTCAGTCACACACAAAATACACTGATCAGCCTGATCAGCCAGAACATTAAGACTACCTACCTGACATCCGGCATATCCACCTTTGGCAGGGATAACAGATGCGATGCGTCATGCCATGGAAACAATGGGGCTTTAGTGGGTCGCTGAAGGGAGTTGACACCACGACTGCGCCGGCCGGGGAGGTCGAGCGGTTCTAGGCGCTACAGTCTGGAACCGCGCGACCGCTAAGGTCGCAGGTTCGAATCCTGCCTCGGGCATGGATGTGTGTGATGTCCTTAGGTTAGTTAGGTTTAATTGGTTCTAGGTTGTAAGCGACTGATGACCTCAGAAGTTAAGTCCCATAGTGCTCAGAGCCATTTGAACCATTATGAACCACGACTGCACACACAAGCCAGCTAATTCCAGTAAAGTCCGGGGAGGGGGGGTGATGGGATGGGCTCTGACGCCATGTTCAGTCACATTCCGGATGAGTTCGATTGGGTTCTGGTCTGGCGAGTTGGGTAGCCAGCACATCTACTGAAACTCGCCACTGTGTTCGTCAAACCACCTGATCACACTCCTGGCCTTTTGACACGGCGCGTTTCTTCTCGATAAATGCCACTCCTGTCGGGAAACATGATAGTCATGAAGGACTCATGGATGCCGCCAGCTTGTCTCCGCCCGCAGTACAGTTGCCAAACAGCTGTTTCCCTGGAAGACAATGGATTCGAACCCTCCCATCGGCATGATGAAGAAGATATCGGGATTCATCAGACAATGCAACACTGTGCCACCGCACCAACGGTCAGTGCCGATGGTCACTTGCCCATTTCTGTCGTAATTGGCGATGTCATGGTGTTGACATTCGCTCATGCATTGAGCATCGGCTGCGGAGACCCATTGTAAGTATTGTTCGGTGGACTGTGTATTCATACAGACTTGTTTTCTGCCCAGCATTAAAGTGTGATGTCAGTTCCGCCACTGTCTGTCCCCTGTCCTGGTTTACCTGTCTGCCCAGCCTACGACGTCCGACATTTTTAATTAGGGGTGGCCATCCAACCGCACGACCTCTGCGCGTGGTTTCACCTTATTTTCGCTACGTGTTGAAGACATTTGCCACGGCACTCTTTGAACACCCGACAAAGTCGCAAAGTTTCCGAAATGCTCGTGCGGATCCTCCAGGCCATCAAAACCTTCTCCTAGTGAAACTCAGATCGCGCGCCGTCCCATTCTACACGCAGACAGCACGCCAACACGCTCATTGATATCACATTCACCGTGCGTGTGTCTAACTAGCGGTGATTCCTTGCCAGATCAGGTTGCCATCTCCTTGACGGGCTTATGTCGATAGTAGGTCGATGGTTGTTATGTTCTGGCTGATTAGTGTATATGTACTTGCACATAGTGGAAGTACCAACTCCACCTTTTTGGACCAAACGATGAATACGTACTCATTCGCTTTCTGGGTCATAACTGTAGATACTATTGTAATTAATAAGTGGAAACGAGGATCATTGTTTATTCTATTTTTTAAAAATTTCGTAGATCTCTCAATTTTTTACGTTACTTTTTGTGACTGTTATAAAAAGGGCATGTAAGTCTCATGGAATCGTTGAGTGGGAACACAGTTTAAGAAACTCTGCTCTAGCATGCACGCCAGCAGAAATTTTTTGAAAAGGGTGGGGGATTTAGGGGGACAGGCGAGACTCTAAAATTCCTATTTTATATTTAAATGAGTTAATGAGTTTCGAGACTTTTTCATGCCACAATGACTTTATTTTTAGGTGACACAAAAAAAATTATTATATACCAGAGATTTGATAAGTGCCTATTCAATATATGAATGACAACTTCGTACTCGAGATTTTAGAGCGGAGAGGGGGTGGGGTGGGGTGGGGGTAAATTCCCCTTTTTGCGTCCCTCACCCCTTGTGGACGCCTATGCACTATCCTAACTTCTTCAACTGAAGATATTTTGCTCGTTTCCGTTAGTGACACATGAGAATAAAGCCAGACGTGGCAGTGCTGATTCCCATGTATCTGGCTGACACCTCTGATGTGTGCTTTGCACAAAGTCCCATCTTTGTGAAGCTCCTCACGGGATGTGAGTCCAGTTTTCCGGTGGACAAACAATGCTCACATTCTGGTACGAGAAAGACTGATCATCTGGAATCCAAACGACAATCAGATGGGCAGTCAACTTGCAGTGAGATACGTTAGCGTGGTATGCTTCTACCTCCATACAGTATTTGTATCCGGTCGCTGCGTAGTCAGGTAATATTTGTATACCTATTTTTATTTTCCCCTTCAGTGCACAATTTAATGCGTTTTTGTTAATTACATTTGATTTCATGTAGCCGTAAGAGGTGATGTATGTGTTTAACTGAGACGTTTATGTCTTCTATTTGATATTCTGAAGTAAGTTTCTGGCGGATGTTTTGCATTCAAGGAATGCGAGTCACGATGTCACGATGATTCTGCCGTTTTCTCTCCTTGAATCCTTTCCGTTTCTCCTCTGCATACTGTCCTGGTGTAATTCTGTGATTCGCACTCCTTCTACTTCATAATGACCGACGGGCTTCAAATCAAATGGCTCTAAGCACTATAGGACTTAAGATCTGAGGTCATCAGTCCCCTAGACTTAGAACTACTTAAACATAACTAACGTAATAACATTACACACATCCATGTCCGAGGCAGGCTAAAAAATGGCTCTGAGCACTATGGGACTCAACTGCTGTGGTCATAAGTCCCCTAGAACTTAGAACTACTTAAACCTAACTAACCTAAGGACAGCACACAACACCCAGCCATCACGAGGCAGAGAAAATCCCTGACCCCGCCGGGAATCGAACCCGGGATCCGAGGCAGGATTCGAACCTGCGACCGTAGGAGCAGCGCGGTTCCAGACTGAAGCGCCTAGAACCGCTCGGTCACAACGGCCGGCCGACGGGCTTCATGTTTGCCCATTAGACTCCAGTTGTATTTTTCTTCTGTGTCAGAGTCCATGTCACTGCTTAGTGTGCGCCTTCAGCTTCTTGCTGTGACTATCGTACTATTTGGTACTCGGCCTTAATTGTGAGGTAAGCTATGTATTGTTGTGTCAGAGGCCAGAGGTCGTTTTACTGGCAGCGTTTACTCACAATCAACGTGATATGATTCAACTACTACCATGTAACGAAGAGCGAAAGAGCGTTATCAAAATCAGAAGATCTATTCGACTAGACAGCAGCTTTGTATCAGAAGTGAATGACGTTGACTTACTGTATGCATAGTCTCCATAATCTGTAGGTGCAAATGCATACAGGTGGTAGAGAGTCTTAACTGAGTTCTTTGAGACAAATAAATATTAATTTGAGGTGAATATCGAGAACAACTTACTCCTTTCAGCAAAAACCTAAGCTCAAAACGACTGTTCGTATGAACGCCAGTCTCACTGCGTGCTTTATGACAGCAGTGTAAAATACTGGCCCAGTAGCAGCGTATAATCCAAACTTTTTTGATTGGTGTTGGTATTCGTGTCTATTTCCATAACAGCATATTGTGTCAGTTCGGAATCACGAGATGAGAGAGAATTTTCTCTTCACATAAATAGTTTTTCATTTCTCGCGTGCATTCTGTCTGTCGCTTTGGTAAAAGATGCCATATTAACTGTGTGCTAGTAAGAAAAGACGGTCGGACAGAGCAAAATGTAATTGCAAAAGATGTGGCTTATCCTGACATCCGCCTGTGTAGGGATTATGGCTGGAAATAGCGAATAAAGGAATTCCCAGTTTCGCTCACTCGTGAAGGAGACCCCGCTATGGTCGGCGATCCTGCCACTGACCTGCCGTACTCGATGGTATTCGCTATGCCACTGCAAAATTTGCGAAAGAGTTAACTCGTCACCATTTTTGTCATTCGAGTTCTCCTCTTTGGTTAACTATTTGAGACATATTGTGTTAATTGATCTTGTAATTAATAATTAGAGTCTTTTCTTTGGTGGCACTTCTTTTGAACTCACGTGACCCTTAGCCGACTATTTAGTTATAATATCTTGCTTAATTGTAATATTAAGATTTCAGTGAGATTTCTACAAAGAACAGGTGCTATCTCATACAGCGTAGAAATGTACACCTGTTCCAGTAAACCTGCATATGATTTTGTTTGTGTAGGTGTAGGGAATCGGAATATTTATTGTCACTCGCGTCACCAGCGTTATTTTCCTTCGGTAACGATAGCCTTACTCACTGCGATCACGGTCAGTTAAATCGCAATCCAGTAGGCCGATTAGAAAGGGGGAGGTTACATGTTCCATACACCAGAAATATTCTAGGTGATAAGTATTCCCTTACAATCCAAGGATAGAGTTGCTCGGGATCTCACTGTCATTAGCGTCGAGGTGGGATGTTTCACAACCCAGGCACCGTACCTCGAATGAATACCAGGTCACATGTACCTTTCAGACGCGATGGAAGCAAAACAAAACTGCATGTGAAAAGTTGATACAGAGGCTATGTTGAGACGAGCGTGGTTTATAAGGTTTCATCACTGCAGACGTCGAGCCTGGTGGTGTGTTTATAGAGTATGTGCCTACAAGCGGAAACATAGTGCTTCAGTCTGCCTTTTAACCGAGACTTCACCCCACAGTGATGTAGAGATTCGCTAGTAACGACACATGGTTCGAATTCCATGTTACACTGAATGTTTGAGAGGGATTTCATTGTGTGAAAAACGCGATTGAAACACAAAAATGGTTCAAATGGCTCTGAGCACTATGGGACTTAGCTTCTCAGGTCATCAGTCCCCTAGAACTTAGAAATACTTAAACCTAACTAACCTAAGAACATCACACACATCCATGCCCGAGGTAGGATTCGAACCTGCGACCGTAACGGTCGCGCGGTTCCAGACTGTGGCGCCTAGAACCCCTCGGCCACTCCGGCCGTCCGATTGAATCACACAGGCCCGCATCTCGTGGTCGTGCGGTAGCGTTCTCGCTTCCCACGCCCTGGTTCCCGGGTTCGATTCCCGGCGGGGTCAGGGATTTTCTCTGCCTCGTGATGGCTGGGTGTTGTGTGTGATGTCCTTAGGTTAGTTAGGTTTAAGTAGTTCTAAGTTCTAGGGGACTGATGACCATAGCTGTTAAGTCCCATAGTGCTCAGAGCAATTTGAATTTGATTGAAACACAAGCATATTCCAAAAACCCACCGTTTCTACTTTACTGTACCTTCCGTTACTCACTTATATGAAAAAAAAATATGCACTGGAATTGTTAAAAGGAAAATGGTCCTCGTTTGTAAGTATTGCTGATGCACCCTGTCAATCAATAATCAAAGAGTGACAGAGGTTAACTAGATACTGAAATAGTAGCAAAACGAATTCAGCTATGTGTTATTCCTTTTATAATAACTAACTCACAGCGGAAAAAAACGGTACATAGCAAATATCTAGGGTCAAAGCTAACAAAATGGACATGAATCATTAGACTAACTCGCAATTTGTACGCACATGAATGGAGAATAATGTGAAAGAGGTGTTACCTCCGAAGATCAACCGAATCATTGTTAACCAACGTGGCAGAAGTAAGTGTGTTATACGTTACCTAAGGAGGGGTGCTATCTAGATTTGAACAAAATTTAATAGATTCCTTTGGCATAGTAGTAAGTAAGACAAGATGAACTGTAATAAGAATTCGCTCGTGAATCGCGAAAAAAATGAAATAACCAGGATATAAATACTCAGTAAGGGGTTAAGCGAAAACAAACGAAATCATGACGTTCCTAAAGCTTAAACGAGGCCTGATCATCTACATCTTATCAAGTCACAGCCGAAATCAAGTATCGGAGTGAGATACACTTACCAGTCAGCACCATGGGAGAGTCGAACCACGACGGACTAAAACCTTTTAATCTTATAACGTCCTGCTTTCCTATAAACAAAGTACACTAAAAACTAGCATCGGCCAATCAAGACTAATGGCTATTCGTTGGCCTATCAGACAAGAGGAGGGTGTCTAGAATCCGCTCGTCGTCTTGTCTGTCCAAAATGTTTACCCAAAATATCAGTTGCCAATCACAGCCGTTAGCTTGTTGTTAGCTTCTGCGAGAAGAGGAATGCTTACGCCAGTCCCCTTCTGAGAATTTTGAAACTTCTGTCCAGGTCAAACGACTACAAAAAAGGCGCAGTTTAACCTGGAAAACTTGTAATTGCCGGGTTTGGAGCGACGTAATTGATACATTCTTGCCTGAGGATTACTTAACCAAATGGAAAGTCGGCCTCTCCAACGTATTCTATGGCAATTTGACAGTGCTGGACCCCGGAACGGCATGAAAAGACACGCTGGAAACAAGGCTGTGGAGCAGCCTAAGTTTATCACGTGGAGAGCATATCTGCTTGTCTGTAGAGAACAAACAGGGCCCCCAGAAAGCAGGGAACCAGGACCACTGCAGGGGAAACCCGTCCACATAGAACTAATATATGAGAGAAACACTGTTACTATAATAAAAACTGAACTGCTTATTCCTTGGCATTTTAAGGGGAGGGTAATTGGTAGAAAGGGGTACTAGCTACTCATTAGATCGTAATTACTTCCGCTCTAATAGATATCTCCTAGTTCCTACTGAACCAAAAATGGCTCTGAGCACTATGGGACTTAACATCTATGGTCATCAGTCCCCTAGAACTTAGAACTACTTAAACCTAACTAACCTAAGGACATCACACACATCCATGCCCGAGGCAGGATTCGAACCTGCGACCGTAGCAGTCGCGCGGCTCCGGACTGAGCGCCTAGAACCGCTAGACCACCTCGGCCGGCTCCTACTGAACCGTGGCAGCTTTAATTTTGGCGGTATGACACTCGAATGGCGCCACTAACTACTTGGATTGCCGATATCGATCTGTTCTATGTCGGCAGCTAGAATCTTTGGTCGGAGCGTGTGTTGTTGGCTTGGTGGGGCCTGAGACTGGCAGTTGACTAGAGGGCACGTGGCTGGCAAGTTGGGGTTTCTGGGGGACTCGGGCTGTCCGGTACGGGCCTCGAGAAGCTGAAAGTGGTTAAAACAGTCGGAGCCAAGCTTTGCCGACTCGCTTAAGGACTGGTAGCGGCGAGTTGCAGGAAGAGCATCGGACGTGTCGTCTAACCTCGCCGGCAAGTTCCCGGTCTATTCGGCGCGCTTAAATTTTTCGGAACCTTGAAGACCATCTGTGTCCATTGGCGGCAATAACACCCTGGCTGGAATGTTGCAAGGCACGGCTCCTTCACGTCTGAGTGTAGGTAAGTGTCGTTTTCTTATTTTCTGGGTATTTAGTGTTGAAAGGCCACGTATCTGTTATGTGGAACTGGACCTGTTATATTAACGGGGCTACGAATAATTGGGTGTATGATCATCAGTCAGTGTAACTGATTGGAATTTGAGTTCCAGGCAATATCCGTGCAAGTGTATGAATATTGTGTTATGAATTCAATGGATGGAAGTAAGTTTGTAACATAATCTGTGTCGGAGGTAAAGCACCCTTTGTAGATGAGTATGCCTGAATTACTGAATCAGCAGGCGGCGATATTGCCGCTTCTAAATAACGAGCAATTTTAAGGAGTGTTAAGCTTGTAACTTGTATCGGTAGTCGCTTGTGCGATTGAGATTTTCTGCATCTTAGGCGTTCTCGTATGCAGCCTTACTTGAGCAAATTACTTTTACCTTTGACGTGTGTTGGCAGGGTAGCGTTGACAGCAGAAGAGGCTGTTCGCTGGGCCGGAGCACAGGCGTGTTTGTTTCTGCCGCGGTGGCACATCCGTCGTTGCACGGCATCTGGGTTGGCCGGCATTCTGGTTTCTCAACCAGCCGCGTCGTGGCCGCTCAAGTTAAGTAAAGTTGATCATTTGATACGTGCCTCAGCGGGGTGTCGCCAATTAATCGGGGACCAGTAGTCTACTCTATTTGGTGAATTTAATGAGCTTATGAGGTTTAAAATGTGATTTGCAGCCCCGAAGTTTCTCCTTAGTACCTACTCCTTTGAATATTGCACCCTTATTAGTACTGAAATTTAAGCCACAAAAACTAAAATAATTTATATAAACCCACATAAGAAACTCGGTATTTTTGTATAAATTCCGTGTTGTCTTACAATGTAAAATTGTAATTAATTTTTCTTAAATGTGGAGAGCATACAGATGTTAAAACTAGTAAAAGAGAGCAATTGTATTTTGTAATTGGCAAATAATGCATCAGATGCAGCGCAACCAGCGTCAACAATCATATCGTATGCAATCAGCCGCGCCGGAACGGAGCGCAGCGAAGTCTCTCGAATATTTTTACACGCAAGAGACTTCTAGAACAGGAAGGAACAGAGGAAAAATGACAATTGCCTTTAGTTGCCTACTTGTATATAAACACGAGCAGCGTTTAGCTCGCACTCTTTGAGACCCGCTCTCTACTGATGTCTCCGCTCTTGTTCAAATGGTTCAAATGGCTCTGAGCACTATGCGACCTAACTTCTAAGGTCATCAGTCCCCTAGAACTTAGAACTACTTAAACCTAACTAACCTAAGGACATCACACACATCCATGCCCGAGGCAGGATTCGAACCTGCGACCGTAGCGGTCGCTCGGCTCCAGACTGTAGCGCCTAGAACCGCACGGCCACTCCGGCCGGCTCCGCTCTTGTACTTCAGATATTTTCAAGGTGTATAAAGCGTTCATCTAGGTGAAAGAATCACCATAAATGAATAATTGTGAATGTTTATCAGTGTTTCAATAACATTAATCTTGCCTGCCAACCTTTCTATGTTTCAGCTAGAAGAACTGCAAGACTGTCGACATCTCGTTTGCTGGCAGCTGCCGACCATCATCTCGTAGTTCCAACTTGTAGCAGGCCACTCGTGAGTCCCTGAGATCTGTTAAGCCTCTCTGTAAATACAGTTTCTGGGCTGCACTTCTGTGCATAACGCGTAATTTTAATGATCGGCATACGGCCAAAAACCGATGTGTGCAGTTAGCCCACTCCAGCGGTATCAAAGCAGGTTTGACAAAATCTTGAATTATAAATTTTCTCTCTCTTACTGGTAAATATATCAGTGCTGTGTGATAATTTAAACTTATCATTTTTTTATTTGTGTGCTTATTTTAATTAACGGCATTCCAGTTAATTTCCTTTTATCAAATCTTATTTTTCAATTACCACTAAATACCGCCACAAAAAAGCGAGGGATGATACTTTTCTATTTTGAAAGCAATAATTCAGTACCTCTAAGCGCATTAAGTTTAAGGGCTTTTACTTTACTGTTGAGCCTTTCCTTTCATCCATAGTCATTAGCTAACTCCTCTTTGTCAAACTTGCCTGCCTGCTCCTTGTTGGCTGTGAAAGCCGTCTCCTGTAGTTCTCAGCTTACCTTCAATTGTGGACATTTGTATATACAAGGTGATTATAATTAAAGTTGAACTTTCAAACCACTGTAGAAATAACACCACTGGTCAGGAGGTCAAATTGCAACGGAATATTACCGGAGAAGGGGGAAAACGTATGGCAGAAGAAAAATAAATAGCCACAAAATGTTGAATACATGTCGCTGTAAGCATCATATTTTAATAGTTGTAGACTGCAAATGACAAATGAATCATACAACAATGCCTAAGGTGTACATTTGATGTTAAACAAACTGTGCTACACAGTGTGCATGAGTGTACAGGTGTGATACTGTTAGTTACATAATCCCATCCACCACGACAAGGTCATATCACATCAGATGGGAAAAATCGATTGTTAACTGTCCTGAGGCTAAAAACCGCATAAATAGCATCAATAAAAATCAGACCATATAAATAATTTCCGTGTGAGGGGCGCAAAGCATGTTCAGTATGTTGTTCACAGTTTTCCGCAACAAGTTGAAACCGAGAAACAGCATGTTCCGCAACTGATCTAAGTGATTCCGGGTCACCTTCAGAATGTGTTGTGCAATGCGTGCCTTCAATGCAGCTAAGTCTACAATCGGAACACTGATCACATCTTTCAGATAGCCCCACAGCCAGAAGTCACACGGATTAAGATCAGGTGATCGAGACGGCCAGGCTGTAGAGAAATGGCGGCTGATAATTCAAGCATTTCCGAAATGGTGCATCAGCAGCTGCTTCACTGGATTTGCAATATGCGGAGGTGCGCCATCTTGCACAAAAATAATTACATCCACACATCCACGCTGTTGGAGAGTTGGAATGGCATGGTTGCGCAGAAGACACTCATGGCGCTTACCAGTGACTGTACAGGTAACAGGACTGGAAGCACCTGTCTCTTCGAAAAAATATGGCCCTATGATAAATGATGCCGTAAACCCGCACCACACAGTGACCTTTTCAGGATGAATTGGTACTGATAGATTTGCGTGTGGATTTTCCGTTGCCCGTATTCGTCAGTTCTGTGTATTGACATACCCTGTCAAATGGAAGTGGGCTTCGTCTGTTCACAGAATCTTCCACGGCCATTCATTGTCCACTTCCATGCGAGCAAGAAATTCTAGAGCAAAGGTCTCTCTTGCTGGCAGGTCAACAGGAAGCAACTCGTGCACTTGGGTAATTTTGCATTGATAGCAAAGAAGGGTGTTTTGTTGGATTTTACGCACCATGCTCGCGGACATGTCCAATGTTAGGGCAATTCTCCGTGCACTACAAGTTTGCACACCCCCACTCGTCTTCTCCTACAATGCTGTGGCCACTGCTTCCACTGGCGTCGAGTCAATTCGTTTCCTCCCTCTACCAGGTAGCACAACAAAAGAAACCAACGCCTTTTTTCAAACCCTACAGCGTCCGAAACTTCTGCAGAGCGACGTGTGCACAGTCATCGTTCTTGTAATACAGCTTTACTAGCAGAGCGCGATCCTGCATTGAGAGAGTCATGGCCAACGTCGTAGACGCGAAAGGAGGAAAAGCCGTGTACCCGGCGTGTTTAGAAAACTTAAATGGTCGTGCGCATGACATGTTTTCATTTACGTATTCTGACACTTTTTTTTTCTTCTGCCATACGTTGTCCCCCTTCTCCGATAATATTCTATTGCTATTTGACGTCATTCGGACCAGTGGTGTTATTTCTACAGCGTTTTGAATGTTTGATTATAATCAACTTGTATATTAATGGTCATTGTCAAAGTTTCTGCTGAAGTGTACCACTTGGGTGTCACATTTGAATTGCATGTCCTCCAGACTTAGCTTGCATTTTGAGCAATTGTATTTTTATTAAGGGTCACTGTCAGAATTGTACCAGTTGGGAGTCACATTTTAACTTCATAACCTCCCAGCTTATCTCGTATTTTTGGCAATTATACTTTTATTAAGGGTCAATGTCAGCGTTTTTGCTGATGTGTGCCAGCTTGGGGGTCACATTTAAATTGTATATCTTTCCAGTTTTATTGCGTAAGGGATTTTTAGTAAGACTTACACTTTGTTAAGCGGCTTTCCAAAAGCGAGAATCATCGACGTGACTTGTAATCCTTTTCGTATTTTGGATGGGGGTTATACACTAATTTAACGTGTTACCCAAGTTTAGAAACTGTTAGTACTTTTAGCAGCTGATATTGTAATTCATTTTGCGGATAAAATATTTTGTTGAACCTGCTTGCAGCCTTGCCTACTTGGTGTGACTTCTTTTCCTGTTTTGTTAACTGTATACTTCAGGTTTCAAGCACTGTTCTTAATGGTATAAAGTGTTAAAATTTGTTGTTAATGAAGTGAGCCTGTTCAGATTTTTAAAGGTTGTGATTGTTGCGGATCTTCTAACAAGGATTTTAAAACTCTAATTATAATATTGCTGTTAAGCAATAAAGTGTATTCCATGAAACAACAAATCACGAAATATGAGGGTCCACCTTCCATGTATTTTCCTTAGTTATCCAAAACCTAGTTGTGAGGTATTACTTACAATGAAATGACTGGCCCAAATTAATCTTAAACGGAGGCAGACTGATTTTAACGAAATAAGTCAACCTGAAACTGGTGGACACATTTAGTCAGATGATAGAAAAACGGCAAACATTTTCCGTTGTTCACTTTATAAATCCATCTTAGCTCGTTTGGGACAGAGGTAAAGAGTTTCGGCTCACATGATCTTTTATTGATCATGAAATATAGAGAATAAAATTACTCACTTCCATCGAGAGCCTGCAACCTTTGCAGAGAGGTAGCTAGTGCTAAAGCAAAACACAGTCAAGAAAAGCAGAACGAATGTGACATTGATCTGGCGAATTCCTGTCATGACCCCACACTTTGTGAATAGGAAATGTGTTGGAACTATCCCTGCATTGGAAGACTAGTTTTAAACATCTAAAAGAAAAAAAAGTTCCGTGTTTCTTTCACAGTGTTCTAGACAATAAACAAGGTCACATAACGCGATATTTCGATTAGGAACCTATCTTAATCTCTTTCAGTTCAATAATTCATTAGATATACAGAAAATAACACAGATAAAAGAAATATTTCATATATTCAATATTATCAGAAAAGAAGTAACATAATTGCGTACACACACATTACTTCACGCAGATTCCAAGTACACTAGTTACAAAAGTCCTTTCACGAAGTCTTTCAAGATTAATCGAAATCTCATACAATATTACTTTCATAATCATATAAATTATTAAACTGGTTTAGGAAATGGAATCAAAAGGAAATACATAAGTTATTGGATATTACAAGAATCTGTAGTACAACGAGCACGTTAAAACTGAGGTGCTGAAAATAATGGGTATTAAACACATAACAATGACAAATGTAGGTTACAAACGTATCTGACAGGCAGTCAAAAGCACATGTCACAGTGTGATAGCACACACATGTTATACTTGACGTACAAAATAATTAGATAAAATAAAGATCTGTCACGAAAGAACAAATGCAGTGGTGCAGATAACATTTAAAACGAACAAATTTTATAAATCTCGTACTAAATGATCACAAGCTTATAGAAGGGAAATAAAAACTATCTAAATGTCATAGCATGAGAGAACAAGGAATTTCAGACATACGTGTGTGATCAGTCATCTATAAAACTATCATATAAAAGAAACGACTATCATGTAGTAGTTCAGCATGCAAGTAGTGTCAATTGATGGTGCATAAAAAAGAAATGTAATTACGAAATCAATGAATTAACACAGATACTAGTCAAAATGTACCAAATGCATAGCCACATAATAATACATGGAAACTACTACGGCTTACGAAGATTAATCAAAGAAATATGTCATCATATTAAGGCATGTGACATGACCAATCATACAAGCACAATTAATGATGCTTATTCACAAATGAAATACATACATTGGTAATTAATGGCGTGTATCAAAGTTAATTATAACATTAAAAGTTAATTTATTTATCTGATTAGTTCCTTACCATCTTAAGAATAGTGAAACCCGTCAGTGTTTCTTATCATAAGATTCCAAAAATGTTGAGAAATGTGAATATATCTTAATAAGAAAAACTTGGCACGTGATACATCTCCTACGTTTTCTGCTTAAGAATGCCTGTGGTAGGCATAAAGGAAAGTCTTCCACTTACCATCAGGCTGATTTTGTCCATCTGACAGAATGGACCATCGTCAAAAGTCAGTGTTCATATTAGACTGCAGGTGCTGCCTCTTCTATAACTTAGGATGAACCGCAGCGGCCCTATATAAATTACATAGGTCCACAATGTACAATCTCCTTCATATAGAGGCTAAGATGTAGCGATTAGCATACCCTCAAGGGGAGCGTACACAAAACAGTCACCCCTAATGACCCACATCATTGCCTATTACTTTCTTGCACGTATCGGTGAGTATCTTGATATATGCACTGCAAGAAGCCATAAAGTTGGCCGTAGGAGCTTCATTCGAAGCCGGACCCGTCATTGAAGACAATTCTATTCCAGTCAATGAGATTCCCGGTCGAAGAACAGTCTGGATGCGCCTCGGACATCTGTCGGTCGCTCCCATACGGTTCGACAACCAGGAGTTATGATCTGCGGTACCATTTCTTTTCATAGCAGGACCCGTTTAACGGTCATATGCGTCCCCCATACAGCACGGCGGCACGTTGACGATATTCTACGCATGTTTTGTGGTGCTTCCTGGCAGACCATCCAGGGCTTACATTTCAGCAAGATAATTTCTGCTGCTTCTCTTTATGATAGCGGAACCCTATTTTGACCAGGAAGGTCGCCGAATCTCTCCCCAATTGAGAACGTTTGGAGTATTTAAGGGCAGAAGCCTAAAACCAACTCGAGATTTTGAGAATGTAACGCGCCCATTCGACAGAATTTGGAACGCTATCGCTCAGACGGACATCCAGCAACTCTATCAAAAACAACGTGTATAAGAGTGAGAAGTTGACCAACGCGTTATTGACTTGTTCAATTTGTGAAGCGCTTCCTCTCGAATAAATCATCATATTTTTCGGAAACTGCAAACATTTGTTCGTCTGTATATGTACATAACATCTACCGATTTCGATCCGTTTCGGATAATTCCTTCATAGTATGTCATTTTTGGCTTAGAGTGTTTAATATTTTTCGTGGTATTTGGTGTGTCACTTAAGCAAGAGTGCAAAGTGCAACGAATTTTTTATTTTATTGTAGCATTGAAGCTGAATTAGGTTAATTTCAAGCATTGTCATTCACTGAAACTGTGTATGAAGTAGGAAACTATCAGCTCAGCATAAGATTGCAATACGTCATTTCAGACCCCTGTACAACTGGAATAATTTCTTACTTCATGTTGGCTGCCATTTTTGCAATTTCTCTTGTGGGTTGTTTAGCCTAAAAGATAACAGAAAGCAGTGACTAACTTCAGGTTAGAATTGTGAAGTTATTTTCCTGGGATTTGCTCACGTGAAATGGAGAAACATTTGCAATATTATTCCCCAATCAGTTACTTGTCAGCGGCTGCATACGTCTTTTTGGTCAAAGTAGCTAACGTGTAGATCCTGGATGTGCAGATTTTCTTCCTAAAAATTTGTTATTTAATGACCTTTGAGAGAAATACAGTGTAATATTTGCAGTATGGCTATCCATAAAGTAGAATGCCTTCATGAATATTGTAGACAACGCATGTCTTCAGTCAAGAAATATGTAAGAAATGTACATAACTACAGACTTAAAAGTAGGTACCTTGAAAATGTTAATATCAGAATCTACTTAATAAGTACTTGCATAGTTCATTCATAATTCTGCTATCATGAGTGGGATGTACTAGCGAATAATGCAAAATTTGTTAAAGAGTTGTTTCCATTGTTTGAGACGCATCATTCCATTACGTAGGTGTACTTAAAGATTTAGCTAACATAGCATTTAATTCAGCTGTTTATACTGTATATCATATCGAGGTTGATACGAAAGAATAAAGTATGAGTGAAAAAAGGAGAATTAATTTACTGATCGATCTGTCAACATCTGGACCATACTCGAATTTATTTAATGACCACACTCCTTTTGAATCAGTTTGTAAAATTTCGTTTCACTTTTCTTCATAAATCTGGAAATCTGATATGGTAAATTGACGTGGGCACAGAGTTAGCTTTTTTTTTCTTTTTGCTTCCTAGTGACTCGTCGTTTCCTGCCTTACTGCAACATGGTCTCCTAGTATCCTCAGACACTGCAGTTCAATATCAGTTTCAGTTAGAGATCTCATGGCGATCTGAAACTCTTGCAGAGACGCAAAATTACTATAAAAACGCTTAAAAATGTCACTTGTGATAGTGATGAGTTGCGATAAATGCCTCCACAAGCATTGTGTTACAACTGCGGTTTGAATATTCTTCCTCTCGGTCACAGTAAGTGCAACATTCAGAGGATCTTAAGCAGTCTGTTTTCACAGCTCACACCCTACCTACCTACTTGCCTTACTTGAACGTAAAATCGCCGACACAGCATAAGGGATGCAGCCTGGGACGGCAGCGGAGCGGAGCAGCGGCGGGCGAGCGGCCAGAGTGGCTGTCGAGGCGGGCGGCCGTAAAATCCGGCAAAGGGGAATCCCCGAGCGGCAGTAAGCCCGCCAGAGGGCGCACGGCCCTGTGTTGCCGCTGCTGCGCCTAACGGCCGCAGCTGCGAGGCACGTGGCTACCTACCTGCAGTGCAGACGGCGCTCTATCTGCAGTGGCCCTCCTGTTCTGCACGGCTGGCGGAGACATTCCAGGCGGCAGGGACGGTCTTATCTCTGGCCAGAGGGCTGCTTCAGACGACCACCAACAGAGGCAGGGGCGCTGTGAGGGCATTCGGGACTGACCAGTCCTGAGAGCTATCCCTATTGTGAACTGACGACGAACACTCGTGTGAGAAAAGATGAAATTCAAAATCGGGAGGTGGGTATGTCGTGCGGTACATAGCAATACGATACAACTCGCGCGGATACCAATACTATACAAACGATTTTAATTCTGTGTGAAAAATGGATGAATTTCTGAGAGCTAGTCAATATTAATGTTTAACATCTCAGGTCTCTGTGTGACTGATTAATAGAGGCCTTCCGGGTGTTCTGCCGAGTTGTTGTTTACATTTTAACACAATATTTCAGCGAGTGACCCAACTGGTTTTGTTGTTATGTGAACTCATTGCATGACCTCCAACCAGATTCAACTACTATTGGTCTCACGATACTGTTTATAGCCGAGTTCTATTCCCGACACCCAAAAATCACCATTTCAAGACGAGCATGCAACCTATGACATCGTTAGATGATTTATTGAAAAGATTCGCTGAACTAATGGGTTTTTAGGATGTTCAACTATCGAAAGAATTAGCAGCTTGAAATATGAAATTAACTGATAAAAGCGATCACTTAGTGAGGGAACAATCTTCTTAGTTGGATCACAGGCTCAAAGAATATTCCAATAAAATGATAAAAAAATTCTAGCATTGCAACGGAAAGAATCCGTAAAGATGGACAAGGAGTTCGATGATGTAGTTAAAGAAATAATTAATCAAATAATCACGACTTTAGATGAGGTAAGAAGCGAGATATCAAGTTTCACTGAAGCATACCGTGAAATACTGGGTGTAGTCAGAAATTGTCTCAGGATGTTAAGCAATTAAAAAGTAGCCTATTTAGACTAAAATGGAAACTAATATGTGAAAATTGATGAAATAAGTTGTCAATTTGTCACTTGAGTAAAAACATAGAATAAAACAAACCCTGTCTGCTCAAGCTGAACACTTTAACAAAACATTTAACGAATGGATTTCAAGGGCCTGTAGCCAGTGTCGGGGATGTTCGTACGTTTTAGTGGGGGCAGCACTCACGTTAACTGCCTTGCTTTTAGAGGAAAGTTTGGTGAAGCATCGGCAGTTACAGGTTAATACACCTGAGAAAATGTACCCACATCCCGTCATTTAAATGTAACGTGTTTCAAACGTCGAATGAGAGAACAAAAATACTCTTTTTAGTATCATACGTGCAAAGTAATCTGGGCTGTGCGCTGCAGCTGCTTTCGAACCCTGTTCAACTTTGATCAATTTCAACTGAATTCTCTTGCAAAGCAGTTCTCAAGCACGTCAAAACTCACTCGAGACGAGAAGCATTCAGTCCCGAGACATACAGTCCGAAACAGGGTTGTTTCAGAAAGTATTTTGACACGATGTTGGGACAATGCAACAGCACACAAAGATGTCATAGGAATACAGAAAGGTAAAATGCCAGTCAGTACTCGCAAAAAATTGTTTCAAGACACCTTAGCAAACTCTGCCTGTTGTAGATTCACTTGATCTGATTCTAAAGCATGCCAAGGATACTGACGGCAACACTGGCGCGACAAGGTCGCCTTCCACCAACACAGCTACAATGCCTGAAATCAAATCGCTTGCGGCAACGGCACCTTATCTCCAGCTAGCACTAGAAATGCCAACGGTCACAAGTAGATTCAGAACGGTTCAGGTTTTTCGAGGTGAAACAAAAATTATCAACATCGATACCATCCTGGATGCCAGATGATTCGGAATATTCCTCATCAGGGACTCCCGATTCTTCCGAATAACGGAAACCAGCGGCAACCGAATTTTCGCGGACCATCACATATGCAGGATGTAGATGGTAATCACAGTATGCCAGTAACTTATACTGAAGACCATCCTGGTTCGCTACAGAAACGTTGGTGAACCTATATGAGTGGTTAAGGTCACTGAGCAACGGCCTCCAACCTCAAATCAGTCAACAAATTAGATGCGAGCTTATCCTGTTCCCAGGTATCGGCTGTTCAGATGGTTCAAATGGCTCTGAGCACTATGGGACTAACATCTGAGGTTATCAGTCCCCTAGACTTAGAACTACTTAAACCTTGCTAACCTAAGGACATCACAAACGTCCATGCACGAGGAAGAATTCGAACCTGCGGCCGTAGCAGCAGCGCGGTTCCGGGAAGAAGCGCCTAGAGCGGCTCGGCCACATCAGCTGGCGTATCAGCTGTGGAACACTGTAGGGGCGCACTTTATTATGCAGCAATATATATGTTACATTATAAGAATAGAAAAGGTATACGCGACGAATTATGTGATCCCATGTCAAGTATGGTAGTGCTTGAAGACCGAGTTTAGGATGCAGTTCATGCTATTGCTCCATCAATTCTTTTCGCTTTCCCAAAACATGTGTACACGAAAAGGAAAAGCAAATGAACTCTACCCTACTCAGTACAAACTTCAGAACTCTACCGTACATGATACATCAATAAATACAAAGCAACACTTAAATATCATAAATGTACAACAAACTCTAAAAAATAAAAAAATATCATAACAGCTTATTTCACTTAAGTACATAAGGAATATTGCATATCTTTTGATTGTCATAGATACCTGATCGCTAGTCTTCTTAGACACTTTTCTCGATGCTGGTGTACCTGATGGAACTTGTGGTAAAGCATCAACAGCACCGTGGAGTGATTTAAACCTGCTTGTGTGAATAACAAACGTTTATGTTGGCAAGTGCAACTTAACATTAACTGGCGATGTCGTTTCAGTGACTTGGTATGGACTGTGGTACTTAATTAATTATTTTTTGTTTTTGCTTTTGGCGTTTATGGTTGGTTAATAATACCCAGTAACCAACTCAATTTTGTGTCAGTTTCCATATACCTTGCTCTGTCTGTCCCTCACGTTCTAATGCTTATGTATTGGCTTATTTAGTCTCTTGCCAGACTTCAGGTACACATTTTTCAAATTCTTTTACTGAGCTGCTGTTAGCTCCAAGATTGGATTTTATAACATCAAAAGCTGATGGCATTTTTTTGCCATAAACCAAATCGTTCTGTGAACCCTTTCTCTTCGTCTATTTGTTTATGGGTAGAAAGGACATGTTCTTGCTCCTGAATCCTTAGCAAACAACAAAACTGCTTCATTAAGTCCGACATGAATTTTATACCTTGGTCTGTTGTTATGGTATCCACTGATCCAAACTTAAGTATCCAGCTATTTATCATGACTTGTAGCACTGTGTTACGTTGTTCGTCTGGGATTGCTACCATTTCATTGTATTGGGAAAAGTGATATATTATTCTTAAAATGTGCCCCGCAGGAAGATTAAATGGTCGGAAGGTGTCAAATCCAGTCAATCCAGATGGTTTGTTTGCTTCTGGCAATCTTTACAATGGAACTTTATACGACTAAGATCAGCCCTTTGTTTAATAGGTATACAATGTTTATGTACATTTTCAAATTCTGTATCCTAGTGTTCCACAGGTATTTTCAGGAACTCCCGTATAGTTCTGTGACCACCGTGACCTACTAACAAGTTGGTCACGCAAAACTTCGTCTCTGAATGCGACAGAACTACCACACATGTTCTGCACTTTTTCTGTCTGCAGAGTAAACTACTCTGCCTCACAAATTGTGCTTTCAGTTTGGCTGACTGACACTCTGTCACCTACTTGTGCCTTTTTCCATTCAACTACACTTTACCTACTGTTTGCTGTAGTCCGATTCCTCTGCTCAATGTCTCTGCATTTTTATGCATCTTTCCTGGTTTATAAACTACTTCATAATCAAATTCACTCAGTTTGAGCATCCATTTCGTTAATCTGCTAGATGGATCATTTAATCCTAACAACCATTTTAGCAAGGCCTGGTCTTTTACTACTTTGAACACATAACAGTGAGGAATATCATTCCGTAAATCACTACTAGCATCCCGTTTTCTGTGGCATGTTTCTGTTCTGCCTTGTTGAACTGTCTAGATGCATAGGCCACATGATGTTCTTTACTGTCCAAATTCTGGCTGAGAATGCAAGTGAGTGCACTGTTACTGGCATTACAAGAAAGGATGAATTCTTTTTCAGAATCGGGGAAAATCAGTAGGCCCATAATACAATGAAGCACAAGTGATATTGTGTTTTTTATACAATTTAATGTAGTAAAAGTATTATGTCTAGTGATCCTAAAAGAGTGTTGGTAGTGTCGATATTGTAATTCAGGAAAGTAATTGCATTAATGAGAGTGAAAATACAGGTTGGTCTGAAGTGCTGATTCCACTCGAATCTAATAGCAGCTGTTAAGGTTTACTAGATAACTGTGTACCTCCTACTACCTGCAATGTGCAGGTTGAATAGCAGAATACCACATCATTCCCATCAATTAACTGTGATCAGAATGTGGGTAGTTTACTCTTGAAGTTACTGAAGGAATTCAAGGAACACAGGGCTGATACAAAATAAACAGAAGGCTCTTATTCAATAATAGTACACATAGATTAAGTGAATGACTGGAGGCTTCTGGTATTGGCTCAGCATTTTTGAAACTGCTCTTGGAGCAGAACTTTCATAATTCGGAGTTAATGATGTAATGTATCATAAAGCTCTTCCTGTTGTGGCCAGGTTCTCATAAGGTGCGAACATAATTGAAGAAGGCCATGATTAGAATAATTTTAGCCTTTCGTATTTAAAGGATGTCGCTTTTGAGAATTTCATGGCATGTTCAGTTACGAATATCCGCTGGGAACAGGATATAAATTCCTGCATGAGAGAAGTCAATTTGAAATGAATAAGAGCTCCAATGTTGCAATTAGGTAGTACTATGCGATCAAGAATATTATTTGTTTGAACAGGAGAATAATGGGAATGCACATTGTGTTGTATATATACCACGTGATCTAGTCAACTAATTGATTTGCCACATTCATCTGAATTATTCACATTTTAGACCTAATAACTACTATTTCAAATTTCCTTGGTACATGTTACTGCATTATCATAGAAAAAGAAATCCGTAAATTTTAGCCTCATGCAAACCATGTCAGAAAGTGAAGCCACCAATGGGATTTCATCATCCTCCGCTCTTTCCTTTAATTCCCTCGGAGGAAAAGGAAGTTGCTGTGGTCAATCTGTTCAGCCCACTACCAAGAACTACTAAAAGTTTCTTTTATATGTTTGTAGCTGTGAAAGTGACATAAACATGTATATCATTGACTCTCTCAGGAAAGCCACTAGTATCCTGGTAACTTTAGCTTTTGTGAAACATTTTCTGATGGTAGATGGTCATGTAGGTGAGGTTATGTCACACAATGGTCCACAGTTTTCGTTGGAATGACTTCATGACAAAATAAAATCAAACTATTTTTATCCCGACATATCATCCAGCTTGAAACCCTACACAGAATTCGGAAAGTTACGCCATTTCTAGTGCTCATAATTGTCATCAACTTTGGAATTATTACATCGAGAACTTGGAGAAAATCATCAATGAAGTACCAAACGTTTCTTATTTTCCACTGCAGTACCTGTACTGAAGAGTCAATATACTCCAGATGAGATTCCAGAGATTCTACCTTTACCATCTTTATTGAAGTAATGACACAATGATGTAGAAAAATTGGCCAGGGTAACATTCACAGAACAGCAGCACAACGTAGAACATGTGATATAGTTACAAGATTACAAAGGCAATGATCTCTTTCAGAGCTGGACAGAAAGAGTTGGAAAAGTTGTTGAGTGAGAGGCAAATGTCTAGCACATCAGATTGCAGTGAAAGAACCAAAATATCATGAGGTTTGTACCACGCTTCGAATAAAATGTTTTTCGCAAGTAGGCCTACATCTTGGGAAAATCATTTGTGTTCCATCTCAAGTGTGATATTCATGTCAATAGGAGTTATTTGCATATAACTAATCTAACCCTTGATTTCAAATTAAAACAGTGTGTACCAGTACTCTTATTTGTTCCTTACACAATATAACGTCATCACGTGACTTTTGTATGAAATAGAGGCTTCCAATAAGAATAATTTTCCTTATAAATCGAATAAGGAAGGATGTGTGTTGAGAAGATAGACTAAAAACTGAGTTAAATCAAGAAAAAAGTCTATTTGTGAAACATATTTTATGGAGACATCGAAAATTAAGCCTTTGGCTACCACACGAATTTGTGTGTGTGTGTGTGTTTGTGTGCGTTCATGTGCTGTGATGGTCGTGTGGAGAATTCCTTGCAGTATTGTAACATTTGTGACGTATATTCATGCTACTGTGCTTTTTAGTTTTTTCTTTGAAGCTTTTGAATTGTTCAGTCTTAAATGATGATGTACTTTGTCAATGAGGTGGCATGTTTCTGTAGATTGCGTTGAAAATGGTATCAAGGAGTCTGACTCAATTCATCTGTTTCCAGTACATCTCTGCTAATTACTTTGTCTTTTATTCTTAGGTCATTTGAAGGAGTATTTCCAGAGGTGGATCCAAGTGACATTCACTGTTTTACACAACATTCTCTTTCATTGGTGGAGCCATTTAATTGCGCATTCATTTGTATTTTTCTTTGCCATTTTAAGGTTGATACTTATTTTGTGGTATCATTAAATGATCATATGTACAGGTTGTGATTTGAGCACAAATGTAACTGAAAGTGATAAGTCTATTTGTATAACTAGCACTAACTTAATATGTAAATGAGGTACATTTGCCATTTACCCAGCATCAGATGGCAAGAGAAGTTCAAGGTAAAAACCCTGACCAACTAGATCTGATTTGCAGAACGAAGGGGCTATATCAGTTCTAGTATAATGTATGGTAATTAATGGTGTAGTTGGGGTAGTTTGAAACCAGATTAACTCAGTTATTAGGTGTTGGGTAGATTGCCTTGATAGTGTTGGATGTGATATCACCAGACATGTCCAAAATGTCTCAAATAAAGAAACAACAATGATGGTATCAGAATAGTACTACATTCACTAGTTTAGGAATACGGATATGTTCTGTGGATGTGCACACAAATGTGTGACTTTGTCATCCAGTTTAACTTGTATTATGGTTTTTGTTAGGTAATGGACATTATATGTACTCTCATTCCTGATCATGATGCCAGAAAGCTACCGACTCGGTGTTTTATAGTAGTCTATTGATCATTGTACAGTATTGATTTAATCGTTTATTTATCGCTTGTTTGAAAAACTGCTGTGAATTTTAATGATGTACTTCCATATTACATCTCTGTTCTTTTGTTGTGTCACAATGTAAGCTATTAATGGTAAACGAAATATGGGTATTCAACTGTGTATGTATTATCTCTTTCTATATCTGTTTCTTGTTATGGAATTGAAGGGGATGATCATAAACTATACTAAGGAATCACACATAAGGAGACACTGCACTCTAACCAGAACTACCGATCTAAAAGGAGTAACTGATGGGCAGTGTATGGCGTGCTTTTCATCTTGGCATGATAGAGAGGTCAAATCTGTCAATTGCTGGAAAACAATAGAAATTTAGAGGGTCAGTACGATCTGTCAGTAGTCCTGCGGAGAGATAGTGACACAGAACTGAGACTGGTCTCACATTTCCACGTTTGGGGAGTTTAGAGCTGCTCATAGCTCGGTTACATTATCACTGAGCTTTGATGTGAGCCTCCAACCCTCACAAACTTCGCAACTAGAGTTGGAGCTATCTCTTACTGCCAGCAACCAAAGTGAAATGGAAGTGTGATGAACAAATTTAATAATTTTTGTCGTTTTTCTTTCAGGTTACGAGTCTTACTGACTTCGATAACCTCACAAGTTAATGTGGCTTCACCAGCAAACAATATTAATAGGATTATTCAGCATTTGCAATTAGCTAACGGTAATATTCCAATCAGCTACCTTGATCGTCTTCCTAAGTTGTTGAATCTGCTGTAAGTGGGTAAGTGGTGAGGATAGACGCTATGCATATGTAGTGCCCACTATATTGTTCTTTGTTGAACATCGATCTCAGTAGAAATTCTGAGTGCTTGTTGAGGTACTGGGCTTTACTAACTAGATGGTGTCTTCTACGTCATCCATACTCTCTTCATTCAAACGAAACCTGAATACTGAACAATGCGTCAATTCCAAGCAGTTTTCGAAAACCATTGTGAGTATAGTATTCTGCAGTTTCGAAATTATGGGCTGTATTCTTTATTAGCGGCAGGATCAACGTTTCCACTAAAAATTCGTGCACAAACACCATACTCAGAATTTTTAAATGCAGGCAGCATGCTTAAACTATATAGTAGGATTAGCCAGCAAACCATAGTCAGTTGAAAAACACAATTACGTAAACTCAAGCTCAAATTCACAACTTGAACATCAAAGCCGATATTATACTCAATACATAAACCAATAGCAAATGGAGTACTATCACACGAAGTGAAACTTATATCTGTAACCAGTTGCACCAGGGTGTGCTGAAAAATAGTGCCTCGAACTTTTTGTGCCAAAGCTCTTGAAGCTTGATAAATGGAACAAACGTTATTAACATACTACATCCCTATTCTTCGTGTTTACATATTTGCAGCCCTCTGCCACTGGACTGCTCTGAATTATGAGTGTAACATGATGGTGTTTAATGTAAGTCGGTTTATGACAAGCAGCATCCTGTAATCGAGTTTCGAATTCAAAGAGAGTGTCCACACATGGGGGACCCTCTTCTTCAGCATGAAAACGCAAGACCACACACGACCGCTGCCACATCTGCAACAATCCCACGCACTGGGTTCATTGTCATCGATCATTCTCCATACAGTCCCGACTTTGCCCGATCTGATTTTCGTCTGTTACAAAAACTAAAACAGCTTCCAGGAGCAAGTGAGGTTGTGGCCCCGTCGAAGAATTCAAACACTCCACATGATGCTATGAACAAACTGGACTCTCTTTGGGACTATGTTTAAAAATATATGTATAAACATGAAGAATAAAGATGCAGAATATCAATACAGTTGATTTTATTTAAAAATATTTTAGAGTACATAAAAGTTGGAAGGTATTACTTTTCAGCAAGTCTTGAATACTTGTAACTGATAAAAGATGGACATATATTTTATAGAATGTTTTATTCGAGTTAATTAAAATATTTACTGTTCCTCACGAAATACCCTGTGCTTCTATTGCTAAATGCTAATCAGCAGACATTTCAGATTAGGTACAAAAAAAAAAAAAAAAAGAAATAAACCGTTGTAGGTGATAACAGATATGTGCTGAACATAAAAACTTGGCACTTACTTTAAGAGAAGTGAAACCATTTTCCCACCTATCACTTAAGGTAACCTAAGATGATACAAGCAGTGTAATAATAGAAGCAGATTCGCAGAGAGATGGTTGGTTGGTTGTTTGAGGTTTAAGGGACCAAACAGCGAGGTCATCAGTCCCTTGTTTCAAATATACTCCATTCTGCTAACGGGACATCTCAGAAAAGTCAGAACAATAAAACGGAAAAAGGGAAAAAACGTAAAGGGCAGTCACGTTGTCATTGGTAAAAACAAATGAGGGAAGTCGGCAAGAGAACGAACCCAACACTATGCTGAAGCAGCATAGGCAAGACCACCTGTGACTTAAAAGGTACAACTGCTATAATGCAGAAAATACGTATGGGAATAAAAAGACTAACCAAGCCTTAAAAAAGGGTAAAAAGAGTAAAAGGGGAAGAAAAGAGGATTCCGGTCAGGGAGGTGAATCGGGAATCTCTAAACACTGCCTACAGTGGGAGACACCCAAACACTCACCGCCCTGCCCCAACACCAGAGAGATTAAAAACCTTAAAACTGAGAATAAAAACCACTCTCCCGGAGGAAACCGAGAACCAGAGAGACCATCCGGGAATCGTCAGCCAACATCAAAGGTAAAGTGTGGGGGAGTCTGTACTTAGTACGCAGAGCCAAAAGAAGGGGGCATTCAACCAAAATGTGGGCCACTGACTGGAAGGCTCCACAACCACATAGCGGGGGTGGCTCATCACGCAAAAGAAAACCATGGGTCAGCCTGGTATGACCAATGCGGAGACGACACAGTGTGGTCGAGTCCTTTCGGGAGAGGCGAAAGGAAGAACGCCATGGGCCTGGTGTCACCTTAATTGCACGAAGTTTATTAGACAGTGGAGTAGCCTCCCAAGAATTGGCCCATGACTGCGCGAAGTGGGATTTGATGTGAAGCCGTAAATCCGCTGCAGGAGGGGTTACAGGAAACGGGGGGTAAGTAACTGCTCCCCCAGCCAAACGATCAGCGAGCTCATTTCCCGGGATACCCACATGGCCAGGGACCCATAGGAAGTCAATGGAACAAGCAGCACGGTGAATATCAGCGAGATGGTCATGGATGGCAGAGACCAAGGGATGGCGCGAAAAACACCGGTCAATAGCAAGAAGGCCACTCATCGAGTCCGTACATAACAAAACGCGGTTGTGTTGGGATTGTTTAATAAAGGTAAGGGCCCGTGAAATTGCCATCAATTCCGCAGTAAACACCCCACATGTAGGTGGCAGCAGATGATTTTCCGTTCCAACAGAGGACGTGAAGGCATACCCAACATGATCAGCAGATTTAGAGCCATCAGTGTAAAAAACAACAGCATCCCGAAACTCCCATAAAATTTTGCGGAAAAAGGAACGAAACACCACCGGGGGGATGGAATCTTTCGGACCGCGGCGGAGATCCATCCGAATTCGAGGCCGAGGAACTAAGCAAGGAGGGCTGGAGGGGAGGGAGCGAGGAAGACAGGACAAAGAAGGAAGTTGAAAATCACGGTAAAGAGACGCAAGGCGCAGCCCAACCGGTAAACCCGCCCGAGGGCGGGAGTCGGGTGGACGACGTCCATGGTCTGGGAACAGGATAGAATAGGAAGGATGAGAGGGAGAAGAACGGATAGTGAGGGCATAAGACACCAGAAGCTGGGACCGCCGAACAGAAAGGGGTGGGATCCCAGCTTCAACCAGGAGACTATCAACAGGGCTAGTAGGGAAGGCACCGGTGGCCAAACGGATACCACGATGGTGGACTGGATCCAGCACGTGCAGTGTGGAAGGAGCAGCTGAACCATAAACTTGACAACCATAGTCCAAACGAGACAGAACTAGAGCACGATAAAGACGGAGGAGGAGAGAACGGTCCGCACCCCAAGAGGAGTGGGCAAGGAAGCGAAGGACATTGAGTTTACGTAAACATCCTACCTTCAGGAGTCTGATATGGGGCAACCAAGTGAGCTTGTTGTCGAAAAGAAGACCCAGGAAACGAAACTGTGAAACCACAGGCAATCGTTGTGCAGCGAGATAGAGCTCTGGATCAGGGTGGACCGTAGTACGGCGACAGAAGTGGACCACCCGCGATTTTAAAGGAGAGAATTGAAACCCGTGTGAGAGGGTCCATGCAGAGGCACGCCGTATAGCCACCTGGAGCTGCCGTTCTGCAGATGCCATCGAGGAGGAACTAACCCAAATGCAGAAATCATCCACATACAGGGCAGGGGCGACCAAGGGACCGACAGAGGCCACAAGTCCATTGATAGCAATGAGGAAAAGAAGGACGCTCAAGACAGAACCCTGTGGGATGCCCGTCTCCTGGGTCCGTGGAGAACTAAAAGCAGTACCAACTCTAACTCTGAATGACCGATGGATCAGGAACTGGCGGATAAAATTCGGGAGTGGGCCCCGAAGACCCCACTGATGAAGGGTTAGTAAGATGTGATAGCGCCAGGCCGTGTCATAGGCCTTGCGAAGGTCCAAAAACACTGCAACCAAATGGCGGCGCTGGGAAAAAGCCTGCCGAACTGCGGATTCCAAGCGAAGTAAATGATCGATTGGAGATCGTCCCTCTCGAAAGCCACACTGGTAAGGGGACAATAGATCCCGAGATTCGAGGACCCAAGTGAGCCGACGGGCTACCATCCGTTCAAGTAACTTACAAACAACATTGGTCAAACTAATTGGCCGATAGCTGTCAACAGATAGGGGGTTCTTACCAGGCTTAAGGACAGGAACCACAATGCTATCCCTCCACTGAGAAGGGAAGTCACCCTGGAGCCAGATACGGTTAAACACCCGAAGAAGATGTTGCCGTTGTGGAGCACTGAGATGTTGAAGCAGTTGGTTATGAATGGAATCTGGGCCAGGGGCCGTATCATGAGAAGAAGATAGAGCAGAAAGAAATTCCCATTCAGTAAAAGGTGCGTTATAAGATTCTGACTCACAAGTGGTGAAACATAAGGTGAGAGCTTCAGCCTGCTGTTTGTGATGAAGGAAAGCAGCGGGATAGGAGGCTGACGCCGATGCCACTGCAAAATGGGTCGCAAGATGTTCGGCGATAACTAATGGGTCCGTACAAATGCCATCTGGGAGGTGAAGGCCTGGTAGGGTGGACTGCCGATGGCAACCTTGGAGAGAACGAAGTGTAGCCCATACCCGCGACAGAGGGACAGTGGAACCAAGGGAAGAAACGAATCGTTCCCAACATATCCGCTTGCTCTGTTTGATTAAATAACGGGCTTTAGCGCGAAGGCGTTTAAAAGTAGTAAGGCTGGCTACGGATGGGTGCCTCTTGAAGTGTTGCAAAGCTCGACGGCGATCACGGATGGCAATGGCAATGGCCGGACTCCACCACGGGACTTGCCGGTGACGAAATAGTCCAGATGAGCGCGGGACAGCAACGTTAGCAGCGCGAACAATCGCGTCAGACACGTCACGTAGGACGTCATCAATACAACCCGACAAAGAGGGAGAAAACTCGACCTGTGCAGTGTATAGAGGCCAATCGGCGCGGTGGAAAGACCAACGAGGTAACCTGTCCATCGGGGAGCGCGAAGGGAGCGTGAGAATCAACGGGAAATGGTCACTATCACAAAGGTCGTCGTGTGGCGACCAGTGTAATGAAGGGAGGAGAGAGGGAGAAGAAAGAGAAAGATCAATGGCAGAAAAGGTACCATGACCAGCACTGAAATGAGTAGGGGAGCCATCATTAAGAAGGCACAGGTCGTGGTCTGCAATAAATTGGTCTATAAGAAGACCTCGTCTAGATGGAAAGGCACTGCCCCACAAAGGATGATGAGCATTAAAATCCCCAAGGAGGAGGAAGGGAGGAGGAAGTTGCTGAAGAAGGGTGGTTAAGGCAGCAGGTGTAAGAGCCCTGTCAGGAGGGAGATAAAGATTGCAAACGGTGACTGCAGAGTCTAAGTGGACCCTAACAGCAACCGCTTCCAATGTAGTTTGGAGAGGAATCCACGTGCAAGCAATGTCGGTACGGACCAACGTACAAACGCCACCAGAAGCCCGCAAGGGTCCGACCCGATTGCGACAGAAAACACGGAACCCACGGAGGGTCGGTGAGTGAGCATCAGTAAAATGTGATTCCTGGAGAACCACACAAGCTGCAGAGTAGGACGAAAGAAGGGATTTCAATTCCGGAAGGTGTCGATAGTAGCCATTACAATTCCATTGGAGAACCACAGAACGATGGTTTAAATGAGGGCTGAACACGCTAAATCCAGTCACACTGCCGGGTCCCCACCCGTCACAGACAAGGAGGGGGCGACATCCATAAACGACAGGTCAGAATCCAGTTGTGAAGTCGGGGAAGGGACCTCCGGTGACACCAGAGGCTCTTTGTCCCGGGACTTATGTTTCTTCTTCTTTTCAGGCTGAGATCGAGGAGGGCTGTGTGGCATAAAGGAGCCAGCTGCAGCAAGATCAGGAACAGAAAGAGACCGGGCGACCTGGGGGCCGACAGACCGCGGCTCTCGCGGTCGCCGCGCGGCAGCAGACCTTTGACCTGGAAGGTGCCGGGAAGGGGCATCCCGGGAGAGGCGCCCTTGACCGGCAGACGCCGAAGGAGTGGGACACTTCTCCGGCTGGGGAGGGGGAGCAGCACCCAGAGGAGAAGGTGTGGGAGCCGCAGGGGAGGGGGGGAGGAGTGGGGTCCGGGATGGGGGTAGGGAAGGGGGGGGGAAGGGGGGAAGATGTAACCAAGGCGTAACTTGATGTCATAGACACAGGGTGCAGTCGTGCATATTTCTTACGGGCCTCTGTGTAGCTTAAACGATCGAGGGACTTATACTCTTGGATCTTTTTTTCTTTCTTATAAACTGGGCAATCTGGTGAACGTGGAGAATGACTACCACGACAATTTACACATACAGGAGGGGGAACACAGGGACTCCCCTCATGGAGTGGACGTCCACAGTCACCACAGAGAGGGTCCTGGGAACAGCGAGAAGACATGTGGCCAAAACGCAAGCACTTAAAACACCGCATAGGAGGTGGGATGTACGGCTTCACATCACAGCGATAGACCATAATCTTAACTTTCTCAGGAAGGGTATCCCCTTCAAAGGCCAGGATAAAGGCACCAGTATCAATACGGTTATCTTTAGGACCCTTCTGAACACGCCGAACAAAGTGAACACCCCGCCGTGCGAGATTGTCCCGAAGTTCCTCATCAGTTTGAAGGATGAGGTCCCTGTGGAAAATCACACCTTGTACCATATTTAGAGACTGGTGAGGGGTAATAGACACAGGAATTGTGCCAAGATGGGTACAGGCACGAAGGGCCGCAGATTGGGCAGCTGAAGTAGTTTTAATCAGCAACGAACCCGACCGCATCTTGCTCAGGGAGTCCACTTCGCCAAACTTGTCTTCAATGTGTTCCACAAAGAATAAAGGCTTGACACTGGTGAAAGTATCTCCATCAGTCCTGGTGCAAACTAGATAACGGGGGAAAGGTTTTGCCCCTAGACGACGGGCCTGACCCTCTTCCCAGGGGGTAGCCATGGAAGGGAAGGCCGAAGGGGCAAGAGAAGCAGCACTTGAGGAATCAGTACCACGCAGAGAGACGGCCGCAGAACGGACAGAGTTTTGGACCCTTATGCGTTTCATCTGCATAGCGTCCGCCCTGATACCACCCACTCCGATCAGGGGCTCTCCTCACGGGCGCCACCCAGCCACAGCAAGGGCCGTCTGGCACGGCGGCCATTGCCGGGAGTTCCGATGCTCCAGGATGACGAGCAACCACTCCAAGGCATGCATGAGGAGGTCACAGCTCAGGTATCAGAAGTGTGATCCCTGTGTGTTCAGGGGGCTCAACCAAAAGGGTACATAGCGACCCCACCACACGGGCTGGCTACCGTGCTGGCTATGCACCCTAGCATCAGACCACGACGTGAAAGAAAAGGTGGAATGTACTAGGAGGGCGCACGTCGGAGACACTAGGTAAGGTGCTCTTCCCCAAATGGCTCACACTACGGAAGAGAAATTTTGGAATGGAGGTCAAACCCCAGAGGGGGACCAAGGAATGCCAAAAAGAGGAGATAAGGACGCAACAAAGCCAGAGAGTAAAACCAACAGAACCAGGAGGATAGCGGGGCCAACATAAGCAAGGACACCAATAGTGGGAGAGGAGAGGGCGAGGGGAAAGGAGCATGGAGGGGAAAGGAGGGGAAGGAAAAGGAAATGCAGCCCGGGAGAGAAAGAAGGCTGCAATGGCTCGGGGCCCCGTGCTCGCCACGCACGTATCCACAAAAGAGATGTGGACCCCCTGGGGGGTTCGCAGAGAGAAATCTTTCTTCGAGAAAACAGTACTACCGTCTAAATAGGACTAACAGGGATTGTAGAACGTACACAAAGAATGACAGCATTAGTGGTCACAGGTTTGTTTGACATAGGAGCGAGCGTATTAGAAATACTATAACACCTTAACTGGCAGATGCTTGAAGATACACGTCATGTATCCCACGGAATCTTAATTACTAAATGTCAGGAACCACTATTAGAGTCCATACAGGATGCCATTGCAGGATACATGCCCAGACGGTAGGGTAAGTGAGGGTAGAGCGATAGTGGTGGGGGCTGCTGGCAGGCGGAGTAGGGTAAGTGCCGAGCGCTGGAGGGGAAGTGCCATTCTAAACTGAAGCCCATTCCTACATTTTTTGTAAATATTAAGCGGGCCGCCTCCACGCCCTCACTTGCATGGTGACCATTCATAAAAGAAGTCACCTCTGCCTTGGTTTGCATTTGAAAAGAAATTCGCCGAAAATGCAGCGATTTATTTTCTCCCGGCTTCTTAATCATTTCTAACTTTCAGAGAAGTATCACAAGTAGCAAATTTTGAGGAAAACCTACACATTTCTCTTGCGCCCATGTTAAAATTTGCTTGTTTTGCCAAAACGCATCGAAGTTTACACAGTTTGTCCTCACTAACATGTTGCGCAGATGCAACTGCGAGATAATTCTGTAACAGCGGTTTATTAAATTTATTGCGTGAAGAACTGATAAAAAGTAAGGTCAGTATTTTATGAAACCACATCGTCTCTACAAACGTGTAACGTCTTCACTGAAGTTGCTCCAAAACCCATAGCATTCCTCATTTCACAAGGTGTTCAAATGGCTCTGAGCACTATGGGACTCAACTACTGAGGTCATTAGTCCCCTAGAACATAGAACTAGTTAAACCTAACTAACCTAAGGACATCACATACATCCATGCCCGAGGCAGGATTCGAACCTGCGACCGTAGCGGTCTCACGGTTCCAGACTGCAGCGCCTAGAACCGCACGGCCACTTCGGCCGGCCTCACAAGGTGTCGATGGCCCTTAAAAATTACATTGCTTCATCGAAAATGTCTGCAGTTCGTGGAATAACATGGTAGATAACGAAGTTTTGCATAATAACCATACTGCAAAATACTCTCGTCTTTGCGTGAAATCATTTGCGATAAACTGATTTTGGTATGTGAAACCGCTTATGGACATTTCACACTGGTTTTATCGTTGGCGCGTTGCGATCGCTAATGAGAGTGCTACGTCAGATGAATTTACTCGAGTTTGGTGTTGGATGGAGACCTCCACCCAAGTATGAAGTAAAACTCAGTACGTTAGCTAGGTTTCACACGTAGCCACGTATTATGTGGTATCCACCCAACGAAAAATCATAGCGACCCCTATTTTTCACTGCAAACTTTTTCGAATCTGTCGCAGTGTCTTATTTCCACGTAAATATCACAAGAACTACGACCATTAACGAACTGATGGGCACATCCTAGGGAACTTGGCGTACAAAGCTACAAGTAAAGCAAAAATGAAATTTTGTACCGAATATTTCTGTAAAATCGTTCGAGAAAGGTAACATGGCGTGCACCTCGACTCTGTCATCGCCGACCGACCGAAAGGTAGCAGTGTTGGCCTCCACATTCGAACAAACGAGTGAATTCGTCCAGAGCTTTGGACGAAAACTGGTCACTGCTCATCGGCGACGGTATCCTTCTAGGACTCTAGCAGATGAATCTAGGAATGACCATGTACTACAACCATTTACTAAGTATAGTGCGTGAATTTGCATTCAAGAATAAAAATTTCCGGACTGCATAACTGAACGAACGGGATGAAACGCTGAAATGTGTTACAATCGGAAGTATAGTCTGCCGTGTTATTTGTAATGATTTCCCGATTATGGCTGTAGATACTGCTATAAACTAAAGACCTGGTCCTGGACAGAGTTTCCTGAACCTGTATATCTGAAACAGTATTGTGCAGAAAAGAAGATGTAGCTCTTCTGTCTGTTCTAATGACAAAGATGGTGTACCATGTATGACAAGGTATCTATTGTTAACAAAACTTTGATCTGAATGTGTCGTCCTATGAGAGAGCCACTCCTAGACTCAGGTTCATTCAGAATATCAGATAGCAATTCAGGAAAAGGTAGAGATATTGGTGGCCATCCCAATGGACAAGGCGTATAGCACCTATATGGTTAACAGCTTCTTCAATATCACTCGTTGAAAGACGGAGCATGATCAAACTTCCATCAGTAATACGCTACGGCTCTGCCAAGCTCTCTCACACAATCTTCAGTTACGACATACTATCACCAGGCAAAACTTGGACCCTACACAATAAAATATCTCCGCTACATTTTACTTATCGAGAATGAAAGTAACGTAGATATGATGCTGTTCATCTGCTTAAAAGGAGACAGAAACCAGAAAGAAATGCAAGACCAGATACCCATATATAAATACAGCATTGGGACTCAGTTTGAGAACACTGAAATAAGTTACATTTTGAAGGTTAATGAACACATTTCAAATAGATTTCAGCTTCAATCAGCGCTTTTACTTATCTAATCACGTAAGCTATGTTAAGAACTTTTTTCCCTGTTGCTGAGAGTTGCTATAAGCATTTCTTTAATTAAAATGTTTGGGATATCCTTTACAGCAAACTGTCAGTCTTTAGCTATATTCCTGACTCACTTAGGTGTAGAGAGTAATCATTTTGGCATACAACAAAAACAGATGAAAACTTGTTTAATTTTAAATAAAGTAATTTTGTTTCAACTATTTCACTTTTCTTGCTCGACACTGTTACCATATTAGAAGTAGCACCCTACCACGCGTTACATACACCAGTGTAATAGCTGTCAACAACACACACTTTTAACCACTGTACTCACGCGGTGCAGAATAGAAAAAGTCTGTGGAGGACAATTTGCAAAGAAAGAAATTTGAATGAAGATTTATACATGGATCGAGAGGCTTGGGCATGAGACTGCAAATAACTCAAAAAGAGAGAGTAAGTTAGTAAACTCTCCAGCCGTGCCTTTTTACAGATCTAATAAATACTGGAACATTCACTAGATACGGAGAGATGCTGTGAGATTCAGCGATGTGGCGATGGAATTAGAGTTCCATAGCTCCACCAAAGAAGTTGCAGGCAAGTTTGAGATAAAAATGTAGGACCGCTTTTGTAATACATTGTGCAGTTTGAATTTCTCATTGGGTTTATGAAGGAAATGTGGAACAGAAACCCATCACCATATCTCAACCAGTTACTAAATCTGACGCCTGGGATCCAAATCGTGAATTTGTTCTCGCTGGTTCCGTCTTGGGTAGAAAAGAAAGAAAAACCTGTACAATAATGTTCAACTGTATATTAAAAAAATTATTTTGCGAAATCGGTTTCAATCACATGACCATATTCAGTCGATCTAAACGTACAAAACATGTACATACAGGGTGTAACAGATATAAGTGCACGTATTTTTATGTATGGTACCTTGACGTATACACATCATTGTATTGGTTGCTTTTTCTCTGCGTTGAACAGTCTTCCCACAAGTAAGTCACAAGCTTTACAACCTGATATTTTCTGCATTGCCATAATGATCCCTAAGTGCCCAACACCTGTCAATATAGATAAGCTGTTTTGTGTCCACACGTCAACACCTGACCTGATGCCCAGGAGAAAATAATTATTAATGCGTTGCTCATGGCAGATGTTGTTGGAGGTACTATCCAATCTAAATCAGTAATTATTAGTCTGAAAATGACATACTTATGTAATGTTGTTCAGCACATTGCTCTGTCACCCATAGAAATATTTGCACTTATACCCATTTCACCCTACATACTGATGTGACAAAAGTCATGGGATAGCAATATGCACATATATAGATGGCAGTAGTAATGCAGACATAAGGTGTAATAGGGAACTGCCTTGGCGGAGCTGTCATTTGAGTTGTTGACGAGGGTGGCGTCGCCCCACGGTCTGCATCACTCCACACTGCATTGTTGCTAAATTTATTTAAAATGGCGGATCCAAGATGGCGGCGATATATGTGACAACTTCACAATGACCTCATGCTGGGAAGTTCAAAATTTGGCGGGAAAATAGGTCAACAAACAATCGAAGCTGGTCATGCGTGGGAGGATTGGCCAAAATCAGTGGAATTGGGAACATTTACTATGTTAAAGGATACATGAAAAATGAGCTTATTAAGCTCCATCACCATTTAGATCGGCTTAAAAATGATGGTTATGATCAATGTAATTGTGGCAAGCTGGATGTTGTCCAGCTAGCAACAGAACAGTCATTTGTCAAGTTTAAAACTGATGGAATAACTACATTTAATGGACACTTCTTTGCCAAAGTTGTAAGCTTAAACTTCTGTACAGAAATTTTGCAAGAATGTGGAGCAGAAGAGTTGCCAACATAGACAGAGAAAGACGTGGAACACTTCAACAATAGTGTCAAGGTAGAAATACTCAGAAAAATTAAAATCCCAAACGCTCTCGCCTAGAAGAACTACAGGAAGGAATTGAGCAAATAGTTAAAGCTATAAAACAAGTATTTTACAGGAAGAAAATTAGGTATGTATTAGAATACGACAATATTCCTTCTCTGTCAAATAACTGGTTGGAGAAATAGATGATTCAGAGGTTGATAGACGTTATAAGTTAAAAATTAAATTGGACATTATTAAAACTACACCTAACACAAATAAGGAAAGAGTTGTTTTCTGTGTGTAAATTTAAACACTAAAGTTAATAAATATTTTGTATAAGAATATTTACCAATGTGATCAGCTAACCTACCAAACATTCTAAGCCATTTCATTTATACAACAATCTACATGCATGTATTTCAGACGTGAAAGTACGTGATAAGATGACCCTGAAAAGTAGTTGAAACTAAGAAGTTGAAAGCGTAGCGACCCCCTTTTCTTACCTATATGAACTACCTGCCATTTTCTGGGGAAGGGTGAGGGGAGGGGGAGTGGGGTTAAGATAGTGGAGGAGCCCAACTGCCTTATGTTCCTACCAAAATCTGAACTTCCCACCATGACGTTACAGGGATGTTGCCACAGCCATCGCCGCCATCTCCGATCTGCCAACTTGAATAAATTTGGCAACAGTGCAAAGTGGTGTGATGCCGCCCTTGTTCCCCTACTCATTTGTACTCAGGTGATTCACGTGAAAAGATTTCTGATGTGAATACGCCAGCAGGATGCGAATCAACAGACTCTGGAGGAGGAGTGCTATTTGGAGCTAGACGCATGGGACATTCCGTTTCGGAAATCGTTGTTGTTGTTGTGGTCTTCAGTCCTGAGACTGGTTTGATGCAGCTCTCCATGCTACTCTATCCTGTGCAAGCTTCTTCATCTCCCAGTACCTACAGCAGCCTACATCCTTCTGAATCCGCTTAGTGTATTCATCTCTTGGTCTCCCTCTACGATTTTTGCCATCCACGCTGCCGTCCAGTACTAAATTGGTGATCCCTTGATGCCTCAGAACATGTCCTACCAACCGATCCCTTCTTCTAGTCAAGTTGTGCCACCAACTCCTCTTCTCCCCAATTCTATTCAATACCC
The DNA here is from genome assembly GCF_023898315.1 of Schistocerca nitens. Classification (NCBI taxonomy): domain Eukaryota; kingdom Metazoa; phylum Arthropoda; class Insecta; order Orthoptera; family Acrididae; genus Schistocerca; species Schistocerca nitens. The sequence goes on along the minus strand of NC_064618.1, from coordinate 525,581,241 downwards.
CCTCATTAGTTATGTGATCTACCCATCTAATCTTCAGCATTCTTCTGTAGCACCACGGAATTCAATATTATGGGACCTACAGTGGCAATAGCGTGCCGAGAATACCTAAGTTGAGGCATACCTCTGATCACGGACAATGCAATGGCCGACGGCCTTCACTTAACGACTGAGAGCAACAGCGTTTGGGAAGAGTAGTCATTGCCAACAGACAAGCAGTATTCCGTGAAATAACCGCATACCACGAACGTATCTGTTAGGAAAGTGCGGTGAAATTTGGCGTGAACGGGCTATGGAAACAGACGACCGACACGAGTATCTTTGCTAATAGAATGACATCGCCTGCAGCGCCTCTCCTGCGATCGTGACATCAGTCAACGGTTGGACTCTAGATGACTGGAAAAGGTTGACCTGGTCTGATGAGTGATGTTTTCAGTAGGTAAGAGCTGATGGTAGGGATCGAGTATGATTTAGACCTCATGGAGCCATGGACCGATATTGTCAACAAGCCACTGACAAACTCGAAATGGCTCCATAATTGTGTGGGCCGTATTTGCATAGAACGGACTGGGTCCCCTGGTTCACCTGAATCGATCACTGACTGGAAATGGTTGTGTTCGGCTACTTGGACACCATTTTCAGCCAATCATTGACTTTATATTCCCAAACGACGACGGAATTTTATGGATGACAAAGCGGCGTGTCACCAGGCCACATTTGTTTGCGATTAATCTGAAGAACGTACAGGACAATTCGAGCGAATGATTTGTGCACCTACATCGCCCAACATGCAGCTCATCAAACGTTTATGGGACATAATCGAGAGGTCAGTTAGCGCACTAAATGCTGCACCGGCAACACTATCGTAATTATGGACGGCTACAAAGGCAGCATGACTCAGTACTTCTGCAGGGGGTTAGGACTTCCAGCGAGTTGTTGAGTCCATGCCATTCAAGTTGCTGCAAACGCCGGGTAAGAGGTGGTCCGATATGATACTATGAGGTATAGATACAGCATTGGAAATCAGTTTGAGAACACTGAAATAAATTAAATTTACAAGATAATACTTAATGAATAATTTTCACATAGATTTCAGCTTTGAGTGGTGTTTTTCCTCATTTTGTTAAGAACTTGTTTCATTGTTACAGTGAATGACTGTAAGCATTTCCTTAAGTAATACGTATAGAATATCCTTTATCAACAAACTGTCAGCTTTTAACAATATTCTTGACTCACTTACGGTACAGAGAATGAACATTTAAATAAAATATTTATGTTTCAACAGCGTCAGTGCCATTCTTACACGAAACTGTTATCAAAGTAGAAATAAAAATCTTCCGCACGTTACATGAATCAGTGTAATAGCTGTCAACAACACTGACTTCTAACCATTATACTCACCCTGCGCCGGATGGAAAAAAAGGCGGTGGAGGAGGATATGCAACGAAGAAATTTGAATGAAGGTTTGTAAATGGATCGAGAGCCGTGGGTGCGAGATTGCCAGAAGCACCACAAGGCTCTGTAAACAACTCGTAAAAACGAAGTACTTGCAGTTAAAGTCAGTACTAAAAGGTTGGCTAGATGCTGATAGATTCTGCTGGATTCAGTGATATAATGATCGAGATGTAGTCCTTTAGCTCTCCCAAAAACGTTGTAGTGAATTTGAGATCAAAATGTAGAACCCCTTTTGTGATATAGCGCGCCGTATGATTCGGTTATTGGGTTTATTAAGGAAGTGTGGAACAGCAACCCATCATCATATCTCAACCAGTTTCAAAATCAGACGCCTGGGATACAAATGTGAATTTCTTCTCCTGGTTCCATCTTGGAAAAAAAGTTGAGTTACCATCCTGCTCTACGTGCTTTCCTTTCCTCAGGCGCATTCTGCTTGTCCACTCTGCGATAGTGGTCAACTGTACAGAAAACGTCATTGTATTTTGCAAGAACTGCTGTACTGTCTATTTATTTGTCGAAATCATTTTCAATGCTACATTTATCTTCGACCAGTTTATACATACTGAAAATACATATAGAGTCATATACAGGGTGAGTCACCTAACGTTACCGCTGGATATGTTTCGTAAACCACATCAAATACTGACGAATCGATTCCGCAGACCGAACGTGAGGAGAGGGGCTAGTGTAATTGGTTAATACAAACCTTAAAAAAATGCACGGAAATATGTTTTTTAACACAAACCTACGTTTTTTTAAATGGAGCCCCGTTAGTTTTGTTAGCACATCTGAACATATAAACAAATACGTAATCAGTGCCATTTGTTGCATTGTAAAATGTTAATTACATCAGGAGATATTGTCACCTAAAGTTGACGCTTGAGTACCACTCCTCCGCTGTTCGATCGTGTGTATCGGAGAGCACCGAATTACGTAGGGATCCAAAGGGAACGGTGATGGACCTTAGGTACAGAAGAGACTGGAACAGCACATTACGTCCACATGCTAACACCTTTTTATTGGTCGTTTTCACTGACGCACATATACATTACCATGAGGGATGAGGTACACGTACACACGTGGTTTCCGTTTTCAATTACGGAGTGGAATAGAGTGTGTCCCGACATGTCAGGCCAACAGATGTTCAATGTGGTGCCCATCATTTGCTGCACACAATTGCAATCTCTGGCGTAATGAATGTCGTACACGCCGCAATACATCTGGTGTAATGTCGCTGCAGGCTGCCACAATATGTTGTTTCATATCCTCTGGGGTTGTAGGCACATCACGGTACACATTCTCCTTTAATGTACCCCACAGAAAGAAGTCCAGAGGTCTAAGATCAGGAGAACAGGCTGGCCAATTTATGCTTCCTCTACGTCCTATGAAACGCCCGTCGAACGTGTACCTCACCCCTCATGGTAATGTACATGTCAGTGAAAAAGACCAATAAAAAGGTGTTAGCATGTGGACGTAATGTGCTGTTCCAGTCTCTTCTGTACCTAAGGTCAATCACCGTTCCCTTTGGATCCCTACGTAATTCGGTGCTCTCCGATACACACGATCGAACAGTGGAGGAGTGGTACTCAAGCGTCAACTTTAGGTTACAATATCTCCGGATGTAATTAGCATTTTACAATGCAACAAACGGTACTGATTACGTATTTCTTTATATGTTCAGATGTGCTAACAAAACTAACGGGGTTCCATTTAAAAAAACGTAGGTTTCTGTTAAAAAACATACTTCCGTGCAATTTTTTATGGTTTATATTAACCAATTACACTAGCCCCTCTCCTCACGTTCGGTCTGTGGAATCGATTCGTCAGTATTTGATGTGGTTTACGAAATATATCCAGCGGTAATGTTAGGTGACTCAGCCTGTATAATCTTATACTTCTCCTGTTCGTCCTCCTCTTCCTTTGCCTTCTACCGTTGGTATTGTTATACTGGTTTCTCTAATGTTGATGGCCGGATGCCTGACAACCCCCCCCCCCCCCATCCCCCCCCCAGGAAGGAGGACACTATCTGCGTCTAGTGTCAGTCTCATGTTGAAGTTTGAGGACTTTTTCTGAATGTTTTGTAGGGGGTATCTGAGGCGGGCTTGGGTACTAAACCAGTATCCACGTAGTGGGATGTGGGAAACCGTTTAAAAACGTCATGGTTGGCGGCCGATTCACCATCCCTCGTCATTGGTTGGCGAGGTGGACTCAAACCGGGAAAAATCCTCTCCCCGAAACGCCGGAAGCCCTGCTCTTCAGCGATCGGCTATTCGGGCCCGTCTATATATAATAATGTTTTAGTAATACCCGACTCCGTGACCGAGGTTACTAAAGTACGCCTATGGCGGCTCTCGACTCGGAGGTAAGGCGATTAGAATCCTGAGAGTGCATGAAATTTTTTTTACCACTGTTTGGACAGTAAGTGGAGTAGATGTGGTGGCGTAGTTTTCCTAATCACCAGTCTTTACGTCAATGTACAGGATTAAATTCCAAACATCTCTGCAAGGTTTCATGAAGTGAGGGCAACTGATGTTAAGTTCGTAGGCCTCCCTGGTGCTAACCACACAACACAAAGCTAACACTACACTATAAACGCAAGCGTTCCACTCACCTACGCTCCCACCAACAAACATACGACACAACTCTGACAGGTCCCCAAGGGAAGGAGCCACTGTGCGCGGAGGGATACGCTTTCATACTAGCGACTGAATGCCCGCTGTGTAATTTACCAGCCAACAATGCTGTACGACATTTAGAGTGCGATTGCTATCGATGGGCCGGGTCCACTGGTGGATCTTCTCTATTTCTCTGTAAATACTGACAGACGCATGTTAGCGGTCATTAATTGTACCCAGGGGTGCCGAAGATTCGCTATCTTAGTAATGAGTTGTTTCACGAAGACACAAAGAAATGAAAATGTAATGTTTGCACTACGTTCTTGCAACTGATTAGTATTAATGGTTGAAACGTCGCAGTGCTAGTAACAGTGATTTAACTCTCGCAGACATGATGGAAAGTAGAAGCAATTCACACCGTTTTGCCCTATTCACAATGTAAAGTTACGTCCTGTGGACGGAGACCAGGTGTTGTCAAGCGATGAAGTGCGAATCATCTTGAATGATCCACGTCGAATGTTATCTAATGTTATTCCGAAGCAGGGCACTATGAACAATACTTAATAGTAGTTTTCATTTCATGTTTTCTAATAGTCTGGGCTTTGATAATCAGTCTTTCTTTCTTTTTTTTTAAAAAAAAAAAAGAAAAGCCTTCGATGGCGACATTTCCACTTCTCCCCTCCTTGGTTTCGAGTATATGTTAATCAGTTTCAGATGGTAACAACACATATTAAATTTCAAAAAAAGGAAATGCATTGACACATCTTTAGATGTGTGTAGTATTTAACAACTGTTACACTATGTAAACTGCCAGTCCCTCTGACTGGGGTGATGATATATATTTTTATTTTTGAAGTATTTCATTAACAGCGAATATGTACGACGTGCGTATCTACTATAAAGAAATGCCAAAGATAATCTTAAAATTACACAGAAAATAAAATATTTATTACAGTATCCGAAGATTTCATTACACACTTTATTTAGGTGGGACATAGATTACACATTTCCCTTACATTTTTACATTTTTTCTTTTTCTTTCTTTCTTTTTTTTTTTTTAATCCATTGAAGCTATGGAATACTGGTTGAGCAAAATGTTATGATGTCTATCTCTTTGCTTAAGTAGTTATATACCAAACACAACATGAAGAAGCTTTGACACTACCATTTAATGTCCTAGAACGTCCAAACTTTACAATCTTGCTCTTGAAAAACTCCCAGTTTGCAGCTGTGCATGACATATTAATCGTTTTGGATGTTTCATGGCACACTTTGTATATTGCTTTCACATGGTAAGCACAGATTTAACTACTGTGGCTGAAATGTGACCACGTAAGGATTCATTAACAAACTTGCAGCACTGGGAGGAATCAAACTTTTGTGAAGACTCGAAAAGAGCTGGAAAGCAGCTGTAATACGTAACATTGTCATGCACGTGATGAGTTATGCAGATTACCATTAGCTGTCGTGGTAAGTCACCTTTGGGGCTTTGTGCAAATAGCGCACGTCTTTGACGAACCTCATTCATCTCCCCTGCACGTAATTTTAGCCAAGAATTCTGCGCCGCAGAGCATAATGCCAGGGAAATTCTAATGAACGCTCCTGACCGGAGAGCCATAGAATTTTCAGAACTTTCATTAACGTCCCAATAAATCGCTTTACCCGTCTGCGAGACGGCAGCGGCGGTGGCGGCGGCGGTGGCCTCGAGTATGAGTGAACATAATATGGGAGAAGTATGTGAGACGCGGTGCGGCTGGCGTCTGGCAGAGGAGCACCACCTGGAATTTAATTTCGGACGCGCTCGTCGCTGCCAGGGGCCAACGGGTGCCACTCCAGTCCAACAGCGCAGGGCGCTGGCTGGGGTCACACCAATTATACTCCCTCCACCCACACTGCTGGATGAGCGGAAGTCTGGCTGGAGTGCGGTGTGGGTATGAGAGGAAGGGCGGGAGAGGTCTGGCTGAAAGGGGCTGAGCACCAGAGGCCCTGCATCTGCGGTAATTTATGCCTGTTCGCTTCCTCGCGATGTATAAAACACAGGCAGATGCGGGGAGGTGGTGGGGTGGGGGCAGGGGAACAAGCTGGCGCAGCGATCGGCGCTTGCGAGCACCCCGGGTCGTAAATCGCACGGATCCTCTATTCACTTCTTGCGCCTAACACTTTGCCAACGGAAACGCTACTGGCGGGCGGGAGCTGTGGCTAGTCGTTTACTATGCAGTCCAGCGAACGAAAAGAGCCGGTAATCCTTTCTTATGTTGACAGGATCTTTGATCGTTGCGAGGGAAAAGAACGCTGGCGCTGCATTAAACATATGTTTGAAGGTGTTCGCCTACATGAAGTTACGCCGTACATGTTAGATGGCTTTTCAAGCACCAGGTGTATTTCGGGCAGTCTACGAACGGTGGACTGGAAGCTATAGCAAAAACGATGGAGCAAAAACTAGAGTGATAAACTTCAGAAGGACGTCTGTGCGAAGGAATGGAAAATAGAGTCTAGTTTTGTAAATTGAAAAACTTTTTTCGTGTTTCTGTCTTTGTTTAATAATCTTCTACGCGTTTCATGTCAAGGCACCTTCAGTGGATTTACTCTGGAGTAATGCAGTTTTCTTCTCTTATGGGATAAATTAAAGATAAGAAAACACTGCGGGCATCATTTTCCAAAATCTTTGAGAAGATGTTGTATTCTGCAATAGCATTTCACCTTAGCAACAATAATATCCTCAGTAAATCACAGTTTGTGTTTCAGAAGAGTTGCTCTACTGAGAATGCCATTTACATGTTCACTCGCCTAGTTTTGCAAGCAATACGAATCGAAATAGGCCGGTTGGTATATTCTATGATCTATCTAAGGCATTTGACTGTATGAACCACAGTATTCTGCCAGATATATTCATGTCGTATGGGACTGATGGAACAGCCAACCAATCGACAATGTCATACCTAACCAATTAGTCATTCAATCAATATAGTCTGGGGATGTAATTATGACTGGGGAGAGATCACGTATGGGGGTTCCCTGGGACTTAATCCCACTATTGTTCCTCAGATATGTAAACGGTCTTCCATTTAACACACAAGAAGCATAAGTAGTTGTTTTGCAGATCACTCTAGTACTTTAATCAATCCAAGCACACATACATCAGCAGAAAAGAAGGCAAACAATGTTCTTTAGAAGATCATTGGTTTTTTGCGAATGGTCTCACCCTCAATTTAAAAAAGGCACAACATATTCAGTTCTGCACATCTTGAGGTACTACACCAATGATAAGTGTGACACATAGCGAGGATTTAATAAAGAGAGTGGAGACATCAAAATTATTACGTGTCCATACTTATACTCCTAAAACAGCTTCGTTCAGCATCATTTGCACTTAGAATCATTGTAAATCTTGGAGAGAGAAATCAGTAACTACACATATTTTCGTTCAGTAATGTCATATGGAATAATGTTCTCATCTTTAAGAAAGGAAGTTTTCATTCCTCAAAAACAGTCATCTTTTAGACATCAGTTTAAAGAGTTGGGCTTTCTGACTATTGCTTCACAGGATATTTGTTCCTTCATGATACTCTTTGCACATAACCCGCTACATTTTAAAAGGAACAATGATGCACAAAATTATCAGAAGGAAGAACGACATTCATTACGCCTTGTTAATGTTGTCTTTAGCACAAAAAGGGGTGTACAATGTTGCAACAAAAATTTTTGATCATTTACCAAGAGATATAAAATGTCTGGTAGATAGCAAAGTAAAACTGACGAATCCTTCTATTCCATAGAACAATCTTTATTACTGTAATGTGTAAAAAGTGGTTGGTGGGAATACTACCTCAGATCTGTATATTTAAAAAATAAATAAAAATTAAAATGAACAACTTAAAAATGCTCAGCCATGTGTAGCCATATTTACAAAAAAAAATTCGATGTGACAGTACAATGATTCGTTCCATATCATTACGTTTTATCGTGCAAAATGATGCATAGAATATGAAATTAACTAACTAATTAACTAGTCCTAATCTATACATTAAGCAGTTATTACTTACAGCTCGGCTGATATCTGTGATTCCTCTCATGTGGCCATAACTTAGCTGTTACATTGTCAATCCACTTATAAAACATCGACACATTTTCACGTCGCGATCTTTTTGTTTTGCAGTTCTCATATTTCGTACGCTAACTGCTGCAGAATACAAGTACTGATCTAACAAGAACTGCACACTTTTCTTACGATAACTGTGAGTGATCGGTGATGTGTCTACTTTCTTTTCTCTTTACGAAACTCTCGCCAACTCTAACACTGTTCATTTCTGTTCTCTCTCTCTCTGTGTATGTGTGTGTGTGTGTGTTTGCGAGAGCGCGCGTCGCGCGCACATGCATACAATATGAGTAGTAGTTCATTAATGTATAAAATCATGCCGTAAATTTTCTAATCTATGAGCTATCGCAGATGAAAACAAAACTACAATATGCTAGATTCAGTCCAATGAACATCTTAATGCAAAAGCAAAGCATGTGGTAACGCAACTTAGAAAACGTAGATCATAGCAAGAAAAAAGCGTTTCAGTTTACGAGACGAATATTTATAGATGTGCTGCGGAAAAAGGCAACACAAACAAATTTATCAAAAGAGTTTCATTTCAAAAATTTCAAATGTTTTCTACTTCTCTTACATTTCATTTCCAATAATGCATTTCGTAAATACTATTGTTTTCTTTAATTGGTGTTTCTTTCTTCTCGCCCCATATGGGCATCGTGGCCTGTCAACGTTTCAAACACACCACTCTGCAACCAAAAGTTATGAAATATACATAAAAAGGAAACAATATTATTAAGTGATGAAACATTTACATATGGTTTTAAATTAATGGAATGATAAATTTCATTCTTGGTTTTAAATTAAATTAAACTTATCTTTCTTCATTTTCAATTGAAATGGAAAACTGAAAGTAAACTTAAAAGTTAGACGTAGCAGTGAACTTTACTTTTACTAAAACCTGAATGACCTCCACATGGAAAGAATAACTGGAGGGGAGGTGAGACATTAGGCATTGTATTACGGGCTTAGGGTTTGGCTAGAAGCAGAGTTCCAGTGGGTTGTAACTATGGAGTTGAGAGTATTCGTTGGGGTGAATTGTAGGAAACGGAGTAGAAGGTGTGATATTGGCTACAATATGAACAGGAGAGGCCAAGGAAAGATATAGGTAGTAAGCGGCGGATGGAAATACGTGGTGTGGGTGGTATAGACCAGGAAGTGTTAGAACTAAAAAGATGAATAACTATCAGGGATAACTTAATTGTTCTGCCTTTTTCAGGTACCCTTACCTAATTATTCCGGTACCTTAATTCGATGTTGTTTAGTCTGAACAGTTTATTCAAGTCACCTCTTATATCTTACAAGAATAAGGTTCAGCTATACACGACACTAGGACGTCTGGCACTTTTATATGATTGTGAAACCTGGACGACTTCAGCCACAACCGATGAAGCAATCTGTGCCATCGAAAGAAAGCTACTTTGAAAGATCTATGGATCCGTCCACAATACCATGGAAGGTAAATGGCAACGAAGGAGAGAAGAAGAGCCTGTGGTTTGCAAAGCCACACACTGGCCGAATATTAGGGCAGTAGAGGGTGAGGTCGTTTGGCCACGTCTTTCGAGCTGATGGATCCCTCCCTAAACGAGTCCTCCATTCTCACCTTGCTAGGAAACACTGAAGGGAAGTCCAAGGACGCGAAGGAAGGATCGAGTACAAACAAGCCTTAAACAAGAGGAAGATGAAGCTAGAGACTGGTAACTATGGTCTGCCATATATAACAGATATATCCTCCGTTGTGACCGACTGACTTCCCTTTTTTATTGTGCATTTTACAGTGTGTTCCTTTACGATATTTTTATATTTTGCAACATTTTTTTAATTTCCTTGTGTACTGTCGTTCTTTATTTTGTTTTTTGCATTAACACAATAAATGATGATAACGATGATCACCTTATTTAGCACAGTTTACAGTATCTGATCGAAAGCAACCGGTCACCCCTACATAATGAGGAACTGACCAGGTGATATCACAAGAGGTGGATCCTCGAATATAATAGGAGATGGGGAGCATCGTGACGTCAGTACAGAAGCCATAACAGCAGAACAGATCGGTCAGGAGAGCTCAGTCACTTCGAACGTGATTTTCTGACAACTTTTCGCTGTCATCCGAATGACAGCCTAGATGTCATGCTCTCTCTGTTTCAGATTCAAACATCACAAACGAAAGTTACTCCATAGGCCCATATTTATACTCAACGTATTAAGATGAAACAGCTAAAAGCAGTTTGGGATAACTAGGAGGTAGGGTGTGGGATAAAGTGGTTGTTCAAACATTGCAGAAATGGCAATAAAATGAAGCAGACTACGCCTTAAATATCGTAATAGTGGTAACGAATGGCGAAAACATTACTTTCCTTGTTACCATCCAGAACAGTGTGTCTGTGTGTATTTATGGGGGTAGATAGCTAATTCCTTTTACGGTGGTATGTTGCCATACTACGCGATTATCCAGCGTAACGGTGTACGTATAAAGCACGTTAGATCCAGAATACTGTAATAATCACCAAACCGTTGGTGTAGTTACAGTTGACATGAACGTTGTGTTAATAAAAAACAGTGACAAATTTTCTGGTACAAGGAAACAAATAATTTGGCTACCAGAAAAGGTGAAAATTCCATTAAGCTTTTAATACAGACTATCAATAAAAACACGCGTTTGGGAGGAGCGGGGTTCAGATCCTCGGCCAGTTTCACTGACAAGATTTTTTTTGTAGTTTTCGTAGATCTGTTATGGTGAAGAGCGGCACATTTTCTTTGCAAAAGACATGGCCTATTTCTTTCCAGGTCCTTGATCAGTTCGATCTTGTTCTCTGTCTCTAAAGACCTCGACGTTGACGGGACTCTGTTTCGAATTGTTAAGCTTTTACGCTAGAACACTTTGTTGCGGATGTGAATAATACTTATCCGTAATTATTTTTCCTATGTTCTTCACTGTGTTTGATACTTAAGACTGCTAGTATTACACATGCAGAGCCTTTTAATACAAATATTGAATGGCTGGTTATCTTCACAACCTTAATCATTTTCCTTGACACGTTTGATAATTTTAAATATTTTGGAGTTACAGGAGATGCACGAGTTAATGTAAAAGATGAACAGATGTATGTGAAGAACGTGTGCGTGTCGTGTATGCTTGGATGTGGAAGATGAACATACGTATATGGAGATGGTTGTATGGTCCACGGACGAATAAAAAAACACTTCTCTCTCTTTTCTGAAATAAGATCTGAATAAATAATAACGCAAAAGCATGCTCAACGTAAAATCTCTACTGTTTATTTTATGTAACTCATTTTCTCGTTTAAATTTAGCTATACAAGTTACTGTGCGTTGTTTACCCATGTTCTAATAGTCAGTATCTTTCTACGAATTCTCCAGAATTACGGACTTCATTCCTCAATCTACATTAAACGTAGCTTAAATCATTCTTTGGTAATCGGTTGGAACAAACGAGCATTCCTTTAATCTCACTGTCAACTCAAATGTAACAGCAGGACGTATATTATTGAATCTTGCCTCTGTATTAATTTCGTTATGATCTAAACATGTGAGATAGAATTGTTGAATTGTGACTGAAGTAAACTGAGCAGCTGACTAGAATTATTACGGTTGAGACCTAGTAAGAGTCGAATTAATGGAGGACATGATTACTAAGTGCGCTATCAGTCGTTATCCGGTCTGCCACACTTTCAAATACACGCGCCGCCAGTTACGGCGCCACGTTTCCTGCAGCCACCACTGCATCGCGAGGCCGTTGCTACGAGCGACTACGACCCTGCCAGTGGGATGCAAGCATCCGCTCTCCGGAGCTACAGCGGCTAATTTGTAAATCTGCTGTACCTGGAAGTGTTTCGCCATTGAAGGCTGTTGTCAGCAAGTGACGCTGCAACTGCAGCAACAAAGCTATGTATTAACTTTACTATTTGATATTAGATGTAGAATAAATTAATATCTGAATTCTGTGTTTATGAACAGCATCTGTTCGTAGCTCCTTTATCCAGTAAGGAACTAAACAGCATGCAAGGAAAATATAAATCCTAAGAATATGTAATTGTGTAATGGTGTATTTCCAAAGATTATGTCCGACTGCTAGAAAAAAAATCTAATTTTCGGTGAACCTCTGAGGAAAGAGTAATATCCAGAATTCTATTCGTGGCTATACAGACTGAAGCCGATCATAGAAATACGGAACTGCAGTACATCTGCACTTGCCTAATAGTTCCAGTCTCTGGGCCAAGCTTACGAAAATGAAGAGGAGTGGATGGTGCAGCATTTCTTGTCGCAGGGGGATAATGTCTAGCATCAGATATACCACTTAAAACAAACAGTGACTTATTTGAGAATATAACCTGGGCCGTGCGCTAAAATTAGGGGACATAAACATGTCTGTTACATACTTACAGATAAATTACAGAGCGTGCGCTAGCTCTGTTGGACAAGGATACAGGAATGAAAATAGCTGTAACTTTATTGTGAGAAATCACATTAAGTCATTTAGCGAAACATCAGGAAACTGAAACCACGAGGCCACATAGAAATCTGAGCAATACGAGTAAGAGTAGAATGACTTAAACTGCGTACCCGCTTACTGGCAGCAACATTATAATAAATACACCAGTGACTAGGTGATTATTGCAATTATTGTACTAATAAATTAATGGAATTTTGGTTTATAGAGAATATTACCACGTGGTTCTTTAAGTTTCGTCATTTCAGACGACAAACGCCCCTCTACAAAGACCACTATATATTTTTTAATGGTCTTGTAATATTTCAGAGTCAGTTCAGCGTCATTTTCTCGACATTATAACACCTGCTGGTACCTAACTGATAAGGCGTCGTTTCAGTATCGTATACCAATAAAAATGGAAACGCGTATCTTATTGAAAAGTTCATGGTACGGAGCTGCACAAAAACGTCTCCCGACAGTCAATAAAGAGCATCTGCACCTGACAGCCGATATCGACAGTTTTTTTTTTTTCTGCCCATCGTAACGCAGTACCGATAAAGGTCGCAGCGATATGGAGCAGTTCTAAGTGAAAACACATCTTCTCCCATGTGAGTGCAGAATTCAACAGGAGATGTTTCGACTTCGTGTGTCTCGTTATTTACTTTCAGTTTTTCACTAATTTTCCCTTCGGCAGAAAGATAGTGTGCGGGAGGGCTGGTAGATACTTTGGTTCCCTTTGTCCATCACTGAGGAGGCTGAACAGGGCAGTTTTCAGTCTGTAGAAAGAGAATTCCAAACCAGTTTCTTGACGGAGGCATAAAGACCAGAATTTTCCGCTTCTGCCTGTGGATGATATTACTCCTGGACTGAGATTCCTGCATAGCGCGTTTGGGTCGGCCTTCTCTGGTTAACAAAGCTCATTACAGAAATTTAACTACGCAACTGAAAGGCCAGCCGCAGTTAGCAGATGGTTATCGTTTTCTTTTCTGTAATGTGCTGTCCTAAATCCACGACCGTTATTAATCATTTTATTGTCACTGTTCAGATACTGCGATGGAGATTGTGGAAGAATCTCAGGTAATAGAGTACTCAGCAGTATATACAATTACGTTCCATCCGAAAGTATTTTGCCACTCCCGTTAAAATATGTGTGATAACGAATAATGTAAACTTTCAAATTATTATTATTCTCGTTTCAAAAATATACATAGATTCACAGTTAGCATGTAGTGTAGTCTTTGACCAAAATGTGGCCACTTCCAATCCCATTTCTGTCGCTTGATGGCGGTCTTTTGCAATTCAGGAGGCTGGGCACTGTCGACACTGAAGCATGTGACGGACAGTCTGGACTTCTCCAGAATCACACTTAATGTTGTTTCCTGTACTCGCCAGATTAAACCTTGATGTACCCATTCCTAATCTTAGCCTATTCAAAGATTTCCAGGCCATCCATTCCTCTTCACGTCATGAAGGCAGAGTTTCAGAAACTGTTTTCCAACCACAGGCAACAGAAGTTGTATCCCTGCAAAGCTCCATCCTGACATTTTTATCAGTGGTAGTAAGTACCTTTGATGTTCTGAGGAAACTCTTCCTTGACTTCAATTACTGCGAATGTGTTATGCTGATACAGGGGATGGGTTTGTTCCTGTTCCTCTTTCTTTCGTTCCTTATTCGCCGCAGTTTCTCCACATACTCGGAAAAGTCACACTTTCCACGTAATATTTGCTTTTAACGACGAAGCATCAGCCTGCAATGCAATATTCAGTTTCTTTGCATAAAAGTTGTTGGAAATAAAAAAAATCCATTGAACACGCTCAAAATGACACTCAACATACAGTAGGTCATTAAAATGATTGTATGTCATCTTTCCTTTCCTTTCCTTCAAAGACCAAAAGAAAATCTCCATACTGCACGCTTCGAATATTTCTAAGCCCGAAAACGAACGTAGTCCCCCCCTGAGGTCGGCTTCTACCAGTTTTTCCTTTCTCCTGTAAAGAATTAGTGTTAGTATTTTGCAGCCATAACTTATTAAATTGATAGTTCGATAATTTTCACATCTGTCGACACCTGCTTTCTTTGGGATTGGAATTATTATATTCTACTTGAAGTCTTGAGGTATTTCGTCTGTCTCATACATCTTGCTTACCAGGTGGTAGAGCTTTGTCATGGCTGGCCCTCCCAAGGCTGTTAGTAACTCTACTGGAATGTTGTCTATTCCGGGGGCCTTTTTTGATTTAGGTCTTTCAATGCTCTGTCAAATTCTTCACGCAATATCATATCTCCCATTTCATCTTCATTTACGTCCTCTTCCATCTCCATAACATTGCTCTCAAGTACATCGCCCTTGTATAGACCTTCTATATACTTCTTCCATCTTTCAGCTTTCCCGTCTTTGCTTGGGACTGGTTTCCCATCTGAGTTCTTGATATTCATACAGGTGGTTCTCTTTTCTCCAAAGGTCTCTTTAATTTTCTTCTAGGCAGTATCTATCTTACCCTTAGTGATATATGCCTGTACCTCCTTACACACTTGTCCCCTAGCCATCCTTGCTTAGCCATTTCGTACTTCCTGTCAATCTCATTTTTAAGACGTTTGTATTTCTTTTCGCCTGCTTCATTTATTGCATTTTTATGTTTTCTCCTCTCATCTCTTAAATGCAATATTTCTTCTGTTACCCGAGGATTTCTACTAGCCCTCGTCTTTTTATCTACTTGGTCCTCTGCGGCCTTCACAATGTCATCTCCCAAAGCTACCCATTCTTCTTCTACTGCATTTCTTTTTCCTGTATTTGTCAATCGTTCCCTAATGATCTCTCTGAAACTTTCTACAACCTCTCGTTATTTCAGTTTATTTAGCTCCCATCTCTTTAAATTTCTACCTTTTTGCAGTTTCATCAGTTTTAATCTACAGTTCATAACCAATAAATTGCTGTCAAAGCCCACATCTGCCTCTGGAAATGTCTTACAATTTAAAACCTAGTTCCTAAATCTCTGTCTTACCATTATATAATCTATCTGAAATCTTTCAGTGTCTCGTGACCTCATCCATGTATACAACCTTCTTTCATGATTCTTAAACCAAGTTATGATTAAGTTATGCTCTGCGCAAAACTCTACCAGGCGGCTTCCTTTTTCATTCCTACCCCCTCCCCGTCCCCTCCCCAGTCCATATTCACTTACTACTTTTTCTTCTCTTCCTTTCCCTAATATCGATTTCCAGTTCCCCACGACTGTTAAATTTTTATTTACCGTAACTATCTGAATAATTTCTTTAATCGCATCATACATTTCTTCAATCTCTTCATCATCTGCGGAGCGAGTTCCCATATAAACTTGTACTACTGTGGTAGGCGTGGGCTTTGTGTCAGTCTTGGCTACAATAATGTGTTCACTATGCTGTTCGTAGTAGCTTACTTACGCTCATATTTTTATTCATTATTAACCTGATCCTGCATTACCCCTATTTAATTTTGTATTTATAAACCTGTATTTACCTGATCATAAGTCTTGTTCCTCCTGCCACCGAACTTCACTAATTCCCACTATATCTAGCTTTAACCTATCCACTTCCCTTTTTAAATTTTGTAACATACCTGCCTGTTTGAAGGGATCTGACATTCCACGCTCCGATCCGTAGAATGCCAGTTTTCTTTCTCCTGATAACGATGTGCTCCTGAGTAGTCCCTACCTAGAGGTCCGAATGGGGGACTATTTACAGTAAAGCTGTATGCCCTCGGTAAAAATTACAGTTGTAGTTTTCCCTTGCTTTCAGCCGTTCGCATTACCAGTAACGTTACAAGACCATATGAGTCAATCATCCCCTACAACTACTGAAAAGGCTGCTGCCCTCTTCAGCAACCACATGTTTGTCTGGCCTCTCAACAGGTCACCCAGATCACTAAATAAGACTCATGATACATCTGGAGTATCATGTCATCATGCCCATCTACAGTAGTTAATAAGATTCTTATAATCGTTTCCACAAGGCTCTTGGTGGAGAGAGATGTGGGCAAGGATGACACTTAATGGCTCTTCTTTGTGCCACCCTTAGCTACCAGAGAACATCGAACTATGATTTACTGTCGCTTGACAGTGGGCATCCGTCAGGAAATGTTGATAGGCGTCGTTGAAGTCTGCCAGTTTCTCTGGACAGTATGTGTCAAAAGGCTCCACGCCCTTTGTGTTGTTACATTCTTGAGCTTTCCTCAATTGGCTCGCCGGTTTGATATTCCTGGGCAAGGATGACACTTAATGGCTCTTCTTTGTGCCACCCTTAGCAACCAGACAACATCGATCTATGATTTACTGTCGCCTGATAGTGGGCACCCGCCAGGAAATGTTGATAGTCGTCCTTGACATCTGCAAGTTTCTCTGGACAGTACCTGTCAAAGGGTTCCACGCCCCTTTATCCTCTGTCTTCTGTCGTTTCACTACGGCTGTCTCGTCACGGTCGCGTGCGTGTGGTGCGTTGCCAGCAGATGGGTTACGGCGCGGTGGACCGCTCGGCCATCTCAGGTCATGGCCTCCACGAAGGGTCGCACTGGTGCGGCCGGCCATTAGCTCCGGGTGAAAGGGAAAGTGTTTGCCGCAAACCCTTCTTTTGTTGTCGACTGCGCTCCAGAAGTGGCCCGGTTGACAATGTGTCCTGGGAAACCCGCCAGTTTACAACTAGTCCTCCTCCTCACTGCTCCTGCTGTCTGATAAGAGTTTAGCTGGTTCATTTTCACGTTCTCAACTGCATTCACAGAAATTGTTAATCTTAGTTATGTGATTAGAAAATGTCATACATAATGCCACAATTTTTTAAGAACAAAATTGAGACTTAAATTTTTTTAATGAAAATAATTACATGAATCGACAATATAAAAATAAAAGTTAAATTACTTGACAATACAAAAAAATAAAAGTGAAATGACTAAATGAACTGACAATATAATACCTAACTGCACATCACTAATGTGGTTCACTTGCGTTTTAAGAAATCAAATGCTACTTATTAATTCACTAAAATGAATAGGATTGTGCCTTGTGGACGTATAGGTCAGGACAGCATAGGGTTCAAATGTTATTTACACACATACATGCACACCTGTTGACTATTCTACAAACTAACTACCCATAAACATGAATTATTCAAAATTCTACTTCGGTCCACTACTAGTTAATCTAACAGGCTACTTCAATGCTACTTCAACACAGTGTTTATACCACTACAACAGTGTTCTAATTCGTCCTCTTCTTGACGCTCGCGGCATATGTCTTGTCACATGATAAATATGGAGAAACTTTCCTTAAACACACACAGTAAAAAGAACAATGGTTATTTACACGCCAAAACATTTATACCAATTGACACACCTGATAAGAGACTCGCAATTATACATTTATCATACTCATATGTTTATACATAGAACAGTAAGACAATTTCATCTAAAATTACGTTATCACAAGAATTAATCACGCAGATGACTCTGAAAAGGGTAAAAATATTTTCATCCTACAGGTTATATTATATTTTCTGACCCATTTTACTCCAATTTCGCTCCTTCTTTAAGTTACCTTTCGCTTCCAAATCAGTTATTTCGCCTGTGGTGGTTATTCTGGATTCATTTCTCATGAATGGCAAAATTGTGGTCTCCTCTATTCTGTAAAACAGTTTCATCTTAACGTATTGAACTTACAACAGACACAAAAGATCCGAATCCTCCTGTAGTTTAAATGACAAATGTTTTGCTTCATGCTTATTACATTAAACCAAGCTTTCCTTCGGTCCCATAATCAAAATTATTTAATCTTCTTCTACCTTCAAGAGGGAAATTTCTTCAGTTCAACTCATACAGGCTGCAGTGCATCCCGCACCAGCGAAAACAGTAAGCTGTAATGCTTACAGAATCAGCAAAACACATAAACGTCGCTTTTCTAGGGCAAGTATTAACGCAGAATAATTTTTCAGGCTCTGGCTCAACATAAATCAAGACTACAGAAAGGATCCATATTTCTGTTCCATTCTCCATTTGCTGAAGAACTGCTCGTATTTGACTACCACAATAATATTTCAGGGCCACGTAAATTACACAAACCACAATTCTTCATTCACCTTGAAGGGAATCAATATACTGACGAAATCCACAGACAGCACTTCACATACTCAGCTATAAAGAACAAAAAAGACATATATCATCAATATTAACATATCATCGCATATTGGGAAGCCAATGGTTAAACAATCGTATTATTGCATCCTGTTTTCAAGATTCTAAACTTACTCATTCCTTTCTCAGAGTTCTCCTATTTTAAAATATTCATACAGCACGCATACTACAGTAAGAGATCCTCATTTATGCTGACAGATATAGAATAGTAATAGATAGTAGCACTGAAAGCAGAAAATCGGAAACAAGGCTACTAACAGCTGGGGACCAGGGTTTGCCAGACCCATAATACCCACAGATCGGATATTCCTCTGAGTTTTACATTAATTCAACACAGATCTTGCTTCTCTCAGGAGCGACTATTTTCAATTTACACAAAAAACCATAAACATCATTTCAATCAATCACATAGAAACGTCTTTATCATTATTTTTACCAACATGTTATTCAAAATACATATGTCACAAATGTAAACTAATCAATTCATTCTCCTCTCTATACACCCTATGTACTCATTTGCCATGTCACATATTTGTTCCGATTGGGCGCCTTCTGCGCTGATCATTTGTCATTGCCGATTTTGTTCATTTCCGTTTGCTGGATTATGTCTAGGGTTAGCCGGCCGAATTTCAACATCATGTGGGGCTCCACCTACAGTCCTATTCCCAACGTGTTCATCGTAGTATCGATTCTGGTTGCCATACCTGTTGCGTTCACGATCTTGTCCACGTCCTCGATCATTTCCGTTGTTCCACCTGTGTTCGCGACTGTTACCCCAGTTTCTATACGTCCGGTCCCGATTACTGTTCCGTTCGCGTCGCGACGACCAGTCACGCCGTTGATTAGTACTACGGCCACGACTGCAATCGTGCTTCTGTGCCCCACAATAACTTTGTGCCTGATTAGGCGGGCATTCTCCTGTATTGTATTCCAACTCTTGGAGAAGTGTCTTAAACGTTTCCACGTCCTCTTTGCATCGTCCCGCAAGAATGACGTGGCGCAAGTGCATCAGCAATTTGGTGATGCATATCCTAATTAGTTCCGCAGACCTGTATGGGTCGTATAAAAATTGATTTGCCTGCAGCATGTGGTCTAATAGGCGTGCTGGGCTGCCGAAACCAGACTGGTTCAAATTTGGCAGCATAATTATGCCATGCTTGTCCAAACTCCCGAGTGGAGTTGCAGTGACGCACTGCCGACCTCATGCGAATCGCTGGTTCGCCTTCCAAATAGCCACACATATATTCTGTCTTATGTGAACTTGCCCAGTCGGGGGGAAGACAGAATTCAAATTGCTCGAGCCATGCTCGTGGATGTATTCCTTTTTGCGAATTTCGAAATATATCAAACTTTCTCACCGTAAGGAAATGTTTGAAATCAAATGCCCGCATTTCCTCCCGGAGAGGCCCTTGAATGTTCGTATTTTTCTCATGTCTGCCCCTCAAAATACATTCTTCCCTGTCGTCAAAACCTTCCTCGTGGCCAGAGTCCCTCTCTGGACTGTTCGTATGGCTATTTTTAGTGCTATTGGCGAGTTCGGAATCACACCCTATGCGGCTTTCCAGATGCGCCACGCGTTCTTGTAATTCGCCTGTTACAGCTTTGTGCCACCTGTTCACTTCAAACTGTACCATCTGAAAGCTAAGAAGCGAACGCACTTCTTCGGTCTCTGCGACCGCTACCTGTGTAGTATTGTTATCGCTCTCCATCACCTTCATCGTGCCTACGATGTCCGCTAATGCCGCAATCTTATCATGTATTTGTCTGTTGTCCTCCACCCCAGTCTGCTTCAATTTGTTCTACTTGCTGTTCGAGTGCGTGAATCGCTTGACTGTTGTCCGCTACTGTGTTGCTAACGGACGCGGGACCCTCAAGAGTACCTGCTGGCGTTCCCTTTGGCATTCTTCTCTCAGTGCTTGGAAATTCCTAAGCAGCTGTTCTTCTTTCTCTTTAGATTCCGCATCACGACTCCGCTTGCCCTGTTCTAAGGCTTGGAGACAGTCATCGATTTGTTCAAATGTATGGCCTAATTCTTTCATAATATCACTTTTTATTTCACTTGCCAGATTGTTTATTCTTTGTGAGATATCATCGGACACTCTCTGCATCGACTTGTCGACTTTATTTGTCTGCTGGATTAGTTTTTCGTCTATTTGTTCGCCTAGCTCGCGGATCAATTTATCAGGTGAATCTTTTTGTTCTCGGAACGATTTTTCTGATTTCTCTGCGTTTTCTTTATTTTGTTGCAATAAGGCTTTCATGAGCTCTGCCAAATCAATTTGGTTAGTAGGAAGCAAATTAATTTCTGGCTCTACTGTGAGCCCGTTCGTCCTGTTTTGCATTTCGTCTGAAGTATTCCCCATTGCATTTTTGGAACCGTCCGACGCGTTAATATTCGAAATCAAATTATCCCCTTGCTCCATGTTGCTTAAGTTGTTGGACCGCCTACTTTTAGCTTGGTTACGTGTCTGCATTCGTTCAATTTATACCCGGTACGCAACACACTAATCACAATAAATGTATCCCCCAAAAATTACGACAGTCACACGAAAGGTACCCAACCTAGTACGCACTTTTTCACACGCAAAACAAATTTATATCTTTGATCGAAGTCAGTGCAATTTACAAGCGAGAAAAAAAACACATACATATAAAACACACAAATATAGAAAACAAAACAAGACAATCAACACAACGCCGCTCAACAACGCCGTGAATCTTTTGAAAGTCTGCTCAGAAACAACGCAGAAGTTGTTTGAGCGCTACAGGGGAAAAAAATTAAGATTGTACAACGCTCGCAATCTAACGTTTCAGAGATTCCAGAGTCTAGCGGAATCACAGAACAGGGTCGCCATGTGTAATGTTGTTGCTTTAATTTGCTATGAAAGCGGTACTGATGGACAATAAAAGCGGGTTAAAAGCTGTGAGCTGTCTGTGGAAGTTAACCTTGCATTACTGCGCAACTGTTTCACCAGGTATCCAGTCTAGCTTACCAAATTCCCAACCAGACTAACATTAATTATAATCTTTTACTAGTCATATGACAACTGGTGATATATATAAAGAGAATTTAAATAAAAAGAAATAAATCAGTTTATATTTGGAAATTTATTTTAACCTTGATCATTGAAATTTCATCATATTAAACTTGATTCATAATTAAACTGGTGCCTTATTTAGGATTGTGAAAATGTGAGTTTGTAATCTTATGGAACACATCAAATATGGAGCCAAGATTGGGAGACTGCATACAACACTGCATTCAATAAAATAACACACAAAGAACGTTGAAACATATGCAAGAGGAAATTAACCACAACCAACCTATTCAATTTTCACCCAAAGAAGTTACGTTCCTAGCGCAATCCTGTCCGTCATGTAATTACCACACACTGGTATACAAAATTCATACTAACTCTCTGTGAAATCTTCCCAAAAAGAATAGCTGAGGGCTACTTTGATGATTACACCACAAGCTACACGTGGTCAACTTGGTTTACACAATAAATAACATCGAAATGCAATTTACAAAAGAAAAACTCGAACTGGTTACTATCGTCTTACTATTAACCTGATGGGTCAAACAATTGTATAAGCACGTGGTACTGGTCTCACAAAGTACACCCCACATGGGTTGAACATAAAGAAAAGTTGCTATATTGAAAAATATTGTCAAGACGAGACGTTATAATCTCACGCACATTCGCATTTAAGGTTGATGATCTTAGTTAGAGTTACTGATCAACACGTGGTTCCACTTTACTCACAAAGTAGTGACAAAGCAACTACTGGAAGATATTCTGAACTGTACACTCGAATCACACTGCGTTGCAATTTAAGATAACATTAGATATTTTAGAGCTAAACCTGAAATAAAGGTGATTAAATTATCAGTTAGGCTGAACTTAAGAAATCCACTGTCCTACGGACTTAGCAGACACGCGCTTAGCCGGAGATCTTACCACTTCAGACGCTCGCCGTGGACAGACTGCCGTGGTCCCTTCCTGAGGGTGGCTCACAAATACAAACGGAAGTGGACAGAGAGGCCATACCAACATGACAAGGGACGGACAGGACCATACTAAGCATAGAAACCTCTCTGCTTTTAGGAAGCGTAGCTACCTGTTCCGCCATTGGTCCTACTGTTCTATAGCAGACAGGCTTGTCTGCTACCATCCAGCATGCAACTACAAATACATTTGCTCATTCATCCTCTCACACAGAAGGGAAGGGGGATGACAGTATCTTATCATATACAGTATATAAAAGAAAGCGGATGTAGGTTCCGTATGAGACTGTGTAACATGAATTACATATATGAATTACATATAAACTGTGCTTTAAAGTGTAGTAGTGTGACAGATCGTTCTTGTTTATGTGTAAAAGTAACACGTTTCACTGCTCAGTCTCCTCCTTGATAGTCAGAAACACCACAGTAAATTTAGAAGAGGAATTTATGCCGTAAATGACAACAGATTTAAGAAATTAACATGAAAGGAATCCAACAGAGACCTTTCAACTACACTGGTTGAATGATACAGACAAGTGTCGGTATGCAAACTTTTCAAACTACTATGTCTCCTAAAGGACTCGGACTAAAACACTGCGAGAAATGCCACTGACATTCTAATTTACTCTACTTTTACTTTGTTAAGACCAACAGCTCATCTTATATTTAAAAAAGTATATGTTTGCACCAAAACGAACTTTCTAAGTATTTTTACAATCTGGTTAATGGCTAACAATAAGAGCCCTGGACTACCAATCCATTCTATGGAAACCGTACATCAACTGCACTTTCCATTCCCGAAATATTTGCGGCGCAAGTTGTAGGTGATCCACCCCATATATTACAGGCCACTAAATATGTTTCATAAGTAAAAGAAGTGAAACACGTACGGCAAAAAACAAACTGCCCTTCATTTAGTTGCAAATACGGGACATAATTCCATGAATCAATGAAAGTAATCTATTGAAGAACCTTCCCGGAAGAAGGGACAGATTAGTAGGAAATCTGAAACATATCTACCGAGGCTATCTTTCTTTGTAATTTGGTTGTCAGTCTTCGGGCATTGTGGAGTTGACTCTGAGGTGTTTCTGAGTGAAGCATAGCCGTCCGGAGAGGCCGACCGGTTCTAGGCGCTTCAGTCTGGAGCCGCGCGACCCCTACGGTCGCCGGTCGAATCCTGCCTCAGGCATGGATGTGTGTGATGTGCTTAGGTTAGTTAGGTTTAAGTAGTTCTAAGTTGTAGGGGACTGATGACCTCAGATGTTAAGTTCTATAGTGCTCAGAGCCATTTGAACCCCCTGAGTGAAGCATACGTGCGTTATTTTGTAGGGAGTGAGTTGTTGTAGTCAAGTGTAGGCAGTTAGAATTTAGAAATGGGAATGGATATGACATGTCATATTAATGTGGAAAATGAGTAAAGTGTAGAGAAGTGAGATAAAAATGTTAATTTGTAACACAAATGGAGATATTTGTTCGAGAGAATTATTAAAGGAATATTACTTCGATTATGAAAGATTAGAGAGATTAAAGTTAGCAATCGCTTGTGAATAACAAGAAACGGTAGTTTCCGTTACTCAATGTTAGGGGCGGCTGCTAGGGCGTCTGTTCTGCGGCCTGCGACGTACCTGGCTGAGGGTAAAAACCGCCGGAAGAAGGCTACAGCGAATCATTTTTGTGCGTAATAAGAAAATATGATGAAAAATGAAGAGGACATCAAAGAAAGTACTAGAATGACAATGAAAGAACTGACGATTAAACCAATGTCACGGAGTAACTGGAGGGACGGCATCGTTTATCATGTCACCAGGAGTCGGAGATGACTTGATGGGTCATAATACCCAAATTGGCACATAAGATATTTCAACCGATTTCGAGATCTTCATGGAATGCTGTCAATAATGATGGATGTTCTTCTAAACCCTAGGCATTGCACCGGCAGGAACTACGAAGATCAAACTTACTATAGCGCGCACTGCGTCGTTTCAGAAGCCACTCTTGCAGTGCTCTGTTAGCGGTTGGAACGGGAATTAACCATAACATGTTAAACAATTCTAAGCGCCCTCTACCATACAATTCACAGAGAACGTACGCAGATGAAGATATAGGTGTATAAAATAGTATTGTAGTCATAGTGATGAGTGCAAAACGGGACTGTTATAGATGAAATGCTTGTCAAATAAACAGTGACAATATTTGTTATGTTTTGCTTATTCTTAATTATTGAGTATAATCTATGAGCATAATATTATTTATCTCAATTGGAATAAAAAATAATCAAGCTCTGTTTAGAAGGAAACAGAGGGATGAGGTATCTAGTAGGCACACGACCAAAACTCAAAACCTTACCGAGTTACCTGTATCCTTCAATTAAAATTAATTCCGAACGTCTTTCATTAAATTTTGCTAGTACTAAGATCTATAAAACATAAAACGCAGTGGGTTACAAATGGTATCAAGGAGCAGATATTTAGGACTGAAAAAAAGGTACTTAAGATTTAGAAACGGATGACTTTACATGCAACTGGTTTGAATCATACTTAACAAAGACAATTCAGAAAGTTGTGCTGAATAATTCGAACAGTGTTAGAAGGGTAGAAAATTTTAGTGAAAGGGGAGATATCACAAAGGGTGTTCCACAGGTTTACAGTTTGGGTTCCTTATGTGTATGTGAATGCCTTGCAGCAAGCAGAATTGTTACATTTTGCAGACGATAATAGTATTGTAATAACTGGCTTTAGAGAGAAAGCAACAAAATAGATTGTTAATGTTTTTGAAAGAACTGATTCTCTGAAAATAGACTCTTCCTTAATTTTGAGAAAACACACTATAATCAAGTGTATACAACAAATAGTCACACTACCAATTGGCATGGCACATGGACAGTAGTTAGTAAATGGGGTAGAATTCTCCACATTTTTTAGGTTTTCTTATTGATAAAAAATTGCTTAAGGTAGCTTCTCAAGCAGATCAATTCAGCTACTTTTACTCTTCGTGTAATAGCTAGCCTTGGAAGCAAACGAATAAAGCAAGACATATTCTGCATTTAGCAATGTCTTAAGTAATAATTTCTGGGATAACTCATCACTTAGTGAGTACTGATTACACCAAACTAAACAGTAAGAATAATATGTTGTGTCCACCCACCGTTATCAGGCATGCTGTACCGTCACAATCCCTATGTTGGCTATTACAGTTCGTTATAGTTAATCCATCACAATGTGTGAAGGACAGCGAAGTCCATTCTTACATCAATAGAGGAAAAAATTACTTTTATTACCAAATATTAGAACTCTTCTAGAAAACTACTCCTGTTCCACAGGCGAGTCTCTGTTTAAAACCTGGTAACCCGTAAAAAAAAAAAAAAGAAAAGTAAAAGCTTAAAAACCTCATTTTTAACTGTAGATGTATGAGTGGGACTAAAAATTAATGTGTTCACTAGTGTTAACACTAATGATATACATATAACATGCTGTAACCTAATTCATTCTACATCATATCAATAGAAGAATCGTTCAAATGATCTATGGGATATATAGCTAACTAACTCACTCATTCCATAACGACGGAGAAAAAAGTTTCGAGAATTATCTGTAAAGCAAGATGAAGCAAGCAACAAAAATGGGTTAAATACACACCTAATATAATAGCAGCCAAAACAAGCCAATTTCATCTCTTTTTAAGTACCTAGATTCATTCTTTTTAAACGAGCCTATGTTTTTTATTTGGTTTTTGTGATATTTGTCGTTTTCTGTTGTTGTTATGATAGACACTTCCTGTCACACATTCATTTTGCTCCGAGTCTTACGATTTTCACATTCACCCACATCACTCGATTTTTTCTAGTACACGAATAATTTTGAATTTTGTTTAATATAATAGCTTCATATTCAAAAGACGTCTGTGTTTAATGTTCTATGGTTTGTAGCTCTGTTTCTAGTTCTCATGTAGAATTATTTTCTTCCTTATTGCGAAACAATTTCATGATTTTTTACATGTTATTATCAGGCTTGCGTGACAGTTTTCTCCTTAGCGACAATGGTGATGGCTTATTTGCTGCCTTCAGTAGTGTAGGTATTACGTCCTATACCACATTTGTTTTTATTTTCCTCATTTATAAATTGGTCTGGCTCAATGTGAAGCGATCAGGACTCTGCGTTATTGAGCAAGTACACGACATCTACCTGCGAAAGATTTTCTCTTTTACTATTTACTGACCTTTCCTTATTCATAAAAGGTAACATCATTTTCAGTAATCAATGCAGGTTAGAAGAGAACCGTGACGAAACTGTCCTGTAATGAGATGTTTGACACCTCTCAAAGTTCTTGGGAGCCGTAACAAACAACGCATGCGGTGCCTCCTTTTTGTTGTTGCTGTAATTTATGCGCTATATAAAACCATCTTAAAAACCAATGCAAGCGATATTCTTCACAGTCATCAGGTATCTTATTCAAGGCTGTGGCTTACTGGCCACTTGGCGAGCTCCTTTCGCTGTGTGTAACAAAAATCAGCGCGAGTGTCGTAACTGTGTACAAGGTGTTCGAAAATTCCCGTTATGAACTTCTACGACTTGTGAGCAAGCACGTGATATTTTGAATAGGAACCTATGTCCAGAAACTTACCATTTCTGTTCTACGACGATTTCAGTTCAGATGTGCCGCCCTTGGTAGCAGCAAGGTCTAGGCCGTCTTGTCACTGTTCGCACGCCTCCTCCCCGTCGGAGGTTCGAATCCTCCCTCGGGCATGGGTGTATGTGTTGTCCTTAGCGTAAGTAGGTTTAAGTTAGGTTAAGTAGTGTGTAAGCTTAGGGACCGATGACCACAGCAGTTTGGTCCCATAAGACCTTACCACAAGTTTCCAAAGAATTTGAGATGCATAACGCATCCATGTCTGCAGAGGGAAAGAGAAATGTCTCATCTTATATGAATGCGTGGTGTCTGTTCTTTCCGACATGTCTGTCAAGATAGTGCGCGCAGTTGCAGTAGCACAGTGTCCCGGATGGCGCAGTGGTTAACGCACCTGCCTAATAAGCAGGAGATCCTAGGTTCGAATCATAGTCCTGTACACATTTTCACTCGCCGCTGCTGATTCTGCGTAATGTCCCGCTGCAGCTGGCATCAGTAATCCCTTTCCTTTCAGCTTCCCCCCCCCCCCCTCTCCCTTGCACCTTCAATTTATATGTAAAAGCCTCACCTCAGAGTTGCTTGTTTTGGTATGGCTATGCCACACGGACACCTGACGTCACTTAACATCTGCTTTGCTGCGAGACCTATTCAGTGCCTGTGCATCTCCGATATGTGGTTCGATACATGTTTTCTGAATGCACATAGATGCTCCTTGCGTACGGCGGAGCTCGACGTAGGAGAAGAGCTGCTAGTCGACTATATGATGAACGTTTTCCGAAACGTAGCACGATATTCGCACGAACTTTGTGTTGAAGTTACACAGCGGCTACGAGAAAGAGGTATCTTCACCGTGAGGAGGCAGAACTGTGGTGCTCTGCAGCAGCACCGCACGCCCGAATTTGAAGCAGATGTACTGCATCGCATTGAACCCGTCAACGAGTACTGGAACAATTGCGCGTACAGTGGGCGGTAGTCACAGTGTAGTCTGGGGCGTTCTGCGTGAGCAACAATTACATCCTTCCACTTACAACGGGTACAAGCTATGCGTCCAGCCGACTTTCCACCCGTGTCTCCACGTCGAGTTGTGTTCGTTCACAAATGAATCTAAGTTCACAAGGGACTGTGTTCGTCATTCGCCAAATTGCCATGTCTGGGCAGACGGAATACCTCGCCTGCGACGCATGTTAAAGGATTTCAGCACCGGTTTGGTATGGGCAGGTTTTCTGGTCGGTCATGTGATAGGACCATACCTCCTTCCGCCCAAGCTAATTAGTCTTGCATACTTGATCTTCCTACAAAACGTATTAGACCCGTACTTGGGAGCTGTACCACTAAATGTACGTCAGGAAATGTGGCTTCAGCCTGATTGTGGATAACCTCACATCTCACGTGCGGCTCGGAGACATCTCAACAGATGATATAGTGAAAGATGGATAGGCCGAGGAGGTCCAAACACGTGGCCGCCCCGACAGACGGATTTAGCTCCTATTGACTATCCAGTATGGTGTCGTACGCAAAGTTTAATTTACGAGACTTAGCGTAGAGACAGAAGAAGATCCGCTGGAACGAGTTCTGGCTGCTGCACTATAAATTGAAGAGAGACCTGGTGGGTTGGAGAGAGTGTACCAGAACATGCTTCGTAGTTACAGCGGCTATAGCAACGTTGGTGGTCACCACAACGAGCCGTTGTTGTAATCCATCAGTCCTGTTATGTACGCACAATATCCAGGGTTCTTTTTTGTTCCGGAACAATATAAACAGATAATTTTTAAGTGTTAGTACAAACAAGTGTACTTAAGTGATAAATGGATGTTTCGTTATTTTTCCTTTCGAAGCGTTAGCTAATAATTTTACTGCGCCACGCCTAATTCAGTTCCTCAAGCAAAAGTGGATGAGCTAAAAATCTGAATCGAAATCGTCGCAGAACGGGAAAGGTACGTTTATGGACATGGGTTCCTATTCAAAATATTATGTACTCACTCCCCTCTACAAGTCGTAGAAGACTGTAACAGGATTTTTCGAATACCCTATATATGTTACGCTGTATATGTTAGTTCAGTTTTAGCACCACTTTACTCGAAAGGCAGCTCTCTGGTTTTTCAGAAAATCTAAATTATCAGTCCTCTGTGAGTGTAGAGCGAGAGTTTTTAATGTTGCTAACACGTAAATTAGCGTTGAGATTTTCTGGGTAGCATTCCCTACCAATCGGTTGTTAACTTTTTATTTTCGATGCGGTAACGTGACCGAAGAACTAATGCAAACTGAACTGCAATTAGAGAAGCGGAGAACGGATACTACGGACGGAGCTGTTTGCATACAGAAACCAAGCGCTGCATGAAACAGCGGACCCTATCGTAGCTAATGGTATTTCTGGCAAGATTTGACCGCTATTAGAAATATCTGTAGTGTGGGTTGCTCTACAGAAATGCATGGAACATTAAGACAATTTTATCACAACTGTAGAACACCTGATCCCATTTTCAGCTCGAAAATAAGAAAATAATCCATACATTGTGGTAACTGATGGTATTTATAAAAAAGATATAAAAGAAATGGTTCTCATGGGTGGCTGCACTGAAGTTTACGTTATTGTTTTCGTGGGATGTCACGACTTGACATACTTCACTTGCGACATTAAAATGCTTTACAAGTGAATTGAAACCATATTATCAACGTCGTACCTGGTGCGAGGTGCCGGAATAACTGCTCCAGGCTATTCAGTATAAAAGTAAAGCATCATTGTTTGAACAAGTAAGTCTTACTTATTCCTGAAAAATGTTTCTGAATATTAAAGTCAAGAAATCAAAAAGAAATGTCTCGGAAATTTCATCTCAATAGAAAAAAAGCTCTGAAAGGGTCACTAAAGCGTTTCCTTACAATATATTTTCCTTCTTCTTATTTCACTTATGTTCAAACTGATCCATTATTGGAAAAAGACAATTTCTCATCAATGTATTTGGTAAATTATGTTGCTTGTCAGCGAGCCAGCGAAGATGTTTATAATTGTCATGAACATTTATGCTTAGTGAAGCATGTTGAACTGTGGAAGATGGTAAAGTCATGTCGCTGAGAAAAAATGTTAGTCTTCTTCGTTTGTCATCTGGTTACCATTATGTCTTTCTCTCTTGTGAGCTTGTACTGACGATATGTAACTCCGATTCATCTGGTATATACTGGCTTAATAATTACTTATTTCACTATAGTTGGTCGAGTTAGTTATTAAAAAAGAACTACCATCTTATGTCTTCGTGATTAAATATAATTTGTATTGTGTTTTGAATGTCTTTCGGCGGTAAGATAGGAGAAGATGGAGGCGGATTGTTCGAGGGTAGCGAGCGAACGCTATTCGTGTTCTTCCACTAATTGTTTCTTTATCGGAAGATAGAATTGCTATGTTTTATCCGATCACCTCCCTGGCCGGATGTATCATTTTATCCTGAAAGTTGTGTGTATTTGATCGGTTGCTGCCTTCGAAATATGACGGATGCCAGCCTACTCATTGGACCGATATCGCCCCGACTGTAAGGTTAATAATAAGATGACGGAGCGGTACACGTAAAAATTAAATCAGAGTAATAGAGACACCAGTTAGCTGCACATTACGGTGCTCTTAAAAGAGATTATTGTCCGGCGGCAATGTGGCTTGTCTCCATGTCGCGTCAGTTAACTGAAATAAAATAATTTTATTTCACGAACTGCTATCTACGTTGCTTGCCCATTCGAGAAACTCTTCACTGAAAATCTCATAGCGAGACAGAAGGCAAAGCCACATCTGGCGTGGAACGTGGGGCTCGGTGTATAAAATTCCATTACTGTTTGTAATTACATGATATGTCTTTCCGGTTAATGTTACAAAATCAGTTGTGGAGCAAAACCCCGTGTTACCCGAAGGAAATTACTAAGAGGGAGCATTTATGCTAAAAATAAAGTAAGAACGTTTAAAAGGAGTGATTAAAAGAATCCTTCATGTAACAAGAAGCAGCGATACATCACAGTAAGAAAAAAATAAAGGTAAAGATAGCATTGATTCTTGCATTTCGCATGTTACGATTTTCTTTCTGACATAACATGCAACAATTCATGACTTTATGTGTAAATATTACAAGTCTTGTTTTAAAATCTAAAAGCTATTAGTTACATTGTTACAAAAATGGTGATTATAATCGCAGCTTTTGAACAGAGCGAAAGTAAGGTGGACTGAAGAAGTCGTTCAGTTGTTTCTTGCCTAGTCCCATGTTAATTCATTTTAACATTTAATTATGGTATCATAAAATAATTAATTTTAGAATATTTATTATTGTGTGCCATGCTTAATATTGGGGAAACAGTACCAAAGGATACCGTAGATAAAATAAGTGTTGAATCTGATGTCAGTGGCGGCAGCAACGCCGATCCGACACCAGAGGATACGAATCTCGCCATTTCTGAACTAGAGTTAAATTCTTAATCACCCCTTGGTGAGAAAACTCCAGAAATGGTTTGCCATACAGATATATCATGCACTTGCAGAGAATGACAAAGAGTTAGCAACATAACTGGAGACACGCATCAAAGACTTGTAACACAAAAAAACATCAGTATGTCAAATATTTCAGACGAAACTTGAAACCTAAAAGAAACCCGCAAGAGCATACAAGGAGCTGTAAATAAACTGACAAACGATGATCACTCATTGCAGACAGCTCAGGTTATGATTTAAAGTACAGCGCAGCAGCTGTCTTAAAGAGTTCAAAATTTAGTACTTGAAATCGAAGAAGTGTTACGAGAGTGGGTAGACGCTCAAGGGCAAGGATGTAATCAGTTCACGAAGTGGCTAGATGAAAAAGACAACCGTGTCAATGGAAAAGTAAATGGAAAGATTGATTCGGCGAGCTAGGGCCGATGCATCACACGAATCATGTACTACAGGTGACCCTATTCTGAGGGTGTTAGAATGCACAAACCGTGTGTTAAACCATGACATTTCCCATAAGTGGCGTAACAGTGTTTCTGCTCAAGTCACTCATCGGCATCATGAAGTCACGGCTATAAAAGGACGACTGCATGACGGGTCACAAATCCCTAGTTGTACATCTTAAATATGTGCGACGACTACTCCTTAAAACCCAGGGGCAAGGCACACAGAAAATACTGTTAAACTGTTGCGGGTGTCATCCACCGTCACGGTTATACTATCCGAAGAAAATTTGTCGTAACATCACCATTTCGAATTATTTTCAGCGTAAAGAAGTCTCTAAAGTCTCTACACCCCGTTGTTTTTATAACAGCTGTCCTGTCCAAGTCCTGGACCGAAAAGTAGAAGCAGAAGATTCAGTTTTCCATGGCTTATATACAGAGTGAGAGAGTCTGCGGGTGACTGAAACTACTGAGAATAGCATGACTTATGATCAGTTTGAGAAAGCATTCCTGGCCAAGTACTGGACATATTGGATGCAAGAGAGACTTAGGAAGGATGCTTTTAGCCCTGAAATATACAATCCAAAGCAAGGTAGTTTAAGAAAATATTTCGAGCGATACATTAGCAATACTCTCTACTGGGATGATCCTGCATCCCATAAATATTTGTTACGGATTTTGAAGGCTTAATTACCTATCAGTATTCCCGGAAAGTTCATCGCAATACCAGACAATAACCTGGAGCAATTCTTATATCAGTCCGTGATTCGACAGATTTGATCCAGGAGGAATTTAAGTGTAGCAGCAGCCTGTGATTTTAACGGGCACACCAACAATGCATGTCGTGGCAACAGCGCAGCGCCACATCAGGGTCCTGCAAACCAAAACAGAAACAGAACTCACCGCGTTTCTACTGGTGGTTTGATAAACTACAACAGGACAATAGACCGGTGACCAATCTGGGACCTCCATAGAACTGAGTAACACTGGAAAACCACAACAATAGCATAGTTGAGGTTGCAGAAGAACGCCCCCAGAAACTAACATAATTTCAAACTGGATGTGTCTTCACTGTGTTCCCTGATAATCGTCGCAGAGTGGAAAGGGGGCTTCATTTCTATTGAGTAACTTCATATGTTCTGATACAATGAGGACATTGATATTAATCAGGAACTATATCATGATTTTGAATCATATGGAACACTTGCACAAGAACTTGTACTGACAGCAGTTAATGCTGTAGTGAGCAGAATTCCCAGGACTGTTATACTTGATACAGGTTCTAGTATGTATGCAATTTCTGGTAATTTCATCAAGAGAATTACTGACAAGATGAAAGTGCCCCTACTGCCACTGCAGAATTGTGTGGTGTCTGGTGTTATTAGTGCCAAAGATCTAAGGTTGGATAAGGTTGGAACAGATGAACGTCGAAATGGAGGGAGAAACCATTAGTTGCACGTATTTCGTGGTCAAAACGTGATCTGTCAACTGCATAATAGGCACATATTTCCTGCGAGGAAGGAATGCAAAGATCGGCCTTCCAAGCGGTAGCTCCCACTTAATAGTGGACGGTGGGAATATTGTTTTGAATTTAATAAGAACCAAGGCACAAGACGGCAGTTTCTATCAAAGGGTTAAAGTGAAAATGATTACATTTCGAATGCTGCGCATGCGCAATCACTCTGCCTATTCGAGTTCTGCACCTGTTTTGACGAATTCCGATGATGTGATGGGTGACTCTGCTTGTGGTAACATCATTTTTACAAGTATGTGAAAGAAATATCCATTCTCATTTAGTACTTAAATAAATATTTATAATTCATTTGTTTACAAGAAAGCAGCCGACTGTCTCTTTATGAAATGGCTATGTCTTTGAAGATACATATAAATGGAAATTCTCTTAGTCAAGTAGGATACGCTTTTGCTCTGCAGAACTGCATCTTAGAGTACTAGAAATACGTATACGTATGTACAATATGAAGAAGACAGACGTTTAGTGCCTGGAACTTTGTAGTAAGCAATACTTCACATGTCCACATGGGAGACGAGACTTATCCTTCTACATGCATACAAATTATGAAACATACAATAGAAATATGAAAAAACTAACAATGTTTGCAAATAATGCACTATGTACAAAATCTCTGACTTACACATTTTTCTGTCCTTTTGATGGTATAACCCTTTGATCTTATTGGAATCGGTATAGAAAATGGGATAGGATGCCTCATGTGTTAGTCTGATGATGTAGTGGGAGTATTGTACAGGAAACATAAAATGATCAGTAGTATTATTTCACACGAAAGACTTGAACTTCATGGCATATCACAAACTTATGTGGCATATAAATAAAGTATCTTGTATACTCTAATTACACAATGTAACTATAATATGCAGAATCCTCATAGTCCACCCAAGGTGGAATATGCAGTTGGTACGAGACAAATCACGCTAGTTTTAAGTTACAGGAAGGCAAGAGATAGGTATTTTTGTAATGTTCTTGCGCAGGATGTATACTGTAATCTTTCCTCTAAAGTAACATATTAATTTTTGCTGGTACCTGTTATGTGAATTATCAGTTTCTTTCTGTGCGAATGGTACACTATCATGGTACTCGATGTTATGCCATGAATTGTTCAATGCGTGCTTCATCCTAATTTTGAGTACTTGTTCTCTTTTATGTTCATGGGCGGTTTTTTTTTTCACTATCCGATTCATGGTAAGGTACGTGCGAGAGCAGAACGATGGTATCCCGAGTACTGAAGTTCACATTTTTATTGTTTGAAGGAAAGAAAAAAAAAAAGAATGGAGAATTGGCTTGTATCAGGCCACTGCGTTGAATGCCCAGAACCAATGCCGCAAATGTTCAGAAAAGAAAGGTTCTGTGCTTTGTCTCATTCCTATAAGTGTTGTAAATCTTATACGACCCTTGTATTAAAAACAAAAATTCTACAATCTGTGGGACAAAAAATAAAGAGACTTTACACGTTCTTACGTGAATGTAAACGACAACAGACTAGTGTGTGAACCTAGTGCTACACAGACAGGTTCAAATTACTAAAGTGAAGTGTGTAGGGCACTCATATGAGCGATGGTGTCAAGTCATACATAGAAACAGACGCTCGAAAACGTTTGTAAACACACAGTGCGTTCGTACTCACCTCTGACGATCTGGCAGAAGGTGAAATACAGTGATTAAGCCATGGAAATCTCTCGTCTTCTGAATATTTTGAGATGGTGGTAAATCCAAGCACTTGTAAAGCACGCGAGGTAATGCTACTGCAGCTTCAGTCTAACCACTACAGAACAAATGGGCACCAATAATGTGGCTGCACAGACTGATGTGTGTTAATAATGATTTATGTGTAGAAGTATCAAACCCGTATTACGCCACACTTACACTACAGTAGCATTCACTATCCGCCCGTGATGAACTGTGGAGTGACTCATTAGACACCAGTATATTACATACTTTGGTATGAACTCAGAAGAACGGATAGCTTATAGGAATGTTGCATATTTAAGCTAGCAAACAGCGTTACCAAGTCATGAATAGTAAATAACGTAAGTCCCCAACGAATTCAGGTCAAATAGGTGTACATATACACACATTAAAATTTCCTCGTGAAAATTGATGTACCAATCTAACTTTATTAGAAAGGCAACGTAGCATGTCAAGCTTTAATGTAACTCTGACACTGCCAGTTCGATTATTTCATGAATTTCCTGACGACCTGTTTGAAACCCATCATCCTATCCGACCTGAGGGATGATCGTCAACCTTCCACAACTGCAAAGCCTGATCTCACTTTTGCACGTCAATTACTGTCAGCGGGGTGGTCGTCCTGCCATCGCCTGCAAAAATCGGGATCCTACTTTGGTAACTGGTCGCCACGTGCCGGGTCTTGAGTCGTCTAACAAATCACAACGATTTTTTTTATTATTCTGTACGACATTCTCAACAGCAGAACTTTCCAAAGAAAATTATGTCTCTACCAACCCAAGAAACACAGATGCTTTATTAATCAGTCTGTGTTTAGAAATGACCAACTTTAATACATTTACAAACTACCAACGTAAACATTTGAACTCACAGAAGATCTGTAATTTCAAATGATTTTTTACACCCAAGTATAACCTATACACATGTAACATTTACATCTACATTTACGTTATTACTCTGCTATTGACAATTAACTGTCTGGCAGAGGGTTCAATGAACCACCTTCAAGCTGTCTGTCTACCGTTCCACTCTCGAACGGCGCGCGGGAAAAACGAGCACTTAAATTTTTCGGTGCGAGCCCTGGTTTCTCTTATTTAATCGTGATGATCATTTCTACCTATATAGATGGGTGCTAACAGAATGTTTTCGCAATCGATGGAGGAAACTGGTGATTGAAATTTTATGAGAAGATCCCGTCGCAACGAAAAATGCCTTTGTTTTAATGATTGCCACTCCAATTCACGTATCATATTTGTGGCGCTATCTCCCCACTTCGCGATAATACAAAACGAGCCGCCCTCCTTTAAACTTTTTCAATATCATCCGTCAGTCCCACCTGATACGGATCGCATACAGCCCAGCAATACTCCAGAATAGGGCGGACCAGTGTAGTGTTAGCAGTCTCTTTAGCAGATCTGTTGCACCTTCTAAGTGTTCTGCCAATGAATCGCAGTCTTTGGGTTGCTATACCCACAACATTATCTATGTGATCGTTCCAACTTAGGTTATTTGTAACTACATTCCCTAAGTATTTAGTTGAATTTACAGCCTTCAGATGTGTGTAACTTACCGCGTAATCGCAATTTAGCGGATTTCTTTTAGTGCTCATGTGAATAAAGTCACACTTTTCTTTATTCAGGGTCAATTGCCACTTTTGGCACCACACAGATATCTTATCTAAATCATTTTGCAATTCAATTTAGTCATCTGATGACTTTACAGGACGGTAAAAGCATCATCTGCAAACAATGTAAGACGTCTACTGAGATTGTCTCCTATGTCGTTAATATAGATCAGGAACAATAGAGGGCCTATAAAACTTCCTTGGGGAACGCCGGATATTGCTTCTGTTTTACTCGACAACTTTCCGTCTATTTCTACGAACTGTGACCTCTCTCACAGGAAATCACGAATCCAGTCGCACAACTGAGGCGATACTCCGTAGGCACGCAGTTTGGTAAGAAGATGCTTGTGAGGAACGGTATCGAAACCCTTCTGAAAATCTAAAAATATGGAATCAAATTGCCATCCCCTGTCGTTTGCACACATTACTTCGCGAGTATAAAGAGATACTTGTGTTCCGCAAGAACGATATTTTCCGAATCCGTGCTGACTATGTGTCAATAAATCGTTTTCCTCGAGGTACTTCATAATGTTCGAATACAGTATATGTTCCAAAACCCTACTGCAAATCAACGTTAGTGATATGGGACTGTAATTCAGCGGATTACTCCTACTTCCCTTTTTGGGTATTGGTGTGACTTGAGCAACTTTCCAGTCTTTAGGTACGGTACTTTCTGTGAGCGAGTGGTTGTATATGTGTGCTAAATATGGAGCATCTGCATACTGTGAAAGGGACCTGACTGGTATACCATCTTGACCGGAAGCCATGCCTTTATTAAGTGATTTAAACTGCTTTGCTACACCAAGGATATCTACTTCTATGTTTCTCACCTTCGCACTTGTTCTTGAATGGAATTCGGGACTATTTACTTCGTCTTCTTTGGTGAAAGAGTTCAGGAAAATCATGTTTAATAACTCTGCTTTGGTGGCACTATCATCAGGGACTTCACCGTTGTTATCTCGCAGTGAAGGTATTGATTGCGTCTTGCCACTGGTGTGCTTTATATTTGACCAGAATCTCTTTGGGTTTTCTACCAGATTCCGAGACAGAGTTTCGTTGTGGAAATTATTAAAAGCATGTCGCATTGAAGCATGCGCTATATTTCAAACTTCTGCAAAACTTTGCCAATCTTCGGGATTTCTTATAAATTTGGCGTGCTTTTTTCGTTGCTTCTGCAACAGCGATCAGACCCGTTTCGTGTACTATGGGGGATCACAACCACCACTTATTAATTTGTATGATATATATCTCTCAACTGCCTCGATACTATCTCTTTGAAATCATTCCACATCTTTTCTACGCTTACGTGATCAGATCGGAAGGAGTGGAGACTGTCTCTTAAAAATTTCTATTTCTTACTAAATCACGTAAATGTTCTAAAACAAAAACAGTATCATGCTTCTTTTCTTGGCTCGTTTTTTTTCCTTGAGAGAAGTTAAAACATATTAGTAAATGAGCCATATAAACCAATTATGTATCAAATTCTCATCAAGGGCTAAAATGTAATGCCAATTTTGCCATTGGTAGCTTGCTTGCCACTTAAGCTCATTTAACTTATCTTCAAATGATTATAATTTTTTTTAAAGGTTTTACTGAATCAGTTGGGAAACAGTTTTCATTTATTATGTGTGGCTTCTTACTAAAAAGTGATATCAGTACGTAAAAATAAATTATGCCTTCTGTAACTGAATGCTTGACGTGTATACAGTTGGACGCGATGACTCCAGGTATTCATGGGGCGATAAAGGGTTATCATTTTAATAATTTTCACCTTATTGTTTAATTGATGTTCGAAATGACCCATTATCGGAAAAATATTATATCTGGTAAAATATGTTGTTTGTCAATAAACTAGAGAATATCTTTACAATTGTAATGAAAATATTTGCGTAGCGAAGCTTATAGAACTGTGGAAGATGGTAAACTAATATCGTTGAGAAAAAATAATAGAATTTTTCGCTTGTCATCTGGCTACCATTCTGAAACTTCCTGGCAGATTAAAACTGTGTGCAGGACCGAGACTCGAACTCGTGACCCTTGCCTCTCGCGGGCAAATGCTCTCCCAACCCGTGAAAGGCAAGGGTCCCGAGTTCGAATCTCGGTCTTGCACACAGTTTTAATCTGCCAGGAAGTTTCATATCAGTGCACACTCCGCTGCAGAGTGAAAATTTCATTCTGGCTACCATTCTGTCTTTCTACCTTGTGAGTTTGTACTGACAACACGTAAGTTTGTTTCATGTGTAATTTGCTGGCTTAAAATTTACTTATTTCACTATAACTGCTCGAGTTAATTATTTAAAAAGAACTATCATCCCGCGTTCTTGCCCTACGTGCATTTTTATTGCGCTTTGGACCTTCTTCAGCGGCAAGATAGGAGAGGTTGGAGGTCGATAGTTGGGTGCTGAAACACCGAACACTATTCGTGTTCCTTCCTCAATAACTTCTCTGTCAGAGTTTGAACCTCCCTGAGGTATTTTATCCTATCATTTCCCTTGCTGTACGAGACATTTTATGTGAGAGTTGTATGGGTGTTATCGGTTGCCGCCTTCGCACAATGTCGCTTACCGGCCTACTCATCGGCCTACTGCGGCCACGATTTCAGGAGAATAATAAGATGACGGACCAGTACATACAAGAAATCTGAGTTACAGGAAATACAGCCAACTGCACCGAACTCTTAAAAGAGACTATTACCCGTCATCAATGTGACTTGCGTCCACGTCGCGACAGTTAACTTGCATAACATCATTTTATTTTATGAACTATTATACTCGTTTCCTCTTAGAGAAACTTTCAATTAAAAATCTCATTTGCAGACAGAAAGCATGCCACACCGCCTTCCATGGTTTCATCTATCTTCACAAAATCAGTTCAAAATATCGATGTGTTTCTATAAAGGCATCAGTACTCAAACGGAGAACCACAATTTTGTTCGTTCTGTGCGTATCATCGTACAGCCTCTGTTTTTCATCTGATAGCATTTCGGGGAAGAAGATGTTGTTATACAGGGTGTTACAAAAAGGTACGGTGAAACTTTCAGGAAACATTCCTCACACACAAAGAAAGAAAATATGTTATGTGGACATGTGTCCGGAAACGCTTACTATCCATGTTAGAGCTCATTTTATTACTTCTCTTCAAATCAAATTAATCATGGAATGGAAACACACAGCAACAGAACGTACCAGCGTGACTTCAAACACTTTGTTACAGGAAATGTTCAAAATGTCCTCCGTTAGCGAGGATACATGCTTCCACCCTCCGTCGCATGGAATCCCTGATGCGCTGATGCAGCCCTGGAGAATGGCGTATTGTATCACAGCCGTCCACAATACGAGCACGAAGAGTCTCTATATTTGGTACCGGTGTTGCGTAGACAAGAGCTTTCAAATGCCCCCATAAATGAAAGTCAAGAGGGTTGAGGTCAGGAGAGCGTGGAGGCCATGGAATTGGTCCGCCTCTACCAATCCATCGGTCACCAAATCTGTTGTTGAGAAGCGTACGAACACTTCGACTGAAATGTGCAGGAGCTCCATCGTGCATGAACCATATGTTGTGTCGTACTTGTAAAGGCACATGTTCTAGCAACACAGGTAGAGTATCCCGTATGAAATCACGATAACGTGCTCCATTGAGCGTAGGTGGACGAAACTAAAATGAGCTCTAACATGGAAATTAAGCGTTTCCGGTCACATGTCCACATAACATCTTTACTTTATTTGTGTATGAGGAATGTTTCCTGAAAGTTTCGCCGCACCTTTTTGTAACACCCTGTATTCTTGAACCATGAACGTGGCCTTAGCACCCAGCTCAGAATTTGGCCAATGACATATTTAAGTGACCAATGATCTCCAGAATGAATTTTCACTCTGATTTGAAACTCTATGCAAATTACAACTGTGTGCCGGTCTACAACTCAGGACCATTAGGAAGTACAGTTGTGAAGGGGGTACTTGAGTAATGCCTGGATAGCTCAACCGGGAAATCAATTGCCCGCAAAAGGCAAAGATCGCAGATTCGAGTCCCAGCCCGACATACAATTTTAATCCTCCACGAAATTTAAAAGCGACCCCATTACCTGGGGAGCCAAGTATGAAAATATACAGCGACTTTGTCTTCTGAAATTCAAAACTTTTAACATTGCAGCGAGCCAGCAATCGTGAATAATTTAATGATTATAAAGAATCCGCTTCGATTGCAAATAGAAACCGGATGTTGACTTAGGTTTCGGCGAGGATAACCACACCTTCTTCGGAACACACTAAAACTACAAACTGCCTAAAGAGGCATGGCCATTTAGGGCGATCTGTATTAATGTTGGACCACGCCTGTTCAAGCAGTTTGTAGTTTTAGTGTGTTTCGAAGAAGGCGTGGTCATCCGCGCTGAAACCTAGGTCAACAGCCTGTTTCTATTTGCAATCGAGGCGGATTCTTTATAATGATTAACTTCTGAAATTCATTAAGAGAAACTAGTGTTTTCTATATCTGTGGAGCTCAGGATGTGGAAAGTCTATGTGTGTGGTTCATTTTAGGTGGGTGGTAACATAGCAGGTCAACACAACTGTGTGTCGTTTAGCAAATGGCAATATATTAAAAATGGATTGAAAGAAATAAAAATGAGGTGTTCACCTGTTTATATCGCTGTTATTCTCAGCTGGTGAAAATGTTCAAACACAAATTTATGTGAATATTTCGGACTGTATATTTCTTATATATGTGATAATTCTGGAACATCGCTAAAACAGTGGCCACAGGAAAATTAGTGCTTTACTGATCGTTTGCAGTAATGAATGGGCTGTTTGCTACTACTGCGTTAAGGGTAATTATATTACAGGACTCGTTGTTTCCATAAGATTTTCATGATATACACTTGCTGTATTGTATAAATTAGTGCTGTCATTTACGCCCTTAGGTGTATAACATTACACTTCATATTTAAAAACTGTTTTTCTAACTACGATCGACCGTGTCAAAGCACACAGCGCCTCTGATTACAAGATTCTGCCACAATACCTTACGACCTGGTGTGTGTCGTATTTCTTACGCGACTTCCGTCTCAACGATGGATTCCTTTTTGTATGTTAAGCTGTTATTTTTACATTACCGCCTTGTGCATAGACGACCAAAGTTGTGCGCATTATTCTGCTGCTCGTAGACCACAGGAGATTCTGCTTCCAGAAGTTTCAGCCAAGTATGGCCTGATGTATAGGTATTAGAGGAGGCTAATAAAGACAATTAGACATCTACATAAAGATAATACACAATGTAACAAAGTTTATTTACACTACGTACGCTTGCAGTTTTACATGGATGTTTCCCTTTTCCTCCAATTAAATTTGTAGTAACGACATAGTGTAATACACATGGTTTATTTGTAAGCATAACACTGAAATCTTGATTCAAAACTCTCCACAATGCGATATATACATTTTATGTTAACGACTTCGTACTGTGTCGTCAACTTAGCTCCATCTGGTTGCTCCATAATGAACACTAGCGTCCAGACCTCAGTATAAACACAGTGCTACTAGAGAAGTTAATACAAAATGAAGCACCACGTTACCTGCAGGGTGAGAAATTTCAGTAGGAGTCCCGCAGGACTAAATCATTGTTAATCTACTGCCATTGTTTTATGTTAGTGAACATCCATTTTAATTCAATCAGGAGGCATAATTAGTCCTGTTTGCAGATTTTATGCGCATTGTTTCAGAGCTGAGCAGAGAAGCAGCGGGAAAGAAAATGGTAACTACGTTTTTCTGATCGTTACTGACTGTTTTTGCACAAACGTGCTAGCTTTAAACTTCGAAAAGAAAAGCGCAGTTCATCCAGTTTTGGGTTGTCGAAAATATCTCATTTCCTAATAAGCAAGTGAACCAACAAGAAATTGAAAAAAACCTGGTAGAAAATTCTGCATACTTAGGTGTGTATATTGAGCAAAGCTTAAACTGGAAAAACTATATATCTGAACTTCTAAGACGTTTGGGTCTGGCTACTTTTGCCATTAGAGCAGTGACCAATTTTGGGGATATAGAAGTCGGTAACTTAACATATCTTTCATATTTTCGTTCAATGATGTCTTACGAGATAATATTCTTGGGTAACAATCCAGTTTTTCATGGAACGATAGAAAGTAACTGGAATTATGTGTGTGATTGACACATACTAAAGTCACCATTACCTGCGACCAGCTTTGCGAGAGAAGCGGCGACACTTTCTGCGCAACCCACCCATCATTTTGCACGACAATTCGCGGGCGCATACAACGCAAGCTGTAGCTGCTCTGTTCGGTCGATGGGACTGAGAGGTACTATACCATCCACCATACTCCCCGGACTTAAGCCCTTGTGACTTTGATTTGATTCCGAAGATGAAGGAACCACTTCTTGGCATTCGCTTCACAACTGTTCCATAGATTCGAAAGGCAGTAGACCGCCCCATTCGCACCATCAACAGAAGAGGCTCCGCTAACGGTATACCACGCCTTCTACATCGCTGGCAACGCGTTCTACACTACGTTGGTGACTACTTTGAAGGACAGTAACAGGTGCAAACATGTAACTCTTTTGTATCGGTTGTGAATAAATAGTTGTCACTATTTAAGTTCCAACCCTCGTACATACACCTTGCGGCCATATCCTCAAGCAACTCAGAATATTAGTACAGTCTCACAATACATTTATTCCCTTAAAAAATTTGTTAATAAATATCCATGTGAATTGGAGAGTAACAGAAATACAGTATTCACTTATGAAACACTACAAGGAAAAATGATCAGTATCACCCCCTACCACATCTAATTTTAGCGCAGAAAGGGGTGAAATATGCAGCGTTAAAGCTTTTTGTGACATACTCACGGAAATAAACTGTCTGAAAGATAACAAAAGTATTTCGAAATTTGGATTAAAGGTGTTTATCCTTAAGAACTCATCCTATAACATCAAGGAACGCTTGAATAGGAACAGTTGATCTTTTTCACAGAAAAAAAAGTACATGGCCAAAATGTAGCCATATAACATTTTTATTACATTTTCTTATATCAGTTTATGTGTATGTTGTGTCTGTTCTGTTGACTCGTTCGAAATCACAACATTTATCGTGAATAAAATCTACGGAACATGTAACAAACATTATGCGGCAATAATTGTAAACACTGTTGTTATTCATACCCTTCACGACCAGTATGCCAAACGACGTACTCCAGCGGCATATTGAAAAACTCCTGATGCGATTTACAACACAAATGCCGTGAACAATGTATTTATTCTTCACTGGCGTGCCCAGTATCCTAATGTGTCATCTATGGAGCATGTCTGGGACGCTATAGGAAGAAGTATATAT
Organism: Schistocerca nitens; assembly: GCF_023898315.1. Classification (NCBI taxonomy): domain Eukaryota; kingdom Metazoa; phylum Arthropoda; class Insecta; order Orthoptera; family Acrididae; genus Schistocerca; species Schistocerca nitens. Next base: position 525,536,764 of record NC_064618.1, on the reverse strand, counting down.
TCTCTAGTGGCCACGGTGATCGACTGACATGGCGGAAGGTGAAGATGTCTGTGACAGGTCAGTATCTATGACAGTTCATTTCCCAGCGTATGGCTGCAGCAGAGTACAGGCAGATGTTTGGCAGTGACACTTCATGGAAACAAAGGTGGTTGAATTGGACATTTATCGTAGTTTATTAATTACAGCAGTGGACAAGGAGCTGAGGATGTAGTCAATGGCCACGGTGACATAGGCAAGTTACAGCTGTTGTGGCATGGTGAAGTCAGCCGGAGCCTGTGCGCTGCATGTTTCCCAAGGCGATGACAGCGGCTGCCCGGTATCGGCAGTCACAGCAGCTGTATACATACTGACTCGGGGTAGTGGCGTCCAGTTGCAGAGAGCTCCATTTGGTACTTAGCAACATTATGTTTGCACAAATAGTCTACAAACTTATACTGAGCTATTCTTGAATACAGCTGACAGGCTGTGGCGAAGAATAATGCGCAGTAAATATCATCTAATTTCACAACACTTGAATATTTTAAGTATATCCTTGTGCCCTATGAAGATAATTCTGACATAACCTCGCCGTTTATTTGACCTTCTCAGACTTTACGACCGATCATTCGAATCTCAGTCGTTGTATGGAAAAGATCATCCTCTCTCGCCATCTTATCCTTTATGTAACTCATCATAGTAATAAATATTCTCATTCATGCCGTGAATATTGAACTCTGCTAATGATGCGTAGCACGTTTTCAACTTCAATAACCACGGCAAAGTCACTGCCTAGTTACAGTCTCACATTTACTCGTTTACATCCACACCCAGTGACATTATATGTGCGGGTGAACAGCACTACCCTTGATGGGTGATTTGCTGTCTTTCTGAGGGCTGTGACCCCTCCAAAGAATACAGTGGCGGCTGCTGCTGCTGTTTCTGCAGCAATGGTTGAACGAAGGCATACACTTTGGTTGCGGCGGTGCGTAACCAAGTCCTATAAATCAGCAAGCCATCTGTGGGCGGCAGTTTTGACATTGCAGCCAGAAGCATGTGGTTGTGCCTGTCCGCTTGTCCACCAGTTCCGCTGCCACAGGTTCAGGGGCACGTTACACTACTGGAACAATAACAAAAGCGTAAGTATACATCCAGATACATATTTGTTAATACCAATATTAATATTAATAATATTATTAGATGCTTTCAAATTAACAGTCGTAGTCTTCTTGAGCCTGGGGGAGCTGACTATTCCCAGCTGTTACTGCGGTGGCACTTCATAACTCTCTCACTATGAAGATCAGACCTCAAATGAAGGGGTGAGGGCCTCAGGCAGCTGAATTAATAATATAAAGGAGGAGGGGATAGGAAAGACCGTTTCTTATAAGTTCAACCTTCAAATTTTGCAGGGGGAAAGAAGTTGATTGAGGGATCGGAGATGGTTGAGATTCACCTGGGTGACACCAGTTCCCGGTGGTGGCGCTTCGATTTTTGGAAAGAGTTCACGTACTGCTGTGGGTTAATAGTGGCACTTTTTTCCATTTTGACTCTGTGCACCACTTGACAAAATGGTCATAGCACAGGCATGTGTGACACTTTACATCCGCTGGCTGTGCACTTGGCATGCTGTGGCCCAACGCATTTCACTGCTAGCATCTCACTGATCATATGCCAGCGTAATATTCTATAGTATTCCCTCTGAAATGAGAAAGGGAAGCACGTTACTCCACTTCCACAAATTGCACTTTCAAATTCCTGTGACAATCAGTTTTGACAACCATCCTCTTGCATGTAGACAGGGGAGAGAAAAATAATAAATCCACTCACCACACTACATTGTTGAAGCTACAAGCTTGAGCTGTCGACGATGTTGGAGCCAGAAACTTCTGACACCTCTTACAGTGTATAACGGTACTTTCGGTACTTTGCGGGCGGGCGTGTCAACTAGCATCATACTAATTAAAATCGGGGATAAATAGACTTTATTTTGGAAGAATTAAAAAGGGGAAAGTAATAAGAAACTTTAATAACTGCACAGTGTTACTAAGAAGCAATATAATGAAAAGTAATAAAAAGCAAAGTAGCAAAGCCCAAGTGGGACAGAAAGATATAGGGGCGCGTTTGTTTTTTAATACATATAAAAGAACATGTAACACATTATTGAGCTCTCTACCTTCAGTTATCGCAATCGGGCTAGTCGATGAAAAAATGGTACGCGACTGCGAGATTAGTTAAGAAGATTATTTAAAGACTCTTCAAGCACGTTTAAAATGCATTACGTGTGACGAAGTGATCAGAGATGTTTATTGTCGGCTGAAGTGAAAATGATTCCGACAACATAATTCGAACTTTGTGTCAGCTAGGAAAAATACTCTTGGGAAACTATTATAGTTGTGGAACCCACGAAAGTTGTACGCAACGGAAAGCTATAGTTTACGTAATTCTGAATTTTATAAAATTGTGAAACTCGTGTGCGCGGAACATTAAGAGAATCTTATCTTAAAACGGTTGCGGGGGTAACTGATACAATCAACGCGCCAGCATAAAATAGTTCGCTTATTAACTACCAGATATTAGTTAACGGGGACCTAAAATACTAAAAACAGTGTAGACACCATTAAATTGAACCCTGCGTGTGAAAGACAATCACATCGAACATTTCGAGAGCGAAGAATGCTTTAAAATGAGAGCCTGGGTCGCGTCGATATTTGGACATTATATGACACGCGTTATTCAGAACACGATATCGACCATTCTAATACTGAAAAGAAGGATAGGATCATCACCTCCAATCCCGATTCATATTTCATATTAGTAAAAAGAAAAGTGTTAATAAACAAACTACATTTCAATTTTATCCTCGATTTTGGCTTCACTATGTAGTCTTGACTACATGATAAACAATATCTGTAGAAGTTGTATACAACGTATCGTCACAATATTTAGCCAACCAATATTGTGGGACACCAAAAATGTAAATGCATGAAATTGTTCTTACAGCGGATGTATAATGTGTGAGTGCGACGAACTATTATTGAGAAACTGAACATCCATTACGTACTTGCATGTTTATCTGCGAAAATGGTCCTTGTCGGTACATCAGCATAGAGTTCGAATAGAATCGCTGGAACATTGCAAACCATTCAGATTAATCGAACTTCGAAATACGCATAATGCTGGTATTGCCAGGATGTGTTCTTTCTCCTCACCCCCGTGGCAGTAATTGAATTAAGAGTCAACCGGGAATAACATTTAAATCAATTGACGACCATTGAGCTAGCGTCACGAATTTTCAAACGTCCACTGCCATGTATGAAGGCGAGTGACACCACGAATGCTAACGTCGATCGAGGGGTGTCATCGTGATCGAATTGAATGATATTGAGCGGTCACAAGTATTGGTGTAAGCGACTGCTATGGTGGATGGTGAGGCAAGCTGTGAAAGGTCATGACGTATAACAGTACACCTCCCAAGTTGTAGTTGCAGTGTTGTGGTGGCAGGTGTTGGATGGTGCCGGCCGGTGTGACCGAGCGGTTCTAGGCACATCAGTCTGGAACCACGCTACCGCTACGGTCTTAGGTTCGAATCCTGCCTCGGGTAGGGGTGTGTGTGATGTCCTTAGGTTAGTTAGGTTTAAGTAGCTTTAAGTTCTAGGGGACTGATGACCTCAGATGTTAAGTCCCATAGTGCTCAGAGCCATTTGAATCATTTTTTTTTTTGTTGGATGGTGATACTTCATGTAAACAATGCTTGTTGAAGTACTCCTTTATTCTACAATAATTACAGAAGTAGAAATGAAACTGGCGACGTGGTCAATGGTCTCCATGAAATAGGTGGTTTAACGAAATCGTCGAAATATTTGGAATTGATTTTAAATTTCGTTAACGAATGAATAACAAATTTTCTCTTTTTGCTTTTAAGTTAATTTTCTTTCGTGCGAACTTTGTTGTAGAACCACTCTCTTATTTTCGTGTGGTAATAAAAAATTTTACTTTCTTAAGAATTACGTACATTTAAAGAAAAATATTACGTGCACTCATATTAACTGGATAATAATATTTAGTTGAGAATTGAGTCCTTTAGATCATTCGGCCTTGGCATACACTTTCCTGATGCAGTGGGTTTTTTGTTAAATATTTTTACTGAATTTTATCCCGGCAATAGCCATAGAACACAAGATTATCTCTATCAGCAGAAAATGTTGTAATTATTGCCAAGCCGACATTTATCACTGATCAAACCTACTTCACTATGCATTTGAGTTATTTTAAAGAACCAAACTGTTTAAATTTCGGTGTTAACTAACATTAACTATCCGCCTACGAATGCACAAACGTATAATTAATTCAAATTTTATCAGCCACAGGATCACTGAAAAGAAAGAACAATTTCTTAATTCACGATTGATTTTTATGCATCTGTTCCCGATTTACGGGTTTGATAATTTTTTAAATGTGCCGCCTCTTCAGATCTGCGATTGTTGGTCGCGGCACAGCCCAGCAACACCGCTAAAAAATGCTGAAAAATTCTTAAAGAAATTTTATAGATGACGTGGGCAAGCTAATTTACATAAATAATTCACACTTTTGATAAATACTGATATATTTAGCTCAAACAACAATTCAACTCACATTAATTCGTAACACATCGTCTAATGGCGGCTAAGTCCAGACGGAGACAAAAGACTTCTACACATTCGTTAAAAGCTTCTTCACAGCGTCCAACCTCAATCGCGTCTCATCAGAGAAGACCAAAGAATACATAATGTTTAGTCCTTATATAGCATTTCCCGACTATTAACATTTCTTTGTAAATTATTCTCTTCTGGCAAATTTTTATATCTCTGATACCGCAAATACTGACACATTTTACATTCACATATTAAATACAGAAAAATTCCTATCCTAAATACAGAGAAATATTACAATAAAACATAATAAAAATGACAAACGTATTTTATACCACATTCAGTAATATTTTTGTTGAATAATTACGATGTATATACAACTTGCCCAGAGCGGCGTATATGGTACAAATAAACTGTGAAAATGCCAGGGAACGTTACATTGCCCCCTGGCAGCATTTGGCAAAGAGTTTTTTACACTTTGACACAATGGTGCCAGTAACGTTCTTTATACTTCTGTATGTTTTACGGAATGGCTCTTTTATTTAGTCCCAGGGTTATATAAGTTCATGGCTCCCCCATTTGGGCGTAGGCAAACAGGAAACCTGGGCAAAACTGTGCCAGAGCCCAGCCATCCCAGTTGGTTTATAGTCAATATTGTCTTTTTAACAGTTATTCATTTGAATTAAATTAGCAGTTTGTCATAAACGGGTTACACAATTACACAATATCACAGTCACATATAGTTCAATGGAAGGTTTTTTGTGTGTGATACTATTATTCTTGTGATACACTACAAGGTCACTTGTCCTAGGATATATCACTCACGGACATACATAGTAAATGTTCAATGTTTATCGAAATGAAGTCATTAACATGTTATTCAGTTTATGTGAACATTTCAAAAGGTCAATAATGTTGTGTTTGGTGAACGGTGCGGAGTGATTGTTGGGCGGCGCTCGGCGCGGCGCGGTTGAGTGGCGCTCGGCGCGGCGCGCTGACTCCGTGTAGGTCACCGCCCCCGGCGTTGACAGCTACGGCGCGGAGGGGCGTGGCTGTCTGTCTGCTACGGGCTGCTGTGGCCGCTGCATAGCTGATGTAGCCGGATGCGCGTTGGATATCAGCTCGCCCGTGCGACGTCTTCTCGCGGTGCTCCAGGAAACATGCAACAAGTTCACAAACAGTGTACTATCCTTATAGGCATTTTTTCTGCTGTGGGAAAGAACGCACACAGTTAGTGGTAGTTATTACTCAGTAGGCCTTCACTAGTCTGGTTTGCACAATGTTTCGTTGTCACAGTAACACTTTTATGGGCACACAATATTCTTCACCATGTCATGACTTGTCATTAGTCACACGCAAGTTTTCACCTTAGGACAAAATCAAAATGTATTTCTGTAGTCAATGCGCTTTCCTAGCGTCCCTTGACACACAAAGAGTTAAAGTTTGACACTAACTTGATCACCTTCCGTTATCGGTTCACTGTTCGTGTCGTGCTAGTTCCTTGTCCACTTGCACACACGGTGATGATACAGTTTTTTATTACTTATACACAACTACTCCGTGACGTATTGCTGCAGGTTTAACAGTCACTGTCTGTCTCTGCCGCACAATACTGCACTTTTGTTAAAGTTCCTTTATTTCTATTTACAATTTCCGCTGCTCAATTTTGTTTGTAACAGCACATTCGTAACTCTTTACCAAGGTGTGAGATTTGCGTACATGGTAACAATTACTCAAAATTCGTATTAGTTTGCCCATAGTCATCTATATTCGTGTTCGATTAGATTTTATTTGTGCATTCCAGCCGGATTCAGGCATATTGTTCAATAACTCCTTTGTACTCATGTCACACTTTACTATTAACGTCCTACGTAACTACAGTGTAGTCTCTGTAGGCAAAAATTTACTTGGACTGTATCTGGCTAGCTCCTTTTAACTGATTGAATATGCACATGCTTCAATTGAAGCTTCTTTGTGCGTAACTTTGCGTTACATTAATTTACAACAAGGTTGCCTCCCGTGGTGCCCTCGGGTCACTACTGGGTGCATTATTTTCTCTGATAATATTGGTGAGATAATAAAGTTCTCAGGGCCTCATATTACTGATATTATTCTGGGTTCGGATCTGTCAATCTGACAGCTACACATATATACATACATACACATAATAGAAAAGATTGTGCCAAGAAATATTTCAAATTTGACACACATATTGGAAATTATGTAATACACTAACTAATCCTTACTAAAATGTTCTTCTTGACTGAACTTTGTCACAGCTTAACACTACAAATAATTGCACTAATCAGATTATCTGTGCAAACATTTAGAGCATGTTTTAGATAACACAAATTAAAAGAGTACATAACACAAATATCCATACACATGAGAAAGTCAATCATATTCTTATAACTAAACACTTCTACACTAGTACACATTATCTCTAAAGATCACACATCATTAATGTTCATTTTACAAAAGAGTGGTGTCCACATAGGACTATTAGTCTTTTACTGTAGGAATGCTTTTACATCCTTACGCGGATACAGTCCCCGTACTCTCCCTGAGTGGGGATCTGCTAAGAGATAGCTACACTCATGTGGCACACTTACTACTCTAAAAGGTCCATTGTACACCAATTGCCACTTGCTATTCTGTTTCAAGGATGCCGAGGACTTAGGATGATTGCGTAAGAGTACCAAGTCCCCAACACTAAATTTTTGGTTATTCGTCACATGTCGGTTATATTTTTCTTTCCTTTTCTGAGCGCACCTGGTAAGGTTGCACCCTGCTTTTCTTATCTTCTCTTCCTTAGGCTCAGGAATGACTGGGACCTTAGGCAAAGGTGCCAGCCACTCGTTCAGAACTCTATTATTATTCATTAATATCTCGTTTGGTGGATACCCCGTAGAAGCATGCGGGGTTGCGTTGTGAATTTCTACAAACTTAGGTATCAGATCTGGCCATCTTGTGTGTTTATATGCAATGTATAACCTGAAAAATTTATTTAACTCTCCAAATGTTCTCTCTACTAAACTTGCTTGTGGGTGAAAGCGGGAAATTAGTATATGCTTTATATTTTGTTCATGTAAATAGTTTTTCCAGGTATGGCCTGTAAAATAGGAAGCATTATCCGATATTATCGCTTCTGGCTTACCCACTTGTGTAAAATATTCTTTCCCTAACCATTTAACTATTCCACGAGCAGTGGCTGATTTAAGGCAGTATATTTTTAAATATTTAGAGAAAAGGTCATACACCGCTAAAATGTACTTCAATCCACCCCTGGCTCGTGGGTAGGGTCCTGCTATGTCTATAGATACTAACTGAAGTGGTCGATGAGGCACTATAGGATGCAGCTCAAACCTTGTGGACTTATTTTGAAACTTAGCTTTTTGGCACAGAGGACAAGTCCTGATAATGGTGCGAGTCTGCTGGCTTATCCCCTTAAAATAACAGAATTTGGATAAAATCCTTATTGTTTTGCCTATCCCAGGGTGACCCCATGCCAAATGCGTGTGCCACACTACAGCTGGGATAGCCTGTTGTGGTATACACACGACTCCATGGTCATTTGACAGACCTGTTTTATAATATAGGATATTATCTACTAATTTGAAATTCTGAACACTTTTAAGATTGGTTCCTTCTTTAATTTTGTTAATGATATCTCGCCAAGTCGGATCAGTTTCCTGCAATATAGACATATTCTTACACATATGTAAAAAGTCCCTCCTATGTACCTTATCTTGTACTAAGAGTATTCGATATTCCTCCGATTGTTCCAAAATATTTGATATTGAGGATTGCCCTAATGGGAGCCTCGACAAGGCGTCTGCTACAACGTTATCTTGTCCTTTTAGGTACATGATTTTAATTTTATATTCCTGTGATGCTAACCTCCATCTTAGCAAGCGGGTATGGTATAATTTGCAAGTCATAAGATAGCTCAAAGCCTGGTGGTCACTGAATACTTTGACTTCTTTACCATAGATGTAATAATTAAATTTCTTTACCGCCCAAACCACTGCAAGAGCCTCTAATTCAGTAGCGGAATATGCTCTCTCGCAGCTGTTTAGTGTGCGGCTGGCAAATCCGATTACATTGATTGTTGTGGGGTCGTTGCTCCTGTCCCACTGAAATAAACACGCCCCCAGACCGTATGAACACGAATCTGTCGCTATACAAAAATCTTTTGTCATGTCTGGGTGTCGCAGTATGTTTGCATTCACCAAGGCATTTTTGATAGCGTCAAATGCGCGCTGACATTCTTCTGTCCACACCCAGTGCGCATTTTTACGCAACAGGCTCAATAAAGATTCGTTATTCATTAATTGGTTTGGGACAAACCGTCTAAAAAAAGATGCTAGACCTATAAATGCTTTGAGCTGTTTCTTAGTTCTCGGACTAGGAAACCCACGAATTGCATCAAGTTTTTTGCTGTCAGGTTTGATGCCTTGTGGTGTTATTATGTGACCTAGAAATTTAATCTGATTACGTCCAAATTTGGATTTATCAAGATTTGCTGTTACCCCCGCTTGCTTAAACCTTTCTAAGACTTTACTCAGTAGTTCTACGTGCTCCTCCCAGGTGGCAGTGGCAATCACTAGATCGTCTACATACACTGTTACCCTTTGCAGCAAATCCGGACCCAAAACCGCGTCGAGGGCTGTTATGAAAACTCCTGCACTTACATTTAGGCCGAAAGGTAGTACCCTAAATTGGTAGCTCCTTCCCCCAAATATAAATGCAGTATATTTCCTCGACTCGGGTGTAAGCAGGATTTGCCAGAAAGAACTTCTCATATCAATAGATGCCAAATATTGCACTCCATGGAATTTTTGAATTTGCTCATCAAGGTTTTCCGGATGAGTCCTGACAGGTACAATAATTTCATTTATGTCTCTTGCATCTAGTACTAACCGTACCTGTCCGTCAGCTTTTGCTACCGCCACCAAAGGACTACTATAAGGGGACAAAGACGGTTCTATTATTCCCCACTCGATCAGTTTTCTTATTTCTTTAGCTACTATTTCCTTCTTGGACCAAGGAATGGAGTATGAGGCTCGACAGTAAGTTTTGTGAGGCTTTACCTCGATCTTGTACTGATATCCCTTAACAATTCCTGGTCGTTCTGAAAATACCTCTGCATAATTAAATAATAACTGTACCAAATCCTGCTGTTGCATAGAATTCAAATTTTCGGACTGTGACACTTTGTTCACTAATGCGTCCATATTCGCTTTTGATTGATCACCTTGTACGTCAGGATAATAGAGATTCTGTCCTAGACAATGATTGTCTAAATGTAGTATCGACTGATTCCTACATTTTATATTAATAGCATTACATTTAGGTACAGGTACAGGTACCTCTCCGGATCTGAGCATGGACAATTCTATTCTCCTACCAGCATTCATCAAACTTAATTTTCCCCGAGAAAGGTCGATTATTGCGTCCCTTTCTCTTAAAAAATCTACCCCCAAAATGCAGGCTACTTTTAAACCCTTTACTACCAGGAATGAGCTCGCTATGGCTTCTTCCCCTATATACATCTCTACCTGCACTTGGAGTTTAATTATTTGTCGCTGTGCACTTATGGCTCCAGTGACTTTACAATTATTCACGGGAAAAGTCAGCATACGCCTTTCCTTCCCCAGTACTTTGAATAAGTCCATACTCATAACACTGACAGTAGCACCTGTATCTATGACTGCTTGCACATCAATATTGTTAATTTTGATCTCTATTATCGCTTGTACTTTGTCTTTGTGTTCCTTTATGCACGTGGATGGTTCAGTTATTAGTTCGTCTCCCATCTGTACCCCGTCATTATATCTAAGGATACAGATTTTGTTCGGTGTTTTGTTCTGTGTCGGGCTGCTCTCACTCCAAACCTCAGCCGACGATGGAGAGCGTATCTCGGCTGCATCTAGTTTGTTGAATTATTGCTAGTGGATGGGCGTGGCTGCTCTGTGTCACTGACCTCCACTATGTGTACGTTGTGTTGCGTCGGCCGCCACGGTTGCGCAATTGGCGCATTTTGTGGTGGCGGTCGGTTATTGTCATATCTATCACTGTTTTGCCGGTCCGGACTGGGCCTCTGGTTCTGTGGCCAAGTTCGGTTTGCATCATTATAAGTATTAGTGTTGTACGGCCCCCTGGCATTTTTCCATCTATGATTGCTTGGTGGGCCTGTTTCATACCGGTCATCGAACCTCCTCTTTCGGTCATTATTCACCGGCGGACTATTGCCATTCCGGTCTCTACCTCTATTTCCGTTTTGTGCATACTCTTGTCTCCTATTATTACCTCCGCCGTTTCCATTACTTGGTGGAGGCGTGTTATTTCTACCATTTCTATAACCGTTTCCGTTATTTCTAGCCTGTTCAGAGGCTGCCTTAACGTCCTCCTGAATCAGGTCAATTGAGTCCAGAACAGACAAGAAATGTTCCATATCATTTTCAGGCACGTGTATAAGCTTTTCCTTTACATGTATCGGCAAGTGTGATTTCAAAAGTCTGATCAAATCCCGGGATGAAATCTGTTCGTCCCAGTAACGGGTCTTGTTAATGTACTTCTCAAAATATTTTCGCAAATTTCCTAGTCGTGGAGAATACGGCTCTGGATTATATACCTCCTTCCGTAATCTCTCTTGAATACATGTTGACCAATATTTGGCCAAGAATGCCCTTTCGAATTGCTCATATGTATCACAACTGTCAGCTGCTTCGGTTGCCCATAATGCAGCATCTCCTTGTATGTATGACATAACAAACTGTATTTTCTGGGTATGACTCCAAACGCTAGGCAAAATGTTTCTAAATCCCTTGATAAACACTACAGGGTGAACAGATTTCTTCTCCGTTGTAAAGATCTGAAACTGTCGGTTCCTAATCAGACTTTCTTCAATCACTACTTTGGAATGACATTTATTTGTTCCACTTACATTGGTTGCCTGTTCTGTCTCGCAGTCGCAATTTTTTACTGCAGTATTTATATGTCTATCATTGTTGGACCTGCCTGGCGTGACATACGCCTGTGCCTCGTCCTGCCGCAAGCTAAGTTCCATTTCGGCAAGACGACGGTCCACACTCCGCTGCCACAGCGGAATGTCCTTTTGCACTATCCTTTTAAGATTTTGCACATCCGCAGTTGAGTCCACCTCCCTGGCCTCAATTGCGGCGTGCACTTTCTCATCTAATTCCTTTGTGAATTTACGTTCTACTTTGTGCACTTGTTCGATCACTTTGTCCTCAATTACTTGAGTGTCGAGTTCTAGTTGTTCGACCCTATTAGTCAGGACACTGATTTCCTCTACGATATTGGCGTTAGCCACTTGAATACTGTCTACTCTTTCGCTTAATTCATGCACTGTTTTGGGTATGGTTTCATATTTTTGTTTCAAACTAACAATCTCACTTTGCATAACTTCTAAAGTTTGCATCAACTGTAAGTCCCTCTCATGCAGGCGTCGGTCACGCTCTGCTTGTTTAGCTTCACGTTCTCTATCGCGCTCTGCTTGTTTGGCATCACGTTCTTTATCGCGCTCTGCTTGTTTACTTGCAAATTCAGCTTGGAAATTGAGCATACGCTCGAACATAACTCTTAATGATTGCACTTCTGACATCACACCACTCTCTGGTCCGTGTCCAGTGCTTGCAGATTGCACAGCATTTCCGCTATCAACTGAATCACTGGGTGGCAGTGGCAACATTTCTTGCCCTTCTGCCCCCAGATTCTCACATTGTACTTCCTGAACTACGTCACTAACATTACTTTGTGTCCCACTTTCCAACTCGGTATCACTACTTACTGACTGTTGCTCATTATCCATGTTGATATCTTTCTGACTACGCAGTCTAACCATAGTAAACAAAAGAAATAAAATCTGAACTAAATATCCTAACACTCAGGTTTCACTGACATAATCACACAAGAAATGGACATTAACTAATACACACTTACTATATACTACAATGACTAACTACTTAAATGTCCTGTTATTTTAAAACAAAGTACTAACAAGAAGCACACCACTAATGATCCGAGAACACTGCACTGAGGCTACTTTACTACCCACAGGACAACTACACTGTAGCTTTACCTTTTGGTGATCTATCTTGGGTGCAGCTGCCCCCTGATATTGTGGTAGGTAATTAATTTTTCGAAATAATGAGCTCTCTTCTTCAGCTTGCCTCTGGGTACATAGTGTTCTCATGCAAAAAATCATACACAGGTATTACCACACAATATTGGTTATGAAATACATACAATACATAGAAAAATTATTAAATGTTCTGCAACAAAGTTCGACTATATTAATTCCCTAGTTATCTCACGGGTATTTAGTGGCCACTGCATATTCGGGCCCCACGTTGGGCGCCAATTTAACGAAATCGTCGAAATATTTGGAATTGATTTTAAATTTCGTTAACGAATGAATAATAAATTTTCTCTTTTTGCTTTTAAGTTAATTTTCTTTCGTGCGAACTTTGTTGTAGAACCACTCTCTTATTTTCGTGTGGTAATAAAAAATTTTACTTTCTTAAGAATTACGTACATTTAAAGAAAAATATTACGTGCACTCATATTAACTGGATAATAATATTTAGTTGAGAATTGAGTCCTTTAGATCATTCGGCCTTGGCATACACTTTCCTGATGCAGTGGGTTTTTTGTTAAATATTTTTACTGAATTTTATCCCGGCAATAGCCATAGAACACAAGATTATCTCTATCAGCAGAAAATGTTGTAATTATTGCCAAGCCGACATTTATCACTGATCAAACCTACTTCACTATGCGTTTGAGTTATTTTAAAGAACCAAACTGTTTAAATTTCAGTGTTAACTAACATTAACTATCCGCCTACGAATGCACAAACGTATAATTAATTCAAATTTTATCAGCCACAGGATCACTGAAAAGAAAGAACAATTTCTTAATTCACGATTGATTTTTATGCATCTGTTCCCGATTTACGGGTTTGATAATTTTTTAAATGTGCCGCCTCTTCAGATCTGCGATTGTTGGTCGCGGCACAGCCCAGCAACACCGCTAAAAAATGCTGAAAAATTCTTAAAGAAATTTTATAGATGACGTGGGCAAGCTAATTTACATAAATAATTCACACTTTTGATAAATACTGATATATTTAGCTCAAACAACAATTCAACTCACATTAATTCGTAACACATCGTCTAATGGCGGCTAAGTCCAGACGGAGACAAAAGACTTCTACACATTCGTTAAAAGCTTCTTCACAGCGTCCAACCTCAATCGCGTCTCATCAGAGAAGACCAAAGAATACATAATGTTTAGTCCTTATATAGCATTTCCCGACTATTAACATTTCTTTGTAAATTATTCTCTTCTGGCAAATTTTTATATCTCTGATACCGCAAATACTGACACATTTTACATTCACATATTAAATACAGAAAAATTCCTATCCTAAATACAGAGAAATATTACAATAAAACATAATAAAAATGACAAACGTATTTTATACCACATTCAGTAATATTTTTGTTGAATAATTACGATGTATATACAACTTGCCCAGAGCGGCGTATATGGTACAAATAAACTGTGAAAATGCCAGGGAACGTTACAGTGGCCACTGCCAGTACAGTGTGCCGGAGTCAGAAATAACAAACTTGAAAGACGGCGTGCTGTGTGTTTCTCATGGAAGTGGAAGTCGCTGATGTGCTGCGATTAGCAAAGTAACACAGGTGCTGATACAGGGGAGAATCCATGACGGTGGCCAGTGGTCGACAGCAGAAAACGACCTCAGCTGCATGTCTTTTTCTGCCGTTTGGCAGGTGGCACATCATGGCAGGTGGGGACAAACTATGGCCTCCAGCATGGCTGATAATGATGGTATGTGCCTGCCCTAGGCGATGGACAACGAGATTACTTGCCTGTACAAGGAGATGACAGCCTGGCAGCTAGCTGATACTCACAGCCTGTTCCTCCAAGAAGGTGACTAGCGGCAGATGAATGTCACCCAGCAGTATTCAGACACATGACAGGCTGTGGCCTACATCTGCTGATGGGGTAATACGGCTATAGCCATTATACACTACTGGCCATTAAAATTGCTACACCACGAAGATGACGTGCTACAGACGGGAAATTTAACCGACAGGAAGACGATGCTGTGATATGCAAATGATTAGCATTTCAGAGAATTCACACAAGGTTGGCGCCGGTTGCGACACCTACAACGTGCTGACATGAGGAAAGTTCCCACCGATTCCGCATACACAAACAGCAGTTGACCGGCGTTGCCCGGTGAAACGTCGTTGTGAAGCCTCGTGTAAGGAGGAGAAATGCATACCATCACGTTTCCGACTTTGATAAAGGTCGGATTGTAGCCTATCGCGATAGCGGTTTATCGTATCGCGACAGTGCTGCTCGCGTTGGTTGAGATCCAATGACTCGGTGGGTTCAGGAGGGTAATACGGAACGCCGTGCTGGATCCCAACGGCCTCGTATCACTAGCAGTCGAGATGACAGGCATGTTATCCGCATGGCTGTAACGGATCATGCCGCCACGTCTCGATCCCTGAGTCAACAGATGGGGACGTCTGCAAGACAACAACCATCTGCACGAACAGTTCGACGACGTTTGCAGCAGCATGGACTATCAGCTCGGAGACCATGGTTGCGGTTACCCTTGACGCTGCATCACAGACAGGAGCGCCTGCGATGGTGTACTCAACGACGAACCTGGGTGCACGAATGCCACAACGTCATTTTTTCGGATGAATCCAGGTTCTGTTTACAGCATCAAGATGGTCGCATCCGTGTTTGGCGACATCACGGTGAATGCACATTGGAAGCGTGTATTCGTCATCGCCATACTGGCGTATCACCCGGAGTGATGGTATGGGGTGCCATTGGTTACACGTCTCGGTCACCTCCTGTTCGCACGGACGGCACGTTGAACAGTGGACGTTACATTTTAGATGTGTTACGACCCGTGGCTGTACGCTTCATTCGATTCCTGCGAAACCCTACATTTCAGTAGGATAATGCACGACCGCATGTTGCAAGTCCTGTACGGGCCATTCTGGGTACAGAAAATGTTCGACTGCTGCCCTGGCCAGGCACATTCTGTTGTGAATTGGCAGGAGCCAATTCACGGGGTTTGGAGGAAGCCGAAAGGCACGCGTTTAAGCTCGCGCAGGCTGGCGTGAGGTCTGGAACAGGTAAAGTAATTATACTATCAAGAAAAGTACGTAGCTGCTGGAATACTTAACTTTAATCCATAATTGGTGAACATCGCTCTTGATGATACATGAATTACAAGATCAATAGCAAATGATAATGGCGCCTTGCTAGGTCGTAGCAAATGACGTAGCTGAAGGCTATGCCAACTATTGTCTCGGCAAATGAGAGCGTAATTTGTCAGTGAACCATCGCTAGCAAAGTCGGCTGTACAACTGGGGCGAGTGCTAGGACGTCTCTCTAGACCTGCCATGTGGCGGCGGTCGGTCTGCAATCACTGACAGTGGCGACACGCGGGTCCGACGTATTCTAACGGACCGCGGCCGATTTAAAGGCTACCACCTAGCAAGTGTGGTGTCTGGTGGTGACAGCACACATTCTCCAGATCTCTCATCAACTGAAAACGTCTGGTCAATGGTGGCCGAGCAAATGGCTCGTCACAATACGCCAGTCACTTCTCTTGATGAACTGTAGTATCGTGTTGAAGCTGCATGGGCAGCTGTACCTGTACACGTCATCCAAGCTCTGTTTGACTCAATGGCCAGGCGTATTAAGGCCGTTATTACGGCCAAAAGTGGTTGCTCTGGGTACTGATTTCTCAGGATCTATGCACCCAAATTGTGTGAAAATGTAATCACATGTCGGTTCTAGTATAATACTGTATATTTGTCCAATGAATACCCGTTTATCATCTGCATTTCTTCTTGGTGTAGCAGTTTTAATGGCCAGTAGTATAGGTTCATTTCAGTGCATAGACTGGTGTGTACCTCTACTCGGCTAGTGGCTGGTGATGGCTGAAGGGGTGTGTGTAAATTTGGCGATCTTTATGCTAGCCACGTACATCTTTTTAACGGTAGTGATTTTGTCCTGTAAGCTAATGAAGAAGTGCGGCCATTGAGTAACTGTAAGATCATGTTCTGGTTGTTCCATCGTATTACCTTCACAGTCCTGTCAGTGGTTTCAGGGTGTCACATCTCTTTGCAGAAGCCCTCATCAGCTGCTTCCAGAATGTCAACTTGCTGAATGCTGTTTCTTGGGTACTGAGTGCGTGGCCCTAAGACGTGGCACCTACTTTCTACTTGCGATAGCTTCCTCATGAAGTAGTTTCGCTGCGTCATCACAACAGCTGAATTTCATGCCAGGCACAACATTTCATATCATCCGCCAACCAGAAAACTTCATGAACTGAAGTAGCAGTTGTGGCAGGCATGGCAACAACTCCTAAAGATCCCATTTATACGCTGATTGCTTCCATCTCATAATGTACCCAAAAGAATATCCGTGCCATTGTGGGTCACATCTGAAAACTAATATTGATGAGAAACAGCGGTTCAGAATGGAATGAAAGTTAACAGCATTTTA
This sequence comes from Schistocerca nitens, assembly GCF_023898315.1. NCBI lineage: Eukaryota > Metazoa > Arthropoda > Insecta > Orthoptera > Acrididae > Schistocerca > Schistocerca nitens. Next base: position 525,519,560 of record NC_064618.1, on the reverse strand, counting down.
ATGTTGATGTGTGAAAACACCTCCATAAAGTTTGATGAATATTGGTCTGGTGTTTCACGCTGTAACACTTCCATTTTCGCCAATGCATTTTTTCTTAACAGTTTCAGACAAGGTTGGTGGAGGGTATGCTTGCAAGTGGAACTGCGTAGCTGAAAGAGATCGGAGGACGTTCGTAATGGCAGCCGTGGAAGTGGGTCAGCAGCGCTGCACCCTGCCCCGCATCTGCCCTCTAATGCGTGCTGTCCCCGGTCCGCCTCTGACGTCACAACGCGGCGACCACTCGGCACAAGTTGTGCGCGGCTTGCGGCTGTTATCCACTTTACTGCCAGAATTTATGCTAAGTTTTGCCCTCGACTGCGACTCGGCCCTTTCAATTCGCCCTCCAGCGCGGGCGGAATGCGGAAATAACGTACGAGCGGAAATAAAAGGGAGAATCCATTCGGCCAGCTCCGTCCTGTTTTTGTGCAGCAAAGAACACAGCTTCTACGATTCTCTTTCTGCAAAGGGAAGAGAGATGGTCCGGACGGGGGAATTACCACTAGAAATCAAAGGACACAGAACGAAATCCCAAACTGTAAGTTTCGCTTTTGATCAAAGTTCCCTGGGCGCTTGGAAATGTTATTACATTTGTCACTGTAGCACGTGCGACCTTGTATCTGCATACGAGGATATGATATCCAAAGGACGCTTCTTCTGTTTGTTTTACTTTCTGTAAATAAATTCCACTAACTTCACGCGTTTCTTTCTCGAAAAAGTTATTTTTTCCAAGTAATTTCTGTTATTTCGACACACCAGATCCCAAGAGTTCACTGTACATTTGCCTACAGAACATAAAGATATTGGAAGGAAAAAAGTAGCGTTTCTATTGACCGTGGATGACAAAGCCATTGTAGATGAAGTTCGAAATTTTGAAAAATAGGGAAGGAAAACGACTGTTCTTTCAAGGATACCATCGTAATACTGGTCTTAAGTGACCGAGGAAAATGAAAAACTGTTACCCCGTGAGAACCTACTGCATTATCCACTGACATAAATAAAATGGGGACTGTGTGGGAGCACTCAAGAACTGGTGATTTTATTGGAGTAACAACGCAAGTATACGGGTACAGAAACTACGCAAAGGCAATAAAATTTCTATGCTTCCATTACTCATTTACAGAGCACCTTACTGAAAAGAGTCAGCAGCAGTATTAGCCTAAATAATGCTAAACGAACCATTAGACAAGAATATTGTTGTTGTGGTCTTCAGTCAGAAGACTGGTTTGATGCAGCTCTCCATGATACTATACCGTGCATACCTCTTCATCTCCGAGTAACCACTGCAACCTACATCCTTCTGAATCTGCTTACTGTGCTTATCTCTTGACCTCCCTCTACGATTATTATCCCCCAAACCTTCCCTCCAGTACTAAATTGGTGATGCCTTTATGTCCTACCAATTGTACTGTCGCCTGAAAATGGGAAAAGGGTTAAATAAACATTTTCTTGTGTGTCAAAGGACAACAAGCGTCAAAAGCATAATATCCAACAAACTAAGATAATAGTATCTGCGATACAACAAAACCAAAGAAAATACAATGTTAATTGTTAGCACTAATTGTGTAATGGATGCGATACAATTAGAGCTTGTAAGTGGGCTGTTTAGGTTTTTATGTTGGTAACATCACGTAGCGCTCTGTATGAAAGTCACTGACTGTGCTGTGTGCAGTCTGTGTGGCTGGTTCGCATTGTTGGAATATTCGCTTGTGTAGTGTTGGGCAGTTGGATGTGAACAGCGCGTAGCGTTGCGCAGTTGGAGGTGAGCCGCCAGCAGTGGTGGATGTGGAGAGAGAGATGGCAGAATTTTGAGAGGTCATTATAAACGGACAATCTGGGCGTGTGTCCACTAGAAAAAGGAAATTTGTAAAGATGTAGATGATATATATATTTATTACTTGGATGGAAAGGTCTGTATTGTGGTAATTTCTGCTTGTTATCTCAGAATATAATTATTCTTCGTTAACATAAAATAACTTATTTAATGTCCCCGTGTATGTAAAGCTCCTTTCCTCAGAGTTATTGCCATTTTCAGCGTTGCGGATGTACGTTAATTGTTGGCCGCCACTGCTGCAACATTCTCTGAATTCATCAATAACTGGGCGCTGCGCCCAAGTATTCGTTAAAAACTGTCATCATTAATCAAGAGAAGTAAAATGCGCTATCAGTACCAACACATATGGTAAGAATTTTAAATATTTCAGGTACACCAGGACGCAGCCAGCCACGTATGTTAAACGATGCAGTTCATTTTCTTTTACTGTTTCCAGCTACTTATAAATGTTTTCTAGGTCATTAGCACCCGTATATGTAGAATCCACGTTTACCCTGAAACAATGTTCTCCTATTTAATCTGTTGCTTACGAAGTCGTCGTCACATTCTTAAGAAAGCCACATCTTTAAGCAAATAGCAATTATCGTGAGACGTTAGACTTCAACTACATATACTATTGAGTGAAATGGGTATCATCCTCTGAACTGTGTTGTATAATCCAACTGACATGAACCTCGTATGAAACTTAAAAAGCTTTATATTTTTCCATAAACTTTAGAGAAATTAAAGAGCAACAATTTTTTTTGTTTCCTTTTATTGATCACAAATATTTCTTTTAATAGGTTAGGATATATCACACAACCGATTCCTTCTAGTCAGGTTGTGCCAAAAATTTCTTTTCTCTCCAATTCTGTTCAGTACCTCCTTACTAGACGTGGTCTACCTATCTGATCTTCAGCATTCTTCTCTAGCACCACATATCAAAAGTTTCTATTCTATTCTTGTCTAAAGTGTTTATCGTCCATGTTTCACTTCCTTACATGTCTACACTCCATACAAATACACTACTGGCCATTAAAATTGCTACACCACGAAGATGACGTGCTACAGACGCGAAATTTAACCGACAGGAAGAAAATGCTGTGATATGCAAATAATTAGCTTTTCAGGGCATTCACACAAGGTTGGCGCCGGTGGCGACACCTACAACGTGCTGACATGAGGAAAGTTTCCGACCGATTTCTCATACACAAACAGTAGATGACCGGCGTTGCCTGGTGAAACGTTGTTGTGATGGAGGGGAAAAGCGTACCATCACGTTTCCGACTTTGATAAAGGTCGGATTGTAGCCTATCACGGTTGCGGTTTATCGTATCGCGACATTCCTGCTCGCGCTGGTCGAGATCCAGTTACTGTTAGCAGAATATGGAATCGGTGGATTCAGGAGTGTAATACGGAACGCCGCGCTGGATCCCAACGGCCTCGTATCACTAGCAGTCGAGATGACAGGCATCTTATCCGCATGACTCGAACGGATCGTGCAGCCACGTCTCGATCTCTGAGTCAGCAGATGTGGACGTTTGCAAGACAACAACCATTTGCACGAACAGTTCGACGACGTTTGCAGCAGTATGGACTGTTAGCTCGGAGACAATGGCTGCGGTTACCCTAGACGCTGCATCACAGACAGGAGCACCTGCGATGGCTGCAACGGTGTACTCAACGACGAACCTGGGTGCACGAATGCCACAACGTCATTTTTTCGGATGAATCCAGGCTCGGTTTACAGCATCATGATGGTCGCATCCGTGTTTGGCGACATCGCGGTGAATGCACATCGGAAGCGTGTATTCATCATCGCCATACTGGCGTATCATCCGGCGTGATGGTATGGGGTGCCATTGGTACCACGCCTCAGTCACGTCTTGTTCGCATTGACGGCACTTTGAACAGTCGACGTTACATTTCAGATGTGTTATGACCCGTGGCTCTACCCTTCATTCGATCCCTTCGAAAACCTACATTTCAGTAGGATAATGCACGACCGCATGTTGCAGGTCCTGTAGGGGCCTTTCTGGATACAGAAAATGTTCGTCTGCTGCCCTGGCCAGCACATTCTCCAGATCTCTCACCAATGAAAGCGTCTGGTCAGTGGTGGCCGAGCAACTGGCTCGTCACAATACGCCAGTCACTACTCTTGATGAACTGTGGTATCGTGTTCAAGCTGCATGGGCAGCTGTACCTGTACACGCCATCCAAGCTCTGTTTGACTCAATGCCCAGGCGTATCAGGGCCGTTATTACGGCCAGAGGTGGTTGTTCTCTGTACTGATTTCTCAGGATCTATGCACCCAAATTGTGTGAAAATGTAATCACATGTCAGTTCTAGTATAATATATTTGTCCAATGAATACTCGTTTATCATCTGCATTTCTTCTTGGAGTAGCAATTTTAATGGCCAGTTCTGTACTTTCAGAAAAGACATTCTGGCGCTTTAATCTATACTCGATGTTAAAAAATTTATCTTCTTCAGAAACTCCTTTCTTGACATTGCCAGTCTAATTTTTGTATCCTCTTATTTCGATCACTATATATTGAATCGACAAGAATATTACATTCAAAAAAGGAAACTGTATGAATACAGAAAAAGCGGGAAACAGCAGCAAAAGGGAGGCAAACAGAATTAAAGGTATCCTACTTCTTCACTCACTGATAACTGATACGAAGAAAGCGCGCGCGCGCGCGCCCGCGCGCGCGCGCACACACACACACACACACACACACACACACGTTCTGATTCATCAGGCTTCTGATTCTAATTGATTTGTTGTGGGACATTCGAATTCCTCCCCTATGCGAACTCCCTCATCTCATTGTAGCACTTGCACCCAGAGGCCTGAATGCTACGTTGGGTTTATTCTAATCTCAGTCTTATTATAAAATTTTTAACCCGTGGAGCTCTTTCAAAAACCGTGGAAGTTATTCTTGATGTTTTAACTCACGTGCTATCATCCTATCCCTTCTTTGATGTTTTCCACATTTTCCTCTCATCACCTGCAGATTTTTTACCTCGTCTGTCCACCTAATTTTCACCATCCTTTTATTGCATCACATCTAAAATACTTCGACTCCCTTTTTCTCTTTTTTCCCACGGTCCATGACTCACTCCCATACAATATTGTGCTTCAAACGTACATTCTCAGAAATTTTTTCATCATGTCAGTGCCGGTTTCATGTAAGTAGATGTCTTTTGGCCAGAAAGGTCATCTTTGCATGTGACAGATTGCTTTTTATGCCCTCCTTGCTTTGTTACTTTGCATCCATGGAAGCAGAATGTCTTCATTCCGCTATTTAGAGGTCCTAAATTTTGTTATTAAATTTATCGTTAATCTCATTTCTGCTACTCCCCATTACTTTCGTCTTTCTTCTGTTTACTCTCAGTATATAGTGTGCATTCGTTAGACTATTCATTAAACAGGTTCTTCAACCCATCCTCAGTTTCACAGACAATAGCAATGTCATCAGCGAATCTTACCGTCGATATCATTTGACTCTGAAACTTAATCCAACAACTGAACTTTTTTATTTTTATCACTGCTTCTTCAAAGCACAGATTGAATAGTAGGGGCGAAAGGCTAGATCCCTAACATACCTTTCTAATGTGAGTTCTTCGTTCTTGGTTTTCGATTCTTAATTTCTCCTCTTGGTTCTTGTGCATAATGTATATTATCCATTTTTCCCTATATATTACTCCTGTTGCCTTGAGAATTTCTACGTTTTGGACCATTCTTCATTGTCGAATGTTTTTGTAGGTCAACAAAGCTTGTGGAAGTGTTTAAATTTTTTTGTCTTGATTCCATTACCAAGCGCAAAGTCAGAACATTTTCTCTCGTGGGTCTACCTTTTCTAAGGCCAAAGTAATTGTCATTAACTAACCACAATTTATTTTCTATCGTCCTTATCACCTTTCCAATGGACTTATAGTTCATGGCGATTCTAGGCAGAAGATCATGCTGCACTCTTCCTAATGATTACACTGTAACTTTACGTTTCCTTAATTTGGTTTTCCAAATCGAAAATCTGTAGCTCTTCTCTTATTTATGGTTTTCGTATTTTGTCTGTCAGTGTGCAGCCTTTGATTGCTCTGAGAAATTTCATTTCACTTGACATACTTTTCCTTCCGTCTTTCTTCGACAGCACCAAGGTCTCTCTTCCATATAATGCTACAGGTAACGCCATTGCTTACTGAAGCTTTTATTTTGTTTATTTCCTGGTTGTATATTTCAGAGTTTTATGAATTGTTACACATACATATTTACATTTACTAATTTGTTTCTATGTCGCGATCTGTTGTCGGGGATGCTTCACATCCAACATTTCGCCATTTATCTCAGTTTCTCGTCTTGTCACGTTCTTCCCCAGAAAGACCATTACTTCTGAATTACACTCCTGGAAATTGAAATAAGAACACCGTGAATTCATTGTCCCAGGAAGGGGAAACTTTATTGACACATTCCTGGGGTCAGATACATCACATGATCACACTGACAGAACCACAGGCACATAGACACAGGCAACAGAGCATGCACAATATCGGCACTAGTACAGTGTATATCCACCTTTCGCAGCAATGCAGGCTGCTATTCTCCCATGGAGACGATCGTAGAGATGCTGGATGTAGTCCTGTGGAACGGCTTGCCATGCCATTTCCACCTGGCGCCTCAGTTGGACCAGCGTTCGTGCTGGACGTGCAGACCGCGTGAGACGACGCTTCATCCAGTCCCAAACATGCTCAATGGGGGACAGATCCGGAGATCTTGCTGGCCAGGGTAGTTGACTTACACCTTGTAGAGCACGTTGGGTGGCACGGGATACATGCGGACGTGCATTGTCCTGTTGGAACAGCAAGTTCCCTTGCCGGTCTAGGAATGGTAGAACGATCGGTTCGATGACGGTTTGGATGTACCGTGCACTATTCAGTGTCCCCTCGACGATCACCAGTGATGTACGGCCAGTGTAGGAGATCGCTCCTCACACCATGATGCCGGGTGTTGGCCCTGTGTGCCTCGGTCGTATGCAGTCCTGATTGTGGCGCTCACCTGCACGGCGCCAAACACGCATACGACCATCATTGGCACCAAGGCAGAAGCGACTCTCATCGCTGAAGACGACACGTCTCCATTCGTCCCTCCATTCACGCCTGTCGCGACACCACTGGAGGCGGGCTGCACGATGTTGGGGCGTGAGCGGAAGACGGCCTAACGGTGTGCGGGACCGTAGCCCAGCTTCATGGAGACGGTTGCGAATGGTCCTCGCCGATACCCCAGGAGCAACAGTGTCCCTAATTTGCTGGGAAGTGGCGGTGCGGTCCCCTACAGCACTGCGTAGGATCCTACGGTCTTGGCGTGCATCCGTGCGTCGCTGCGGTCCGGTCCCAGGTCGACGGGCACGTGCACCTTCCGCCGACCACTGGCGACAACATCGATGTACTGTGGAGACCTCACGCCCCACGTGTTGAGCAATTCGGCGGTACGTCCACCCGGCCTCCCGCATGCCCACTATACGCCCTCGCTCAAAGTCCGTCAACTGCACATACGGTTCACGTCCACGCTGTCGCGGCATGCTACCAGTGTTAAAGACTGCGATGGAGCTCCGTATGCCACGGCAAACTGGCTGACACTGACGGCGGCGGTGCACAAATGCTGCGCAGCTGGCGCCATTCGACGGCCAACACCGCGGTTCCTGGTGTGTCCGCTGTGCCGTGCGTGTGATCATTGCTTGTACAGCCCTCTCGCAGTGTCCGGAGCAAGTATGGTGGGTCTGACACACCGGTGTCAATGTGTTCTTTTTTCCATTTCCAGGAGTGTATATGAAGATATTGTCAGTCCACATTCTTCTGCTATGTTATTCAGATGTATAGCCCCACCTGTAAACTATCTTCTCTCTGTTGCACAATAACAACATCGTCTGCATACAAAACACTTCTTAAACTATAGAGCGGCGAAAGCGTTATACACACACGAAAATTTGTTTCCATCTTTCAATGAGCTCGTCCACAGACATATTCAAAAATATTGGGGAGAGACAACAACCTCGTCTAACTCCTTCATTTGTTTTTACTGGGGCTGTTATTTACTTACCCATGACAATAAACATGATAGAGTTTTGATATACACTTCTGATCGCTTTTGCTAGATTATGAGGTAAGCCTTTTCTGATTAAAATTTCCGGTAGCCCGCCTCTATTCAGGCTGTCAAATGCCTGTTGGGAATCGATGAAGGTGAAGTGACTTTCTAATCTGAATTACTTCGTTTTCTCAATCTTTTTTTTTCACTACGAAAATAACATCTACCGCAGGGCGGCCTAGTCTAAGCCCCATGTGTTCTTCACTGATGATAGTGTGTGCTGTGACATTAAGCATACTACTGATTATTCTGGAGCCTATTTTCCAGGCACTGTACAGAAAATTAATGCCTCTGTAATCATCGCATTCTCTCTTGTCACCTTTCTCATCAATACAAGTTGCATTCAAAAGGAAACAAGCCGACACAATAAAATGAGAACCACTGAAGGGATAGTAATACCACTGCCTACTGCAGAACATGTGGTCCTTGTAAGAGCGCCGAAGTCCAAAGTCGCCACTAGAGCGACACGGACACACACCCACGTTACGACAGAGAGAGCATGTGCATGCGTCGACCGTCTGCTACACTCTGTCGTAATGGAAAGGTGAAATGAAGACTTCAGAAGAAGAACTAAGGGGTGAATTTCGTTTCCTGACAATGGAATGAGTGCGGGAAACGGAAGTTTATCAAAGTGTATGAGGAGAACTACATGTCCGACACTAAGGTCAAGGCGCGGCTCCAGCGATTCGAGAGAGTACGGATATCGTACGCCGATGATGTGCGCTCTGGAATGCCACAACACGTTACCGATACCGTTTTCCAGCAGGTGAATGGCCTCATTATTGACGCCTGGTGGGTTACAATAGCAGCCACTGCAGCGGACCTAGGATCGTGTGTTGCAATTGCAATGGACATCCAGGGCTCTCCGTACACATGTGCTATTCTTCGATGAATTTACGTTTCTCGATCTTATTTGTCTCCAGCACATATTCAGCAGATGAATGAGCCTAACATGTAAGAGGTATGCGTCATACTTCCGAACCTCCGCATTAATCTCGTCCATTCATGCTGCGTTTCTGATTTTAAGGCTTTGGCCTCGTCAATACCTCCTCAAGAGAAATGTTCTCTAGTAAGCTAGATTCATCTGTATATTATTCTTGTCAGCAATTAGGACGCATGAGCTATTAAGCTGATTGTTCTATAGTTTGCGCACATATCTACTCTTGCTATCATCGGGATTGTATGGATGATATTTTTCCGAAAGTCTGATCGAATGTCTCCAAATTCAAAAATTCCACAAACCAACTTGAACAATAATTTGGTTGCCACTACTTCCCATGATTTTAGAAATCCAGAGACACTCTTTTCTATGCCTTCCATTTTGTTCCATCGCTAGTGTTCCGAAGTTCTGTTGGACTGACTATAACACTGTATCACATAAGTCTTCCGTATCGACTCCCATTTTTCGTTCTATCACTTCATGAGACAGATTCTTTCTCGAAAAGACGTTCAGCGTACTCTTTCCACCTACTTGATATCACCTACGATTTTATCAGTGGAGTTCCTCTTGCATTCTTAATGTAAACGCCTTCGATTATAATTCTTACGAATATTATATTGACTGTTCGATATACTGCATCAGTACTAGTGACTCTAATTTCCCTTTCGACTGCTTTGTATTTTCCCTTCAGCTATTTTGCCCTCAATTGCCTATAGTTCCTATTAACTTTACAGGTAAGTAACTTACATTGCTGTATTTCTGGAGTCTTGCACCGCAAGGAAGCAAGGGAGAGGATTTTGTTATGAGTGGCCAGTATCCTCTTTCTGCGACACAGACACACGTGGATTAATACCGTTCTTTATTTACATTACTGGAACAGTTACTTAACTTGAATAGAGTCCTTTTATGTGGTAGAAGCTCATCAGTAATAGTCCCGCTATAATTACTAATCTGGTCGCTATGTACTGTCGTAGCCTGTGATGAACTAAACCTGCTCTGCGAGTGAACTGAGAGGTGGCGAACTGGGTGAGACAGTGTGTGAGTGGGGCTCTCCGGTCAGCGGCGGCAGCCTAAATACACGCTGTCGAGTGAGCGTAGGCGGCATGTTGGTTATGGGAGTATCTCTGGCCTCTTTCACGATAGGTGCGCTTGATCAAGCGCTTACTAATCAAGCTTCGCTCCTCATCTTTGCCGACTGGTGTACTGGCGACAGCTTACGCCAGAACAGTGTAATATTATTGGATTTCAGATACTTTGTATATGAGATATTTGTCATAAAAGAAAAGGACAGCCAACGAGCTGTAGTTCGTAAAGATGCTAAGCATCACAGCGCGAGACTAAAGAGATGAAATATTTTTTTTTAAAGTGCGCCTATACCAAAACGCGTGTCCAGCCTTAAATACCCTAAAAACACCATGACCCGCTGGGCGCAGATATTTAAAATCATTGACGCAGCGCTTGATAGCAAGAAGCTGCGAAACAATAGAAAGAACAATCTATCTTTTGTTAAGAAATATTCTAGAGACTTCATTATCCCTTGTAATTTTGGTCGCCGACATGTTAAGACGTACTACATAGCATTGCTACAAGTTGTAGTTTTATTTTGTGTGAAAACTATGTGTATTTAAGTAACTCGGATGTGGATACAAAGTACTTACACACATGCAAGAACATTTAATTTTACGAAGGAGCGGACTGACAAAGCAGCGATTATTGGACTGCGCCATTTACAAAAGAAATATCAGATGAAAGTATTTGTCAATGTGTAGAAGTTTAAAGCCAATTTGTTCAAAATATATTAATATTTTACGATGCAGTAATTTTCTTCATATTCTTTTCTTTCACTAACCAAACATGATGTTCAAATTGTATATGAGCTTTGTTACAGGTTCGCTCTTTATCGCGGTGTCTCGATTGTTTTTGGGAGACCACTAATGTGTTCAGCTTCCGATCTGTTAATCTTTCTCTTACGAAATTCCACTAATTTGCTTTCATTTCCATTTTTATATTCAAATAGGTCCCTTTCATGATAGGTGCGCTTGATCCAACTCCTACTAATCCATCTTCGCGCCTTATCTTTGCCAACTGGTTTACTGGCGACAGTTGGTTTTCCTGAATACTTTTTACTTACTTCTTTCGTCTATTCTGTTATCAAAGATTTTTTTGCAGTCACCTTCGTTGTACCTATATTTGTCTGTCAAATGTCGTGATAGCCCTTTTTGAGATATCTATTCCTCTTGTGCTGAACTGCGTATAGTGGAATGCATTATTGCAGTATCTATAGCCTTAGGAAATTAGAATTGCAGTTTATGATTTCTTTGTCCTTCAGCATGCCACATATTTCCAATACTATTCTTCTGTACGATTCTCTTATACTTCAGCCAAATAATCATTATTACTAAATTGTGATCGGAGTCTATATTTGCTCTTGGGTATGCCTTACAATCCAATATCTGATTGCAGAATCTCTGTACTACCATGACGAAATCAAACTGGAATCTCTGTGTCTCTGAGCCTTTACTAACCACATCTCCACCACCCGTGATTTTAGAACAGTGTCTTCGTTGTTATTACTATCTGAAATATATTGCAGCACTCCATTAGTCTTTCGCCTCTCTCATTTCTGTACCTAGCCGATATTTTTTTTTCTCCTTCCTTCCCATATTATGGCGTTCCAATCACCCGTAACTACTATACTTTCGTCTGGGTTTACAAGATGAATTACATGTTCAGTATCACCATATACCTTCTCTATCTCCTCATTTAGTATAGTTGGTGGAGTTGATGTGATGTTGATTGTGATGAGAATAATCACATCACTGAATGGTTTACAGTACCTCACTGAATCTTATCTCTCAAATAATCTTCCGTTAGATCACTTTCCTGCTGTTGACATTATCATGTATTCGTCTGACAAGAAATCCCTGTCTTATTTCCATTTCATTTCACTGAACCTCACTATATATAGATTGCTTCATTGCATTTACGTTTTCAATTTTTTGGCTTCAATACATACTCTTAGTTCAGACCTCACAGGTAAACCATAGGAGTGTGCCTTGATAAACCTTAAAAAATCACTAAATGGTGGCGCGGATTTTCAACTGCTGTAATGAAACAAGGGTTGTAAATCATATACCTTTATTGACTGAGAATTCACTTGATAATGCTCAGAACAAGCACTGAATTAGATAACACATTACGAGAAAATGTGTGTAGATATTTATATGTGTGCGTAATAATAGCGGTTCACTGGGAAATAAGTGGGTGGTAATGCTCTAGCGGAATAAACCGAATTGCTAAGGCTGTGTCCACCCACGTTAACTGAATTTTAATCGAAAAGTTAAATTGATTCTCATGACTGGATTGGAAGATTAGTGAATAATGGATAATTTTTCTAACAACTTTATTCCAGAATGTTCGGTGCCCATTTCTGGCAGACTGCAAACGCTGAACTATACTAAACTGCGCTTTCGAGAGTTGCTAGTGCCGACCAACTAAAAGCCTTCCCGCCAAAACCTATTGTAAATTTGCTTTAGCAATGTTAACGTTCGTGGCGCCGGCAGCCCATGGGTACGATATAAAGGCTTGTCTATGGTGTCGTCCAGTGTCTCCTATGTTACAGCGAGATGTTGTCTTTCCTAGTCACGCAGCACTGCGTGGGTGATCAAGAGCTTTCGGAGAAACTCCATATTCATATCCGCCACTGCGACGAGATCGGAAGGTGGTCACTGAACTCGCAGCCTGCTCGCTTTGTCGACCACGAGCTACGCAAATCCGGTCGAAAGCTCCCGCCGCCCTGGGCCACAGGGAATGGGCAGGGAACCTCCGTCACACGACAGGACCACAACTCCTCTCCCCATTAGCTACCAAGGAAATGAACTTAACATGCATTTTAGAATTACGAGCAAAAGAAAACACGAAATCCTCAACAATCGTCATGTAATCCCATGGGTAATCCTGCTCTGTATTGGATGTACATCAGATATTAGTAAGAAACTGCCGTATCATATCAAGGAATTGAGCTTACTAATGAAACACGAGGTTGGCTACAGCCTGACGCGCTTCAGTACATTCTATAGTCCAAAGTAAAGAAATACATTATTATTTGATATGAAACTGTGTATAAAATATACTGGAAGTATTTCGAACAGAAAGTACGTCAAACAAAAACGCTGTTGCACGTCTGCCTTATACTGGACGCTGTACGTGATAGCAAAATATGAAGAAATACTTTTCACTTCAAAAGAACAAAAAGGAAAATAATTATAATTTAATTTTCCAACAAACACAAATAATTGAAGGTTTCCCAGAAAGTAATGCACCACACCTTTTTATCAGCCGAAAACAGTGCTACGATTGCGAAACGTTACGTATGTATTATTGGAAGTCTTATGAGTGAGCGCGCCAAGTTTCCGTCCCTTCCGAGAGGTACCGTAGCCGCAGGACGGTTTCAAAATGGCGTCTGTAGGTGATGTATGTTACAAGCAACGTGCCGTCATTGAATTTCTCACTGCAGAGAAAGAAACTGCGGGGAATATTCACAAACGATTGTGCAAACTCTCTGGAGCATCTGTTGTCGACAGAAGTACAGTTAGTCGCTGGGCACGGACGGTGACGGTGAAGTCATCAGAAGGCGGTTCGACGGAGCTCCACGATTTGCAGCGGTCGGGGAGATCATCGACGGCTGTCACACCTGACGTGTTGCAGCGAGCTATGGTTGTCATTCGCGAGGACAGACAATAATGACTCGTTAGTTGGCGCTGCATCTGTCAATCAGCAGAGGAAGTATGCATGCAGTAATTTGCTCTTTTGGATATTCAAAAGTGTGTGCAAGATGGATCCCGCGGTGTGTAACGGTGCATCACAAATCGCACAGAAAAATCATCTGTCTTTATTTTTTGCAACGTTTTGAAGCTGGGGGGGAGGCCTTTTTGTCCCGGAATGCGGTAGGTGATGAAACCAGAGTTGGCCATTTTGAGCCCGAAACAGAACGACAGTCAATGGAATGGCGCCATCCCCACTCCCCACAGAAGAAAAGATTCGAAGCAACTGCTTCCATCGGTAAGGTGATGGTCACCGTGTTCTGGGACTGTGAAGGTGTGGTTCTCATTAATGTGATGCCATGAGGCGGTACTAGTAATTCAGAACAATATGTCAACACATCAACAGAACTCGAGGCGCGCTTCCGGCGACTTTGGTGCCACAGCAACCCAAGAGATGTATTGCTGAAACACGATAACGCTCGGTTCCACACAAGTTTGAGGTCTGCTGAACGCATCGCAAAATAGGGTTGGACATTGCTACCCCATCCACCCCACAGCCCTGACAGCCTCCTCGGACTTCCGCTTGGTTGGCCATTAAAGGATGCCAATCGTGGAAGACATTTTGAGGACGATGAGGAAGCGATTCACATAATGAAGCAGTAGCTCCGACACCAGGACAAGGATTGGTACCGACAGGGCATACACACCCTTGTTTCACACTAGAGGAATGTCATAGAACGGGACGCAGATTACGTTGAAAAGTAGGGTGTGTAGATGAAACACCATTCTTTCGTGTGTGTAATTCTCTTTATGTTCAATAAAGAACTGTTTAAGAAAAAAAAAATGCGATGATCTACCTTCTGGGCAACCATCCTACGTTCTGGTAGTCTCTTATCATAACATTAATTAGATTCATCTTCACACATTGACCGGAATACTGCGATGACTTTTGCCACCCGTTTTTCAGAGGATCCACTATGAATAAAACAGTTTTTCAGTTGTTCCTGAAGACAGTCTGTTTCATGAGGGAGTGTGAATTCGTCTGCAAGCTGACCGATTGCGATCACTTGCTGCTGAGGGAGATGGTACATTAAAAAAGCAAGTGAGTGTAGGGATTGTTTAATACATAAACCTTTCCACCATACGGAAGGAGACATACGTGTCGCTGCGCTCCACCAAGCATTCTGTTGGAAAAAGCCTTTGGCTGACCAAAATGACGCCAAATTGTACATACTAGCGGCACTGTCATTCCCAAGATTTGTTGTTGCGATGAATTCTAGAGCTTGTGTCTCCTCCTCTTGACAGAGAGTTTCCTCCTTAAAACGGGAATTCAACATATTTCCCGCAGCACGAATCGCTTTACATACATACTTGTCCCTCAGGGTCACAGCATCTTTAATGGAAGTTTTATCTACTCGAGAAAGTGTGTTATATTCTACGAGTACAGCATGTAATTCCCCAGAAATGCTATCAAGGACATAATGTAAACCGAAAATACAGCACTATCAGCTTCCAGTCTAGCTTATGGTGTCTGACGTTGGTCCCAAGACAAGTGACGCCCAATCAGATTGCTTCCATACTTCGTTTGCTAACAGAGAAGGATTAAGTATTCTCTCGCACTGAACAGCTGGGCATACTCATACAATAGTTCCTTACACAGATCCTTTATTCTTAAATAAACTGCAAAAACAAATCACATTAACTACCCAGCGGGTTGGTGATATAAGCTTTAGCGTCACATAGGCCGTATATTTCTTTCCTCTTTGTTTTCAATAAAACTTGGAGGACATGGCACTCCTCAAACAATTTTACTATCTTCGTAGCTAGATGGAAGCTCTCTTCCAGCGTTCTCAGTGACATGGCGTCCTTTACCAGCAGATGAAATATAAATGCTTCACAGCCTATGGAGAATACTCGCATGTGTGTTATTGATCCTCTACTATTTTCCACGCAACATACGTAGGCCTACACGTACTAGATGTATTTTAAGTTGGGGGAAAGGGGTAGCGCAGAACATTTGCGAGTATACTCTCGTTCTAAGACTCCTCCAGATGGGTAGTTCGATTCTGTCGCGCTTTGTCACGCACAAAAATGAAGTCGGGGCAGAATCTACCCTTGAAAAGACATTGGGAAGTGATACACTACCAGCCAGGACCACCGACCTACTATCGATGTAAACCAATCCAGGCGATAGCAGCGTCACCTGGCAAGGAATGACTGCTAATCAGACACAAGCATAGTACATCTAGTATCAGTGAATATGCTGTCCGTGTGTAGAATGGGGAAGACGCCTGATCTATCTGAGTTTGACTGAGGGCAGATTGTAATGGCCCGGAGCCTCAGCACGAGCATTTCGGAAGTTGCACAACTTACCGGATGTTTGAGGATTGCTGAGGTGAGTGTCTTCAACATGTGCGGAAACCACGTAGGCAGGACAGACTGGTAAAACGGGACAGGGGGTGAATTGTGGCGGAACTATCATCAAACTTAAATGCTGCGTGGACAGTGTACAAATATGCCTGATCACACAGTACACCGAACGCTCCTAACACTGGGCCTCTGCAGCCAACTACTCATGTATGTGCCAATGTTAAAACCACTACATCAGCAACTACGGTGGAAGTGGGCAAGTCACCATTGGCACTGGACGCTGGGGCAATGCAGAGCGTTGCATGGTCTGACGAATCCTTATATCTTCTTCATCATGCGGATGGGAGGACGCGAATCTCTCGTCTTCTAGGGGTACAGCTCCTTGACATATGTACCGCGGGAAGGAGAGAAGCTGGCGGCGGCTCCATTATGCTCTGCGGAACATTCAAGTGTGAATAGTGGAGTTCGTGAAAGGTACCCCATCATGACGATCAAGTTCCCCTATGGCAATCGCATTTTCCAACAAGTTAATACGCCGTGTCACAAGGCCAGGAGTGTGATGGTGTGGTTCCAGGAACACAGTGGCGAGTTGTAATTGATGGCCACCAAACTTTCCAGATCTGAACATGTTATATCCTAGCCAGTAATGCCACCCGAGCCCGCTGCCAAAAGGTTGGCAGCATCAAAGTCCGGACGCCGTCCGCATAAGCAGCGCCAGCGAGACAGGAAATCGCCGCTAGTCTGCGCGCGCCACCGCTGGCTTCTGGTTTCTTAAGCGCTGGAGTCGCGAGCGCTAGGACAGTTCTGTACTCGCCGCTCAGTTGTATACTCGCCACCGAATTGTGTACTTGCTAGTCAGTTGTGTGTTCATCGCAGCAGAGTTGTTGTTTGTTGTCAGCCGACGCTGACCTAGCCGCTCCGACTCGAACTAGACAGATCTCTGTAGACACGGAGTTCACTACTGTGTTTCTGTATCTTCGTTAATAAAGATAAGTACCGACTTTTATTTAATCAGAGTGTTTGGGTTTTCATCTTTCTGTTCACTGTTCCAGCGGACCGGTCGGTCCGCTATTAAAAGTGTGGCGGTGACTTCGTAAGCCGTTTCTACAGCGAATTGTTTGTCGCTACGAACGCCGCCACAAAAGAACATGATCGAACACATGTATAATGTGATTGAACGTGGCGTCTTAGGTCATCGTCCCAACCCCTCCCCGGAATTTATAGGAATTAGGATGTTTGTATGTAAATGTGCACATGTGGTGCCAGAGCCCTCCAACGACCTATGGAGACCTCATTACTTCCATGCCATACGCGTCACTCTTGTTATCCGTGCGACAAGTGGAGGTACAGGCTATTAGGTAGGTAGTCTTGACGTTCTTTCTGTTTCATGCGTTGTCTGTGACCACTAATGACTTCACTTAGTTTCGGAGCAATATACTGCGCAGTTCCTCACTCTTCATCAGGTTGTATACTTTAATAGAATACTGGCTGAGGTGCTGTCACGATGAAGCTCAACACATTATTCTGTGATAAATCAGTCCATGATCCCACATTAATGCAAGAGCAGTTGAGCAACTGACTTCTTTTTGACAAATGTCTTCACACGATGATATTCAGCGGAAGGCAAAAATGTGTGACAAGGAGGCTCGTTGCCAAGCTGTAAGTTATAAAACGCTTCCAGCCAACATATATACTGTCAGGTGAGGCAGATATAGGCCTAGCAACAGCTTCGCCAATGTCCCTATCGGTTGCTTGATGGCTATCTTAATGCACCGATGAAGAGGCTTTTTGTGAATCTCTCATAGGTCGTTCACCAACAACTAGTCTTACATGGAAGAGATTCCAGATCTTTTATCAAGCATGCAGTCCCCTAACTAAACTATCCGGTCTGATTGGATAACATAGCGCAGCGTGACGTCAACTGAGGTATGTCACCACTGTCTGGCTTTATATAGGTCTCTGGTCTGTGATTTTTTTTTTATAGGTTTTTCCGGATTCATTCTGATCATTCCCTGGGTAAGCAGTACATTCTGCTGTATCGTAGAACAGAGGGGGTAACAACTGGGATGAAAAGAATAATTCCTACAGCATTTTAAACGATTTAAAACGAAATGTTTATGAATTTAACAGCATTAAACCGCATTTGAAGTCTCTGAAGGTAATGTTTCTGTTCCGGCGTAATGCCAAGCGCCGGCACACTGGTCGGGAACGTCAGAGCAGAGACGGCTGTGAAGAAGACGTCAGCCAATTGCACGAGGAACATCCCTCCCTATGTTATGATATATTATGTTATGTTAACTGGGGGCCTAGAAACGACGGAGGGGCTCCGTCCGCGCCGCAGACGCAGTGGTCCACAACCCCACGACGACTACCGCAGTCCACTTCACACCTCTGCCGCCCCACACCGAACCCAGGGTTATTGTGTGGTTCGGCCCCCGGTGGAACACTCCCCCCCCCCTAAGGAACGTCTCACACCAGACGAGTGTAACCTCTATGTTTGCGTGGTGCGGTACTGGTGGTGTACGCGTAGTGGAGAACTTGTTTGCGCAGCAATCGCCGACATAGTGTAGCTGAGGCGGAATAAGGGGAACCAGCCCGCATTTGCCGAGGCAGATGGAAAACCGCCTAAAAACCATCCACACACTGGCCGGCTCACCGGACCTCGACACAAATCCGCCGGGAGGATTCGTGCCGCGGACGACAACCCTTCCTAGGACGACAATCCGACGTCAGCGTCCTCGATACGAAGAGGACAGAAGCGCCGTGCAGCCTCGCCGAGCCCAGTTGAAGAATAGCAGTTGTAAGACTTCCGTAGCGGCATCAGTCATAGGCACTTCTGTAGCAGCGACTTAGGAACTGTATTACTTCTCGTTTATATCGGGTTGTATATACTGAAGGGGTTCTTTATTTTATCTGTCGGCCTTTGCCTGCGATACATCTGTTTAACACTAAGTTAAGTATTATAATCATTTCCTTTTGTAATAAACTTCACAAATGCGATTTGCTTGAATTATTGTCTACCGGTCCGAGAACGCAGGTTTCCTAGGCACCCCATATTTGACGAGTAGGCAGGATACAACAGTTTCTGTTGCGTGGTCTCATTCTTTTCAATCATACCACGTCCTGGTCTTGAGTTGTGCTTAGCCTTAGCGGAACTGGAAGGTTTAACTGTGTGCCACGGGCACGCAACGGAAACAATATTTTATGTGGTGCTGGACCGGGCACGAGGCCCGCGAGAAAGACACGAAGTGGCACGTGTGTCAGCGCATGTGACACTGCAGATCTTATGAGTGGCAGCAGCTGACTTCAGTGGCAAACGATTACCCATTTCAGACAAGTTTAGTAAGTCTGAACTGCGTCTATAATTGGATGCAAGATGTCAATAGCACACAGCACAGTTACGATCTTCAGTGGGCGCCTTTTCATTGACATATTGCTTACCCATGGGCTTCGCGCAGAGCCGAGAGTCCGCGAAATGTGGCAGCCAAGGCGACTATCGTGACGTCACAAGTATGTTGCGCGGGCCAGTATTTCTCGTGGGCCCCGACTGGGCATCAGTGACGTCACAAGTGGTAGCACTGTCATATAAGGGCTGCAGCAGCAGCCACACAACAGTAAGACTCGTCTGCAACCACTTGGGTATTTAATTACTTGACGCAGCTGGAAGCTAGAGAAAATGTTATTAATTCATATCGCCATGAGATCATGCGTTCATATGAAGGGCTTATTTGTATAATGGTAAAAGTCAATTTTTGTTCATTTTGAGATACAGAGTCCTAGAGTTAAATGAGCTCTGAAAAATCTGCAGTTGAGATACCAGAAATATTCAAGCGTATGGCTTCTTGCTAGAAATGAACGTTTCTTTCTGTTTGTTTGGATCATTAATTTCAGAAGCATTATGGGCAGAAAAGTGGAGGTAATGGACTTGAAATAAGCCCTTCATATATAAGATGCAGCTGTAAAAAGGAGAGCAATACCCAGAAGCAACGGCTACGGTGGCCGTGGGGTGCCTGCCACATGGCGGTAGCCTTGAGTCGCCTCGCCTTGCCAGAGCGCCAGCCGCCCTGCTTCCCCGGAGCTGCGTATATTAGCCCGTGTGAGGCCGGCTCTGCGGCTGGCAGGGCGGCGAGGGACGGGGCGCTATCGCGGCTTCACGGGCCAGCAGGCAGTAGGCGGCGGTCCGCAGGCACCGCCCGTTACTTTCCTCTCATTAGGGCCGCCGCTGATATTTCCGCTACAAGTGCCAGCGCCGCACCGCGGCTGTAGGTAATGTAATGACTGCCTGCCACCCGCATGCCGCGATTCTTCTGGTCCCTCCCGCGCCTGTGTCAGTGTGACGTCACCACAACTTCCCACCAGTTTTCCTACCACTAACGAGCTCTGTTAAAATGATAAGACTGGCAACACCGTGCACGAACCGACCACGTTGTTGCCTCTCGCTTCATACGACCGCGTAGCATGAAGCACGATCTCGATTTGCAGACTAGTGGTCTACGACGTACTGTAATAAAGCTTCAATTTTCAACCCGCCCTCCCCTCCCCCACTCCCCCCCCCCCCCCGATCCAATAACAAAATTGTGCAATTAATTTTTGGTTCTTAGAAACTATAAAATAGTCGATGTTTCAGTATCACTACTGGGATTTTCTTCATGATTGTCCTTGTATCCTAAGCTGTTCAGCGAAACGGGGACACCAGAACAATCCTGAAGACGCCCCAGAGATGGGATCGAAACTTCGAGCTTTTAGAATTTTGAAGAGGAATTATTTTCTGTTTGTTTGGAGATACGTTTTCGCACTCATAATGCACATTAGAATATCCGAGCGACAGCACCGTACCGTGTCACTACCCTGCAGTAATCCTGCTTTGTTACGTCAAGAATATCGGAACACTTTCTAATGTGACTATGAAGGCTTTCCCGGCATAATAATTGATAATATTCTTCTCGGGTGTGCAGCCGGATCATAACGTCATCTTGACACAATATTTCAGCGGTCCACATGGCCGACATCTTCAGGTGAGAGTGCTGGTACACGATCTCACCGGAACTGTTCCAGCGAGATCGTGTAGCCGGCCGCGGTGGTCTCGTGGTTCTAGGCGCTCAGTCCGCAACCGCGTGACTGCTACGGTCGCAGGTTCGAATCCTGCCTCGGGCATGGATGTGTGTGATGTCCTTAGGTTAGTTAGGTTTAAGTAGTTCTAAGTTCTAGGGGACTGATGACCATAGATGTTAAGTCCCATAGTGCTCAGAGCCATTTGAACCATTTGAGATCGTGTAGCAGCACTCTCACCCTGAAGATGGCGGCCAGGTTGACCGCTGAAATATTGTATCAAGATGACGTTATGATCCGGCTGCACACCCGAGAAGAATATTAACCCTCTGTAATGAGTTGATGGTAAGTGAACCATAAAATGATGCAGTGATTAGGTGTTGCAGTCTCTTCCATTGCTGTCAGAATAGTGTGAATGACAAAGAACGATGTGATAGACCATCTCTCTGTGAACAACAATCCACTGCACACCTCATGCACTCTGGCCCTCAAGTTCCAGATGAGATCACTTGCATTAACGCTAGTCAAAAAATACACTGGTGTGCAAAACTTAAGGACGAAAGTAGCTTTCACATGATGTGTCACTGCTACGAGACGTGATGAGACGAACAGAACTGACATTTTTATTCAAAGATAATAATTACGCTCAACTAACTGTTATTCGTGATGGTCTCCTGTGCATTAGAAAAGTCTGGACATGGTTCCTAATGGAATGTGTGATAACCACGGGTGGCAGTGCACGTCCTGCAACGTGCTTCCGTGCTGGTCACAAGGTACGTAAGACGATCTTGTGGCAGGGCGTCCCGTTCCTCCATTCCTCCACCAGGGTGTTTGACAACTGCTGCATGGTCATTGATGTATGTGGACTTATTACAAAACACCTCGCCACCGCATCACACACGTGTTCGACAGTAAGTTGGAAGAAAGGACAGGGCAGTCCATTCGTCTAACATCCTCTCGTTCCAAGAGCTCCTCCCCTCGTGCTCTTCGATGCTGTCATTCGTAAAAATAAAGTCAGTGCCGAATGCGCCCCAGAAAAAGAGTCACGTAGGGAACGAGTACATTATAGCAATACCTTTGGCTGGTGACCTTACCGTGTTCAAGGATTTGGAGACGAGTTCTCCCATGCAACATTATGGCTCCCCACAAGACAACACATGACCACTAAAACGATTATATTCGACAATGTTGGACTTAACCTCATACAGCGACAACTTTACTGCGACACTATATACCTGTCAGCCACAACATTATGACCATCTACCTAATAGCCTGTATGTACACCTTTGGCAATGAGGCCGTGATAGGTCGCTGGAGGGAGCTGGCACCACATCTGCAGAAACAAGTCACCTAATTCCAGAAAATTCCGGGGAGGGATGTGATGAGTTCTGACGCCACGTTCAGTCACATAACAGACGCGTCCGATCAGGCTCAGATGTGACGAGTTTTGGGCTAGCACGTCAAATGGTACTCGTCACTGTGTTCCTCGAGCCACTCCATCACACTCTTTGACTTGTGACATGGCGCGTTATCTTGTTGAAAAGTGCCACTGCCGTCGCGAAACATGATGGTCATGAAGTGGTGTATGTGGTCTGCAACCAGTGTACGATACGTCTCGGCTTTCATTGTGCCTTGAACGAGATGCACTGGACCCTTGGATGCTCACGTGAATGTTCTCCAGAGACATAATGAAGCCGATACCAGGTTGTCTCTGTCCTGCAGTACAGGTGACAAGGATCTGTTCCCGTGGAATACGACGGATTCGCGCACTCCCATTGGCATGATGAAGAAGGTATCCGGATTCATCACACCATACAACACTCTGCCACTGCCCAACGTCCACTGCGATTGGTCACGTGCCGATTTTAGTCGTAGTTGCCGATGTCGTGGTGTTAACATTGGCACACGCGTGAGTCATCGGCTGCGGAGGCACATCGTTAGGAGTGTTCGGTGGACTACGTGTTCACAAACGCTTGTAGTGTGTCCAGCATTAAAGTCTGATGTTACTTCCGGCACAGTTCGCCGCCTATCCTGTTTTGCCAGTTTCTCCAACCTACGAAGTCCGACATCTGTAAAGAGAGGTGGCGGCCCAACGCAACATCTGAACGTGGTTTTACCTTAGTTTCGCCACATGTTGAAGACGTTTACAACAGCACTCCTCCAACCCCTGACAAGTCGTGCAGTTTTCGAAATGCTCGTGCTGAGCCTCTGGGCCATCACATTCTGTCCTCGGTCAAATTCAGATAGACCGCACGCCTTCCCCATTGCACACGCGGACAGCACGCTCACTGATACTGCATGCACCTTGCGGATGTCTGGCCAACAGTCATTCCTTGTTAGGGGACGCTGCTATCGCGTGGACAGGTTTATATCGATAGTAGGGTGGTGGTCATGATATTCTGGCTGATGAGTGTACCAATTCCCATTGTGAGTCCTTTCAGGGGTAGATTTTGCCATGACTTCATTTTTATGCGTCACAGTGCGCGACAGAATCGAATTGTGCAACTGGAGAAGTTTTGCAACGAGAGCACACTCGGCGAACAGTGCGGGCTGCCGGTTCTCCCGACATAAAATAATCACGTGTGAGATGCTTTGGGGAGGAGTAATGGAACACGTTAGCATGAACCAACGTCCATCCAGCTGTTGTCATCCGCGCTGGTGGTGGAATGCAGCCACTTAGCAGCCTTGTGGCCATCACGGGAGCTCGTTTCAGAGAATGCACTGCCTTTCGTGGCGGCGACACTCCCTATTAAGCAACGAACATGTTGTAATGTCCAGGGGACTATCATTAATCGCGGTGACTCCACTGTAATTGATGTCTTTGAGTATCACTTCTGTTTATATCACTGCATTTTTCTGTCACTCACCTTCTGTACTATAGCAGTTTTTTATATGTATGATTCCAAGTTTCATCGAGCTACGTTACGTAACACTGACACATCATACGAACATTATGTTCTTCCTTAAGTTTTGCACACCAGTGTGTATTACCTCATTATCACATATCAGTCAGAACTTTTCCTTAGAGATAATAATAACTCTCTCTAATATGACAACCGTTTATAACGTACTTGTAATAGCTACAAATGGTTATTCACTGTGAGGTGAGGTACGCAGTGTGTATAACTGTTTGCGTTGTTGTGAAGGGAAACAGTTCTTGGTTGATAATTTTGTGTGAGCAGCTCTTAAGTGCCTATATCAGAATTTAGTTACAAGGAATGAGATCAATACTTGGTACGGTGGTAACTTTGAAGACCCCATGCACCGAAGAATACGTGAGGAACATGAGCAGATTCTACTTTTCTGATATATTTTGGTAGTATGATTGGATATGATGTTAAAATAGCCCTGCTTACCAAATGAGAAACTAACCCATCCAGTAGTTTTCGGGAAGAAAATTGTAACTGTAGCATAAAATATTTGTACGGTTATCATATATAAAGTTGCAAATTGGCTAAAATATGTAATTCTAAAGACAATATGTGAGGTTAATCTAGTTTTTGTCGAGAAGACATTGAATCTGTCAGATTATGTACCATTTTTAAGAAAACCTCAATAATCTGGAATGGCAATGTAGATATATATGCTTTAATCATGGATATGTTTCATATTTGAACTGTGTAGCTAAAAAATTCTAGATATTGGCATTTTCCATGTGAACAAATTAAATTATTTATTGCCTATTTAAAAAATGGGATCTCCCTTGTTTTTAAATCTGAAGATGTGGAATTTGGACTGTAGGTAGATACCTTCCGTATCTATCAAAATAAAAATATTATACGTCTGTAGATTCCCAAATGCGGAAATCGATAACATTTACATATTATGCAGAGTACAGGTGATTTAAGTCAGGAAGCCTGAAGGGTCTGAGATTAGCTCGCACAACCATCCAATCCGATCGCTAATTAGGCGTGACAAGCACTTTCTTACGGTACATTTGTAAACACTGTGGATGGAGTTTAAGGCGAGTAGATGGGCTGTGTAGTCTGGAGTAACATTTTTGTTTCAGCGTAGTGAAGGATGGACTATATGTATTAAGTAAGGAGTCGCGCCATAGATGAGTGTCTTTTCACCCGTCAATTATTTAACTTTGCGAACGTGTAAGCAGCCTGTTTTAGGATAGCAAAAGAGGACTGAGTATTCATTTTGGTTCTCTGCTTTTCAAGTATGTTGCGTTTCATATTGTAAACTTTATTTAAACATTCGTTTAGAGAATTCTGCTGTTTGCCGAGAGAAAATTCGGCGTGGGAGAAACATAGTGAAACAGAAGAACATTCGGAATTCGTGTATGATAGGAAAAGTGACTACTCTTATCTGCTCTTTGAACTGTTACAGTATTTGATAAACTATAAGAAGTGTACACTGATTGACCTCTAGACATTTCTTTTGTAACCTTCCCGTATAAAATAAAAACAATATAAAATAATGGCGTGTAACCTTCCCGAACAGAAAATAAAAATAATTAAATTTGGATAATTAAATCCTGACGTATGAAAACTGATAAATCTAAACTCATGAAAAACTGATAAATTTTGACGTAAGCAACGCTACGACATGGCCCTATGAAATCAAACTGAATCTGTCCCTGAGAAATAAACTGAAAAATTCTTAGCTCGTGATGGTGTCGCCGGATACCGCTGTCTACATATCTGCTCCGAAATGGCACAGCTTAGTGCAATGCTGGCCTATTTACTAATACTGGGTAACGTTTGCCTGAGATCTGAATTACTAGAAAAACTGAGTTGACTTAGTGACACAGCTGCACAGCTGGTCGTCTGATTACTAAAGAACACATGACTATGATCTGACAAAAATTCTGGAATATTTTAATACTGATAAATGACTAGAATGGGACTGGCAATGACTTAAGGAGAAATTATACTTTTATAGTTGACTGGAAAAAACAATTATATTCTGAAATTTTTTTACGTTATTGATAAAGATCTACAATCCATTACACGGCAAAACTGAATATATTACAAATCTGGGTCAACTGGTGCTGACGAATCACAAAAGAAAAGATTGAAACAAATTCATATTAACATCTCCGACAAGTGACTTATCTACGCGCAAGCCAATAAAAATAATAAAATTTACCTCATAATAGATGGTTGACTTAATTACACTGTTGATTTTTCATTATATTAACAATTATTCGTTTGGTCATCATCATCTCATTTCATGGTATCATTTAGCTCTTCGGCTGATCACAATTATTATTCAGTTCCATATAATAAAATTCTGCAATTTGTTCTGCACTGTGACTTTAACAACTACTATAAATGATAATTGATTGGAA
The DNA here is from genome assembly GCF_023898315.1 of Schistocerca nitens. NCBI lineage: Eukaryota > Metazoa > Arthropoda > Insecta > Orthoptera > Acrididae > Schistocerca > Schistocerca nitens. The sequence continues at coordinate 525,493,145 of NC_064618.1, read as the reverse complement.
CCCTCAGCTGCCGACAGGTGTTGTTGACATACCTTGATGGGGACAGCTGAAAATGTGTGCCCTGAGCGGGACTCGAACCTGGGATCTCCTGCTTACATGGCAGACGCTCTATCCATCTGAGCCACCGAGGACCCAGATGAATAGCGCGACTGCAGGAACTTATTCCTGGTATCTGTTCTTTCGAGAACAGTTACTATTTTCATGTATATTTAACAACTACTAACTATAAACTGCACTGTAGCAACGACAGACTACAACTACATTGTAGCAGCGAGCGACTGGAACTGTGGCAGAGACTGCTCAGAGTTGCGACTCTATTCCAGCTCTCTTTTGACAGGAGCAAAGATATTTTATGTCGCAGGCAGCGCCTGTGAATTGTCGCTCTAGCAAGTGAGCAACACATAGATATTACATTTGCTCCAGCAGGGTGATGAACCCCTTACACACTGTTGTAAATAATGAACAACAATTGAACTATATAAGTGCACGTTCGTATTTCCATCGATAATACCAACTGATCTAAAACCTCTTCCGTGACATCTCTGCGGCAAGTGCGGTATTCATGTGTACCACGAATGTAGCCGAGGCGGGTCTAACAGTTAAATGAGATAACGCAAGCTGGTTTCACGTCTTTTTCAGCAGGCACTGCTAACAGTACCTATAATTCGGCATCATGTGCGGTATCCTACACTATTCACTTCTAGGTGAGGAAGCTTGATTACCTGAAGTGTACATGCCACAACTACTCACTCATCTGCCCTGACACCGGTGCGTCGAGTGAACTACGCACTCGTCCTTTCACGAGGCTTCCTCAGACGTACCATCACCACGCGCCCTACACAAAATGATGCGGTGAGAGACTGAACGCAAGAGACAAATAATAAAGTGAAGTTTGATTTAGTCAAGAGAGCAAGTTTTGTATTATATTAGTAACCTGACTGCACCTCCAGTATCTAAAAACCAGCTTCCCAGCTTCCAGCCTTTAATGCCAAATGGACACACTTAATGTCAACACAACGTCAATAGATCTAAAGAGCAAAGCAGAAGACTAACAAGAAATGTTACCTCCATAACAGAGAAAGACAGGCAATAGTGTAATAAAAATTAAAAATTAATTGTAAATAGAAAAATAAAAAATTAAGTGCAACATGAATACACTACTGGCCATTAAAAATGCTACACCACGAAGATGACGTGCTACAGACGCGAAATTAAACGACAGGAAGAAGATGCTGTGATATGCAAGTGATTAGCTTTTCAGAGCATTCACACAAGGTTGGCGCGGGTGGCGACCCCTACAACGTGCTGACATGAGGAAAGTTTCCCACAGATTTCTCATACACAAACAGCACTTGACCGGCGTTACCTGGTGAAACTTAGTTGTGATGCCTCATGTAAGGAGGAGAAATGCATACAATCAGATTTCCGACTTTGATAAAGGTCGGATTGTAGTCTGTCGCGATTGTGGTTTATCGTGTCACGACATTGCTGTTCGCGTTGGCCGAGATCCAGTGACTGTTAGCACAATATGGAATCGATGGGCTCAGGAGGGTAATACGGAACGCCGTGGTGGATCCCAACGGTCTCGTATCACTAGCAGTCGAGATGACAGGCATTTTATCCACATGGCTGCAACGGATCGTGCAGCCACGTCTCGATCCCTGAGTCAACAGATGGGGACGTTTGCAAGACAACAACCATCTACACGAACAGTTCGACGACGTTTGCAGCAGCATGGACTATCAGCTCGGAGACCATGGCTGCGGTTACCCTTGATGCTGCATCACAGACAGGAGCGCCTGCGATAGTGTACCCAACGACGAACCTGGGTGCACGAATGGCAAAACGTCATTTTTTCGGAAGAATCCAGGTTCTGTTTACAGCGTCGTGGTGGTCGCATCCATGTTTGTCGACAACGCGCTGAACGCACATTGGAAGAGTGTATTCGTCATCACCATACTGGCGTATCACCCGGTGTGATGGTATAGACTGCCATTGGTTACACGTTTTGGTCACCTCTTGTTCGCATTGACGGCACTTTGAACAGTGGGCGTTACATTTCAGATGTGTCACGACCCGTGGCTCTGCCCTTCATTCGATCCCTGCGAAACTCTACATTTCAGCAGGATAATGCACGACCGCATGTTGGAGGTCCCGTAAGGGCCTTTCTGGATACAGAAAAAATTCGACTGCTGCCCTGGCCAGCACATTCTCCAGATCTCTAACCAATCGAAAACGTCTGGTCAATGGTGGCCGAGCAACTGGCTCGTCACAATACGCCAGTGACTACTCTTGATGAATTGTGGTATAGTGTTGAAGCTACATGGCAGCTGTACCTATACACGGCATGAAAGCTCTGTTTGACTCAATGCCCAGGAGTATCAAGGCAGTAATTATGGCCATAGGTTGTTGTTCTGGGTACTGATTTCTGAGGATCTGTGCACCCAAATTGCGTGAAAATGTAATCACATGTCAGGTCTAGTATAATATATTTGTTCAATGAATACCCGTTTATCATCTGCATTTATTTTTGGTGTAGCAATTTTAATGGCCAGTAGTGTAAGTATAGACAAGAGAACAACCGAGGCACACGCATATCAGTGAGGGCAATGTGGAATAGTTAGTAACAATAGTTTCCGATGTGGGTAGAGCTGTAGTTATTTGACAAACCTCGAGCTTTTTATAGGCAACCAGTAGGAACTGTAGTAATACAGGGCTAACCAGAACTCAACTCACAAAATTTCGGAGGTCCTTCAGGGATATCTTTTGAGTATTTTGGTACAGTGGCCCCTGGGTTTCCGGAGGTTCGTTACAGATTAATATATTTCGTAGGATTTCTTGCCTCCATTAAGCTTCATATCTCTATTGCAATGAAAATATCACAATAACACTTCAAATTTTTATGGTACGCATTACGTGTCTTGTTCAAAACACTTGTTTCTTTCATTCATGGTATTTGTAATTGACAACAGTAAAGCCCACTTTCAATAGTATAGCCCACTTTACGTTTCAACGTCAAGATTGCATTCAGTACTATTCAGTTCTGTCTCGTTCTCCTGCTGTGTTTGTTGTTCGTTAATAGTGATACACGCAATACTGGAGGTTTTCAGATGAAGACTGTGCCGAAATGCTGAAGTATACGCGGGATTAATAATTATTCCCTCTGATGCCCATAGTGCTCAGAGCCATTTGAACCATTTGAACCCTCTGATGCCCATTTGTGATTAAATCTGAGATTATGAAATATCGTTTCCTTGCTCCCCTCATTCCTGATAGTACAGGTACTGCATACGTATATTATTTACCATCAAATACACGGACAACACAAAGTAAAAGCGTGTTCGATTTTATTTAAAACTAATTTAGTAGTAGATCGCAATAACACTCAATATTTTTGTCCGTCAGAGAATGCACTTTACAGTTTCAAGGGAGGTCTCTCTTAGATGGTTTTACAATAAAAATGTTTTATCACATTTCGTGAAGGGATTAAATTTTTGTTTGCAGTAACAACAAGTATATCGTTAGTTAACTAAAGCGCCATCGACGTTGAGCATTTATTTTTCATGAATTACAAATGGCGTGGACCCTTGTGCAAATAACTTAAGTGAATTCCAGTTTGATCAAGGGAAGAAAAGGAAGTAGTAAGAATGAAGTGTGTTCTGAGCTAAATGTTACGACTAACGTCGAGGGTTTGTAGAGAGGGCCTTGACGAACAAATACAGTATAGAAACCCAGGTCCAGAAATATAATTTAACGGTAATACAGAGCGTCGAAATTATAGCCACCCATTCGGCAGCAAACAAGACTTCGTACACTGATGGATTATAGGCGGAACATCTCGCAATGTTGTTTGTTATTCAGTGATCGCTATTGACTGCTACGATAACCAGTGGAGGAGATAGAGCTAGCTGCTGCATAGACAGGCCTTGTCTACTATGAATGCGATGCACTATTGTCTTAGTGAATGACGGTTTTGGACACGGGTCCATCTGCAGTTTATTTTTGTCCTGTATTCCGAAAAACAATGGAGATTTGAGAAGGTTCCAGGAGAAAAATAAATTGTGGATGGAAACTCGTGTCCGAAACCATCATCCACTGAGGCAACAAAACCTCGCTTTCATAGGAGAGAAGGCCATGTCAACTGTAACCGTAACTGACTGTGACGTAGAGTCAAAATGAGAATACGTATGCGTTAGTAGTGTGCCTATATCGACATTGGCACACAGTTCAAATTTCTGTCTCTTATAAGTGCTGCAGTTCAGTGACGTCATCAAGATTGCAGTAGTGGGAAAATAAAAATCGAAGATGGAGGATGATAGGAAATTTTAGAATTAGGGATGGCAGGAAATTAAAAATTAAAGATGACAGACGGCAAAAACTAAAAAGAAAAAAACACAAAGATGGCAGACGATGGTAAACTTAAAAACCTGAGGCGATGGATGGCAGGAAGTAATTTTCGCCCAATGTCAGTGTAAGATGCTGCTGGTGGGAAATATTTTCAGACAGTCATGGTTCAGAACATGTTTCTTCCGAAGTCCACCATGTTCAAGATTATTCACAGTGCTATTCATCAAAATTACGTAACCACACTCATACTCACGCACACACACACACACTATCTGAAAGATGATGTCTATTCACCTTTTGAGCCAGTCATGTAAGAGTGACGCTAGTAGAGGATGAGGATGCAAATCATTAGCTTTGCTTCAAATACACGCTGTAACGGTCGTGAACACTAGTTACCTAGCCAATGCTGCTGTTAAGATGACAAAGACGCCATTATCAGCACCTCAATGAGTTTGAACGAGATCGTTTAATAGAGTTACGAGACGCTGGATATTCCTTCTCGGATACTGTAGAAAGACTTGGCAGGAGTGTAACCACTGTATGTGACTGCTATCAGCGGTGGTCACGGGAATGTATGGTCGCAGCAAGACCTGGCTCCGGGCGGCCACATGGCACTACCGAGGGAGAAGACCATCGTGTCGGAGCCTGGTTCTGGTACATCATACTGCATCTGCAACAGCAATTTGATGGTTCAAATGGTTCAAATGGCTCTGAGCACTATGGGACTCAACTGCTGAGGTCATTAGTCCCCTAGAACTTAGAACTAGTTAAACCTAACTAACCTAAGGACATCACACACATCCATGCCCGAGGCAGGATTCGAACCTGCGACCGTAGCGGTCTCGCGGCTCCAGACTGCAGCGCCAGAACCGCGCGGCCACTTCGGCCGGCAACAGCAATTTGAGTCGTAGCTGGCATCACAGGGACACAAAGAACTGATAAAAAACGGTTACTTCAAGGAACACTCCGAGCCAGATTCCCTGTAGCGTGCATTCCACAGTCCCCGAACCAGCGTCATTTGCGACTTCAGTGTGGTGTTAAGCGAAAGCTCGTTGGAGAGCGGGGTGGGCATCTGTTGTTTTGTGACGAAAGCTCCTTCTGCCTCGTTGCCAGTGATGGCCGGCTTTTCATTTGAAAGGGGCCAGTTGAGGCCTGCAACCAGTCTGTCTACGAGCTAGGCACACTGGACATACACCTGGAGTTATGCTGTGGGATGCGATTTCGTATGACCGCAGGAGCACTCTTGTGGCTACCTCACGCTCCCTGACTGCAAATTTGTACGTCAGTCTGGTGATTAGACCTGTTGTGCTACCATTCAGGAACAGCATTCCAGGGGTGTGTTCCATCAGGATAACGTTCGCCCACATACCGCTGTTTTCACCCAACATTCTCTACAGGGTGCCGATATATTGCTTCTTGGACTGCTCGAGCTCCAGACCTGTCGAGCACGTATGGGACATCACTGGACAACAGCTCCAGCGTCATCCACAAACAGCAACAATTATCGCTCTGTCGACCGATCACGTGCAACAGACATGGAACTCCACCCCACAAACTGACATCTGGCACATATACAACACAGTGCATGCACGTTTGCATGCTTGCATTGAACATTCTGGCGGTTACACCGTTTACTGAGTGGCTCATATCGCACTTGCGATTGTAATCATTTACATATGCTACCTAGACAAATGCATTCCCGAAATTTCATTACCCTGCATAAGTTAATTTTTGGTACTGCAGTTTTTTCTGCCAGCGTACATTGCAGTTGTGATGAGGGATATTCTGTTCTTGAATTGTGCAGAGGCAGTGATTGCATGAAATGGGTTATTGAACAGATGTATAGATTAGCTGCGACTGTAAATGGATTTTTATTACAAAATAAAAAGGTGAAATAAGACTTTAAGAAGAGTTAGCGTTTTGCTCGCCTGAGATTTCCCATATTTGCTGGGAAGTGTTGGTGAACGGTGATGTAAAACACAGGGACAACTGTCATTTCGCCAATGCATATCGAGGCACAACATATCCCAGGTGTAATGTGAATTACAGCCCTTACTATAGACATTCCATAATCTTAGCAATAATTACGGCCATTTATTGGTCACGAAAATTTGTAAAGAAACAATTACAGATGGCAACGAAGAACTTAAATTAAATTCAGGTAACGTTTCTATTATACCATCGAAAAGTGATACTGTATTGCACCAAGAGCTGTACTGTAATATAAATTTCACAGTTATCCGTTTATTAATTCTTTTGTTGTGTTCACTGAGTCTTGAAGTTAGATGACCTAAGGATAATGAGACTAATTTTTCCCGATGGTTGAGAGTTTAATTTAGTTAATCAGAAGGGGATTTTTCCATATCAATATGTCAGAAACGAATCGATTTTACTGAAAAATCACCTGCTGTCAATTGCAAAATTTTATAGTTTGCTAACAGTCAAGAAATTAGGAGATTATTCCGATTTATACTTGAAAATCGATATTTTTCTCCTTGTTGATAAATTCGAAAATTTTCGCGGTTTTTGCCTTAAAATATATGAACTGGAACTTCTGCATTATATTACTTCGACACACTTGGCGTGGGGGATGCATTTCTGAAAATAAAGAGGAATTGAAACTTATAGCCGATACCGAGCTACAATAGTTGGGTGAAAGAGGAATTAGAGGCGGTACTGTTAATTGTTCTTGGTGGAATGCAATTGCCAATAACAGTTTCATGGTTGCTTATGATGACAGAATTAAGAAATTGTACATCATTCATCTTGATGTGAATATTGTATATAAATGAGTAATGTTTCAGTATCGTCTATTGTCTAATTTTGAGAATGTTGAAACTATTGACATGAAAAATGTACCAACTTATTCCAACGTAGGGGTGTAGAATACCCTGAGAATATTCCAGATTTACATTCGGATTAGCTCTTATGCCTGGGAAAAACGAAACCACCAACTGATAGTAAAAATCATAAAAATCAATTTCAGGCTTACATGAAGAGGAAAATTACGTCATACATTTCAGAAGTTGGACATCTACATCTACGTGATTACTATTCACAATAAAGTGTCTGGCAGACGGTTCAATGAACCACCTTCAAGCTGTGTCTCTACCGTTCCACTCTCGATCCGCGCGTGGGAAAAACGAGCACTTAAATTTTTCTGTGCGAGCCCTGATTTCTTTTATTTTATCATGATGATCATTTATCCCTATGTAGGTGAGTGCCAATAGAATGTTTTCGCAATCGAAGGAGAAAACCGGTGGTTGAAATTTCATGAGAAGATCCCGTCGCAACGAAAAACGCCTTTGTTTTAATGATTGCCACTCCTATTCATGGATCATGTCTGCGGCACTCCCCTACTTCGCGATAATACGAAACGAGCTGCCATTCTTTGTACTTTTTCGATGTCATCCGTCAGTCCCATCTGATGCAGATCCCACACCGCACAGCAATTTGAAGTAACTACCACCTTCGTAACACACGTGATTTCGCATGCTCCTTACCCATGTCCCTAATATACTTTTTAATGGGAATTTGGAGAGCCAGCATAATTGTTCAGATAGTGAATTCGTAAAAAACATAAAAATTAAATGCAGAAAAATTGTATGTAAAATAAATTGAACTTAAATATATTGCATGTAAAAACAACTTATACATAAAATTTATATCTATAGTACTTTTTGTTTGTTCAAAAAGAATACCACAACTTTAGGAATTTAAAACTCTGCAACGACAAAAGGCAGAGCTAAGCACTATCTGTCGGCGAATTAAGGGAGCTATAAAGTTTCATTTAGTTGTACATTTGTTCGATTGAGGCGCTGTTGACTAGGCGTCAGCGTCAGTTGATGCAAAGATGGCGACCGCTCAACAGAAAGCTTTTTGTGTTATTGAGTACGGCAGAAGTGAATCGACGACAGTTGTTCAGCGTGCATTTCGAACGAAGTATGGTGTTAATCCTCCTGATAGGTGGTGTATTAAACGTTGGTATAAACATTTTACAGAGAATGGGTGTTTCTGCAAAGGGAAAAGTTATGGACGGCCGAGAACGAGTGATGAAAATGTAGCACGCATCCAGCAAGCATTTGTTCGCAGCCCAGGAAAATCGACTCGCAGAGCTAGCAGAGAGCTGCAAATTCCACAATCAACTGTATGGAGAGTCCTACGAAAAAGGTTAGTTATGAAACCTTATCGTCTGAAATTGGTTCAAGCACTGTCTGCAGCTGATAAGATTAAAAGAATCGATTTCTGTGATTTTATCCTTGCTCAAATGGAAACAGATGAATCTTTCGTTTCAAAGATTGTGTTTAGTGATGAAGCAACTTTCCACACTAACGGGAAAGTCAACCGTCACAATGTCTGTATATGGGGCACTGAGAATCCGCGGGAAACAACGTGACTCGCCTAAGGTGAACGTTTTCTGTGCCATTTCAGCCAATAAAGTTTTTGGTCCCTTTTTCTTCGAAGGTGCTACTGTAACTGGACTACAGTATCTGGAGATGTTAGAGAATTGGCTGTTCCCTCAGCTCGAACAAGAAGGACAACAATTCATATTTCAGCAGGATGGAGCGCCACCACATTGGCACTTATCTGTCCGTAACTACCTGAACATCAACTACCCGAGGCGATGGATCGGCCGCCAGGCAGCCCGTGACAGAGCACTTCATCACTGGCCTCCAAGAAGCCCTGATCTTACCCCCTGCGATTTTTTCTTATGGGGGTATGTTAAGGATATGGTGTTTCGGCCACCTCTCCCAGCCACCATTGATGATTTGAAACGAGAAATAACAGCAGCTATCCAAACTGTTACGCCTGATATGCTACAAAGAGTGTGGAACGAGTTGGAGTATCGGGTTGATATTGCTCGTGTGTCTGGAGGGGGCCATATTGAACATCTCTGAACTTGTTTTTGAGCGAAAAAAACCTTTTTAAATACTCTTTGTAATGGTGTAAAACAGAAGGTTATACTATGTTTCTTTCATTAAATACACATTTTTAAAGTTGTGGTATTCTTTTTGAATCACCCTGTATATTGGTTCTGTTTCATGCAACACTAGGAGTTGACATGTATTGTGTCTTTTTCTTCTAAGAGCCAGACGAGCAGTTTGTTAACAGACACTGATACATAAGGAGAAATCTCCTACAATAGTCTGGACAAGGCCTCACAACAAGTGGCGGCAGTGACGTCTATAGAATGTGTGTGTGTGTGTGTTGTACTAATTACAATGCTTGAGTATTTATATTTCCTTGGGCATGGTGCAGAAAGTCATACTTTCCCGGCATTGGACTGCAGAGAATTTCAGCTACTGGGGGTATAAGCTACTGGAGTTGTCAACTGCTGGGGGTGTCAGTTACTGAGGGCTATTTTCGAGGTACTGGCAGTGTCAGCTATGGGTGATACCAGCTATTGGGTGTCGCCTACTGGGGGAATATTTTAATGTTATAATAAACAATAAAGTACAATTGGATAATTTTTAACATGATGCAAAAATAAAAAAAATTCCGCCTGTGTGGGTGTGTGTGTGTTTGTTGCAAGTTTATGTAATGTTTTATAAATATTAATGTGGATTCTTTAGATCATGGCGAGCTTCAGCAAAAAATTTATGCTGCATTGTTATTGGGTGAAGTATAATTCATACCTTCCACAAACTTTTACTTTTTTTAAAAATTTCCTGACATCCGCCATGTTTCATTTTTAAATTTCCCACTATTCCCATCTTGGATTTTTTTAATCTCCTGGCAATACCATCTTCATGACGTCATGTGACTGCACTTCCGACTAGTGGCTGAAACTTGAACTGTGCATGAAAGTAGGTACAGCCATACTACTAGGTCATCTGCTGCAGAGCCTCTTGTGCCATGAACACTGAGCTCCGAAACACTTTTACCTGCAACAGCATGGTACTCTGTCGTTAGATCATCCATATGGCGACATCAGTCCTAATTTACAGAGTAGGAAAGTCTCAGAATTGCACGTTGTGCGTTGAGGTGGCCATAACAATGTCGCCTTAGTCAAGCCGCTTGTGTCAGTGGATTCCCTATTTGCTGACGGTATCGTCGTTAGAATGATTCTCCATTTGTCTGTTCCCAACTTACACAATTTCCCTATCGTGTCATGTGCCTGGTACGCCACCATGTGGCATCCAAACTCATGGTCGACAGTGAGCATTATGTTTTGGCTCATCAGTGTATTTTAAAAATCATAAGTGACCATATATATGCGTGACGCCCTAAACTCTTCTAGTTTCTTTTAAATTTGTTGACTATTGAATGATTCTAAACTGGGATCATATGACACCCAATGAAGTATGTTGCTTTCAATGTTCGACTCCTGGTTGGAACACCTATACTTCACCAAAGCTAGAACGTTTCATTTCTTATGAACACAGAAAACTCAAAGTTCAGAAAATTACGTCAAATGTAGCTACTGATTAAGTTTTATCGTGGTGAATTGGAGATGAACTAACCTCAGACACTCAAAGGTGTAACGCCATTTGTTTCCCTAATACGATGTAATCATAAATTGCGTGGCGAAACAACAAAACATGTGTTCAACAATTGTCCACTTCGTTTGCTACAACATCAGAGAGTCTTGACTAATCAAAATAAGGCAGAGATTATAGTAGATTTGCATGCGCACCAAGCAATCACCGCCATTGAATTTCACCAGTTCAAATTTGGAATTAATTAAACAGGTTATAGGGTTTCTTAGCGATAGAAATGACTAAGGGTATGCCAATAACTTGTTAAAGAACAAGGTACTCTCGAGACAGAAAGAAAGATCATTAGTACATACTTTTGTGCCTATGACTGCTTGATTTATTTCAGTTCACCACGTAATTCTCTGTGGCGTTTGACCTCATGGCTGGCTTAAGAAGTGTAGGGTCGCAAATGGCTGTCAGTTCTGGTATTTGTCGCTTTTGTAATGAAGGTGAAGTATACAGGTTGATTATTCGTCCATTTTTCATGGTTTTCAACTTAGTCTTCTGTACTATTAAATCACTGTAGAGATGTTGATATCTAAGCGTAACTGCATCTGGCTTTACGCAGTAAAACTGATGTTCACTGGCTCAGTCCATAATTAGCACATTATCATAATTGTTTTCTTGTATTCAGTTTCAGGTTTCCAGATTGTTCACAGGCACTCACAATCAGTTCACACTTTTTGTATAGTCCGTATTCATGACGTCCATAAAACTCGCAGGAAATGTTTTAAGGATCACCTTAACCTTAACTCTTTATGAAGTATCTGGCACTGTTCACTGACTGTATGTATTAATTCGGACTGCACGGTAGTGTTCACATTTCGCCTGGCGTATATAACACACAAAGATCATGAGATGCCGCAAACACAGTCTCCCTACGTCCCCACACCACTTTTTCAGCGATATTCAGCCCAAAATGTAATGCCCTGCATTTGTAGCAATGCCACCAAGGAGATAGTATACTTTTATATGCTTCTCTTAATACCATTTGGCAGTAACCAGCACTGAATCAAAACTTATATTTTTGAAGGTTTTCGTCTATATTCTGTGATGTACTTGTTTCTTTTTTATCATTGTATTTAACGTTATTGTATCAATTACTACTTGTACTCCACGATCTTTTGTCCCTATCATTAACAAGGGATTTAATTGTTCGCTTGTGCTTCTGTCTGTTATACCCCAATCCAGGATCCAACTAATTTCTTGTTTAACAGTTTCTATTGCAGCAAATGGTATAGGATACAACTTTTTTGCAAAAATGTGATCTAGTTGCACCAAATAAAAATTACATTTTTTAAATTCTGTTGAGCTTATCCGAATATGTCTCTCTGTTCACTGATAACCTTAGCTCATGTCTTCCTTTTTACCTCGTGTATGCCTCTAATTACACTAATTATCGTTTTCAGTTCAAAGTAATTTCTACAATTCTGCTATTTCCAGTTATTCCTGTCTTTCTTTACCGTCTGCATTCCTCAGATGAGAGTACCTGAATATAGTTGGTCTCAGTTCCATATTCTCTATAGTCTTTTCGTCCCCTCCAATCCGTGACACGTTCGACCCTAACTATAGCAGCATGTGGTTTCCCGGTTTCCCATTAGGGATTCTACCATCCAATGATTAATGATATCAATGTCGTGTAAAGTCTGCTACTACCTCCTCCTCATCCTCCTCCTCCTGCTCCTTCTCTTCCTCTTCTTCTTCTAATACCTCTAGAACGCATGTGGTCAACAAATCTGTTCTCCTAATTGTTCCCTTCAGTTAATTTATTATTGTGATCGTCTTGGCGTTTAACAGTTTCTCCTACAGTATCCAAAAATTCTGTTATATAATGAATAAAAGCTATCAGTTTTCCTCTCTTATCATACTGTATCTCTTCTGTTAGTAAATTTATTGTATCATTTTCTGTTCAAGAACGACATCTGGGTTTCCTTCTCACACTACCACTCTTCTTGTTTACCTTTAGACTTCCTAGATTTCCAGAAGGCTTTTGATACCGTTCCTCACAAGCGACTATTAATAAAATTGCGTGCCTACGAAGTATCGTCTCAGTTGTGTAACTGGAGTCGTGATTTACTCTCAGAGAGGCCACAGTTCGTAGTGATAGACGTAAATCATCGAGTAGAACAGAAGTGGTATCTGGTGTTCCGCAAGGTAGTGTCATAAGGCCCTCTGCTGTTCATGATTTACAAAAATGATCTAGGTCATAATCTGAGCAGCCCCCTTGGATTGTTTGCATATGATGCTATAATTTACTGTCTAGTAAAATCATCAGACTATCAATTCCAATTACAAAATGCTCTAGAGAGAATTTCTGTATGGTGCGAAAAGTGGCAATTGGCACTAAACAAAGAAAAGTGCGAGGTCATCCAATGGGTACTAAAAGAAATCCGATAAATTTTGAGCATACGATAAATCGCACAAATATAAGGGCTGTCATTTCTGCTAAATACCTAGGAATTACAATTACGTGCAACTTAAATTGGTAAGACCATATAGATAAATTGTGGAGAATGCGAAACAAAGACTGCCTTTGTTGGCAGAACACTTAGAAGATGCGACAAACCCATTAAAGAGACGTCCTACATTACACTTTAGTGTCACTGATATGATACGCGAGTTGGGGTGGTAGTCACTGAAACAAAGCCGGTTTTCTGTGCAGCGAGATCTATTTACGAAATTTCAATCACCAACTTTTTCTTCCGAATGCGAAAATATTTTGTTGACACTCACCTACGTAGGGAGAAATAATCATCATAATAAAATGAGAGAAATCAGAGCTTGAACGGAAAGATTTAGGTGTTCCTTTTTCCCACGCGCCATTCGAGAGTGGAATGGTAGAGAAGTAGTATGAAACTGGTTCGATGAACCCTCTGTCAGGCACTTAAGTGTGAATTGCAGAGTAACCATGTAGACGTCGATGTAGATGTAGACTAGTATTTATCAGGAAAGCTCTCTAGGGACTATCAAAGTTGTCAAAACGAATATCTGTGGAACATTTGTATCCCCATCTAAACCTTAACCTCTAAGTGATGTACTAACTTTTCTTTCCTAGTCCTTTTCTGTTCAGGCTTCAGTAAACTGACGCTTTGAAGCTTAATGCCACGTCCTTCTCCGTTTAGTCTTCAGTAAACTGACGTTTTAAAGTTTAATGAATGGCATTGAGTGTATTTATCCAGTGGGTTTAAAGCAGACATTTTCAGCGTTGCCTCCATCTCTTGTATGTAGCTTCATGTTCTGTGTTCAACGTGTTTTTCTAGAATGCCTAACTATCTTTTACATCGGAGGTGGTGGTCTCCATTATTATTTCCATCTCCTACCCATCTTGCCTCTTAGGTTCTTGGAAACCTGTCCGCCATAATTTTACACTTTATCTTTGATTTCTTCCTATACTTTTTGATTTGGTTCTCAATGTCCCAGAGTCGTTACTTTGCCTGTTTACAATAACTTCTAATTTAACTTGCTTTTTCTGCAAATCATCTGTAGCTTCTGGAATCACATATTTCACCCTATTTTTAAATTCTAATATTTCCTCTTTAACCTTCATCACTTTTTCCTGCACTTTATTTCCAGTCTCTGTTTTTGTTTCAAGTTTAAATTTCCCCCATTGGTACTTGAGTAGATCTCTCTTAATACCGTCAAAGGATTTTCTTGGGCATCCCAGTTCTAACTTTAGATTCAATCGTTTTGGTTTCGGGTTTGACCTCAGATTTTGTTTCTTTGATCACTCAGAATAAAATTTGTAGCTTATCGTCTGTAACGTTTTTTGATCTTGTGTTATGTTGGCATGTGATTCTTTATTATGAATTTCCTGGTCAACTCCTGATACCTTAATTCCTATGCTATTAAAACTAGGTGTCCTCTCTTCGACACTGACAATCGTTTTGAATAATTAGTGTAAAAATCAATAAAATACGTATTTCTACAATCGACTTCTCACCTCTCACTACAGGTCCAGATCTCTCGAACAGAGTATACTAAATTCCTGTCGCGGCATGGCACCGCAAGTAAATTTAAAAAAAATAAATGGAATTGACCTTTTGCAATCGAACCTTCATGTCGAAACTCAAGCAAATATTACAAAGATAATTATATATATTAGGCTGTCCACAAAGTAACAGACTTTTTGAAACGAAAAATGAATAATATGGAGAAACCAAAACTTATTTATATTTTAAAGGTTCACTCTTACGGTATTTTTTTACATAGTCGCCATTCAAACTACTGAGTCACTTGTCGTGCTGTGGTACAAGCTTTTCAATACCGTCTCTGTAGAAATTTGCCGTCTGCGACTGCAGTCTCTGGTTTATACCGGAATGTACTTCGGCGTCCGTATCAAAGCGTTGTCTATCAAGACATGTCTCCATTGCCGGGAAGAGGTGGTAGTCGCTCGGTGCCAAACACGGGCTGCTCGGTGAATGATGAAACACCTTCCATCCAATATACCGTAGGAGATCTGGAGTATGAATGGCCGTGTGTGGACCTGCGTTGTCATGAAAAAACAAAAATTTGGCGCTACGTTTTTCCCGACGCTTGTTTTTTATCGCCCACCTTAACTTTATCAGTGGTTCACAATACCTTTCTGCGTTGCTGTGCCACATTCAAGGAAATCAAAGAGTATCACTCCCTTAGAGCGTCTAAACACAACAAGCATGGTCTTTCTTGTTGACTGTGTTTGCAAACACTTCCATGGTTTCATGGGAAAATTTGTTATCGCCATTCCATGGACTATCTCTTTTTTCAAAATTGACATTCTCCACCCAAATTTCGTCCCCGGTTCGGATACGATGGATAAGTTTGTTATTATTTTCCTCGTGGTCTTCGAGAAAGGTCAGTGCTGCAATCAGTCTCTGTTTCTTGTAGTCTTCCATTACAATTTTGGGAACTCACCTAGCAAAAGAATTGTGGTAACCAAGTTTTCCGCCACAATATCAAGCACCAAACTCCGTGAAATTTGGTGAAAATGTTTCGAAATTTCCGTTATCGTGAAACGACGATTTTCAGGGATTTTGTCGTTGATTTTCATTACCAGTTCGTCAGCCTCAAGGCTAGGCCTACCACTGCCGACCTCATCGTGAACACTGGTACGGCCATTTTTAAAATTAACGCATCACTGCCTCACTCGGCTTTCACACATTATTCTTTTGCCGTATACATTACAAAGATCGCGATAAATTTCAATTGGTTTGCAGTTTTTTGTCAACGAAGACCTAGTCACGGAACGCACCTCACAAGTGGCAGATATTTTACTGCAGCGTGCATTTTAAAACGTCACAGAAATCACAGTAGTAGAGACACAGACCACACACTACGACCGCTTGATGCGTACTGAGCGTAGGATCGTTATGGCACAAAGATGGCGGTTGTAGTCCTGCCCACCGCCGCGGCAGACCGAAATGTCTGTTGCTTCCTGGATAGAAATCATACATTAGATTCCACGATATATATATATATATATATATATATATATATATATATATATATATATATATATATATATATAATTTCAAAATAAAGTAAAGAAGAATGAAACAAAAAAATTACAAATATCCGCAACAGAAACATCACAGTGTGACGCTTCGGTTATGACCATATATAGAGTGTATCAAAATTAACAGCAAAAAAACGTGGCTGAAAGTATACCATAACAGAAGCAAACGACATTCCAGTAAACTAGGTTCATCAAACGAGTCGTTAGAGAGATAACCGAGAAAGAAATATTGTGCCGTTTATCATAAATGTATTCTAAATGTAGTTTTCGATCAAGGCTCCATATAATTAGCCATCAGTTTCACCCATGGCCCGTAGTTAGCGAATGTGGTGCATGGATAGTGGGGCACCGGCACATTTTGTTGGTGTTGTAAGTCGACATATAATGCGCTAGTATGGTCTAGTTATAGTCTTCCAGATACCTGAACCGAATCCACTGGTTTTCTATCTGGGATCATCTCAAAAGCGATGTGTGTTGATAAGGTTGAAGAACTAAAGCAACGAATTTTACCCTCTTCTCTGGTTTTCTGAAACGATATGGGACGTTTGAAGCAGTTAGTAACTACCCACTGCAGAGAGGAGTTTAGTATTCCATTCAGATGTGAGGAGGACACCTGGTACATCTGTGACATGTACGACTGTACTGTAGATAAAAATTACCGTCCTGCAGTAGTACAGTATTTCTTTTAAGGTCAGCCATGAGTGAAATTTGAGATTAATTAGGTTGAAAACACATTTCAAATGGATGTGTACCAACACATTTGCAGTTGTCTCGGAAACAGCACGTCTGTAGACCCTTGCTTAGCAAAAAGTTTTTTTTCTTTGTTGTAGTATACTTTCAAAAGCCTCCGTTTTCGCTATTAATTATAATATACCCTGTATAGGGCACAGCGTACAACTTGCGAATAAAATTTCATTGATGTTGGAATATTGCTTCAGGGTGATCGTTTATGATCTTCAACTTATGCATAGCTGTTTGAACTAGACGATGCACCTGACACTGGATGCTCCTACATATTATCTTAAAGTGGACCGTCCCTAGTAAAACACTCTTAGGCTGATAACTACTTTACTAATTCGAGTTTATTTATTTATTACATCGTAATCTGTTTCCCATAATTTAAACATTGACTGTAGTCACTGTCACTCAAATTATTTCTGTTAACAACCAGGTTTATTGCCTATACCGTACATCGGCAACTAATGAACCAAAACGCAACTAAGTTGAGCTTCTTTCTTTTTTTCACTGAAGGTTACAACTACCCACATAATCTTCATATTACACGCTACACTAATTGTGAAGCAAATATTATGAGAGATCTTACATTTAGTATAGGATCTCCAGCGTCGTGTATCCTGTATAAGTCTCTTACCTCAGTGTACTTACTGCAGCCCAGATCCTTATAAACGTTCTTATAGTAATGAAGTTGTGGCCTCCCTCTACAATTAGTACCCTTTACAGTTTACTCAATTAAAAAATTAACTATACCTTGATTCCTCAGGATATGTCCTATTAATTTATCGTCTTTTCTCCACGTTTCTATTTAGTATCCCTTCAACGGATATCTGATGCACCCAACTCGTCTTCAGTACTCTTCATTCGCGGTTGACGTTACTTTCGAGACCAATATTTTCAGAGAAACTTCCTAATGTGAAATTAAACTTAGGAACGGTTACGGCAGAAATAACCAAATAACTGTAAGAGCGAAAAAAAAGTTTATGTTTGTGAAGACTAGATTTATGTAGATAACTTACAAGCAAGTCGATGTAGAGTGTGAGCCATGGCTGCAATGGAGTAAGTGAATTTTACGAGGTTTATGAAGTAGATATTCTTAGTTTTATTGTGTCTACGTAATCTGTCACCTGACCGTGAACAATATATTCACCCACATCACTGATTACAGTAATACTGTTTACAAAATAGTGAAGATCATAGTTACTGTAAATTCTGAAATTGTGTGCAGCTCTGTATCTAGGATTTACGGTGCCTCTTCCGAAAGTATAACAATCCTTTTACAGCGATAGGAACACCATTTCACATCAGCTAAGAGAGGATTAGCTGCAAACAGCCGATTAAAAGTACGTTTGACCTCTTGAATTAGTAGAGCCCTCCTATGAGGTCTATAACCAACTTCTGAAGCGTTTTAGAGAAATCCCTTCTACACAAGGCTCCTACTGTTAGCGTCAGCCCTGTCTAAGCGCTGTAGCTAGAACCTATTATCGGTTATTAACGTAAGCACTACCTAAGCACTATCTCTGCAGCGTATTATCAAGTATCGATCGCGGAATTAATTAGATCAGTATTTGGGACACGGGCGGTGCAGTCTAGCGTCAATTCTATTAAAATGAGGACTCATACTCGATTAATAGTACATGGAAGTGTACAAAAATGTCACTCACTTTGAACTATAATGAAATTCATAGACAATGATATTAGGAAACAAGCATTTAGAAAACAGTTTAAGGACGTGAACTGGATATTCAAACAGAGCATGCAGCTACATTTACATCCATATGCGGCAATCCACTATAAAGTGCAATGCAGAATGTACTTCCCATTTTGCCATTTATTGGCCTTTCTTCCCGTTACGAGGGTTGGAACTTTAATAGTAGCAAGTATTTATTTACAGCTCGTACAAAATAGATACGTATTTCAAAGTTTTACTGACCTTCAAAGTAGTCGCCAGCGATGTGGAAGTCGTAGGATACTCTTAGCAGTGCCAGTTGTGTTGACCTGTTCGAACGGTGTTGTCTATTGCCCGACTAATTTGTAGCATTTCTGAAGCGAATGCCGTGAAGTGTTTCCTTTAGTTTAGAAATTGAGTTCAACTCACGAGGGCTTAAGTCAGGGGAGTGCAGTAGGTGGTACAGCACTTAGCAACCCATTAGTCAAACAAATCAGTAACAGCTGGCATGGACGTGCTTGAGCATTCTCCTGCAAAATGATGGTCCGGTCCTGCACAAAGTGTCATTACTTCTGTCTCTATGCTGTTCATTTTTGGAACAGAACCTGCGATCAGCTTAGAGACAGAAGTGATGACACTTTCTGCAGGACCTGACCATCATTTTGCAGGACAATGCTCAAGCACGTACAGTACAAGCTATTACTGATTTGTTAGACTGATGGGGATGGTCCGCAGCTCGTGGTCGTGCGGTAGCGTTCTCGCTTCCCACGCCCGGGTTCCCGGGTTCGATTCCCGGCGGGGTCAGGGATTTTCTCTGCCTCGTGATGACTGGGTGTTGTGTGATGTCCTTAGGTTAGTTAGGTTTAAGTAGTTCTAAGTTCTAGGGGACTGATGACCATAGATGTTAAGTCCCATAGTGCTCAGAGCCATTTGAACCATTTTTTTATCGGGATGCTAAGTGCTACACCACCTACTGCACTCCCCTGACTTAAGCCCTCTTAAGTTAAGCTCGATTTATAAACTGAAGGAAACACTTCACGGCATTCGCTTCAGAACTGCTACAAATTCGTCGGGCAATAGACTGCGCCGTTCGAAAAGGTCAATACAACTGGCACTGCTAAGAGTATCCTACGACTTCCACATCGCTGGCAACGTGTTATACACAATGCTGGTGGCTACTTTGAAAGTCAGTAAAACTTTGAAACACGTATCTATTTTGTAGGAGCCGTAAATAAATAGTTGCCATTATTAAAGTTCCAACCCTCGTATATTGGCACGTGGAGTGCGTGAAGAATGATTGTTTAAACTGCTCTGAGCGCGGTGTAATTAATCTAACTTCGTCGTCCCGATCCCTATGGGAGTCCTACGTAGTGGGTTTTAGTATATTCATAGATTTGTAATTTAAAATTGGTTCTTGAATCTTCGTAAGTATGCTTTTTCGGGACAGTTTGCGTCTACCTTGAACCGTCTTCCACTTAATTTTTTTCAGAATCTCCGTGACACTCTCCTATGTGTTAAACAAACCTGCTGTTAGAATGAAATTTTCACTCTACAGCGGAGTGTGCGCTGATATGAAACTTCCTGGCAGATTAAAACTGTGTGCCGGCTCGAGACTCGAACTCAGGACCTTTGCCTTTCGCGGGCAAGTGCTCTACCACTAAGCTACCCTTGCACGACTCACGCCCCGTCCTCACAGCTTTAATTCCGCCAGTACCTCGTCTCCTACCTTCCAAACTTTACAGAAGCTCTCCTGTGCACGATGCAGAACTAGCACTCCTAAAAGAAAGGATATTGTGGAGACATGGCTTAGTCACAGCCTGGGGGACGTTTCTAGAATTAAATTTTCACTCTACAGCGGAGTGTACGCTGATATGAAACTTCCTGGCAAAGTTCCCGAGTTCGAGTCTCGGTCCGGCACACAGTTTTAATCTGCCAGGAAGTTTCAAAGCTGTTGTTGTTCGTGCTGACATTCTCTGTATACGTTCAGTATCCCCTGTTAGTCCTATTTGGTACGATTACCAAACACCTCATCAATAATCTAGGATGGGTTACACGAATGTTTACAAAATGTTTCTTTTGTACACTGGATTTCTATGCTGTTCTACCAATGAACCGTAGTATATCACCTCCTTGACGTCCGACTGAACCTATATGATGGTAGTATTTCGGGCCGGTACGATTTGTTGCATCCAGGTATCTGTGTGAGTTTACCGGTTCCACTCGTGACGCACTGATATTGTGGTTTTTTCGTATTGTTAAGCGTTCAGTTCTGCGTTTACGAACATTTAAAATCAACCCGCCAGTCACTGCACAGCTATCAAATCTTGTCAATGTCCAATTGAATATTTGTGTAGGTTTTTTTCGGACAATACCTCAATCGTGTAAAGAGTAAACAAAGAAAAAAGAAACTTTGTGTTGCGATCTCTGGTACTGTTTCCACAGTAAGGAAGATAACACAGACATAGAAATCGCAGAAATAATGAATTTAGTTTTGAAAATTGTCTCGCTGAGGAAGATCCTTCTTTCTTCCAAATTTCGTGTGAATTTCGGAAAGACAAATATTGAGATAAATCTTCGGGGAGTGAATTTAAAATTGTAATTCGTTTTCCTACAATACTATTGCCCTGTCCTGTGCAAATTTTTATTTTGGGTAATACTGGATGTTGACCTGCGAGATGAACCCTTATATGGAATTTAAAATATTGTGGTTAACGTAAGCAGATGATTTGTTCGATTGGTAGTATATTTCTTGTTTCGTGCCGATGTTGTGGCAACTTCGGCCTGTGAGCTACTTAATCCGATGCTACCTCCAGTGCCCACTTCCTTGTACAGCCCTTAATGGCGTACAGCGCTACAACTCGTGTAGCTACAACTTAACTAGTACCACTGTTACGGTAAGTTCCGATACCTATAATTGTTATATGGCTTTGAATATGATTTTAATAAGTTATTTTATATGATGAGAGCATTTTTCAGGCAAATTTCTTTTCAACTGTTTTCCTCTGTGTTAATAGTGTGTAATCTTTTTTTACAGGTAACTGTCTCCGTTTCTCCTGATGAAGACACTCGTAGTCGGTGTCGAAACCAGGCCTAGTTAAATCTCGTTGCAACGGATTAGCTGTATTACACAAATCATGACATTTGTTTTGTGTCGTTCCTCGGGGTTCCTTTGTCCTTTGTGGCAGCTGGTTCCAGTTCCAGTCGTCGCTGGACGGCTGGAGCCCTCGCCTGCGGCGGCCTTACGTCAGCTCGCGATCCTCGCGGGCTCTTCATCTCGGGCTCTTGGTCCGCCGCGAGCCTCTTCCGCGGCCGTCGAGAGCCCGTCTTGATAGACGATGCAATTTCATTTGCCAAGGAGCGACCGGCGCGCCTCAAACGGAGCCCCGCCATTACGCCAGCGCGGCCCTGCAGTGCAATAACTGGTCGGCCACACGGAGCACAAAGCGGGCACCCAGATCAAGTGAGCTTCTTCCAGGTGACGGCGTCCGAGCTGCACAGTGAAAGCACCCACCCAACTATTCCCGTCGCGGTCTGACTCTTCCGTCGAGGGTCATTCGGACCTCTCTACCTTTATTGGCTACTGCACACCTATCCGACGCTTTTGTTTGTTGGCGAATACACCAGTTAACTGTCCATTCCTTAATCCAATATGCTAAAGAAGATCACATATTTTTACTGAAGATGAGTACACGTTACGTGTCCACGGAGAATATTTTGTGCAGTGGTGGTCTGATGTGGTCTCAGTAATTGTTATGAATATAAACAGCTGAAAATTAACAGAAATCTAGTTTTTATAATCGAAGACATGACGACTTTAGGAAAACCTGTCCGCCTGTAGTTCAGTGAAAACATGCCTTCTAAGTCATTCACTGTACTTTTTATTTTATTTTGATAGCCAGTATCGACCTGCTGCGTGAATAATCTTCATACCCAAAACTTCAGAAAGAGAAGAAAAGTATGTGGTAGCACAAAAAAGCTATGAGATTAAAAGTGGCGTTGGAAAGATGCCCAATTAAGAGGGATAAGAAAATGAAAAATCATGAAAGTAGTATTATCTGCTACTCCAAAGAGCAGTTTTCCCAACAGGATGCAACAGTAAGCTACATCTGCATCTAAATCCACACTCTGCAGCCCATCGTACGATATGTGGAGGAGGGTATACTGTACCACTACAATTCAAAGCCTCTCCTGTTCCACTAGCAAATAGAGCGGGGAAAGAACGACTGTCTATATTCCACCGCATGAGCCCTAATTTGGCGTATCATATCTGCGTTGGTCCTTACGCGAAACATATATTGGCAGCTGTAGGACCTTCCTACAGTCAGTTTCAAGTGCTGCTTCTTTAAATGTTCCCAATACCGTTACTCAAAAAGCATGTCGCCCTCTCTCTAGGGATTCCTATTTGAGTTCTCAAAGCGCCTCCGTAATACTTCCGTGCTGTTCGAAGCTACCGGTAACAAATCTAGCAGCCCGCCTGTGAACTGCTTCTATGCCTTCCCTTCATCCGACCTGGCTCTGATCCCAAACACTCTAGAAGCACTCAAGAATAGGTCGTACCAGCGTGTTATGTGTGGTCTCCTTTACAGATGAACCACACTTTTCTAAAATTCTCCCAGTAATCTGAATTAGACCATTCCGTATCGTCACGCTCAGATATTCGAACCACGTGTTTGTGTCAAGCAGGACAATAAAAATAGTGTATCCGAACATTACAGGTTTCTTTTTCCTACTCAGCTGTATTAAATTACATTTTTCTACATTTAGACCTAGCTGCCTTTCATTGCATCATCTAGAAATTTCGTGTAAGTTATTTTGTATCCTCATACAGTAAAAAAAAAAAAAAAAATGGTTCAAATGGCTCTGAGCACTATGGGACTCAACTGCTGAGGTCATAAGTCCCCTAGAACTTAGAACTACTTAAACCTAACTAACCTAAGGACAACACACACATCCATGCCCGAGGCAGGATTCGAACCTGCGACCGTAGCGGTCGCGCGGTTCCAGACTGTAGCGCCAGAACCGCTCGGCCACCAGCGGCCGGCTCAGACAGTCACTCAACTTCTACAGCTTCCCGTAAACCACAGCATCATCAGAAAACAACCGCAGATTCCTGCCCGCCCAGTCCGTCAGTTCATTGATACATATAGAAAAAATAGCGGTGCTATTCCATTTCCCTGGGCCACGCTGGACGAAATCCTTGTCTCTTATGAACCTTCGCCGTCGAAGACAACATACTGGTTTCTGTTACTTCAGAAATCTTCGAGCCACTCGCATACTTGAGAACGTGTTCCATACGCTAGTGCCATCGTTGTCTACAGTGGGGCCCCGTTTCAAACGGTCTTCGGAAATCTATAAATATGGAATCTGCCTATTCCCCTTCATCCATAGTTCGCAGAATATCACGTGAGAAAAGGACAAGCTGAGTTTCGCGCTACTGATGCTTTCTAAAACCGAGCTGATTCGTGAACATAAGCTATTAGCACTCCAGGAAATTTATTATATTCGAACTCAGAATATGTTCAAGAGTTCCGCAACAAACCGATGATAAAGGCTGTTCTGTAATTTTGCAGGTCCGTTCGTTCAGCCTTCTTATATGGAAGAGTCACCTGCGCTGTTTTCCAGTGGCTTGGGACTTCGCTCTGGACCAGAGATTCGCGATAAGTGCAAGCTAAGCAAGGGGCCAGTGCCGTAGAGTACTCTTTGTAAAACCAAATCAACGGGAAAGATTCAGGTGATGGTTACCTGGTTAGATACCAAACAACAGGTGCGTATGTTAGCGCTCTCAGATACCGGAGAACAGTTTTCAAAACTAATAAAATAAAAATCATAGACATTATACATGTCAGTAACAGTTACGAAAGATTATAACACAAGAGTGAAATGTGCAGATGTTTAACGCAACATAGGGAAATAGGAAGCATCCTATGTTTACCAGTAACTTCATCGTTATTCTGACACGGTATTACAATATGAAGTATGCGTTACGCGAGAAAATGTATTTCGTTCGTTCAGAGTCATGTCTAGTTCCTATGGTTTGCCCATATGCAGGCTATATCAAGTTTCTCCTGCCGATTTCTGGCACTGTGGAAAACCTCCATATCAATGTCTCTTTACGTCTTTCTATTATTATATGCTGACAAATTTGTGTACAATGCTGTTTTAGTTTGCGTAAAAGTGAAATTATGTCTTTTACTGTCACCCCAGCCCCCTATAATTTATGTGCCGTCGCACTATTCTCATATCTTTTTCCACTTTTGGATCTGAATGTGATATGTGCAGCTATAAAATCTGAGATGACTGAACGAAGGATTTTTGGGCAGATGTTGAGCAAAGACCTGCAGTTGCAAAAGACACGGATCTTGTAAAACATTAAAACGACGGAGAGAAAAGCACTTCTATCTAAGATGAAATAAAATGTATACATGACTCTTATTTTTTCGACTTTGCTTTTCATTGAGAGGAACAGATAGTTGTAAACTGAATTAATATGTATGCAGGCAAAATCTGTCACGAAAATTTGCAAATTTTCCTGTAGGCCCCTGTACAGTAGTTCAAGAAACACGTTTTCCAGATCAGCTCTCTCCACAGTACTTAATATCCTTCGGAATTTATCAATTTAAAATTGTACTCCGTGAGTGCGCTAATTCCGACGTTATAAACACATACGATATTTATAAATACGCACCTAGATTATAAAACTTTCGATTAAAACATTCTATAGCTTTTTTGCGAATAAAGCCCTCTACATCGCTAAGTATAATTCTTTATTTATAACAATATTTCAGCTACTGTCATCAGATCTAAATCTACAGCTTGTAAAACAACATTCAGTGTCAGTTTCAGTAAACTCCAGGCCTTGGCGTCCCGCTTAGGCATACATTTTATTGAAGCTGTCATTAAATTGTGTCTTGCAAATTTTAGGTTTTGATCTGATAATGGCAGTAGATTAAATGTTGTTGTAAGTAAAGAAATATATTAAGTAATCTAAATGGCTTTATTCACATAAACCTGTAATGATTGCTGACTCATTAAGGGATTTGTTTCCACTGTTAATAAATTCTAATCCAGGGCTTAAATGTTGTCGGGAGAGGATAATTAGGCCAATTCCCTTCTAGCCCTCATAAGTAGCAAAGTGAACTGTGGGGAACCATAAAATAATGTAATTGATGCGTTGGAGATGCACCATTCCAGATGGGTACTGAAAATTTAGTGGAATGATAAGATACGAAAAGAGGAGGTTCTTCGCAGAACTGAAGAGACAAGAAATATGTAGGAAGCAGTAACTAGAAAAACGGACGGGATGATAAGACATGTGTCAACGTATCGGACAGTAGTTTCCAAGGTACTGCAGAGGATCGTAGAGCACAAGAACTTTGGGGAGGAGATGGACATTGGAATACATAGCGTCTTGTGTACAAGTGCTACTCTGATAAGAACAGGTTAGTATTGGAGTTGAAATTGTGGTGAGTCGCATCAAACCAGTTATAAGCCAGACGAAAAAAAATTGAGTTTCTGAGAACCATAAGTTCCTAAGGCACACAGTCGTCGATGTATGCATGCCCCCTGATATCTGTTGATCTTATAGTGAACAGCTTTATCAATGCTGTACCCCTACTCTGTATATGAACATTTGTGAAGAGATGTCTTACCGATTTCTCTGATATGCACTTCCATATGGGCCCAAAGCACAAATTTTCATTGGTGTAGGAACGTTCACCGGCTGCGATGACACCCAATTCTTCATAAAATCTCGAAGATCTTGAAGAAACGCCCCACCATAACCTAGTATTCCACTGTTTCGCAATTCCAGTCTCTAAAATGGACTCCGAAGATTTCAGAGCCTCCAAAGTGTTACCGACTACCAAATCAAAACTTGATGTTAGTGGTAATAATGTGCATTGCAGAATTTTTACAATGATGACGTTTTCAACAGGTGTGAAGTAGCATATTCTTCATTGGAGTCATCGGAGGCCACAATTTTCTTCCAGTGAGATCAAAGAAAACCACAATCCGTTATTTACCCCGCCCCCAATCAGTATAGACCTTGCAAAATCTAATGTCCAAATATATTTGAAGCACAAAGACTTAAAAGTACTAGATCAAGCTTGAAACACTAAGCCTTAAGAATACAAGATTTCATGCCTGAACTTCAAGCCAGAGAATGTGCTTAATGAAAATGATGATAACGTGTACCAGGAAGGGTTGAGATAGGTCAAAACTGTGTGTGTGTGTGTGTGTGTGTGTGTGTGGTACAGTTTTCTGATTCTAGTTATAGATTAATTGCAAGCAATACAACAGTCAAAAAGAGAGTACTGTCACAAGCCTACATTCGAAAATTTTGTAGATGAACATTAAATATGATAATCCCAAATATTCATAAGAATGTAATAACACAAAGAGTGTGCATTATTTTTAATAGGAAATATAGGATGTTGAGACTTGGTTAAAAAGTTCGATTTTCACGAACATCAATTTTATTCCAAACTTTGTGTCTATGTTTTGGGCTTTTATGGTTCTTAATGCATCAGTTAATGTAATCTTCTCGAATTTGTGTTCACTATATCTTCTTCTGATTTAGAGAGGCAGAAACACATCCTTCTCTCGGCGATGAAAATGTGGAACTATTGCAGCACTCTTTTCCGTTTGTAGTGTGGTTTCCGCCAGCTGCGGATAGCTTATCAATTCTGTAGCTTGATGAACGGCTATGATGAGTCTTTACGGAGTGGAATGGGGTATTGTATCGTAATTAAGCTCCAACGACAGGGAGAACCTGAAACTTGATACGAAGATGTTGAAAGCTCTTCTGGAAATCAGCTAGAAGATTCAGTGATGAAGATTCCGTTGATGCAATGAGATCAGCATCAAGGTGGTCTTAGATACTTGCTGAATGAAATGAAATGGAAGGATTTTGTATCTAATTTAGCGTGGACGCGTACAGTCCGATGATCACAAGTTTCACATGGAAAACCGTCTCTTGACAAGTGATGGAAAGTTCTTTCATGAAAAATAATCTAATTGGCAATGTCCTGATTAAATGACACCGTTTGTAAGTTTCTGATACGCATTCTGCGATTATATATGTGTTCTTATATGAATATTTTTGTTTTTCATAACAACGAGTAACACATACGGCTTATTAGAGATCGATTCACGCGATTTTTGAGGCCTCGATTTCTACCTCACTTAAAAGCATACACTGAATATGCTATTATTATGAATGTAAGTTTTTTTTGTTGAATTTGTGTTGTTATGTGTGTTCTCCGTTACCCAAAACAACAGATTCCAAGTCTGCATGAAAACAATGCTGATTCGTTATTTGATGTACTCCTGCTATGAGTCGTCAGGGGCATTTTTTTTGTGTTTCTGCAGATATTTGAAATTTCGTTTCCGCAGCGCGTAGCTGGAATCACCCCCAAAATAAATATCGGTCACCATGTCCTTCACGCGATGCCCATAGTTGACGGAAAGCATCGATTTATTTGCCGTTACCAACAAAATGACTTCTAAAGTGGAACTTCACGGACCCTTCGATAGAGCAGTCCCAGATTAGTCTAGTGCGAAATTAGTTTTATGGGTATGTGTTCAAAGGGGCAGTAAAGCACGACGAATAACCGGTAATCCAGCAGTTACATCACAGCCCCGGTATGCGCTGACTACTGTCACTATGCAGCAGCGCTGCTCAGTCACTACTGGAGTACTGGTTATTCTCCGTGTTGTATTGTCCCTGTTAATAACAATATAGATAAAACGAATATCGCCCTAAACAAAACTGAGACCGCGCTATCGAACAGACTCACGAAGTTCTGCTTTAGAAATCATTTTATTCGTATCGTGATACAATCCTACGCAATTCGTCGACAATAGGCGACACGTGAAACAAGTGACGAGCAGCATTTGTCAGGCCTGACTCCAGAAGCACAATGTGAAAACTGAATTTCGGATTCGAGGAGAAATAGCAGATAAATTGCACTTGAGAACTCTTGGAAGGGATACCCAGTATGTATATAGAGTGTTACGGCATTAGAGTCTAAGCTACTTTATCAAAGCTTTGGACAGCAGTTGGAGAAGTGGCTTTGTTTTCACTAGTTTTTGGATCCCATTTTCACAAGGGGGCCTTCACACATTTTTATTTGTTAGAAAAGCTATTCTCTAGTTAATAAAAGTCACCAGTTTCTTCCGTCATTTGGAAAGTGATCGACGTACACGCCCAGTCCAAGCGATATGAAATTTTCCTCGTTTTGGAATGCAAATTCGTATGTTTAATTGTTTCCTGTGATGGGTAAGGAAGGCTGGCTGTTATATGTTACAGGGGTAAACTGGTAAGTCTGTCTTACATCGAGGCCACTAGGAACAGAGCATTCTGGATACTGCAGAATCATGAGACTAACTTTGTCGCCAGAGCGCGCTATGATTTTGTGTCGAATTGGCGAACTGACAAATTTTACGTAGCGCTGCGGAAATTGTACATCTCATCTTACAGTGAATTCCGTTGGTCAAAAACTACTGTAGGTGAGCTGCGTGCTTTTGAACTGTGTAAACATACTAGAAGTGTACTAAGGAAAACGCTATAATTAGGCGCACTGTGCTTCAGTAGGCTCTTTTTCGTTGAAGGGGTGCGGGGGCAGACTGTTACGCTGCAACGCAATTCGCAAGATCTACGCCCACAGGTCCCAGATAAAAAGGGTGTGAAAAACAATCTAATGGCGAAAAATGAAATCTAATGTTTTGGTTGACTCCCTATTGAAGGCATTGATAGAAGCAGAAGAATGAAAATGAGAAGATGAAAACATCCAAAATACGTGAAGCGTATAAGCCAAAAAGCAAACATGTCACCTTCTTGCTGCAAACACCCTGTACAACAAAGCCAGAAACTTCAAATTCTAATGACATCTGTGAAGTCTGTGTGTCTTAGATAGTTGAATTCCTGGTCACAAGCAGCTAGTGAACAAACACAGGTAACGATGCCGAGCATCGCTATTAATTTAATTTGGTTACTTCACTATAATTAAGAAGACAGTAACGTTATTTGTTAGATGCATCTCACATCATGTGAATCAACGCTACTACTTATACTGCTGAAACTTAATATGTTGCTCTTGCTAATAAATATGCACGTTCTTTTTTAAAATCAATCTGATAATTACCACAGCGGTCGAAACCGGTTATTGAACCGAATAAAACAAGTTTGTCATCAACTGCTGTTTTGGTTTCCACAAATTCTTAAACGTTGTGCTCAAGTGAAAGAGTTTCGAGTCACACAGAATGTGTCAAGAATGACCGATAATGTATTTTTGCTACAGCTGATAGTCGGAGGACGAAGTTTTAGAACTTAGTGATTAAGAATTTTGATAAAGGTAATTTGTAGTTGTTTTGTTTATTCCAACTTACAATATAAACTGTCATTATCGGTATTACAGATCCACATAAACAAGATAAATGTCAAGGAAAAAGTCACATTATGTCATAACATCTTACAAAATAATTTGTAACTGTTTACCTCTCCCCCCCCCTCCCCGTAGTAACTAATTATCTCACCTTGGGGGTCTATTATTAAATATGTATCCATGATCTAAATGGTGCTGTCTAGTAATGCCCATGTTCGGCAAACCTAATTTAAGTAAAAAATGTCGAAAGGAGGTCTTTGAGCGATTATACTTCAGGTATTACCCAGCTCACTTCATAGTGAGTTTCCAAAATTTGTTACTACTATCCGAAATCTCTAATGAATACTTCTTCCATAAACGATGGCATCATGAGGACTGTGACTGTTGCTAAGTATAAATAAAATAATTTTCTGCGTTAGCCATTTATTATGCCACCATGCATTTCGATAGTTCACACCTTCATCTTCAAGTAGAGAATTGTTTAGTTTACATAGCTGGTGTTAGCGAAAAGATGCCTTTCCATAGCAGCAGAGGTGCAATGCAGGGTATGTTCCGTCTTTTCCTGGTGATAAAATTGTATTTTTTCGACAATGCACAGCTAAAGTTAAAGAAACCATGAATTTATGAGAATAAAGTGAACTTACAAGAGGAGTAGAGTGGGAAACAGGCTGCATTCTTTGAATGTGATCTCCACTGTAAATCATGTCACAGATACTTCTACTTTCATTAAGTACAAAGGTAGCTGAGAAGTGCAATTGTTGGGCCTTACCAGTTCATTACAGTACATCACAATTTAATTATTATAGTAAAGGGTTTATGATTTTCTTCATTTTAGTAAGAATGTTAAGGAGGTGCAACAGAATTAGTTTATATTTAAGGGCGTATGTACAGAACAGACTACAGAAAATGTATATATTGTTGTTTGAAATTATTGGACAATGACTGGAGGACTTAAAATAAAACGCTGTGTGTTGAAATTGTAAATTATGAATATTCGGTACATTGTCAAAACTTTTGAAAACATTAGTTAAACCTGTTTCATCACTGTCATTTGCAAATGATCTGAAAGATATATGCAATACTAGTGCTGATTTCACAGAGAAATGTAAAGTGGTAATCTGAGTGACCTACTGTCAACTTCTAATGTTTACAAAATATTGCTGTAAGAACTTATAACATACTTTTAACATGTACCTTAAAGTCAGCAAATATTTTAGATTTATATATAATATCTAGATTTGAAGGTAATAGAGGTACCTTGCAGAGGAAGTTGGCTGTTTAAAGCAGGTTGCAAGTTGGTATCATATTTGTCCTGCTACCATTCATTGCTTTGCTAACTGTAGCCAGGTGTCTTCCTTTCAGGAATATGGTCTCCAAATGAAGGGCTGGGCTGAACAGTTGCAGATGAGGTCCTACTAATTTGAACATTAAGTTGTCAACAGTCTTCAGAAGCAATGAGGTTAAAACAGGGTTCATTTCTGTGCTGAAGGATTCAGTATTCGAGTGCATGAAAAAACATCATTTTCATCACTTAAAAGACTGTCTCTGGCTTTCATTTGTGTAGCAGTATGACTTCATGTGTTGACATACTCAAACCTGTAATGAATTTTCACTTCATTTACTTTCTGAACATCAATTTCTGTCTCAGAGTCATTCAACAGTTGATTCTAATTGACCACTTTGAAGACAGTTTCGAAAACATCAGTTTTTACTGAGTTGTCATTCTGATGTGCTTTAACACTGACAGATTTCAAAGATTTTTTACTTGCTGGGGGTAATATTTTCAAAGCAGCTTTATTGGCTTAACTTTGTGATGAACGATTTTCTTTTGGAGAATCGTCACTGGTCTAATTTTATTTCTCGAAACCATGGCACTGAAATTGTTGGCCACTGTAGTGCAATATTTTTTCCTTGGTTAAATTTCTGTCCCCTGTGTCCAAACATTCTTACAACTTTCGCACTACCATTCTTATTTTCTGCTATCAAACACTCATTCTTCTTACAGAAATCTTCTTTCTGTCCATTGTCCAATAGTCAGGAAGAACACAGTCAACACTATTTCCAGAAATAGATCCACATATGAAAGGCACATTTCCAGCACACACTATTTCATTTCCACTCTTTTCCTCCTTTTCATCACCTCTGCAATTTTCATTATCACCCTCAAACAACTTAATCTTTGAATAAACTAGCGTAATGAAATACTACGTAATCTTAAGATTCATTTCGACTTTGAACCTCTAATAGAATTCCACGCTTCGCTGTAGGGTCTACAACATTGAATAAGGAAGTAAAAAAATGAAATTGAATCAGTGCATTCATTCATATTTAAATTCTGACTGCATAAGACAATTATTTATTTCAACAATTCTCAACATTCATGTGCGGAACGATTTCAATGATATTGTAAAGGTCGATGTTCGAGTCACACTTTGTAAGGGCGCTTTTTACAGGTTGTGAGGTTGGCTGCCATGACACCTAAAAGGAATACCAACATACCATTTTAATACCATTTACAAACGCCCAAATATAGACTAAATCTAGTATCATTGCCTGCTTTTGCTAATAATGTCACTGATGTACTATTTTTATGCCTTTTAAGCTAAATTAAATGTAGCCTTTTCTCCCCTCTAAGGATTCAAAAAGTTGAAGAGAAAACATTTTCCGATTTGCACGGTTACAAAACTTACAAAAAAACTCCTGTAGTCATACATTAACGATTTTACGTTAGCTCTTTTTGTTCTACTCTCATTGTACGCGTTATGAAATCATGCTCTGGGATAAACCACATTTTTCTTTTTGTACCATGTTAACAGACTGTGATTTTGAAATAAAAAAGAAAATTGCCTTTACATAAGCTATTACAGAAAAATACAAATTATAGAATATGCCTAAAATAACATTACCTCACGATTATAGCCCACTGAAAAATATAACTATGTCTTCATGGGAACGTAGAGTCATAAGGCTGTGGCACATCAAGAAATGCCCCACATGTCTGAGTTTATTGCTGGCTACATACTGCAGGGTACCAGTTGGGCTCTAGAATAACGCAGAGGAGTACAATCAAGTAGCAGCAGTCTCATGAATAATGACAAGTAATTTCTACGTTTTTTTAATAGTAATAACGTACATGCAATAATATGTGAGAGAACACAATGTGACTCATTCAAAATGCAAACAGTAGAATGTCAGTCATATAAAACTTAAAATACAATAGGTAATAATATTTCGTTAATTATTAATGTCGGAAAAATTACTTCCAATGAGGCAGTTAACGTCAAACATTTGTTTAAGGTAGAATGAACGATGTCAAATGGGACTCAATGTACACTACTGGCCATTAAAATTGCTACACCAAGAAGAAATGCAGATGATAAACGGGTATTCCTTGGACAAACATATTATACTAGAACTGACATGTGATTACATTTTCACACAATTTAGGTGCATAGATCCTGAGAAATCAGTACCCAGAACAACCACCTATGGCCGTAATGGTTCAAATGGTTCTGAGCACTATGGGACTTAACTTCTGAGGTCATCAGTCCCCTAGAATTTAGAACTGCTTAAATATAACTAACCTAAGGACATTACACACTCCATGTCCGAGGCAGGGTTCGCGCGGCTCCAGACTGTAGCGCCTCGAACCGCTCGGCCACTCCGGCCGGTCCTCTGGCCCTAACAAAGGCGCTGATAACGGCCTTGATACGCCTGGGCATTGAGTCAAACAGAGCTTGGATGGTGTGTACAGGTACAGCTGCCCATGCAGCTTCAACACGATACCACAGTTCATCAAGAGTAGTGACTAGCGTATTGTGACGAGCCAGTTCCTCGGCCACCATTGACTAGACGTTTTCAGTTGGTGAGAGATCTGGAGAATGTGTTGGCCAGGGAGGTAGTCGAACATTTCCTGTGTCCAGAAAGGCCCGTACAGGGCCTGAAACATGCGGTCGTGCATTATCCTGCTGAAATGTAGTGTTTCGCAGAGATCGAATGAAGGGTAGAGCCATGAGTCGTAACACATTTGAAATGTAACGTCCACTGTTCAAAGTGCCGTCAATGCGAACAAAAGGTGACCGAGACGTGTAACCAATGGCACCCCATACCATCACGCCGGGTGATATGCCAGTGTGGCGATGACGAATACACGCTACCAATGTGCGTTCACCGCGATGTCGCCAAACGCGGATGCGACCATCATGATGCTGTAAACAGAACCTGGATTCATACGAAAAAATATTTTGCCATTCGTGCACCCAGGTTCGTCGTTGAGTACACCATCACAGGAGCTCCTCCTGTCTATGATGCAGCGTCAAGGGTAACTACAGCCATGGACTCCGAGCTGATAGTCCATGCTGCTGCAAACGCCGTCGACCTGTTCGTGCAGATGGTTGTTGTCTTGCAAACGTCCCCATCTGTTGACTCAGTGATCGAGACGTGGCGGCAAGATCCGTTACAGCCATGCGGATAAGATGCCTTTCATCACGACTGCTAGTGATACGAGGCTGTTGAGATCCAGCACGGCGTTCCGTATTACCCTCCTGAACCCATCGATTCCATATTCTGCTAACAGTCATAGGATCTCGACCAACGCGAGCAGCAATGTCGCGATACGGTAAACAGCAATCGCGATAGGCTGCAATCCGACCTTTATCAAAGTTGGAAACGTGATGGTACGCATTTCTCCTCCTTACACGAGGCATCATAACAACGTTTCACCAGGCAATGCCCGTCAAAAAAATGTTAAAATGTGTGTGTGCAGTTATATGGGACTTAACTGCCAAGGTCATCAGTCCCTAAGTTTACACGCTACTTAACCTAAATTATCCTAAGGACAAACACACACACCCATGCCCGAGGGAGGACTCGAACCTCCGCCGGGACCAGCCGCACAGTCCATGACTGCAGCGCCCTGGATCGCTCGGCTAATCCTGCGCAGCCAACGCCGGTCAACTGCTGTTTGATATGAGAAATCGGTTGGAAACTTTCCTCATGTCAGCACGTTGTAGTTGTCGCCACCGACGCCAACCTTGTGTGAATCCTCTGAAAAGCTAATCATTTGCATACCACAGCATCGTCTACTTGTCGGCTAAACTTCGCGTCTGTAGCACGTTATCTTCGTGGTGTAGCAATTTTAATGGCTAGTACTGTAGATAACATTATGAGAACTGGTCACTTTATAGGACCATTGCAGATCATCTACTTTTACAAATCGTAATATTATGCGTCATACTTTTTCTCTCAGAGTGGACATCATATTCTACTTTCCAGTTACAGGGCCGTTTTACATACTTATTTAATTGTAATGTAAACATTGATGCACAAAACGTGGCATGGAAGTGATAGCGTCTTGGCATATTACAATAATGGGTGTATATATTCTGGACAGACATGCTATCACCCAAGGTCTAAGTTACTGATTTAAAGTGGACAGTTATATACTTCACAAGGAGTGCACAATTATAAATTTTATTAGTTTTGATTACTGCAGTGCCATTGGAATACAGACACATATTGTCCATTAGTATTTCTGTACCTGCATGCTTCTCACTCGTAATTCGTTATTTCTCTATGTACTTAATCTGTGTATTGGCCTCTAAAGCCGTAAAATGTCATGATGCCTGTCTGTAAATTACTATAGTATCACATTTCGATAATCACCCTGTTTAGCTGTTACCTGGACATTGAGTGATGGTATAGTCATCGATAAAAGAAATTTACGAATTGAAAGTTATCTTCCACTATTTCCTTACTATATATCTCATATTATCACTGTATAAGAAAATGCATATTTGTTCACACATTGTGAAATATGTAATTATCCACTTTAAATCAGTAACCTAGACTACAGGATATGCCATGTGCTTCTGATTCGTATGCATCCATTCTTGTAGTACACCAAGATGCTGTCACTTCAGTGCCATGTTTCGGGCATCGGTGTACACGTTACAACATGTACAACGGTAATATGATTGGAAAGTTCAATATGACTTCTAGTGTGAGAGAAAAAGAATAATACATGATATTACAATATATGAGTTAAAGTTATTTAGGCGTATATTGGAATTTGTATATTGACTGTATGAACTTATGTAAAGGTAACTGTTTTTTATTTAAAATTCACGGTCCGTTACGATGGTAAAAAAACAAATGTACACTTTATCGCACAACATGAACCCATAAACTGTATAATGAAGCTGTCTCAAAAAGAACGTATGTGAAATCGTTAATTTACGGTTACATCTACAACAGTGTAACATTTTTCTAATTTTTGAACCTTGGAGATCTGAAGATAGCAGCTTATCCCAGCCGACAGTAGTAACTTAATGTATCTACATGCTATCAAGACAACAAAAACTTTATATATGACGCTTTCTTTACAAAGAAAAACATTTTTGAATGTAACCATATAATATAATAATCGAATTGTGATGGACTGTAATGAATTGGCACGGTCCAGCAACTGCACCTTTCAATTACATTTGTACTTAAATGCAAGCAATAATATCTCTGACATTAATAACATCTTTGAAGTGAGAGTGTAAGCAATGTAAAGTAGAGTGCACGTTCAGCAAGTAGCAGTATGTAGCCTTTTTTCAACTCTGCTTGCATGTGAGTACACTTTACTCCCACAAACTCCCATTTTTCTTAAGTTTAACAGTACCTTTACTAAATACGCAATTTTATTAGCAGCAAAAGACGCAACCTAATCTGTCCTCTCTTGCTCTTGGCGTACTGCAGTCGAAGGGCGTCTGTGCTCTCATTAATACAATCGATATAACTAAATAGTTCTTCACCTAAAGACAATGGTGTGAAGAATCGAAACGCATAGTGGTAAAATAAAGAGGTGTCTGAGGCAGAAAACTGTTTTATTTATATTCTAATTCCCTCGCACGTGATAGTTACAAACTAAAATAGACCGAAACACAAAATTACATTGCCGTCTATTTCAAGTATTCTTATCTAATGGAGTAACACGTGGCCTGCCACACAAACAGACTCAGTGCTTTACGCTAGTGCTGACACTGTGCCTACGCACTCACTCTTGCTGAGCTTTCAAGAGAAGGGATAGAGCGTCTGTAGTTGCTTAACAATCGGCTCGGAGGCATTACTAGAATGACGTCTCTCTCTTCGCGAGGTGTTAGCAACGATGAACGCTTGTGACAGGTTAGATCTACGTACCCGCAGCAAGATAATCCAGGGATCCGGTTTCTACTAACTGTCTGGCAAAGCTTTACCTGTCGCGAATATTTTGGCTTATTCTGGGATATTTCTAGAGTTTCTAGTTAATTTATTGTGACATTCACGGCTTGCTTCTAGCGTAATTAATTTCCTGTAAGATCCTGTAATATGACTGCTGTTTTCGTAATTGAACAGCTAGTGTACGTAGAACCACCAAGCCTGAATGAGTGAAATTGTGCACTGTTATAAACAAACTGAGACCCAATAACTGAAAGATCTCTATCTGACTATGATAATGAAAACTCGTGCTTACATAAATGGCGCAGCTTAATAAATTGCAACAGCTTGATAAATAGCAGCAGCTTAATAAATTGCAATTCATACTAATGAATAACAGATCCTCAGTGAACATGAAAATCGCTCGCAAGATACCTTCAAAACTACCTAATTCTAATAGTGAACATCTTATTGTCGAACA
Source organism: Schistocerca nitens (assembly GCF_023898315.1). Classification (NCBI taxonomy): domain Eukaryota; kingdom Metazoa; phylum Arthropoda; class Insecta; order Orthoptera; family Acrididae; genus Schistocerca; species Schistocerca nitens. The sequence goes on along the minus strand of NC_064618.1, from coordinate 525,455,377 downwards.
CCATCCAATAGGGATCGATGACCGTTAATGTACTCACAGTAATCAGATATCAAAAGAGAAAAGCGGGGAGCGAATAGATTTAAGGTACGGTTTTTTTCCAGGTAATACCAGCCACAACGAGGTAATGAGCGACGTAATTTAGTTTATACAACATGAACAAAACACTTTATAGAACGAGGCACAGCATCTCCCTGCACAGAAACCATGTACCTTATCTGCTGAAATTAGGACTCATAAGCATGGAGTATGTATTGTTATAAACAAGGGAAATTTTCTGAGATGTTTTTATACTTAGCAAGCTGTATCATGTGCAACAGACAGTTGCGACAAAACTAACACATTGTAACAAGTGATTACGAAATGACAATAAACAAAAAATGTGTCACTATGTACTCAGTTAATCAGTAGTTGAATTAGGAAAATTGGTATAAGAAATAGCACATGCATGTAGATTACATAACAAACCAACATTACATAACAAGCCAAGTGAACACGAAGTTCAAGGCATTTGACATCAGGAAGACACGTGCAACGTAAGTCGAATAAAACTGCACACATAAATCTATACCAATGAACCACTACCAGAAGACCATAGGATAAAAAACATTGAAGGGGAGAGATGGCTGAACTGACTATATAATCCAGAATGAGATTTACACTCTGCAGCGAAGTGTGCACTGATATGAAACTTCTTGGCAGATTAAAACTGTGTGCCGGACCGAGACTCGAACTCGGGACCTTTGCCTTTCACGGGCAAGTGCTCTACCAGGAGCTTCTGTAAAGTCTGGAAGGTAGGAGACAAGGTACCGGCAGAAGTAAAGCTGTGAGGACGGGGCGTGAGTCGTGCTTGGGTAGCTCAATTGGTAGAGCACTTGCCCGCGAAAGGCAAAGGTCCCGAGTTCGAGTCTCGGTCCGGCGCACAGTTTTAATCTGCCAGGAAGTTTCTTGACTATATAATGTTTCGACATATACAACAAGAAACTGATACCCTAAGCAGTTCAAACCTACTGAATTCATAAAGACATGTAACTTGGTAACAGCACGCACATAGATACCAGCTCACTTCCGCAATTCATAATAAGTTGAACACTCTAAGTGACGAAAGTCATGAGATAGTGATATGTACATATACAGATGGCTGTATTACTTCGAACACAATGTAGGAAGGGAATTCAATGTTTCGAGATCCAAAGCGTCAAGACTGTGACGAGAATACCAGATTTCAGGTATTACCTCTCACCACGGACAACGCAGTGACCGCCGAACTTCACTTGACGACCGAGAGCAGCGGCGTTACCGTATAGTTGGCAGTGCTAATAGACAAGCAACACTACGTGATATAACTTCAGAACTCAGTGGGGGACGCACGACGAACGTATCTGTTATGGCAGTGCAGCGAAATTGTTCGGAAATGGGCTACAGCAGACGACCGACGCGAATCCTTTTCTAACGGCACGACATCGCCTGCAGAGCCTCTGCTGGGCTAGCGGCCATATCGGTTGGACCCTAGACGACTGGAAAACAGTGTCTTAGTCAACTGAATGCCGATTTCAGTTGGTAAGAGATGATGATAGGGTACGAGTGTGGCGCAGATTCCAAGAAGCCATAGCCCCCAAGTTGCCAGCAAGACAAAAACCAACATTTGTATGTTGTTGTTGTGGTCTTCAGTCCTGAGACTGATTTGATGCAGCTCTCCATGCTACTCTATCCTGTGCAAGCTTCTTCATCTCTCACTACCTACTGCAACCTACATCCTTCTGAATCTGCTTAGTGTATTCATCTCTTGGTCTCCCCCTACGATTTTTACCCTCCACGATGCCCTCCAATACTAAATTGGTGATCCCTTGATGCCTCAGAACATGTCCTACCAACCGATCCCTTCTTCTGGTCAAGTTGTGCCACAAACTTCTCTTCTCCCCAATCCAATACTTCCTCATTAGTTATGTGATCTGCCCATCTAATCTTCAGCATGCTTCTGTAGCACCACATTTCGAAAGCTTCTATTCTCTTCTTGTCCAAACTATTTACCGTCCATGTTTCACTTCCATTCATGGCTACACTCCATACAAATACTTTCAGAAATGATTTCCTGACACTTAAATCTATACTCGATGTTAACAAATTTCTCTTCGTCAGAAACGCTTTCCTTGCCATTGCCAGTCTACATTTTATATCCTCTCTGCTTCGACCATCATCAGTTATTTTGCTCCCCAAATAGCAAAACTCCTTTACTACTTAAAGTGTCTCATTTCCTAATTTAATACCCTCAACATCACCCGACTTAATTCGACTACATTCCATTATCCTCGTTTTGCTTTTGTTGATGTTCATCTTATATCCTCCCTTCAAGACACCATCCATTCCGTTCAACTTCTCTTCCAAGTCCTTTGCTGTCTCTGACAGAATTACAATGTCATCGGCGAACTTAAAAGTTTTTAATTCTTCTCCATGGATTTTAATACCTACTCCGAATTTTTCTTTTGTTTCCTTTACTGCTTGCTCAATATACAGATTGAACATTTGTATATAAAGTATAAATAACTAAATAGGAATTCTTATTCATTGAAAACGAGTTTTTTACCATATAATCTTTCCCATAATATCTGGAAACATAAATAAAGGCAAGTAGAATGTGAATGTGCACTTCCCTTCATTTACGTTTCCAGATACTATGGGAAGGAGTCTATGGTAAAAAACTCATTTTCAAAGAATAAGAATTCCTATTTAGTTATTTATACTTTATAACAAAATGTTGATTTTTGTCTTGTTGGCTTCTTGGGTCCATGGCTTCTTGGAATCTGCGCCACACTCGCATATTATCATCATCTCTTACCAACTGAAATCGGCATTCAGCTGACTAAGACACTGTGTTCCAGTCGTCTATGATCCAACCGATATGGCCGCTAGCTCAGCAGAGGCTCTGCAGGCGATGTCGTGCCGGCGGATGATGTTGAAACAGGTCTATTGGGTGTTTTTTATTGGATTATCTAGAATTTGTACATACTTTGGATGTCTCAAACACGAAGCTTCGATTTGGAATCGCTAATTATTTGCGGGCAGTCTTCGGTCGGTGTAGCTCTGTCGCTGGAAGATGTGTTTGTTTTGTCATCACTGCGTGTCAGCGAGGAGCGCGATGGTTGTATCATTAGAGTAGTAGTCAGAGAGACGTCAAGTAAAGAACACGTGGCAATGTAGACGTAAAGTTAAGTACATCTGAGCTTAAGTAAAATGATTTGTGTTCGAATATTGTGAAACAGAGGAGAAGGCTCTGATTAGTGATTTAGAATGAATTGACATGTAAGGATATTAAAGAAAGTATGTGAAGAGGAATGAAGGTAATATTTTTTTATTTATTGGCTTTGCAGTTGTGCGTAGTTAAGATTCATTGTTGAATGAAACATTCATATCAGGTCATATCAGGGAACTTCATATTTTCATCAAAGATTGAGTAATTTTCACTGTAGGGTTTTTTTCACTTTTATTAATGATTTGTCAAACATTAGTGAGAATAAGTACTTAGTATCAACGTGGCCCTTTCTCAGTCTTAATGAGTGTTGTAACATGAATTTCAAACAAGTGTATTGCGAATACATAGAAAGAAGGCTCCTTTACTGTATGATTATATGATAGCGAAACAAACACTGGTAGCAGTTACTTCTGTAAAATATCTGGGAGTATGCGTACGAAAGGATTTGAAGTGGAATGATCATATAAAATTAATTGTTGGTAAGGCTGGTTCCAGGTTGAGATTCATTGGGAGAGTCCTTAGAAAATGTAGTCTATTTGTGATGGTATTTTGTCTTTCTAGTCCGTTTAATTTCATGACATAGACTTTACAACCTGATGATGAGAGCATTGTCTCTTGAAACGCGTTGTTAAAATATATGTATAAGAATCGCGGTTCAATGCTAACAGTGATAACCACTATGTTTGAGTATTGCTCATCAGTGTGGGATCCGTACAAGATCGGATTGACAGAGGAGATAGAGAAGATCCAAAGAAGAGCGGCGCGTTTCGTCACAGGGTTATTTGCTAAGAGTGATAGCGTTACGTAGATGTTTAGCAAACTCAAGTGGTAGACTCTGCAAAAGAGGCGCTCTGCATCGCGGCGTAGCTTGCTGTCCAGGTTTCGAGAGAGTGCATTTCTGGATGAGGTATCGAATATATTGCTACCCCCTACTTAAAACTCCCGAGGAGATCCGAATGTAAAATTAGAGAGATTCGAGTTCGCACGGAGGCTTTCCGGCAGTCGTTCTTCCCGCGAACCATACAGGCACAGGAAAGGGAGGTAATGAGAGAGGCACGTAAAGTGCCCTCCGCCACACACCGTTGGGTGGCTGGCGGAGTATAAATGTTGATGTAGATGAATGTTATATCACATAATTTAAAAAAAAGTCTGTTAAAGTAATATTTCACCTAAGAGCATTGTCCACATCCTCGATTCAAGTCAGTTTTATTTAAAGGAGTGTCTCACTTAATAATGTGTGTAAAATAGTTCACTTGCTGTCTGGAGCATTTCACTAAGCTATCAGCAAGTGCAGTTCAAAATTTGCAGCTAGCGCACAGGGAGCAGCAAGCACCGAGTTTCGAAGTAGTTAGATTACAACGTAAGATTTTTCGTTTCAGGATCAGTTTGCTACGAAAATTATCAACGCACAGGAACCATTGCTACAACAGCATTATTATGCAGATTATTAGCGCACAGGGACCACTTTGTTTAATTAAAGATATTGATAGCAAAGTTCACTACTTAATCAGTTTGCATATTCTTAGAAAGATTATAAAACTGGGCCAAATTCGTGTTGCACTCCCACAGGCAGATATATTTGGTTTTCCTTTCAGTTGTAAATGCACAAAGTCAGCTAAAGCTAAACGACAGCAAAGTTACAACAAACCAACCATGCCAGTACGAAATTGAAAATTCAAACAAATTTTAAAGGAAACATTCAGTGTGTACGTGTAAGAGGCTATATTAACATCCGGACATGTCTTTTCGTGCTTCACTTTTTTGTCATGAATATGTATTACCATGTCTAACATCATATTCTAAACTGCCACTGGTAACTGTTGTAGAAACTGTTGCTTTCGACAGCCTGATTCAAATGAGCTGCACTTTTCTTAGCAGCATCCGCAGGAGGCAAGCATACGTGTAGGGGTATGAAGTGCCAAGGGTGTGTGTGGTTTCCGGGATGGCTTGGCCTCTGTGACCCCTGCCGTGTGCAGTAAACGGCGCTCTGTACACACCGCTTGCGACACCCCACCGCTGGCGTGACGCGAATACACTGCGACGTTTCGGCATTGCTGTCCTTCTCCCTTGTCGGGCGCGCTTCTCGCACGTCGTAAATCTCCCCTTTCCCGCGGGACAGCACCAGACAGACGATGCCTGCAATGGAATTCCTTAATGGAGAGAAATAGACTGCTCGTTCCGTTCTGTTGCGCAGTGGTGAGAGGAAAGCGAAACTAGAACTCAACGGACAACAGAACAATATTCCGCGAGCTTATTTGCGTATCTAAGCGAAATTTGATCTAATTCCGTTAGCACAGATAGTTCGAGCGCACTGCGGCTGGTAGGAACTAAGAGTACTATGAACCATAACTTGTTGGTCAGTATCCATGTCTTAAAAACATATTATCAGATGAACGACAACGAAAGTCAGACAAGGGCAATGAAGCATAAGGAATGGCGGTTATCGTTGAAGCAAACGGTTTTCGGTTATATAGCTTTTTTTCTATGCCAGTTTACTATTAAAACCGCTCAAAATAACCAGTTTCAAAAGTAACCGATTTTCGTTTTTTTATTTCATCTAATAAACGCATAAATTGAACAATGACTGTAAAAAATTGCTGTCATTTTTAGATATATACGAGGGCTATCCACAAAGTACATTACGTTTTCGTTTGTGTCCGTTAGGGGCGGAGCTAGCGCGGTCATCTTGGTGTCATGGCATTCCGCCGCTCAGTCGGCATCCTGCCGTGCTTGTGAGAGGTTCGTGCTGTACTCCGTTGAGTTACTGTGACAGTTTGAACTGTCAGCGTTAATTGAAAATGCCGCGAAGTGTGAAGTGCGTGCTGTAATGAGGTTTCTGACTGCAAAAAACTGTACACCGATAGAAATCTATCGGCAGCTTTGTGAAGTGTATGGGGACAACATAATCACTGAAGGTGGAGTGCGTCAAAGGGTCATAACATTTAAAAATGGCCGAACTTACGTTCACGACGAAGAGCGAAGTGGAAGACCCAGCATAGTGATTGCCGAACTTGTCGAAAAAGTCGATGCCGCGGTTCGTGAAAACCGTAATTTCACAATAACGGAACTCTCTATGAGTTTTCCACAAATTTCACGAAGTTTGTTACACGAAATCATTACCGAAAAGCTTGGTTACCACAAGTTTTGTGCAAGATGGATGCCAAAAATCTTGACAGAGATTCACAAAAATCAGCTAATGGCTGCAGCGTTAACGTTTTTGGACGCTTACGAGAAAGATGGCGACTCATTACTCGATCGCAACGTTACTGGTGACGAATTATGGGTTAAGCATGTGAACTGCGAAACAAAATTGCGGTCAATGCAGTGGGGGCACACAAATTCCCCCCAAAAACCCAAGAAATGCTTGCAGACAATGTCGGCAAGGAAGGTGATGGCGACTGTCTTTTGGGACAGGAAATGTGTGATTTTTGTGGATTTCCTGGAAAGAGGCACTACAATATTGCCAAAGTCTGCACAACCTCAAAGAGCAATACAAAACACGCGCAGGGGAAAGTTGGGCTCAAAGATCTTGCTGATTCACGACAACGCCCGCGCCTACACGGCAAATGCCACTCGTGAAGTTCTCGAATATTTTAAGTGGGAGTTGTTTCCTCATCCGCCGTACAGTCCCGACCTGGCACCGAGCGACTTCCACTTATTCCCAGTAATGAAGAAGTGGTTGGCTATGCAGCGTTTTGATGACGACGCACAGCTTCAAGAAGAGGTAAGCACGTGGTTGAAGGCGCAGGCGGCCGAATTTTACGACGAAGGAATTTCCAAGCTCGTCCATCGCTACGATAAGTGCGTTAATTTAAATGGCAACTATGTAGAAAAGTAGTATTTAAGTGTGGCTTTCATCTGTATACAATAAAAAAAATTTCCAATACTTTATTTATTTTTAATTCCAAAACGTAATGTACTTTGTGGATAGCCCTCGTAGAATCAAAGTATTAATTTATATAGGCAAAAAAGAGGAAACTTGATAAATCCACCGTTCCGCTCCATTTCTCGAAAAGTGATAAGTGGTTGAATACAAAAAAATCGCCAGTATTCTCCTATTGATCCTATTTTTTTTAAACTCTTCTCCAAAGTCCTGTTGTAATCGGGGGTTATACCAACATTTGGGCATTACGAATAGTCAGTGCTACAGGATAAGAACTGAGGTTGAAGAACTCTGTTTTTCGTATTAATTTCTCCGTGTTGAAAGGCTACAAGCACACAAAGGCCTGTTGTGTAGACAGAGGTGGTAGATTGCTAGTTTCTATTTTTATTGTACATTTTGGATTGTTGTTAAGTTTTTGATTTTCTACTGTTACCATAACTTCCTTCCTCTTTTATTATTTCATAGAAATGGCAAAAAAAAATCCTTAACTTTCCAGGCCAATTTAAGCGTTGTACTTCATTGCTGCGTCACTTCCTTAAGAATAGTTCTAGACTAGTGCTGGCACTATTCGGCAATACAACCAATATCCAACGACGACAGTGAAAATGCTATCTTATATACTAGGTGGGGGCAAGTCTTGCAAACTGCATGTGTACACGTGAGGTAAGGTCGGGTAACACTAGGCGACTAGTAACAGTTCGCAGTGGCATTTTCTCTGCATTGGCAACACTGACAGATATCGAAAAACTCCATTCAGTTATTGCTTCTATAGCGACGCCATCACACACAGTCTTAAAGAGATCTGCCAGATTTATTGGTTACAGCAGATAAATATAAGTTTTTGTTTCAAATTATATAATCTTTAAGTTGTGTATCGTAAGGAGTCAGCACTGTCTAGGTATACACTAGAAAAGAAAGCTTTTTGCCATTTCTGATATTTTTTTGAGCAATGTGGCCTGTCGGTTAAGAGTACGCTGTAAAATAGCGGGAAAGAGGTTACTAATAGAGGAAGAGCCATTTGTCAGACAGATGTGCGTGCTTTGTTTCGAGCTGCATTTTTTACAGTAGCCGCAATCCAAACAGCTGAGAAATCCTTCAAGTCAAGCGTAATATTCCCGTTCAATCCGGATGCCTTCACGGCAGAACACTTTTCTCCATCAGAAATCATTGAGCCAAATTTACAATAACTGACGAAGGCAAGGTAGTTCAACAGGAACCCACGGGCAAATGCTGCTCCTCAGTGGCAGATTATTTGCCTGTGCAGTCACCAGGAAGAAACCAGGACCGTAACACAAATGAAGTTCAGATTACTGAAGTACGGACAGGTGGAGGGATATCCAGTATTCATCCACTGCCAAAATATGATCGATCCACAACAAAGAAAATGGCAAAAAAAACCGAGATTTTGTCTGCCTCTCCGTACAGAAAGACAAGCTACGCCAATCAAAACCAAGTAGAAGGAAAATACCAGTAATAAATAATATAGATTCTGTAGGGCTCAGAACATGTCCTACCAACCGATCCCTTCTTCTACTCAAGTTTGCCACAAACTCCTCTTCTCCCCAATTCTATTCAATATCTCCTCATTAGTTATGTGATCTACCCATCTAATCTTCAGCATTCTTCTGTAGCACCACATTTCGAAAGCTTCTATTCTCTTCCTGTCCAAACTATTTATCGTCCATTATTCACTTCCATACATGGCTACACTTCATACAAATACTTCCAGTAACAACTTCCTGACACTTAAATCTATACTCGATGTTAAGAAATTTCTCTTCTTCAGAAACGCTTTCCTTGCTATTGCCAGTCTACATTTTATATCCTCTCTACTTCGACCATCATCAGTTATTTTGCTCCCCAAATAGCAAAACTCCTTTACTACTTTAAGTGTCTCATTTTCTAATCTAATACGCTCAGCATCACCCGTCTTAATTCGACTACATTCCATTATCCTCGTTTTGCTTTTGTTGATGTTCATCTTATATCCTCCTTTCAAGACACTGTCCATTCCGTTCAACTGCTATTCCAAGTTCTTTGCTGTCTCTGACAGAATTACAATGTCATCGGCTAATCTCAAAGTTTTTATTTCTTCTCCATGGATTTTAATACCTACTCCGAATTTTTCTTTTGTTTCCTTTACTACTTGCTCAATATACAGATTGAATAACATCAGGGAGAGCCTACAACCCTGTCTCACTCCCTTCCCAACCACTGCTTCCCTTTCGTCCCCCTCGACTATTATAGCTGCCATCTGGTTTCTGTAGAAATTGTAAATAGCCTTTCGCTCCCTGTATTTTACCCCTGCCACCTGTAGAAGTTGAAAGAGAGTATTCCAGTCAACATTGGCAAAAGCTTTCTCTAAGTCTACAAATGCTAGAAACGTAGATTTGCCTTTCTTTAATCTTTCATCTAAGATAAGTCGTAGGGTCAGTATTGCCTCACGTGTTCCAACAGGTCTACGGAATCCAAACTGATCTTCCCCGAGGTCGGCTTCTACCAGTTTTTCCATTCGTCTGTAAAGAATTCGCGTTAGTATTTGCAGCTGTGACTTATTACACTGATAGTTCGGTAATTTTCACATCTGTCAACACCTTCTTTCTTTGGGATTGGAATTATTATATTCTTCTTAAAGTCTGAGGGTATTTAGCCTGGCCGGCCGCGGTGGTCTAGCGGTTCTAGGCGCTCAGTCCGGAACCGCGCGACTGCTACGGTCGCAGGTTCGAATCCTGCCTCGGGCATGGATGTGTGCGATGTCCTTAGGTTAGTTAGGTTTAAGTAGTTCTAAGTTGTAGGGGACTGATGACCACAGATGTTAAGTCCCATAGTGCTCAGAGCCATTTTTTTTTTATTTCCCATGTCTCATACATCTTGCTCACTAGATCGTAGTGTTTTCTCAGGACTGGCTCTTCCAAGGCCGTCAGTAGTTCTAATGGAATGTTGTCTATTCCTTGTTTTGACTCAGGTCATTCAGTGCTCTGTCAAACTCTTCACGCAGTATTGTATCTCCCATTTCATTTTCATGTACATGCTCTTCCATTTCCATAATATTGTCCTCAAGTACATCGCCCTTGTATAGACGCTCTATATACCCCTTCCACCTTTTCGCTTTCCCTTCTTTGCTTAGAACTGGGTTTCCATCTGAGCTCTTGATATTCATAGAAATGGCTCCCTTTTCTCCAAAGTTCTCTTAAATTTTCCTGTAGGCATTATCTATCTTGCCTCTAGTGAGATAAGCCTCTACATCCTTACATTTTTCCTCTAGCCATCCCTGCTTAGCAATTTTGCACTTCCTGTCGATCTCATTTTTGAGACGTTTGTATTCCTTTTGCCTGCTTCATTTTCTGCATTTTTATATTTTCTAAGTGTGATTATTCCCAATGAAGAAGGCAGAAGTCATGAAGGACATGGTGAATTCTCTTGTGATTTATGTTAGTGTCCGAATATGACAACATGTTGCGTACTCTTACCAGATGATGCGACTAAGAGTATGAACGAGCACTGTCTTACATATGTTGTGTAAGTAGGCTGTTTAGGTTTTTTTATTGGTAACGTCACCTCTGTATGAAAATCACTGGCTGTCCTGTGTGCAGTCTGTGGCTGCTTTGCATTGTTGTAATACTCGCCATTGTAGTGTTAGGCAGCTCGCTCTGAACAGCGCGTAGCGTTGCGCAGTTGGAGGTGAGCCGCCAGCAGTGGTGGATGTGGGGAGAGAGATGGCGGAGTTTTGAAATTTGTCATGAACTGCTATATTTATAAATGATGATGTCAAGGTAAATACATTGTTTGTTCTCTATTAATATCTTTCATTTGCTAACTATCCCTATGAGTAGTTAGTGCCTTCCATAGTTTGAATCTTTTATTTAGCTAGCAGTAGTGGCGCTTGCTGTATTGCAGTAGTGGGAGTAACGAAGATTTTTGTGAGGTAAGTGATTTAGTGATTTGTGAAAGGTATAGTTTAATGTTGCTCAGGGCCATTCTTTTGTAGGGAATTCTGAAAGTCAGATTGCGTTGCGCTAAAAAATATTGTGCGTCAGTTTAAGCACAGTCGTGTCAAATTGTTCAAAGGGGACGTTTCATATGTCGACCCTTAGCCGAGGATACCTCACTGGAATCTTCTGATTTTTTTCTTGTAGTTTGTGTAATTAGTGTAGCTTTTGTTTATTGGCAGCGCGTAATTATAGAGAGAATTTCCATTGTAGTTGTAGTTTTTCGTTGTTGTACAGTAAAACAGTAGTGGCATGCATTTAGATTTGCACCAAGTATTTCGCAGCTGCAATTAACTAGATATTATTTTCAGTGTTATGTTAATGTGTTCTCTTATTTTTGCTCTTCAAATTGTTGTGTTTTTCTGTGTTGTCGTGTGAAATACTGTGACAATAATGGCGTGTGAAAAACGTAATACTAGGCTCCAAAGTAAACTGCGAAATGACAGTGAAAACGAAAGCAGTGTGTTAGCGCCACCGAGTAATGAATTAACTGATGTTCAAAGTAATAATTTGGTAATTGTGCATAGGGAAATGGAGCGGGCGGCAAACAATGGCGTAGACAGTGAAACAATTAGTGAGCAGGGAAGCATTATCGATCGGTCGGTCGGCAACAGCTCGCCTCAGGAATCCGAAATGACAGGACACAATTTCGCAAATACTGTAGATTCAGGTTCTGGGTCATCACCGTTTTCTCAAGTGAGACAAGACACATTTTCTGCTTGTCAAAATGTGAATGTTGCCGCTGAAAATGCACTGCCAAAAAGCATAGAGAAACAGATTCCAGACACTAATACATTATTATTGCAATTAATGCAACAAATGGAACAAAATCAGAGACAAATGGGACAAAATCTTAAAAAGTTAGACACAGTGGAACAAAATCTTAAATAGTTAGACACAGTGGAACAAAATCTTCAAAAGTTAGACACAATGGAACAACACCAGAGACAAACACAGCAACAATTAGACGCAATGGGACAAAAGCTTCAGAAGTTAGACTCAGTGGAATATAAGCTTGAACAAACACGTGAAGATTTAACTACTGAGTTACATAACATCGAATCGAAATGTCAAAAAGTCTGTAATGACGTAAAAACACAAATTTGTGAGCATTTTCAACCTATTTTTTCGCGGCATGAAAATGCATTACAGAATCACGAAGCAGCCGTAAAAGAACTGCAAACCATTGTTCATGAAAATCACGACACCTTGCAAGCTAAAATTGAATCAGTTGCATCTACCGATTCGGTTACGCAACTTGCAAAAACTCAGGAAAATTTAAAGGACACAGTAAATACTCTGAAATTTGGTTCAGAAAAACACACTGAGGAAATAAGTACACTATCGGAGAAAGTAGCCTAACTTTCGGATCAGGTCACTAACTTATCTTCAAAGGTAGATGATGATCTGAATGACACAAGACCTGTAGCCTTCACTGACACAGAAGAGTATGAACAAATTAGAAAATTCAAACAAAATCAAAATCAAATCAATACACAGTACAAAAGAGAAATCCGGGAAGTACAAGATCAGTTGGCACAAGTAATACAAAAATTTCATATTTCAGAGGACACTCGCGCTCCAACACGGGAAGAGGGACTTAGAAATACGGAACACCCACAAGAGAATAACACAGGACACTTCGGAAATTATGAAAGAAATTGGCAAGGTCACCGAATTTTGAGATGGAACCGCGGACACGACGTAACAATGACCGATATGCTACTCGCCGACACGATGATTTTGACTATAAGCTGTTCATTACTACACGTAAATTCAAAACGTTTAAGAATTCTGCCAACGACATTCATCCACAAGCGTGGCTCCATCAATTCTCTCATTGTTTTCCTCCCAACTGGTCATTGGAGCACAGGTTAGAATTTATGTGTGGCTACTTGGAGAATGAACCAGCTGTAAGAATGCGATCGGTCATTCACGATTGTCACAGTGAAGGAGAATTTTACCATGCCTTCCTCTCAGCATATTGGTCTCAAGCTACACAAGACCGAGTAAAACATAGCATCATAATGATGAAACATTTCGAACAATCTGAATTCTCCAGTCTTGTGAAATATTTTGAAGACATGTTGCACAAGAATCAGTACCTGTCAAACCCATACAGCCCCTCAGAACTCATCCGCATTTGCTTAATCAAATTACGTGAACATTTACGACATATTATTTTGGCAGGACGTTGCAAAGACGACATTGAAGCTTTTCAGGGACTGTTACAAGAACTGGAAATTGACACTAACAATCGCGGAAAGCAGGAGCACAACAATTACAGATCACATCCGTCGCAATTCCGCGATGAAAGAAATAATAACTGGACGCGACAAGGCTATTCTCACAACACAAATCGTGACCGAAACAGACACCACCCGTATAACAACCGTTGGCAGAGTAGTGGCTCTGAGCACTATGGGACTCAACTGTTGAGGTCATTAGTCCCCTAGAACTTAGAACTAGTTAAACCTAACTAACCTAAGGACATCACAAACATCCATGCCCGAAGCAGGATTCGAACCTGCGACCGTAGCGGGCAGAGTAGTAATAATTACAGGGAAAGATCACCTCTCCGTGGTAATGACTATCACAGAGACAATCAGAGAAACAGACAATATGGGAACCATAACAATTATTATTACGAGAGACAGAATAACTTTAGACGCAACGGTCCAGCGCGCAGTTACGATTCAGGGAGAAATTCTCCACCACGTGACCGACAAGAAAGAAACTACAGGAACTACCGACATGACGACAGACGATGTGATCGTAACGACAGACCTGAATTGCATCAGAACTGGCGGGATTTAAATAGGGCAGGGCCCTCTCGTCACGGTGAATTTGTAGAAGTTAGGTCTCCAAATCCCAATAACGGCGCGCGCCAACAAAGAGACAGACAATAACTCGCACAGCAGGCAGCCGCGTGCGCCAGCTGGCTCAGGGAAAAATAACATTGACGCTAACCTTGAGAAAAGATTTAGCATTCCTTACCGACGTATAAAACATGACAATTGCTTTTCAGTAGAAAGTCTGCGTACTAGGAAGAGTAAAGGTTTACACCACATTTCACATGTAAAACCGTTTATTAAAAGATAATCTGTTTTTTAACTTAGTCTTTGCCATAAAACTTTTCACTTCACGCTACTAGTACAATTTGTCACACTGAGAAACTGTTAACATGCAATAATGTTTTGAAGTTAACTACCCAACTTAGAACCTAGGAAACATTTTTAAACAGAAATTACTAATGCATTGTTATTGTGAACAGACGACACAGTGTTATTGTGTGTGTACATTCTTGCTTGTTAGTTGCACGATTACGTAACGACTATAAGGCTTACATACTTAGAACATGTACCGGTACTGCTAATGAGATTTTAATGCAACGTTTTGCTTTACTTGAAAACACATTCTGGATTTAAAGTACTTTTAGTGAGATACCAGATGACATAGTGGTTAGTTTATGTGACACTACTCGATTTTATCACGACGCTACTAATGAGTGACAATTTACAATGTTGCTTTTGCGGTGTATCTGTTTTATATCTGCACAGTTTTCTGAATTCTTCTGGAAAGAGAAACATGTTTTAGTAGTAACTTTTGTGGTATAGCAACAATGAGACAGCCTTTTTCGTGGCACAACAATACGTTACAGTACAGTACTTTCTTCATCACAACAATAAGCGTAATAACTACGATATCTATACACAAAGCATTTCACTTTTGTTTATCATGAGGTAAGTACATTGACTTCTGCAGAACTTAGCTTTCGGAGGACGATAACTACGAGACTTCTACAGAGATTATCTTACAACATGACGCACAGTTTAACGCTACAGTACACGTATTTGAGTGATTAATTTTGTACTTAAAACATTTATTTTTAAAGATATTTGAAGTACAATGATACAAAGGTATTCCGTGATACATTTCATTCCATTGCTGTAATCTGTAACACCTGAGGGTATTATTCATTTATCCTCAGGGGGGTACACGCTTACTTTGTGTACCATGTGTTTGGCAAGCACAAGGAGCCCTAGCTAATATGGTATTTGCTTATACAAATTTACACATCGTTACCATATTTCTCTAACACACAAATTACACAGCTATCTGATCATTTAACTGAGAGATAAACATTTTTTTTACTACATCAGTGACACATGTTTACGCAATTACACAGTTGGATACCTTCACACTTATGAAATTGTATTTTGTCTGTACTTTGTGAACTGTTCGTATTTTTTCGGAACCATTGTGATACTATGAGAGCTTTGAATAATGTATTTGGTAAGGGAGCATGATTTTAAAGTACGTTTGAGGTAGATGACACTATTGAAATGAGCAGAGAATTTTTTTTAGGTTTTGAAATTATTGCAGAAAGCTACGACGTTTTTGAGATTTGACTGAGGTGTTATGATGTTGTTATTACGATGACTATGTGTATTATGCTGTTGCGGTATGTTTATGATCAATAAGCTGATGCTATGTGAGTTATTTGAGTATGCTATCTGTTATCATGAAATATTGAAGAAGTGTCGACGAATAAGGTAAGGAATAATGAGTAGTGGTTAGGGACTCTGGTTTGTGAAAAAGGTTGTTGGAAACCAAGAATCGTACTTTTAAGAGTTATGAAATGTATGTAAATTCGTGAATGTATTACAATGCCGATGAAAATTTTTTGGACACTGTTATATCAATAGGATTTTGTTTCTACATATTTGTAACGCAAATTCTTGACCTGTGAAATTTTTTATATGAGACTGTCACTGTAGCGGAAACTGGTGTCGTAAATATTTCGGTAAGAAAGTTAAGTGACCACCTGCACGTAATGCGTTGTGGGCACCCAGCTTGGCGACAGTCGGCCGAAAAAAAAGAAAAAAAAAAGCCATTAGCGTGTGCCTTTCAGCGGCACAGGTAGAAAAAAAAGGGAGGCCATTATCCTCGCTATTGACGTTCCTTTGTAGAAACGACACGGTCGAACTTGAAAACATATGATTACACTGTGGGGCTCTTAATTTATGATATTTACTAAATTGCCTAATGAAATGACGAGGAACATTTTTACATCTATTGTCTTGCTAGTTGAGAGAAATGCCATATGGCTTGCTTTATGTATATATTTGCTCATTTCGTTTAATATCTAGTTTCTAGCTGCACTGCAGCATTGGTTAAAATAAAATTTTATAGATGTACTAATATAAATATTTTCTGTCTACAGATCGAGTAAATAATATTTTTTTTAAAAAAATGAGGGAGCACAAAAAGACATTTACCTTCACAGGAACCGCAATCATAGTTTTCTTTTCAAGTTCTTGGTAATTTCTTTTGTAGAATAAATCGTGATGCATCACTCTAGTGTTAAGATGTGACATAGGTATTAGACATGGCCATTTTTAGTGTAATATTTTTTCTGCTTGAGGTCTAGGTTTAAATTTTATTTGCTGCTGCTGTTTGCCAGGCATAGTGTTACTGAATTTAACTGTGTATTACTCTGTTAAGCTAGTTTTACTACTGATTTATTTTTCTTGTTTGCTGCACAGTGCCTTATATTAGTTGTAATATTGCAATTGCTTTGCCAATTTGAATTTTTTGTCATTGATGTTTGTGTTAATTGTTTTGTGCTGCTGCATTGCCTCGTCCCTTAGTTTAGAATCTGAGCTCAGTAGATTTAAGTTAGCTGAAGAGGGGGTAGACTATATAAGAGAATGAGTTGCGATGAATTGGAAGAAATGCATTGAGAAGTCATACGAAAAAAGTACAGAAAATAGGTATAGATAGGACTTTTTGGAAATAATGAGGAACGAAGGGAGATCTCCGAGAAGTAAAGAAAGTTTTGTTTGCAAAATACTGCAGTAAAAGAAACCCTGTCCTTTCCTTGTGTTATCCCACTATGTGTTTGTGTTCCCTTGTGTATTTATGTTTTTCCTGTATTTATATGTTTATCTGATAAGACTTATATTGTAGAATTTTTCTAATACTAAGGTACATTCACTATGATGAGGAACACTGTTATCCTCAAATATAATTGGCATTAATAATATGTTATTTACCTTGTAAATATGCTTAGACATTATTTATTCTGTTTTGTTTTAATGCTCATGTGTGAAGTTGATGTTTCAAAATTTATTCTGATCTTTTATGTGTCTACTTATCTCATAATTCCTGTAACATTGATGTATATGTTTATTTCTATTCTGTTGTCAAGCCTGTACTACAAATGTTATCTGTATTGTTATGTTCTTTAATGATGTATTTTGTACCTTTGTAATTGTATTCTTATGTTATAAAATTGTAATTGACACCAGTTCATCAAATTAAGTAACTTGTAAGTTACATTTCACTGCACACGTTTCTGTTGGTCATAGTATATGGACAATATGTGAGAAGTAGGGACTGTTAGTGTTTGTGCATGTGTTAATAATTCAGCAAGGGACTGGTTAACAGCATTGCTGGTTCTCAGGACAATTCAAAAACTTTGTGAGTGCACAAGTGGTGGTTATGGACTTGCTCTATTATCCGCAAGACTCTTCAATGGTGATTGTGCACCTGCATAGTCACAACAGATGGCTGCTGGCCATCTCTACAAGGACTACAGTGGGTCTGCATCTTTGGTGACCCACCAGTACCATTATCTCTACAAGGACTACAGTGGGTCTGCATCTTTGATGATCCATCAATACCATTATTTCTACAAGGACTGCACTGGGTCTGCACCTCTGGTGGCCCACCAGTACCGTAATCTCTACCAGGACTACAGTGGGTCTGCTCTGTGATGACCTACCCACCAATACTCTTCAAAACTTCGACTGACTCCGCTGTGGGTTTGCTCTGTTGTGGCCCATGACCTGCCTGCATGTCAAGAGTCAGCACTGTTCTTCCGTTGGAATGACAACACTACTTCTTCAAGACTGCATGGAAATCCACTACTTTCGTGTGCATTTTCTTTTACTGCTCAGACTTTGAGAAAAACACTGATATTTTACTGTGATGAACGATTAGGACTGTCTTTATGGACTGTGAGAAAGTTTAGCTTTTGACCAACATTGTATCAATAAGTGTGTGCATTTGATTTCTTTGTTATTGTAATTATGAAAAATTTTTTCAAATCTGTATTGGCCACTGCCCAAACCAATTTGTAAATTTTTTTTTGTGGGGAGCGTGGGGGCTATGTAAGTAGGCTGTTTAGGTTTTTTTATTGGTAACGTCACCTCTGTATGAAAATCACTGACTGTCCTGTGTGCAGTCTGTGGCTGCTTTGCATTGTTGTAATACTCGCCATTGTAGTGTTAGGCAGCTCGCTCTGAACAGCGCGTAGCGTTGCGCAGTTGGAGGTGAGCCGCCAGCAGTGGTGGATGTGGGGAGAGAGATGGCGGAGTTTTGAAATTTGTCATGAACTGCTATATTTATAAATGATGATATCAAGGTAAATACATTGTTTGTTCTCTATTAATATCTTTCATTTGCTAACTATCCCTATGAGTAGTTAGTGCCTTCCATAGTTTGAATCTTTTATTTAGCTAGCAGTAGTGGCGCTTGCTGTATTGCAGTAGTGGGAGTAACGAAGATTTTTGTGAGGTAAGTGATTTAGTGATTTGTGAAAGGTATAGTTTAATGTTACTCAGGGCCATTCTTTTGTAGGGAATTCTGAAAGTCAGATTGCGTTGCGCTAAAAAATATTGTGCGTCAGTTTAAGCACAGTCGTGTCAAATTGTTCAAAGGGGACGTTTCAGTTGACATTTGAGGTTCGTGTTAAAAGTTAGGCAGGTGTAACTGGTTTATGTTGTTCCTAAATAAAGCAGCAGTAATTTCTTATTAGAAAAGTTTGTTTCAACCTTCTCATCTACTAGGTACTAAATACTAAGTGCTAAATACTAAATACTAAGTGCGCACTCGTGCCCGATTTTCCCTCACCCACGACACACGGCCACAGGGACGTTATGCTCTCAGCAACGCTGTACGAATTCTTACACTATGTGTTTGTTGCTCGTTTCTGTCGGCATTATTATTAATATAGCACTGATAGATTTTGCGAATTTCTATAATAACGCAATATTTCAAACCAATGCCAATGTTATGAATAAAAATTACTCTGTTTTTTTTTTAAGAAACCGTAAATTTTAGCGCTGCTGCAATGGCCAATTGATATTTCTTTTTTTAACTAGTTATTAATGAAAATAAGAAATGGCACCTATTATATCCGAGAACAGATAAAAACCGAAAAATACAAGTCATTAAAACTAGAATTATCTCGCCGGTCAGTCAGTTACATAGGCACACGCACAGGGGTTCTTTCAACTGAAATGACAAACAGTGTCGAAAACAGCATGGAAACAGATGTAAGATTGACAGTGTCCTCAAAACCTTTATAAAGCTAACCTCGTAATTTTTTTAAGGCACAATGAATTCCTGAAACCTTGCATTTCTTTAACACTAGTGAAATTAGGGAAGTGGACTGCCTCTACCCGAATGTGTCTCTTCTACAATGCGATTGTCTTTTTAAACGCATCCTCATCAAATCAGAAAGACTTAACCTTGCAACATCTTACTGTGGGCAGCGTGCAGTCAAGTCCACTTAAATGCGAAGTCTGCAATCCGTTCCAGATAGTCTAATTTTTTTTCCTGCACTCTTTTTTCCTTCATAAACAACGAGTTTTAAATCGAAAAACCGTTCCAGGTATTCCCTTTGACTTAAACAATATACTTTGCAGTAATATATGAAGTCTCCATACTGTTTGATCAGTTTATAAACGACAATGGAATAATGTCTAAGACTCAGAAATTTTACTGTTCGTACCACCAATTTCTTCACGTGCTCTAGATCTGCAAATTTAACACACAGTGCTTTTTAATGTACAGAACAATGAATCCCTTCTGCCGATCGTATTAATTCTTTGCTCTTTCATTGTCAATTAATCTTTAAATTTTTTCTGCATGACGCTGTAAAGTCGTTTCATAGCAAATATGCTGCACCTCTCGCTTGTGCGAACTAAGGCTTCTCACCCTCTCTTCTGTCATTCCCACGTATTTTAAACAATTGCCTCTTCCTGTGCAAACAGCCACTGGACCCGTGAACGTCCTTCATGTCACGAGCAAACAGTGAAGGGTAAACAGCGCTGACAGCACGATTCTGCCGAAATCAGAGAGTCGCTACGACCGAAAAAACCCGCAACGCCATGCTAAACGAAATGTCGCTCTGTTCCGTGTACGTCCGAGAAGGACCGAGCAAAGCTGAGTACAGAGCATGCCTTAGCCTGCCCACCACCCGCACACGCTGCACCCGTGAAGTCTGGCACGCCGTGGCTGGTCCTGAAGTAAAGCAACTTATGAAAAAGAGGAATTTGTGACCATCTAATACAAAAAATTTAAGCGTTAGGAAGCCTTTTCCTGAAGTTATTTCTCTAGAGTGCAACCTTATACGGAAGAGAAACGTGGACTATACGAACTTCAGAAAGAACATTATAGAAGCTTTTGAAATGTGATGGTATAGAAGCATGATGAAGATTAGGGGTGAAGATAGAACAACAAATGAGAAGGTATTGAATCGAAATGGAGAAAAAAGGTATTTATTATACAATTTGACTAAAAGAAGGGATCGGTTGGTAGGTCATATCCTAAGGCATCAAGGGATCGTTGCTTTGGTAATGAAAGGAAATGTGGAGGTCGTAACTTATAGCAGGAAACCAAGACTTTGATGCTTTAAGCGGGTTCAAATAGATGTAGGTTGCTGTAGTTACACAGAGACGAAGAGGCTTGCACAGAATAGAGCAGCGTGTGTAGCTACATCAAACCTGTCTTCGAATTGATGACCAAGACAATCCATTGCACTGATGAAATAAAAGTTTTCCATGTTCGTAAAGTCACCATTAGCATTGTGCGGTTGTGGTAGCCTATGATACAAGAATTGTTCGTTTCCAGACGTTCGTTCCGAGCGGAACCTAGCACGCATAACCCCAGTCAGCGCAAAATGCAGGTGTAAATTGAGAAGTCCATCTGTCTAGGTACAATCTAAACTAGTTTTCTAGCAGGTATTCTTGCCATGGTCGTCTGTCAAGACACGAAGGTATTAAAGACATTAGCAGCCAGAGGAAATTGATTTATACCAATGGGGCAAGATGAAAATTTGTGCCCGTCTATTAGACAGATGTGCTGACACTACGTTATCCTGACACGGCCGCAAGGTCTATCCTTACACGTCTCTTATCGGACTCAAATTCTCTAGTCATACCACACAATACTGATGCCGTTCCCTGCTCATTAGTCTCATTACTCGCGGCGTCGCGCCGATTCTCGTAAGAGATCGAGTTTGTTGTGCATCTAGACTGGCCATTATCGACTTATATATATGTGGTGTCTGTTCTTTTGGACACGTTCGAAAGAAAGGACACACAAAAGTTTCTGGATCCTGAGTTCGGCACGTTACTGCTTCAGTTCTGAATGAAAATAATAATGACGGCTGAATTCTTTCAGTATAAGGTGTCGTCGTCGTTCTGCCGATGACCTTGTCACAAAACGCTGAGAAACGGGTAGGCTTTCACGGCATTCTCTGGCCTTGGGTTCTGAAAGTGTCTTAAAGGTGGAAGAAACAGCAGTGACTAACAGTATGAGGATTCATAAGGCAATGGAAGTCATGATTGAAAGACATACTGTATGTATCTACAGAAAATGTGGTTTGTACTTAAAAAAGTGTCATGATCTGACAAAAAGCTTTTCAGGTTAGTTCCATATCCGGATACCCAGTATGGAGAGTGAGGAGGGAGGGGGGGATGGGTGGGAATGTCCTGGCAAGAGGGATATGGCCATGAGAAAAATATTAAGTAAACTACGAAACAATTACGGAGCGGGGGAATTGCACGAGTCTCAATGGGGTAGTAAAGTTGAAAAATCTGAAAAAGGAAATCCAAAGGCGCAGTCTAGATATAGTATAGGAGTGAATGAAATGAAATGAAAAGTATGTAAGAATTTCTACTGTATTGGGTAACTCCAGCAGTTTCAGAAAATTCCATGAAGACAGTTGAATTCGTTATCCACAGGTAACACGGCAAAGAATAAGTTACTGACCAGTCCTGTCACATGACTTTTCTCATTTTCTTATCAAAATTGAGAACAAATCGACGCCAACAACCATAGTTCAAGTATACTTATCGACAACAAACAAGAAGAAGCGTGTATGAAGAGCACTGAAAGATTAATCCATCATATAAAGAGAAATGACAAACTACAGTTCAACAGGGAATTGAAACGCCATACTAAACAAACTATTCAACATCTTTGACTAATGCGAGACGTCCTAAATTCTATGAAAAATTGGTATAAGCCGTAGTCAAAGATGTGCGGTATGATATAATACGTGCAAGAACCAAAAGAGAACAATATAATACGAACAGACAAGAATTTTGATTAAAAATGACTTATGGAAAGGCTACAACGTTAGTAACAACTGTTGAACCAGTACGTTGAAGAAGAAATGACTGAAATAAAAGAAAGACTTGTGATTGGGAGCACTTTCTTTTTAATGAAGTGTACATCAAATTAGCAAGGAGCGAGGCGGCGCAGCGGATAGCACACTGAACTCACATTTGGGAGGACGACGGTTCAAACCCATGTTCGGTCATCCTGATTTAGTTTTTCGGTGATTTTCCTAAATCGCTTCAGGCAAATGGCGGGATGGTTCCATTGAAAGGGCACGGCCGACTTCTTTCCCCATCCTCCCCTAATTAGATGGGCCCCGTGACCTCGCTGTTTGGTCCGCTCCCCAAATCAATCAGCCAAACAAACAAATCAGCGTCTTACAATTGTTAAATTGTAATGTCTTTTTAATTATTTCGTTTATCGTACGTTATTACCCGAGGGTAAAGGTGGGAAACAACTGAATACAAGTGGCGGCTCGTGGGTGGGAAGTTAGGGGAAGACTTAGCGGGGAACGAAAAATATGCCTGTATTACACAAGTTTATCTTAATAATCGAACTCACCTATTTCTTGTACAACAAATGAATCCTTCGATCCTTTAAGATAGCAGACTTGTCTGTGATGTCTTTATAGAAGGTTGTATTTTTATTAACTGTACTACAAATTCTCTCTGAATTGAAATATCGGCCAAAGAAGGAAGTCTCTCTCCTGAAATTTCGTTCCTCACGTATGTTTTGATACGCTTCAGGCAAGAAAAACTTCGTTCCACAGATGCTGTAAGTACTAGAAGAGATGACCAGAATAAGGAAGAACAGTTGCAGGCTATTGTGGCCCAGCGGTTCTAGCCATTTCAGTCCGGAACCGCGCTGCTGCTACGGTCGCAGGTTCGAATCCTGCCTCGGGCATGGATGTGTGTGATGTCCTTAGGTTAGTTACGTTTAAGTAGTTCTCAGTTCTAGGGGACTGATGACCTCAGATGTTAAGTACCATAGTGCTCAGAGCCATCTGAACTCATTTTTGAAGAACGGTTCACAGGTATCCGTAAAAATGTCCTTACGCTCATTAAGCATTCCTACCATATTCTCGGTGAAAATGTTTCTATATATCTCATCATATAAAATAGAAAGCTCGTTTTTCAAGAGTTGTGTTTTGGAGAACACAGGCCCAAAGTTTTTGTAAGTTTTCAAGTTGACTAGAAGGAAACCATGTGTGGTATTCTTTAAATTTTGTGGTATGTGTTCTTGCAGTCCTTTAAATAACGTTGCGTTACTTATTCCCAGCCTACTGTCAAAGTAACCATATAATGGCTTACCATGTCCTTTATTCGATACTGATAAGGAAGATAGATTTTCGGTTACCCCAAAGATGACGCGTTGAACTGTAGAAAGGCACGATTAGAAAACGCACAAGCTTTCTGCCACAACCTTCTTCAGAAAAGAAAAAACACACACACATCATCCCGCAAGCAAGCAGATCTCACGGCCGTCACCGGCAGCTCGGTCAGTGAAGCTGCGGCCGAAAGAGATCATTGTGTGTTTTCTTTTCTGAAGAAGGGTGTGGCCGAAAGCTTGTGTGTAAGTGTCTTTTACTTATGTCTATTTGCAACTTAATGTTCCACCCTTACGGTGGAGCTTCCATTGTTTGATAAAGACTTAAATTACGCTAAGGTGACAAAAGTCGTGGGATAGCGATATCCATATGTACAGATTGCGGTATCACAGCGTACACGAGGTATAAAACGGCAGTGCAGGGGCCGAGCTGTCATTTATGCTCAGGCGAGTGATATGAAAAGGTCTCCGAAGTGATTATAGGCGCACGACGGGAATTAACAAACTTTGAACGCGGAATGGTAGTTGGAGCTGGACGAATGGGATAGTCCATTTCAGAAATCGTTAGGGAATTAAATATCTCGAGATCCACAGTGTGAAATGTGTGCCAGGGATACCAAATTTCAGCATTACCTCGAAATGATAAAGCCAGGTATGCACACAGTTCTTGCTGGAAACCTGACTGGTTGGCTTTATACACAGCATTTTAGGGGTAACTAGAAACTTCGTCTTCGCTTTATTTCATAATTTTGCGACTTCCTTTTCGGTATAAAACGAGGGATATTCGGAAAGTAAGTTCCAGTCGCTCAAGAAATGGCAACCACTGTGAAAATCTAATAAGCTTTTGCACATATGTGTTGGAAATGTGTCTAGTATGCCACTCACTTACATCAGTTCCCTCTTTTCAGTTCTGAGCGCATGGTGAGCGCATAAAGATGAGCAGAAAATAGTGTCTCCCGCCAAGTTTGAGATCATGATGAGAGATTTCGCCTTATGTTACGCAGCCCACATTACAGAACAGTCATTACGGTTCATACTTCTTGACAATTCTCGGTCGCAATCTGCAGGGGCAATGAAAGTATTCCTGCAGCGTTTTCGATGGAAAGTGTTTGATCACCCGCACTACAGCCTGTAATTGGCTTCCTCTGTGTTTCATCTCTGCTCACATTAACTAATGGATATGAAGACAACAATTTGGCACAGACAACGAGCTATAGATGAGCGTAGAGAATTGGCGGGAAGCACAGGTGGCTGCCTTCTATAACGAGGGTATTGGAAAGTTGTTACAACGCTACGACAAATGTCTAAGTCGGAGTGATGAGCCGGAAGCTGTAGCTAACTGTTGCAGATAAAATATTTCTGATTTTCAAAGTGGTTTCCATTTCGCGACCGATCGGAAGTTACTTTCTGGACAACCCACGTATCATAAATCTAAAGAAGCAGGTTGAAGAAGCCTGTAAATACGAAATAATCAGCCCACTTGCAATTACGAGGGCTCAGCCTTGTAGATGTCCCCTGCTAGCGGTGCACTGACCCACGAGCCGTCCTAAACCTTTCAAATAGGTTTTCTTTCACACTTCTTTCTCGTTGGTTAACCGTAAGCGTTTCCTCCCTCCTTCATTCATCCAAAAAACTTACAGTTTCATCTATTTCACTGAAAGCTATTACTATACTTGTTTTCTTTGGGCTTGGAGGGTACTTAATTTTTGTTCTCTACTTTATTAGAGCAATAATCATCGTTCCAAACACAATTCACAGAATCATCCGACTAATTTCCTGTTTCTTACAACATTTCCACAATTTATAGCGAAATGTCGACATCATTCAAATGAATGTCCAAGAAATTAACTAATAAATAACACAGAGTTAAGTCTTCACGAGAAGTAAGTGATTTCGTTTGCTTACCACGTTCTTCATATGTCATCTTCGCAAGGTTAAAATCATTAATGGATTCCACATTACTATGAAACTCTGGACCCTGCAAAAAGACAGCTGCTGTCAGTAAGCATATACGAAGAAATCGAGAAGAAAATTGATTCAGTTTTTTTCCATTGTTAACACTCAGTGATACCACAGAGGCAACTGTTAATTATTATGGATATTACTGTGAACAACTATGTCAGAGAAACTATCAACGGATACTGAATTTCGCAGTACAAATTACGACGATGTTGTGCCATGTGATCTGTTTACTGATGTAGCGACACCTAACTGCTCTTCTGTCGCCTGTTACGGGGGGTGTGCACACTTCACCAGCACCTCGAGACCTATCATCTTGGGAATTTTCAACATTTTGAAAAAATGCTTCGTTGTGTCCTAGCAAGTAAATCTTCGACATTGTGTTTCGTTTGGTGTATTATTTCTCAATAAAAAGTTTGAGGGCAGGGTTAGAGATGTTGGATTGGCTGTTCGCTTGTAAGTTTGAAGTAGAACGTCAGGTTTGAGCGGCAACTGTCTGGTATAGAAGAAGTTCAATATTCATTTGCTGTGCTACTACAGATCCATAGCGAGGAATTTTCGAGCCGTGTTGGTATGCAACTGGTTGATTTGAAGAAGCGGGACGGGGCACTAAATCAGGTTTTGGTTGAAAATAAGGTAACGTGGGTTAACATGGAAGCAAAACTCAAATGGTTCAAATGGCTCTGAGCACTATGGGACTCAACTGCTGAGGTCATTAGTCCCCTAGAACTTAGAAATAGTTAAACCTAACTAACCTAAGGACATCACAAACATCCATGCCCGAGGCAGGATTCGAACCTGCGACCGTAGCGGTCTTGCGGTTCCAGACTGCAGCGCCTTTAACCGCACGGCCACTTCGGCCGGCAGCAAAACTCAGCGTGATAGGTGTGAAGTTCAAAGGAATTGACGAGCAAGTAGTAAATGTCGTTTGCCAACTTGAGGATTAACAAAATAAGCGCGAAACACTGAATGAATCAGTAGGAGAGTACAGTACGGTCATACCTGGTCGCAATTTCGGTTTGAGTCAGCAACGGAAAATTTAGAAGAATGTGAGACAGCAATTGAGAACAAAGTTTCTGTGCAATACGCGGACTTCGAGTTGAAATTACATTCTAAAATACGTAATACGGTTTTCAGTGTAGTGCCCATCGAGTGAGTTTCTGAGTCTTACACAAAATAACAGCTTCCGTGTGAAGCGCAGATCGGAGGAACAGTTCGGGCGACCGCTCCGGGCTGGAACAACACAGAGAACAGCAGACCGTCAGAAGGATTAGGCTCACCTTTGGCATCTCCAGCAGCTACGCTGGTAGGAATAGCTACTGGGGCAGACCTACCAAATAATACAAGATCGTTCGGTGTCACCACTACTGTTCCGGTGGGAAGAATGATTTGGAGTTCCCTTAGAGAACAGTTACATCAGTCAGCTCTTGCTACAGACCGCAACTTACACACACTATAACTGGGAGAGCTTTTGTGGAATGAATTTGAGATGCACCCCATGAATTTTCTCCAAACTTTTCGACACCGGTACGAGTCTGGTAACTTACGTCGGACGCTTTCTGACGATGTGACCAGGCTACAGTCCCAGCAACGGTAGTCGCCGCAAGCTTTTTCTCTGCAAAGTTTCCCCAGGACAACATGGAGCCACCCCGGGGTCGAGTCACATTAATGTGACCACCGAGTACGTTCGACATCAAAGCGCGGAAACAGTGCAGTCGCTGTCGTAATGCAGAAATGGAGTGATTTATCTGACGTCCGAAAGGGTATGGTCGTTGGCTTTCTGGTCAACCGTGGAAACATTTCCCAGACTGCTAAGTATGTGAGCTGTTCACGTGCCGCCGTGGTTAAAGTATACGATGTATGGCAAAATGGCGCAATCCAAAATCGGCGCCGAGAGAATTGTGGCCGACCGAAGTGGCCGTGCGGTTCTAGGCGCTGCAGTCTGGAACCGCGAGACCGCTACGGTCGCAGGTTCCAATCCTGCCTCGGGCATGGATGTGTGTGATGTCCTTAGGTTAGGTTTAACTAGTTCTACGTTAGGGGACTAATGACCTCAGGAGTTGAGTCCAATAGTGCTCAGAACCATTTGAACCATTTGAACAACTGTGGTGCACCAGCGGCCATAGGTGACAGGCTGCTGCAGTGATACGTACGGATGAATAGAGTTGCAGCTGTTGAGCAATTGACATCCCGGATTCGCCAAGGGACTGACAACAGGGTCTCCTCAACGATCGTTCAGTGACCAGTACTACGTATGGGCCTCAGCAGCAGGCGCCTTCAGAAAATGGTTCAAATGGCTCGGAGCACTGTGGGACTTAACATCTGAGGTCATCAGTCAAAAATGGTTCAAATGGCTCTGAGCACTATGGGACTCAACTGCTGAGGTCATTAGTCCCCTAGAACTTAGAACTAGTTAAACCTAACTAACCTAAGGACATCACAAACATCCATGTCCGAGGCAGGATTCGAACCTGCGACCGTAGCGATCTTGCGGTTCCAGACTGCAGCGCCTTTAACCGCACGGCCACTTCGGCCGGCGGTCATCAGTCCCCTAGAACTTAGAACTACTTAAACCTAACTAACCTAAGGACATCACACACATCCATGCCCGAGGCAGGATTCGGACCTGCGACCGTAGCAGTCGCGCGGTTCCAGACTGAAGCGCCTAGAACCGCTCGGCGACCGCGGCCGGGTCAGGCGCCTTCTTCGTGCGCCCATGCTGCCTGCTGTTCCTCGGCGAAGAAAGCTGGAATTGGCACGCCAGTACCGCATCTGGACGTCCACTGAATCACGTTTTATGCTCCATCGGACAGGCGGGCCTTGTGGTGTACAGTGTGAAACGTCTGAAACCAAACACACTGCAACAACATTACGGTGTTGGGAATGTTTTCGTGATATTCCCTGGGTAATCTCATTGTGGATGGCACAATGTGTAACATCATAGATTAAGTGTCGACCTGCGACAGCAATCGCACAACTTGCGTACGGGCCGCTAGACGCCGCCGCGAGCGCTAAAAGAGTGCATTGCGGTCGCAGGCGCGCGTGTTGCGTATGGGCCGCGAGGTGCCACCACGAGCGCAACCGTATGTAAGTGCCGACGGAGTTCCGCCAGATCTCATTTTGTTGGCATCTAATTCTTGCCTATTGTCTTATTTGCTTAGTTGCTTTGCTTTTATTCGCTTATGGCTCATGTTATTGTATTCCCTTTCAGCCATTCTGATTGTTTTGATTTACTCCCAATTGAGAAGTGCTGATTTTGGCATTTCACTTTTGCATATTTCTCATTTTGCTACTAATATGACCCTTTGCGTTTTACAGTTGGATTGATTAACATAGTCTCGTGTACTGTTTGTTCATTTCAGCCTGTTCATATGTTGATGTTCTTTAAATACTGTAATAATTATCGGAAGCATTTCTTTCCTTAAACTTGTGTAAAGTATACTCGAGGTAGGATTTGTTCTGTGACATAGGTGTAAGGTTTTGAATATAAATTATATACGAAACTGTGCTTTAAAAGGAATTTATTTTTTCATTTTGTACTACATCAGACGAGAATTTTGTGATATGAGGGAGGAATTTGAGGGGCGAACCCATGTAAATAGTCTTAAGTGATCCCCTTTAAAAATAAAAATTTGTTTGACACTGAAAGACGTGACACTGTAGGCACCGAAAACTTTTATACGTCACAAATGGATGAACACAAGCATGCGTCCTTCCTTGGGGACAGAGTCTACCCTTACATGCACTGCTTTTCCTCGGCACGATGGCAACTACCAGCAGGACAGTGTAATATGTCACACAGTCTGCAGTCTACGAGCGTGTTTCGAAGAGCACCAGGATGATGTTACGTGCTTGCCTGCTCACCAAATTTCCCGCATTTTAACTTAATCGAGAATATCTGTGGGACCACCACGATCGGGCTGTTGGTGCCATGGATCCTCAACCGAGATACCTAGTACAGTTAGTTACGGAAATAACGCACATAGCCGCTGCTGGCCAACGTGGTTTCCCTAGTGTGGTAGCCTTCCAGCCCTGCAGATACCGGCCAGCAACGCCAGGCGCGAGTGTCCGCAACCCGCAGTGTGCCGTATGACGGGCTGGAGAAAAGCATTAGGGGAGAGAGCGGCAGGCCACCATTCTTGCGGAGTTGAAACTTTACGCCTGTGTATTTCAAGACCGATCTGGAAGATTAAGTTAATTACATCTGTCATCTGAGAATAAAGGAACAGAAGAAATTGTCTTCGCGTCCCTACTCCACCTGTCTGTCTAAACGTAAGGGTAATTAACGGTTTAATCCACGTATCTACACGCTATTCTCTGACCGAGCTTATGCTCGAGAGGCCAGTAATTACGACCGTAAGAACTGCGGCGCATATCCTTTTCCAGACGTGGAATTATAAAGTTGTCAAATGTCCTGACAAGAATGCGGGGAAAGGAATCTCTCTATAAGGCGCTCCACGATTGCTCAGCCAGTGTTCTACAACTAAAGAAGGCAATTTGATTATGCTCAGAAACCAAATTCTTGGAAAAGAAAATACCCAACTTCTATCTGCTCTATGTCTATCCCTACCCAGGGAGGAAGTTCTTGCAATCACTCCAATGTAGTGGCTCACTCAGATACTGGTGCCGAGAAAGGCATCCAGAACATTGCAGTTATCAAGCCGATTGTCAACTAGATCCCATCAAGTTCATAAAATATTTTAAATTTTCAGGTTAGCATCCTCGAGTGCTAATTCTGTGATGACAGTGTTGTGCATTGGTGTTAGAGATAAGGGTGAGGCTACGGTAATTTCCTTGCCTAGCGTAATGTGTTCTCTAGTTATAAGTTGTTTTGTGATTTACGTAACTGTGTGTTTATTAATACGTACTCAGAGACAAACACAGGAGAAATTTGGATTTGAAGACACACAGACGAACGGTACCATGGTAGAAATGCTTGGTATAGAGTGGAAGTACTGAAACAGCAAATATAAGGTCACAGACTCGCAGTGGATGGAAGTTGGCAAGGGTGGAAACGCTGTTGAATTTCTTCCCCTTCTAGCAGAAGGCACTGGGAAAGTGACTACCTTGCGTGACGGGCGTGACTGGCGCAATTATAAACAACCCAACACCTCCATCCCCACAGTAGTATTTGCCGAAAATGCAAGTAGCGCCAAAGACTTCGTAACAGTGCTGGGTAAATGGACAGAGCCGTGTGACTAGCAAAGAAGAAAACAGACGCACGCAAGCACGAACGCGCGCGCGCGCACACACACACACACACACACACACACACACACACACACACACACACACACACACAGAATCACTACTGAGTGCCACTAAGGCCACCATCTAGAGTGAAAACATAATTTTCATGTAATACTAATTGAACGCAAGGCCAATACAATAAAGGAAGGTGAAGCGAGTTATTGTACGTCAAGTTCTTAGATTTATCTCAATGTCAAGAGATGTCAAACCATACTAACAAGACGGAATTCAAAGAATACACAGCGAAAATTGCGTAGCAGGATAGATAAAGCATAATATGGTGGAGGGGGAGGAAATTAGTTAAAAAAAAAAGAACAGCCGCAGATGTACACTAAGGTTACCGTTATGATTATGTTGGGATCGACGAACAGTTCGTTTAGCGATTCTAGAGAACGTGGAAAAAGCTGCCTTATGAAGAAGCTAGCATCTACTTAGCAACTCTTCTTCGAGGATAGTGGTCTTAAAGGGAAGTGAAACAGAGGAGGGAAGAGCAAATCAATGAAAGTAACGTAAAACGGAATTTTGGGTGGTAGAGTATTAAACGTGAGACGTAATTGAAGAGTGGAACAGTTAATGTAGCCCTAAGTACTAGAGAGCAACAACTCAGAGCCTGTTCAACCAAACAAACGGAGTTACGTTACCTTAAAATGCTGTGTGACTGCTGGTCACAGAGAAGAAAGACAACGGCTAAAAAAATTTTTAGATAAGAAAGTTACACGATTAAATATATGCATTGTTTGTGTTAGTTATAAGGTATGTATTTGTGACGCCTTGAGACTATGAGAGGGCAACCTGCAACGGGGCCACCGTAGCTTGTAAGCCAAAGGCTTCACTCTCAGAGAATGAGAAAGACCCGGGTCTGCTGGGTACTCAACCTGTTAATCCTGATGGCTTATTGCAAAGCGGCGACAGCTGGCGCCAAATGCACACCTCTCAAGGTCGTGGGCTATCACCGACAATCGGATGCCGCTCCAGCCGCTGAGGCGTGATGCTCCCAGATGCCACGCCGCCCTGGACAGTTAAAAAGAGGCTGGTATAGCCGCACGCAGTTCTATCCACCCTCCAGTGGCTGCCGGACAACAGACTGTCCCTCACGGCCGCCCTTCCGTTTATCTGAGAAATTCTTACGAGTGCCGGTGTTTAAGTGTAGAATCAAAGAGCCAAATGATTCGTCTAGGAAAATTAAACCGCTAATCTAGTGATATGACGCCTTATCACTGCACTACATTAA
Source organism: Schistocerca nitens (assembly GCF_023898315.1). Classification (NCBI taxonomy): domain Eukaryota; kingdom Metazoa; phylum Arthropoda; class Insecta; order Orthoptera; family Acrididae; genus Schistocerca; species Schistocerca nitens. The sequence goes on along the minus strand of NC_064618.1, from coordinate 525,423,074 downwards.
AGAGTTAGTGAGAGGTGTTACAGCGATGACATTGTTTTTTGGGTAAGGTCCGGTTTTGGCCACACTGTTCTCCGTCTCTCACTGAAAAATAAAATTTTGAAAATAGAGGCACCATCGAATGTTAATTGTATTAAAGTTAAGGAACTGTTTTGTGAAGTGTTTTGTATAGAGGTAGTCCTGCTAGGTACTATTCGTCAAGATTTGATTGTGTGTACGTTACTGTAAAAGTTATATCGTTGGTGATTCCTAGAATTTGCCGGGAAAACCATAATTAACGATTCTAGTGTGTTAATATTCAGAAATCACTATATTACAGACCTTATGACCAGGTATAGATCTGAAGATAGTAATATTTCAAGAAATAATTATTTGAATGCGGTCTTAGCGCTGAAGTCTATCTTCAAATATTACTGTCCGCAATTCCTTTTTATATGAATAGATTTCGAAATTTTACCAAAAGATTTTGGTAAATCTTAGAATTTACCCATGCGAACTGGTGAACACATGGTCTGTGAGGTTTCGGTATTGCAGCCGGATCATGTTGACTTCTTGCCGCAGCATTTCCGTATTCATTAGAAAAAAATCACCTTAGTAATTACTGAAACAGATTGTAGTCACTTTAAAATTACGTTTATTAAATATTATTGCACTTCAGTGTGATTATAATGAACAATATTCCACATTAAGATTAGTGAAAAATGTTACAGCTACACAAAAATATTGTAAAAAATGTTACCTTGTAAACGTTAATTTTTGTTACAACAAAGTAGGCTGTTATGGCATTTAGTATTATGTAATATAGAAGACAACTTCCAAAAGCGTTTTTTAGATGAACACTGTTTTAAAAAATTGCACTTTTTAAACCCTTGTCCTTCAACGAAAGGTAGTTTGGCAACCACTTTCCACATAGTAATTTCTTGTCTTCCAATTTCTTCGACGCTGATAAAATTTTCCTTGCCTAATGTAAATTCGTTCTTAGTGTACAGTTACTTCAGTTTGCGAGCTGTAGCAGCAAATTGATAAAGTTCGTCATCCTTTATACTTATCACTTTTGCTATTATTGATTTTGCGTCAAATTGTGCCTGTTGTACATCTGGTAGTATAATTCTCACACTCTGTCCAACTGAAGGTTTCGGAATTTTGTTATATGTGACTACTTCCATTTTCTTTGCTTGTGATTTAAGAACTTCTTTGACAGCCTCTCGGACCTGCTTCACTTTACCAACATTATTGGAAGTTTATCACCGTCTCGTTGCAACCATAAGTTGTTGCCGGAGTCTCGGTGTTGACTGCTGTCTGATCCTGTGTCTTTGGTGCTTCTTTACCTGCTGCGGCCGCACTTTCGACCTGCGTTCCTTCTTTTCCAGTATTTGATTCACTGGAATCAATTACGTGACTGTCATCCACCGTTTCTTGTTGGTCAGTCGCTGTAGTGTTTAACAGTATTTCCAAATCTTCTTCAGTGTTTGCATTTTTTTTATCAGATCACGTGGAATAACTTTGCTGGCAATGCCCATTTTCATTAGAACACCAAACGTGGCTTCATATAGTGAACATCTCATCCTTTCATGATAAGCTCTATTTTTCTTTGGTTGGACAAATCTTATCCTTTCAACCATTTTGAAGTTTTATTTGTTTCAGTCGACGTTGATAACATTTTCGATGCCTTAATTTGGTCTTTCGATTGATCCCTGAGACTGACTGTGCCTTAGCTTTCCAAGGACTATCTTTATACCATTCCATAACCCAGACTAACTTTGGATGATTTGCTTGCAAAGCTATCTACTATTATTAGAATGGAGGATATTTTGGGCACCGAAGGTGCTGAAACTATCCAAAAGATAAATTGATACTTCATCACTCCTTTTCGAAGTTAGTGTTCGGAGGACAACAAATTTTGTCAAATGATCCTGGTACACAAGTATGAACTTCGACTTATTGTCTCGGTTTGCCTGCATGTCGATTAAGTAAATTTGACGTAGTGAATTCATGTAATTGTATGTGATATGTTTGATTACAACACATCTTTTCAACGTCTTTTGTTTTTCGGACATGGTTTGCATAACGTCATGTAAGTAACGATTGAATCTATATTCATGTTCTTGTACTTACGATTCAGTTCCATAACCATCCGAGTTAGGTCACAGTGGCCTATAGGAATGTGTGTCTCCTGTATTACTTTGAACAGTTCATCAAAACAAACTTTAATAACGAATTTCTTCTTTTCCAGCGGACGCTGCTGATGTGAGTTTCTCCTCACATCTGATGCTGAGACCCACCATGTTTCCAAGCGAGCTCAGTTTGTTATTCTCATAGTTAAAATAAAAGGGTAAGGCATAAAACCATTTAAGATATTTCAAAAGGAATACACTCTTTGACTGAATGATAAATGGGATTTTGTGGATAACTGATGTAGTCGGCACAAATTTTGATAAATAGGGATTAATTCAATAATTAATTCATATTATTTAAACAGACTAATGACATAACAAAAAGGTTTCTTGCAAACAAAAACTGCTACGGTCGCAGGTTCGAATCCTCGGGCATGGATGTGTGTGAAGTCCTTAGGTTAGTTAGGGGACTGATGACCTCAGATGTTAAGTCCCATAGTGCTTAGAGCCATTTGAACCATTTGAAAGCAAAAAGAATGGTGTAAAAATATGTAAGCTGAACAATTCCAACGCTATCAGAACTTGTGGAGGGCTCTGAGGTCTTATTCACACACAAACTGACAAAGGAATATCACCAGAGTTAGTCAATGCTCAAGCTTCTGTTCTTAAAGAAGCAAGCGAACCGAGTCTACGTAAGAATTCATTTCCAACAAATCTCAGATATACGCGTCTTCTAGACAAAGTGTAGCGCTGGCAACAAATTGTGGTGGTCACAAACTCCCCATTTATAAGATCTCCGCGTCTCGAAAATAGTTAGGGCAGGTATTGAAAACATACAAATACTCAGTGCAATACCCATGGATTCGAGACCAATAGCACATGAACCCACAGAAAGCAAGTCGGTAAGAACACCAATACTAAAAGCAGCATCAAATATCATATTGTAATACAAGCAGTGACTTCACGATATACACTCCTGGAAATTGAAATAAGAACACCGTGAATTCATTGTCCCAGGAAGGGGAAACTTTATTGACACATTCCTGGGGTCAGATACATCACATGATCACACTGACAGAACCACAGGCACATAGACACAGGCAACAGAGCATGCACAATGTCGGCACTAGTACAGTGTATATCCACCTTTCGCAGCAATGCAGGCTGCTATTCTCCCATGGAGACGATCGTAGAGATGCTGGATGCAGTCCTGTGGAACGGCTTGCCATGCCATTTCCACCTGGCGCCTCAGTTGGACCAGCGTTCGTGCTGGACGTGCAGACCGCGTGAGACGACGCTTCATCCAGTCCCAAACATGCTCAATGGGGGACAGATCCGGAGATCTTGCTGGCCAGGGTAGTTGACTTACACCTTCTAGAGCACGTTGGGTGGCACGGGATACATGCGGACGTGCATTGACCTGTTGGAACAGCAAGTTCCCTTGCCGGTCTAGGAATGGTAGAACGATGGTTTCGATGACGGTTTGGATGTACCGTGCACTATTCAGTGTCCCCTCGACGATCACCAGTGGTGTACGGCCAGTGTAGGAGATCGCTCCCCACACCATGATGCCGGGTGTTGGCCCTGTGTGCCTCGGTCGTATGCAGTCCTGATTGTGGCGCTCACCTGCACGGCGCCAAACACGCATACGACCATCATTGGCACCAAGGCAGAAGCGACTCTCATCGCTGAAGACGACACGTCTCCATTCGTCCCTCCATTCACGCCTGTCGCGACACCACTGGAGGCGGGCTGCACGATGTTGGGGCGTGAGCGGAAGACGGCCTAACGGTGTGCGGGACCGTAGCCCAGCTTCATGTAGACGGTTGCGAATGGTCCTCGGCAATACCCCAGGAGCAACAGTGTCCCTAATTTGCTGGGAAGCGGCGGTGCGGTCCCCTACGGCACTGCGAAGGATCCTACGGTCTTGGCGCGCATCCGTGCGTCGCTGCGGTCCGGTCCCAGGTCGACGGGCACGTGCACCTTTCGCCGACCACTGGCGACAACATCGATGTACTGTGGAGACCTCACGCCCCACGTGTTGAGCAATTCGGCGGTACGTCCACCCGGCCTCCCGCATGCCCACTATACGCCCTCGCTCAAAGTCCGTCAACTGCACATACGGTTCACGTCCACGCTGTCGCGGCATGCTACCAGTGTTAAAGACTGCGATGGAGCTCCGTATGCCACGACAAACTGGCTGACACTGACGGCGGCGGTGCACAAATGCTGCGCAGCTAGCGCCATTCGACGGCCAACACCGCGGTTCCTGGTGTGTCCGCTGTGCCGTGCGTGTGATCATTGCTTGTACAGCCCTCTCGCAGTGTCCGGAGCAAGTATGGTGGGTCTGACACACCGGTGTCAATGTGTTCTTTTTTCCATTTCCAGGAGTGTATTTCATTAATCAGGAGCTGAGAAGAGTTCAGAATCGGCGATTCATTTGGCTAAAGGCCAAATGTTTTTCGGAAGATAAAACCACATTTGTAATTTGTACAATCATTTATCGTGGAAGGATAATTAGAAAACAATGAGCAATAGGGGAGGAGATTCCCCAACTGCAAACGATAGGAAAATTAGACTTCAGACTGTTACGCTGAAAGTTGCACGTTAATATTTCTTTGGAAAGTTGGCCACTGATTATGCTGTGGTGTGCTTACACAAACTCTGAGTCTGAGATATTATCATCGCCAGTAGTAGCGAGCTAACAGTTGTTAAGAGTAACCGCAAGTGGACGGATGCGGAGTGCTGTGAAGAGAAGCCCCACCAGATGGTAGGTCGCAGCCCGCCGCCACCGTGCTACTAGTGCCAGAGGAGACTTTGGTATTAATTGAGGATGCTTCTTAATTTGCCTGTTTTGGTTCACTTGGTTGTGGCTAGCGCACTGAATGGATTTTGTCAGATTTGTGTATGCACAACTGAGAGTAATATTCGGATCTTTGCTGTGGTCGGAGACTGATTATTGATTACAGACATTGTGGAATAATTAAAGTTGTTGCTAATCATGCAGTCGAACAAAAGGAAAAGTCTGTGTAAAGTTTGTCAGTGTTCAAATAATCATTTTTGTGAATATGGTAAGTTTATGTTTTTATTGGTTTCTTTCATTTTTTCACAAAGCTTAACGCTTGTTAACCAGACCCCTCCTGGTCATTCAATTTATTTAAAAAACATATGGCAGTAGTAGTAACCATGCATTGCTCTTTGCATGGATTGCAGTACTGTTTTTGAATTATTTTAGCATGTTGCTGGTCACCCTGTTACAGCGGCAAGACGAGGTTAGTCATCTGTTGCGTACAGGAACATTGCAGTACAGTTGTTAGGAAACGTTAGAGAAAATTTTAGAACTCGCAATCAGATACTAGAGAATGGATTTTTTGAGTTGCAGGAAGAGAAATTTCTGCCGTTTATCTCAATCAGCATGCTATTATTGTCAAAGATGGAACTTCACACATTTTCGTACGTGTTTCACCAGAAAAAATAACAGTTACAAATATACTTAAGTTTAATTTAAAAACAAACAACTTTCAACGTTACAGACTAAGCTGTATTCAGCATTTACAGCGAACAGCTAGCCTATCCAGCGTGTGAGACTGTGTGATAACACCTTTGACTTCGTATTAACGCTTGTATATACATTCTTTGAAGTTAATAGACGTACCATTCGATGAAGTGTCAGTTGTTCATTTTTGTGGGCAAAACATTTCATATCCACGAATAGGCGATATGATGTCGAAATTTGATCTGTAAACTCACGTGAAAATTCACTGGAACCTTTCTTCGTCCCCTGTTACGTTCTGGGACTAGCTTATCGGAAAAAACTGAGCACGTAAAAGGAACAGCAGTTTGTACAGAGAAGTTGCCATCGTGTCCCGTCCAACGGACAAATAAGTGCCACACGAATTCGTAAATAGATGTGAACCTTGCATGAACTGAGCACGATCTGCGAGTTGAAAACTAGAAGCCTAACACTGACAGACGACGAGCGTTGCTCGCGCTAACAACAGAAAACACTTGCTTTCACGTCCGAGCAAAGCTGTATGTTGTAGTTAGAGCGCATGCACAGCTGTAATTTTAATAACAGGCAACATTTCACATCCTCTGTCGGGCACAACAAGATATGCGCAGTCGCACGCATGGTTCCCAAGCCACTTTCACAAATACAATCGACTTGAGCGATACAACTACACGCAGGCCTTCACGAAGCCACACAAGTACAGTATTTGAACTGAAAAGCACACTACAAATAATACAATAGCCAATGAAGAGACAGCTTCCACAGCTTGGGACGCAAATGGTCACAAGCGCTGCCAAACATTACTCACTTTATAACAGCTATAAACGCCTTCAGTGGCAACACTCCGGTTAATGATTACTAACTTTATGGGGAAGGCAGAGAACAATACTCAAGACTTCTTCTCGTACACCGACTAAAGTTAGGATAGCCAGATTAAACTGACAAAATTACCGAACACTGAGTGGCGAAAGGATTTGCTGAACTGAGGGCTACGGGTGAACACAGTAAAACACTCAGTAAACATAAAAAATTAGATCTGCTATTTGTAGTTTCAGCTTGCAACACTCCTTTCGGAGTATGTTGATGCATTAGCTCCATACTTAACAATCATATACAACAGTTCGCTCGACGAAAGATCCGTACTCAAAGACTGGAATGTTGCACGTTTCACACCAATATTCAAGAAAGGTAGTAGGAGTAATCCCCTAAATTACCGTCCAATATCGTTAACGTCGATATGAAGCAGGATTTTGTAACATATATTGGGTTCAAATATTATGAATTACCTCGAAAAAAACTCTCTATTGCCACACTGTCAACATGGATTTAGAAAACATCGTTCCTGTGAAACACAACTAGCTCTTTATTCACATGAAGTGCTGAGTGTTATTGACAAGGGATTTCAGATCGATTCCGTATTTTTGGATTTCCGGAAGGCTTTTGATACTGTACCACACAAGCGGATAGTAATGAAATTGCGTGCTTATGGAATATCGTCTCAGTTATGTGACTGGATTTGTGATTTCCTGTCAGAGGGGTCACAGTTCGTAGTAACTGATGGAAAGTCATCAAGTAAAACAGATGTGAGCCGGCCGGAGTGGCCGAGCGGTTCTAGGCGCTACAGTCTGGAACCGTGCGACCGCTATGGTCGCAGGTTCGAATCCTGCCTGGGGCATGGATCTGTGTGATGTCCTTAGGTTAGTTAGGTTTAAGTAGTTCTAAGTTCTAGAGGACTGATGACCACAGAAGTTAAGTCCCATAGTGCTCATAGCCATTTTTTGAAAACAGAAGTGATTTCAGGCGTTCTCCAAGGTAGTATTATAGGCCCTCTGCAGTTCTTTATCTACATAAACGATTTGGGAGACAATCTGAGCAGCCGTCTTAGGTTGTTTTCAGATGACGCTGTAGTTTATCGACTAATAAAGTCATCAGAAGATCAAAACATATTGCAAAATGATTTAGAAAAGATATCTGAATGGTGTGAAATTTGGCAGTTGACGCTAAATAACGAAAAGTGTGAGGTCATCCACATGAGTGCTACAATGGATTCGTTAAACTTCGGTTACACGATAAATCAGTCTAATCTAAAAGCCGTAAAGTCAACTAAATATCTAGGTATTACAGTTACAAACAACTAAAATTCTAAGGAACACAAAGAAAATGTTGTGGGGAAGGCTAACCAAAGACTGCGTTTTATTGGCAGGACACTAAGAAAATGTAACACATCTACTAAGGGGACTGCCTACACTACTCTTGTCCGTCCTCTTTTATAATACTGCTGCATGGGCTGCATGGTGTGAGATCCTTACCAGATAGAACTGACGGAGTACATAGAAAAAGTCCAAAGAAGGGCAGCACGTTTTGTATTCTCGCGAAATATGGGAGAGAGTGTAACAGAAATGATACAGGATTTGGGCTGCAAATCATTAAAAGAAAGGCGTTTTTCGTTGCGACGGAATCTTCTCACGAAATACCAATCACCAACTTTCTCCTCCGAATGTGAAAATATTTTGTTGACACCGACCTACATAGGGCGGAAGGACCACCACGATAAAATAAGGGAAATCAGAGCTCGTACGGAAAGATGTAAGTGTTCGTTCTTTCCGCGCGCTATACGGGATTGGAATAATAGAGAAATGTGAAGGTGGTTCGATGAACCAGGCACTTAAATGTGAATTGCAGAGTATCCATGTAGATGTAGATGTAGACGTAGATTCTTGTTACCTTCAGTTGTTTGGTAAGTCTTTGCCTATTGCGAATTCATGTTACAACGGGCACAAAATTCTGGTTTTACTCAGAGAATGTTTCTTTCTAGTGTTGAATCAGAAATGATTTATGTAACTGAAGGCTATTTCCCAATGGGAATTACTGCATGGAACCGCCATTAACATTTTAATAATTTAATCTTTTGAATGGATTTGTAGCAATATCGAACTCATAGTTCGGTACTGAACACCGAATACGGTGCTGAAATACCGGACAGTACGGTAAATACCAAACACCTGCCAATCCAGACTACAGTACCGATGTAACCTGCAGTTAATATATTGATGAATCCAAGCACAGTATTTTAAAAGCTGCGAGCGGAGTGCGAAGCCAGCTATTTGTTACTTCTGTCAACTGACAGCAAATCCACACTCCTGCCTGAACAAAAACACGCTCCGTGAAGCTACCGCCATCAGAACAGAACCATTTTCGGACGAGGTTGAAACCTGGTACCGTTCCTGAGAACAGTTTTTATTTTCCATTGATTAAAATACGGAAATATGAATGGTTCATAAACATGTAAACTGCTTGCCAATTGCTAAGGGAGAACTGCCACTCGCTAAGGAACAACTGCCAATTGCTATGGAAATGACAGTTGCTGCGCAACACCGACTAATGATAGTAACGGGGAATGGAGAGGGCGGGACGTGTTAACATTCGAGAGTTCATGACGAGGTTGTTGTGGAACGTATTAAAGCGACATTCCGCGTGACACGGCACCATGGCAACATGTCTACGTGACATCATTTTGACAGTTGGACGGACGTAAGACGGTCGAAGTGTCACCACTGTGACCACAACAACTGCTGTGCCTAAAAGTGTAATCTCAAAATTAAAAAACGCTGAAGGTGGAAATGCTATGCGAAAGCATGCCGGTGGCCATAGATGGACCACCGCACCGCAAGAGGATCGATACGTAGCACTAGTGGCGAAAAAATACATCCGACTCCTAGGCAGATTGCTGCAGACTTTGCAGCCACAAAGGGTAGACGTATCTCTGCCAGAACCACTTCGCTACGATTAAATCGGACTGGTCTGGACGCTTGGAAGCCTATTAAATACATCTCACTTCACCCACTTCACCGTCAACAAATATTTCATTGGTTTGGGGAGTATGCTGGTTGGGGTCAACAACATGATCCAGACTGATGTTCTCCGACGAATACTGCTTCACTGTGGCCAGTAATTCCGGCCACCAATTAGTGCGGTGAGAGAGGGGTACATGTTACACACCACAGAATGTACGTCAACGGTACGGCATAGGCGTTATGGTGTGGACAGTTATTACGCCCAGTGTCCGAACACCGCTGCATATCTTTAGTCGATGTACCGTTATAGCACAGCGGTACTGGGGGGAAGTTATTCTGGATCCTGTCCGTCTGTTTAGGAGTGCCGTAGGTGAGGTTTATTGTAAAAATTCTCGTATTTACGTTTGTTGAAACTCTTGTTCGTGTCAAGTTGGTCTCTGATATATGTATAAAGCTTATTATGATATCGAAGTACTTAAACATCAATACAGGTAACAGAACTGCGTTAAAATTAAATTTTGAACGGATGTATGAGGAGATCACGCTACATGATGTGAAATCATTGTTAGCCAGTATATCAAACAGATCGCCTGCGAGAGAGCAATCCGTTTTCAACGATAATTACGTATGCCATTTCACTGCAAAACAAATGACTCAGATTAAAATTTTGTCCCTGAATATTATTAATCTTTATCTTTAGTCTTGCAAACAATGACTGTACCGGAACTGTTAATTTAATTACACAACAAATGAACATAAAATTTATCCATCTGGCTTTCTGATTAAACTGCTTGAAAACTCTCAAGATAGCACGTTACTGAGCTCTTCTACTGCTATTAAACCTCTGAACTAGTATATTATTTTTACAGATAACGCTCTGACAATCACTCTGCCTTACGATGGGCATGAATTTAGATGATATTTACATTCATTGGCGTACCTAGGCGCACGGAACTCTCATCTGTTCTGCACCCTATTACTATTAAAGTAATGATGAGATTGTCAAAAATCGAATTCCATTTATCGCACTTGCGATGTCTAATGCGAGACGGTATCTTATCACTTTCCATGAAAATGTTTCTGCAGCACACAACTCGCGATGTGCAATGCCAGTATACAAACACATTTATACGGATAGATAATGAAAAATGAGGAACGAAACTTAACGACTGATAAATGGGAACAAAGACTCAGAGTATAATTATGCTTCATTAAGTCATAATAACAAAACACCCTTTTTATAAAATTCTCACGACTTGACATGTTAACAAAATATTTCTTAATAATTTTCCTGTGTAGAATTACTTTCCTTGAGACTTGTTCCAAATGTAAGGGAAATCCATGTGCTTCACTATAAAATTTCTACAGTAAACTTCAACCGTACACATTGTTCTAACAATAAGAAACTACACAATTACGAATATATAAAAAAACTAGATTACCTTAGAAAACTTCCTTTCTGACATTCTTGCATTCGTATCATCTCAGTTCCACGAATTTTTTCAAAAAATGGCTCTGAGCACTATGGGACTTAACATCTGTGGTCATCAGTCCCCTAGAACTTAGAACTACATAAACCTAACTAACCTAAGGACATCACACACATCCATGCCCGAGGCAGGATTCGAACCTGCGACCGTAGCAGTCGCGCGGTTCACTAATATTTTCCTCAGAATATACTGTTACAAGATCCTTTTTAAATAATGCTGCCTCCACTACGCGACAGGTCAGCTTCCATCCTTTTCAAATCAAGTACATCGCCAGACTGTCCAACAGAAACTGCCCGCCGCTGTCTTCAAAAGAAGTAACCTCTCTGACCAACAGTGTCTCGGAACAGACGCAAAGAATATGGTTATATCGATACTACGGAGGTTGAGTACGTTTATCAGCTTCGCAACTTCATTCGCAGTCGTGCCCAAAACTTATCGAACATCGTAACGGGACATAAGACAGCCTCCTTTCAGAGGTCCTGACTTTCTGTTCATGAACGACAGTACCTGCCCACACAGGAGCGCTGAGGTGTCGGACACACTGTTAAGTGAAGACATTGAACATATGGAATGACCGGCATACTCTCCGGACCTAAACCACATAGAGAATGCCTGGGATGCTCTTGGGAGACGTCTTTCTCAACGAACACCGCCTCCCCAAACCATGCAAGAACTGAAAACCGCCTTGACAGAGGAGTGGGATAACATTCGCCAAGGATTCCTCAACAGTTTTGGAGGCAGCGTGGACAGCAGGTGCAGTAGTGCCTGGCGAGAACATATTTCGTATTGAGAGTCCGATATCGACCTGTGACAAATACGAACGTTATTTATGTCTGTTAGCCTGCTTTCCCATGTGGTGAAATCTGTACCACTTTTCTTTATAAATATACCACTCCACCTCTGTTACGTATGTACTGTGTTTCATGTGGTCCATCGTTACCTACAAAGAGCCCGTTCCTTCGAAAATGTCAAGAAGAGTATTTTTGTGAACATGTGTGGATGGCGAGCTGAAATACCTGGTTGGCAGCATAGCTGTCACGTCTGAAACGTACTACGAAATGAAACGCATCCTTCATGCTAAATGCGGTGAAACTAAACGCATCTTTAAAGTTCGTCTTGATTTCCGTGAACAACTACAGCCCGTGCAGCCACCACGCCTGTTTCACTGAACCAACCATACGTACATTCAGTGCATATGTCGCTTCCACACATCTGATTCTGCGACGCGGTGCCACCTGAAAAAGTGTATTCTAAATGACTCAACTTCGACGTGTATTTGGGAGGTGCGTTACACCACTCCTCCTTCGTTCAAACCTCAACAGGCAACGTTTGTCTAAGAGGTTGACGCAGATCTCACACATCACAGACTCATCAGCACGCAAGGCCCGACATTTGGCAGCGAACTTTTCGGCCAGCTGGAAACTTTGTGGCAACATAATAGAAATAATGTTTTCAAACTTTTAAAGTTTTCAAAAACTGCTAATATTTCCTTTAATAGAGGATCATACGCGACCAGTTTGGCGATGATTTAATCGCCTCCTGGGGTGTATACATCTATGATAAATACAATTAGAATTAAAAAGTTTAATAATAATAAAAATAATGCAGTTAAACCAGAAAGATGAGAGAAGAAACAGATTAGTAATTTAACGTTGGTTCATTAAAGATACACCGTCTTCCAAAGTTGCGATGGCGTTCGAATTGTCAGAACCGCCTGAAACTGGATGGTTACAAAATTAAACATCCAAAACTCGAATGGGGTAGCAGGTGTACGCAGTGTACATCTACATCTACATCTACTTGATTACTCTGCTATTCACAATAAAGTGCCTGGCAGACTGTTGAATGAACCACCTTTAAGCTCTCTTTCTACTGTTCCACTCTCGAATGGCGAGCGGGAAAAACGAGCACTTAAATTTTTCTATGCGCACCCAGATTTCTCTTATTTTATCGTGATGATCATATCTCCCTATGTAGGTGGGTACCGACAGAATATTTTCGCAACCGGAAGAGAAAACTGGTGATTGAAATTTCATGAGAAGATCCCGTCGCAACGAAAAACGCCTTTGTTTTGACGATTGCCACTCCAATTCACGTATCATGTCTGTGGCACTATCTCCCGTACTTCACGATAGTAAAAAACGAGCTGCCATTCTTTGTACTTTTTCTATGTCATCCGTCAGTCTCATGTAAAGCGGATTCCACAACGCACAGCAATACTCCAGAGTAGGGCGGACAAGCTTATGAGCACTGGCAGCCGCGGGTATGCTCTTAAAAAGTTCCCCTAATGGGTTTTGTTGCAATTTTAGGTATTTTTATAGATCACCCTGTAATCTATATCTGTATGCAGAGTGAGTCACGTAAGCCGTATCACCTCTTTCGTTTCGTGAACGGTTACACATATCGAAAGGAGGTTTTCGGCAATTGTTAGAGCGTCGGGGGCCAAGTAATTTTTTTGTTTGGCTAATGTTTTTAGCACTGGTTGCATGAGAAATATTGAAACAAATACGGTTTTTGAAATGGAACCATATACCTTTTATAACTGCATCCGACAGCTCCTGAAAAGACAATTACAGTAATTATGCGTTTATTAATGTTGACTTTGAAACCCGTCGTAATAAAATTCGAGAAATATCCTCGAATTTGAGAGCACGGTGGCCGGAATCGGCATTAAAGATGCTAACACAGCCAAGCAGAGCTCTCTGTCTCAGAATATCAACACATTTGCCTGTTTACTTGTCTGCACTGTAGGCCGCTCATTTCGGCTTCAATATTCGTTGCGTGCAGACATGTACACCAATTCGGAGAAGTAGGATATGCAACTTTTATATGGTGAATGTGAAAGAAATGTCGTAAAAACGTTACAGCGGTGTAGAGCCGTCTATCGGTATAACCAATGTCCGACGCGCCAGGCCAATGCACGAATTGTTAAAACTCTGTTGCGGACAGGAGGCTTCAATGTCAAAAAGAGAATATGAAAGAAGGCCTCAAGTGGCAAACAACATGAAGTAACTGTTCTGACTTGTTCTATTTGTTGTTGCAGTCTTCAGTCCAGAGACTGGTTTGATGCAGCTCTCCATGCTACTCTATCCTGTGCAAGCTTCTTAATCTCCAAGTAATTGCTGCACCCTACATCCTTCTGAGTCCGCTTAGTGTATTCATCTCCTGGTCTTCCTCTACGATTTTTACCCTCCACGCTGCCCTCCAATACTAACTTGGTGATCCCTTGATACCTCAAAAGCCGGCCGAAGTGGCCGTGCGGTTAAAGGCGCTGCAGTCTGGAACCGCAAGACCGCTACGGTCGCAGGTTCGAATCCTGCCTCGGGCATGGATGTTTGTGATGTCCTTAGGTTAGTTAGGTTTAACTAGTTCTAAGTTCTAGGGGACTAATGACCTCAGCAGTTGAGTCCCATAGTTCTCAGAGCCATTTTTGATACCTCAAAACATGTCCTACCAACCGATCCCTTCTTCTACTCAAGTTCTCCCTCAAATTCCTCTTCTCCCCAATTGCATTCAGTACCTCCTCATTAGTAACTTGACCTACCCATCTAATCTTCAGCGTTCTTCTGTAGCACCATATTTCAAAAGCTTTTATTCTCTTCTTGTCTAAACAATTTACCGTCCATGTTTCACATCCATACATGGCTTCACTCCATACAAATACTTTTAGAAAAGACTTCCTGACACTTAAATCTATACTCGATGTTAACAAATGTCTGTTCTTAAGAAATGCATGTCTTGCCATTGTCAGCCTACATTTTATATCCTCTCTACTTCGATCATCATCAGTTACTTTGCTCCTCTAGATAGCAAAACTCATCTACTACTTTAAGCGTCTCATTTCCTAATCTAATTCCCTCAGCATTCCTTGATTTAATTAGACTACATTCCATTACTCTCGTTTTGCTTTTGTCGATGTTCATCGTATATCCTCCTTTGAAGACAATGTCCATTCTGTTAAGCTGTTCTTCGAGGTCCTTTTCTGTCTCTGACAGAACTACAAAGAGTTCGGCAAACCTCAAAGTTTTTATTTCTTCTCCACGAATTTTTCTTTTGTGTCCTTTATTGCTCGCTCAATGTATAGATTGGATAACATCGAGGATAGGCTACAACCTTGTATCACTCCCTTCCCAACCCCTGGTTCCCTTTCATGCACCTCGACTCTTATAATTGCCATATGGTTTCTGTACAAATTGTAAATAGCCTTTGCTCCCTGTATTTGAACTTGTCAAAAGCTTTCTCTAAGTCTACAAATACTAGAAACGTAGATTTGCCTTTCCTTAATCTATCTTCTAAGATTAGTCGTAGGGTCAGTATTGCCTAACGTGTTCCAACATTTCTGCGGAATCCAAACTGATCTTCCCCGAGGTCTTCCATTCGTCTGTAAAGAATTCGCGCTGGAATTTGCAGCTGTGACTTATTAAACTGATAGTTCGGTAATTTTCACATCTGTCCACACCTGCTTTGTTTGGCATTATTATGTTCTTCTTGAAGTCTGAGGGTATTTCGTCTGTCTCATACATCTTGCTCATCAGATGGAAGAGCTTTGTCAGGGCTGGCTCTCCCAAGGCTATCAGTAGTTCTAATGGAATGTTGTCTACTGCCTGGGCCTTGTTTCGACTTAAGTCTTTCAGTGCTCTGTCAATTTCTTCACGCAGTATCATATCTCCTATTGTATCTTCACCTGTGTCCTCATCCATTTCCATAATATTGCCCTCGAATACATCGGCCTTGTACAGACCCTCTATAAACTCCTTCCACCTTTATACTTTCCCTTCTTTACTAAGAACTGGTTTTCCATCTGAGCTCTTGATATTCTTACAAGTGGTTCTATTTTCTCCAAAGGTCTCTTTAATTTTCCTGTAGGCAGTAACTATCTTAACCCTAGTGATATATGGTTCTACATCCTTACATTTGTCCTCTGGCCATCTCTGCTTAGCCATTTTTCACTTCCTTTCAATCCATTTTTGAGACATTTGTATTCCGTTTTGCCTGCTTCATTTACTGCATTTTTATATTTTCTCCTTCTGCCTACGACGCTAATAATCCACACAGTGGTACGAGGCATTTTGCCAAGTAATGTGGAATCAACCAGACGAGTGTCATTCGCATTCCGCATCGACGGTATTTCCATCACTATCATCTGCCACTACATCAGGCATTCGACGACTGTGATTTCTAGCGCCGAACAGAATTCTGTCGGTTTGCCCTTCAGCAGCTGTAAGATCACCATAGGTTTTTCCAGCGTGTCCTGTTTGCCGATGAAGCAATATTTACTAATCACGATAATGTAACTTTGCACATCATACACCACTGGGCAGCCACAAATCCACACTGGCTTCGTCAGGTGCAACATCAACGTTAGTGGAGCGTAGACGAATGTTGTGGCATCAGAGAAAATTACATTGTGGAGCCTTACTTCATTTCAGGCATTCTAAGTGGCCGTTCGTACTCACACTTTCTGACGAACATTCTGCCGGTTCTTCTAGAACAGATACCAGTGTATGTGGCTGCAACACGATAGTTGTCCAGCTCACTCGTCCCGTGATGCAACGCAAATACTGAGTGAGCACTTACCTCGACTTTGGATAGGACGAAATACTGTTGTCAAATGGCCTGCGAGGTCCCCGATTTGACTCCTATCGATTTCTTTCTTTTGGGAGCACTCAAAGATGCAGTCTGTGACGAAGCCCCAACTGCGCCAGACGATATGTACAGGGCTATTACAAATGATTGAAGCGATTTCATAAATTCACTGTAGCTCCATTTATTGACATATGGTCACGACACACTACAGATACGTAGAAAAACTCATAAAGTTTTGTTCGGCTGAAGCCGCACTTCAGGTTTCTGCCGCCAGAGCGCTCGAGAGCGCAGTGAGACAAAATGGCGACAGGAGCCGAGAAAGCTTATGTCGTGCTTGAAATGCACTCACATCAGTCAGTCATAACAGTGCAACGACACTTCAGGACGAAGTTCAACAAAGATCCACCAACTACTAACTCCATTCGGCGATGGTATGCGCAGTTTAAAGCTTCTGGATGCCTCTGTAAGGGGAAATCAACGGGTCGGCCTGCAGTGAGCGAAGAAACGGTTGAACGCGTGCGGGCAAGTTTCAAGCGTAGCCCGCGGAAATCGACGAATAAAGCAAGCAGGAAGCTAAACGTACCACAGGATGGTGCTCCACCGCACTTCCATCATGATGTTCGGCATTTCTTAAACAGGAGATTGGAAAACCGATGGATCGGTCGTGGTGGAGATCAAGATCAGCAATTCATGTCATGGCCTCCACGCTCTCCCGACTTAACCCCATGCAATTGCTTTCTGTGGGGTTATGTGAAAGATTCAGTGTTTAAACCTCCTCTACCAAGAAACGTGCCAGAACTGCGAGCTCGCGTTAACGATGCTTTCGAACTCATTGATGGGGACATGCTGCGCCGAGTGTGGGAGGAACTTGATTATCGGTTTGATGTCTGCCGAATCACTAAAGGGGCACATATCGAACATTTGTGAATGCCTATAAAAACTTTTTGAGTTTTTCTACGTGTGTGCAAAGCATTGTGAAAATATCTCAAATAATAAAGTTATTGTAGAGCTGTGAAATCGCTTCAATCATTTGTAATAACCCTGTATTGTCGAATCACCAGCCCATGTTCTACAATGGCAACCACTGTAATTACATCTGTTCATCGTTCTTTCCAACGGTGATTGTAAATGTGCCTTACAGTCCATGGACAACAGTTTGAACATGTGCTTCAATAAAGAATAAAGTAATTTGTTTGGAAGACAAAATTTATGTTGTGTGGTTTGGGTGTTGACCAAATCATTGATAGTAAATTGTATATTTCATTTACGTGTGTACGAAACTGCATCAAATAAATCGACAGCGTGTATTGCACATTCCTGATAGCACTGTCATTACGAGCTTACGTTCAGCATGATTCATTATGAGGAATGTTATTTTGCGGTGTGCATGTGGTCAGCAAAATATTTTTAATAAAATGTTTAGTTCACCGAATGTGTCGCATATGATACAGAGCAGCGTAGTTAGAGAAAGTTGTCTGGCAGCGTGTATTTTACCTCTAAGAAGCACACAGCCACGTACAGGAAAAGAGAAGTCAAATATTTCTTCCAACATTTAGGTATTTACTAAGTAGTTGCTTTTTTCAGCGTATAAGACCTGTTTATGTTTGAAGGATGAACAGTTGATATCTCTGTTTCGGCTCACGTAGATCTGGAAGGATACACAAATGTGAGATAGTTTTCCTACGCCCTTTGTGATCGGTAGATTCTAGCCTATGTCCACGTACGACATTTGTAGGTGAACGTGCATCCAGGTCGTAAGTTGGTTTATTCTCGTAGCGCAGGACAACCTCTCAGTACACAACTACACAGCCTGGTCCGAGAAGTTTGCTTGGCAGTGCTTGCATCTCAAAAGTCATTTCCAGCCACCGTGCTCTCACATTCTAGGACATTTTTCGAATTTTTACGACAAACTTCAAAGTTAATATTAACAAGCGCTCTATCGCTGTAATCGTCTTCTCAAGAGCTATCGAGTGCAGTTATTAAAATTAAAATATACGGTTCCATTAAAACATGTACTTACTTCAGTACCTCGGTTGGTACAAACTCCAATAATATTAGTCAAACAAAAACATATGTGCCTCTCGACGCTTAAACCTTTTCCGAAAACCGAGTTTCGATACATATGTTTACGAAATAAACCGTGTCTAAAAGGCTTGGTGCGTACGTACTGACAGACTTTTCTCCGCGACTGCCTACTGCTACCCACTCGTGGTTATGATAGTAGACATCTGTTGATGTCCTAATGTTAGTAAGGGAGTGTGAGTATGGTGGACGGCAGTGGGTGAGTGTGGCGAGCCGAAATCCGCGATTTACGGAGCAATAAATACTCTTTGTAAAGGCTGTATAATGTAATCTCCCAACAGAAAAATTCCGAAACTTCCCAACAGTAAAAAATATAATTATTTATATCATTCACATTCAGTGTAAGCTCCCAACAGATAAATTCCGTAACCCACCAATAATACAATGTGACTAATCTCGCAATAAAATTTCGGCTCACTTATAACCTTTCAATAATTGACTCTGAATTTAAACTGGTAAATTTTGGACGTCAGCAGTGCTGCGCCGTGGCCCTGAAAATTCATTCTGAATAAATTGAAAAATCTTACCTCAATGAAGTCGCCGGATAACGCGTATATATCTGCTCCTATGAGAAATTTTTCTGGCACAGCCCAGTGCAATGCTGGCCGATAGATTTGTCGTGTATAAAAAGAAACAACTGCTTTTTCTTTGCAATAATCGGGATGACCATGGATTGGAGAAGTTAGTAAATTCTTTAAATTGAGATGAATAATTGTCAAAAGTGAATTTTTATAAGGAAGATTATTATTAAGAGATTTTTTTAAAAACATTTACATGGGACTTGATATAAAAATAGTAAATATGCGCGAGGCTGCTTTTACCTTATACTACAACGCTCAGGCTCCGCCATCGTTCCACATGACCGGCACAGCCAACGCGATTCACCAGACTGCTCGCTAGCAACTACTTACTCCTACTGCTACACAGTTCCTAGTGCTGACAACACTGCTCTCTGGTCTGAGATTCTCTTATACCTTACATATCGCAGGCAGCGTGTGAGCAATCCATCGAAATTACATCTGCTCGATTGCGCTAGCAACAAATTCCTTAATCATGGACCTCTTACAATACTCTGTCACTTACGAACTTTACCGTATATAAGAAAATACGTTTACTGTGTCTTTCGTCTGACATAATACGCTGCTTGTCCCGTTCCGTTGTTCAGACTTTAATAACGATGTGTAATATCAGGTAGAACAGTTTTTAATATCTCAGCGCTGTTTTGTCCATCACAGTTTACCTAAGATCAACAGAGACACAGCCACGCCGTCTGAGGCGTCTTATCACGGCCCATGTTGCTCCCCCCATCGGAGTTTCGAGTCCTCCCTCGGGCATGGGTGTGTGTGTTGTCCGTAGCGTAAGTTAGTTTAAGTTAGGTTAAGTAGTGTGCAGGATTAGGGGCCGATAACCTGAGCAGTTTGGTCCCATAAGACCTTAGTACAAACTGTGACACAAAGGAAAATATCTAGCTCGACTCAACGATAAAAAAACTCGTACCTAAAAAATGAATAATCGAGCGGTACACTACAGCTATAAACATTTCGTTCATTCTTCGTGAGTGGAATACTTTTCATAATTTAGAGCGTTTTCGTCGATCACTTCGCTTATTCTTCTTCTGCGCTGTTCTCAGTGAGCATACTCCTTATCACGTTCCACATTACGCATGTATTGAGGTATCTGCCAACCTACACCCACTACAGTGTGGTTGAAATGCGCCAATGACAAAGTAAAAACATTTTCACATCTACGGTAACCTGCGTAAGTCATATATTAATTAGCTTTACCTAAGAGCACTCATTGCACCCCATTTCGCGAACTTTTGCACATCACACTCACCCGGTGCCACACGCCGCGATCGGAATACCTTACTAACAAGATATCTATATTTATAATATCCTTAATGAGATATAAGTTTGTATGCATCTTATGTCTAGAATGGTACTCATGCCTTCTCCCATACAATATATTCTGATCCAGGCAGCACCGGGTTTCTCAGCTAGTTTTTTTATAATACTCTCATCACAGGAATTTTTAGTACGCCACTTTTAATTTTATCTTAGCGACTCTAACCACGCACCCTTTCATTCCCTTCTAAGTATTAGTTATATTACTCACTGCCTTTCTCCTCGTTAGTTTATTTTGTTCCAGTTCGCAGCCTTCTATTGGTGCATAACGCGTTTCTTCCGTCTCCGTCTTTTCACCCTCTAGCGCCATATTTCCAGATTTCTCGCTGGCTGCTTCTGTCGGACACACTGTGCGGCGGCAGTTTAAATAACACTGAGTCAAAAGGGCTGTATACTGGGCCGTCCGTCCGAGTTCAGGCCTAGTCCCGTTACCACCATCTGACCTTTTCTGTCATCTGTTGATTTTTCATCACGGTTACTCTTTATACTTTTTTTTTATCAAAAGCAAGTAGATTTCGTATATATAGTTTCCCTCTGGGTTCTCATTTGAACTACTTTTGTGTCCATACCCGCGGGTCCCAGTGCTCATGTACTCGGCCTGCCTCTGCTAACAAGTGTAATTTTGGATTTTTCATTTTGTAACCATTAAATTTAAGCGACTCTGACACTTCGAACTCAGTACGAACGTAGGGAGACAGTGTATATTTAATGACCGAATCTTAAATTAGATATGAGATTACCTCATCTCTCTGGTTTAACTGCCTTATTTTTTAACCATTACTATACTTTCTAAGCCTCCTTACATTTCATCTCTGCACCAGTCATGTATGATCCTGTAATGAAGGAACTATTAACAGAAAATGAGGCTATCAAAAATCTTTTCAGAAGATTTTAATAATTTTTAAAATAAATTTAAAATATTTGTGTTATGTTTCAAAGTTGTGTTTGCCATAACCGTAAAATCATATGTTTCCGACAACAGCCTGATATCCTCAGCAGAGGGTCCTGGTCACGGAGCGAATAAAAAACTACACTGCTCGATCTTTGAGCCATTTCTTATTTGAATCTTATGGTCTTCCTTTCTTTTTTTGTCAGCGAGCCATTAAAAATTGATTATATTACTGAAAACTAATTGATCTCTCATGTGTGTGACACACTGAGCATTTCATTTTCATGGGAGCGTCACCGAACATGCAGTGATGTTATCGTCATGTGTCTCGTTTTAATTAGGTAAACGTTTATCTATATTACCAAACAGCCAACCCGTTGCACACACACAGTCCCATTTCCAGTTTGGCAATCTAACGATTTCCAAGGGCCAAAATTTTGAATATTTTATAATCACTTTGAAGATGCTAATGCGGCATTAGCCGAGCGGTCACAGTTCCGTTTCAGCCGCGCTCGCAAGTGGCCGCTGTTAACTGTTGCGCTGCACTTCAGTGTTTACATTGCTGTACTTGTGCTTCGCCGAGTGCCGTCCGTCAGTTAATCTCCGTGTTCGTTCCTGTTCCTTGTGATCTGATCGCTCTTTCTGGTCTTGCTGCTGCTACTTGGAATTTCGGTTGTTTAACCGAAATTGCTTCGCTGGATTAACCATGGCTACAAACCTCAGGAAGAATACTCTGGATTAACCATGGCTACAAACCTCAGGAAGAATACTCTGGAAATAGATGACTGGATTACGCAGGTAATTGGTCTAAATTCTGAAACCGTTCATACCTGGCAACTGGATCAGGAAAAATACTGTGTTTTTGTCAAGTTAATCAGTGCTTCGACTGTTGATAAAGTGTTACGAAAGTGGGGCTATGAAGTAGATTTTGTGCATAGAAATGGTTATAAAAGTAAGGTTTCCATCTATAGAGCGGACATTCATTACAAAACCGTTCGTGTCTTGAATCTCCCCATTGAAATTGAAAATGATAAGATTAAGAAAGCTCTTTTAAACTACGGAGACGTTAAATCAATTGCAAATGAAAGATGGTCGCCTCGCTTTAAACTGCAGTGTTTTAACGGGGTCCGCTGTGTAGAGATGGACGTTAAGACGAATATTCCGTCTCACATAACTGTTTGTGGGTATAAGGCACAAATTGTTTATACAGGTCAGGAAGCTACATGTCATATATGTAACGAAACCGGCCACTTCAGACAGGAATGTCCGCGGCGAACTGTTGTGCTTAAAAGTAATTTGATACAGCGTCAGAAGCTTACCTTAAATGATCTGTTACCAAAGAATAGCCCGGAACAACTGGTTGACGATGTTAACGCAGCGGGACAAGCTGATGTCTCCCTTCACGATAACAGTCAATTTCCCCCGTTAACAACAAAAGGAAACCCCGTTGCCACTACTCGTGAAACTGAAATGCCACCGAAAAAACGACCTCTGGACATAACTGATAGTTGTTCAGAGGACGAGCTGTCTTGTCCCTCTCCCTCACTTCGCAAGCAAAAACAGTGCGATGAGGAGGCAGAAGAACCTGAAGGCAAAATGCGAATGGAAACTAATGAACAGAAAGATAATACACATACGGTACCAGAAAATGAAAGGGGTGTAAGCAGCATTAATTTGCAAGAAACAACAGGTGCAGTAGCCGATTGCAAAGATCAGAATCTATCTGTTAATAAACAAATTCAGGGAGAGGATGCAAAACTGCAGTCTCCATTTGTTTCCCTCGATCAGAAAGTGAGTGAAATTAATAAAGAACGAGGAAGTGGTGGCCAAACTGAAATCACGGTCAACACCTCAGGGCAGGCGCCGGCAACCGAAATTGCTAAAGCGTCTGCTGCTGCTCCAGATAAGCCGCGAAGTAAAATACCGACGCAACCAAATGAGAATGTAGCTCGTAACCAAGGGAAGGGAAAATCCAGTAGGGGCGACCCAAGCCCAAAGAATGTTCAGTCCGAAACGGTCGTACACGAATCACTGGAGGAAAAATCAGAAAGTTTACCAGGAAATCAGTCTGCTTGCGGTACAAGAGAAAACATCAGAAGTAGAAAAAAACGGGACAGTAACTAATAAACTGATTGAAGTGTTATTCCATGTTCAGCCTTCCGAGAAAACTGTTACAGCTTAACTGAACCCTGAACCACAGTAAACTAAATTAGTTCAACAAAACAACTACATAGTGACAGCACAATGACGCAATCTTATTCTGTCACCACTATAAACATAAATAAAATCACGACCGGTTTGAAATTATCGGTCCTTAAGGAATTTTTGTACGAATCCGCGACTGATATTGCCCTGTTACAAGAAGTTCTAATTTCGGATTTGGTAATTCCCGGTTTTGTCAGTTACATAAATGTGTCTCCCGAAACAAGTGTTGGAACAGCTATTTTGGTAAGGGAAGGGATTACAGTAAGCGAGGTGGAACGACTGGAATCCGGAAGGGGAATAGGACTAAATATCTATGATGTGACTATCATCAACTTGTACGCCCCTTCAGGAAGTTCTCATCGAGCTGACAGGGCACGTTTCTTCAAGGATGACTTGATATACTTGTTAAGGAAATCACCAAGACAGTTATTACTTGGAGGTGATTTTAATTGTGTTTTAAATCGAAAAGATCAGTTACCTAATTTTAATTTCTCAAGTGAACTAAAACAATTAGTTACTGGTTTAGAATTAAAGGATATATGGGAAATCAAATACCCCTCCACTGTTGAGTTCACTTATGTCACGGCAACATCACGTAGCAGGATTGATAGACTATATATTTCTAAAAATCTTGTTACTTCCGTGACAAAAGTAGAAACCATTCCTACGTACTTTTCAGACCATTCAAGTGTCTTAGCTTGCATAAATCTAACAAGACAGCCGGTTCGCCGATTCAAGAATCAGTGGAATTTGAACACTTCCTTGTTAGTTAATCATGATTTAAAAGATCTGATTAAAGAAACATGGGCAATATGCCTGCGAGCCCGTAGTAGATATGCCACTGCTATTGACTGGTGGGTTAAAATGGCAAAGCCAAAGTTGAGGAAAGTTCTTATTCAATACAGTGCACAGAGCTCAAGGGAAATGAAATGCACTATAGAGTATTACTATTCCGTTTTGAGAGATCTATATGATCAAGTCTCAGCAGGTTCCTCACTTCGGATAGCAGACTTAAAAAAAGTCAAAGCCAAGTTACTTAATATCAAGAGAAGTCAAATGGAAGGGTTGAAAATAAAATCGAAGGCAAATTCGGTGTCAGCAGATGAAACTACTTCCCTATATCATTTAGTGAAGCATACGAAAAACGGGAGAAGGACTTTTATTGAAGAAATTCGAACAAAACACGGCACGATTCTCAGAACCCAGCAGGATATCATGGACGAGATTTATCGCTATTATTGCGAGCTATATTCTGTACATCAAAGTAGTGATGCTTCCTTGGAAGAATTCCTTGACATCCTAGCCCCACAGCTGACAGAAGATGACAACGAAAATTTTCTCGAGGTTGTCAGTGAAGAAGACGTGTATGAGACTCTGTGCGCCTCGCCACCAAAAAAATCCCCAGGACCGGATGATCTGCCAGCGGAGTTTTACATCCGTTACTGGCCAATAGTAGGTGCGAAAATCACGGACATTGTAAATGAGGTTATTCAGGGTAAAATGATTCCGGCTGAGTTTAAGGAGAGTAAAATTGTTCTGGTGCCAAAAAATAATGGAAAGAAAGATTTAAATAATTTTCGTCCAATTTCACTGCTGAATTCTGATTATAAATTAATAGCTAGAGTAATAAACAAGAGAATTTCATGCCTTACAGATAAAATTATTAGTCAACATCAGAACTGTGCGCAAGGCAGAACCATTTTTCAAAATCTAGCGGAATTCAGGGATATCATTGCAATAACTTCTGTAACAAACATAAAGTGTGCTTTATTGTTTTTAGATTTTTATAAGGCGTTCGATGTAGTAAACCATGAATATCTTCTACGGACATTGAAGAAAATAGGTTTCAACGATAGGGTTATACAGTTGATTAAGAACATAGCAACTGGAATAAATGCTAAAATAGCGGTGAATTGTCAACAATCATGGCCGATGCAAATACAACGAGGTGTTCCTCAAGGAAGTCCTCTGTCCATGTCGCTCTTCGCAATTTCGCTAGAACCTTTCCTCCGACATGTCCATGCTACATTAAAAGGCTTAACATTATCAGGAAACAAAAGAGTTATAAGAGCCTATGCTGACGATATAGGGGTCATTATAAGGAATAATGACGAGGTAACCACGCTAGCAACAGTGATTGATTCGTACTGTAGAGCATCTGGAGCCAATGCAAACGGAAAAAAAAGTAAGATGTTAAATCTCAGAGGTTTTGATAATATCAACGTCGAGTGGGCAAAATTAGTCCGACAACATAAAACACTTGGGATCACCCTGACAGCGTGCCCTATGAAAATGACGGCTTTAAATTGGAAAGTTGCAGCAGATAAAGTGCAAGGACCCATTGTAGAGAATTTAACTCGATATATGAACCAAGTTCAAAGAACACAGTATATCAACTCATGCATCCTTGCTAAGGCTTATTATACTGCCCAGCTGTTTCCAATACCGAGAATGATAGCGAGAAGAATAATGTCCAATATCACAAAATTTTTGTGGAGAGGTGAAGTGTTCAGAGTACCTGCTAAAGTAGCCACTTTGGATCCTAAAAATGGTGGACTAGGATTAACTGATATAAAGCCTCTGCTCTTTTTATCAAAAGGCAAGTTAATTTAATAAGAGACTCGCGAGAAAGCATCACCAGCCAACTTTTCGAGATCATTAAAACTCCAAGCCTGCTTCCCCCGACTGACGTGCAGAATATCAACAGTCGCTTACAGCACGTGAGGATTTTCTATGTTGAGTTTAGTTATGTCAGTGTCGAACTCAGGCAGTCCCGACACTTAACATCGAGAGCCATAATGCGGGAACGAAAGAAAAGCGAAGAAAGAAACAAAATAGAACGACAGTTTCCAAACATTGAGTGGGCTGAGATTTGGAAAAACATTAGTTCCAATGTGCTCACGTCTAATATAAAAACGTCATGGTACAAGACAGTTAACAACATACTTAGCACCAATGAAAGACTGCACGCAATCGGACTCTGTGAAACAAATTTATGTCACCAATGCCATCTAGTTGACACAGTAATTCATCGATATACTTGCAGTGGTCACATGAATAGTTGGACGTGGATCCGGGAGCAAATAGCTCTGATTACAAGAACATCCCCTGAGTATATATCGCTGTCATTGATACACAGGCCTGAAGCACGCTATTTCCCAGAAGCAAAAAATAACGCTGTGTACTGGTTGCTGGGAAATTTCGTTAACTACGTCCTTAACAAATTAGGATCCGATAGCATCATAGAGTTCAAGGTACACATGCTGTGTGAGTTCCACAAAATTAGAAGCTATTCGAATCACAAGAAAAAGTTCGGTAATATGCTAAAAATTGTATTTGAAAGAATGGGCATTGGTTAATATAAAAAAGAAGACTGTGTTGACAGTGATGTATTGTAGTTACCCTAAGGATACTACACTCCTGGAAATGGAAAAAAGAACACATTGACACCGGTGTGTCAGACCCACCATACTTGCTCCGGACACTGCGAGAGAGCTGTACAAGCAATGATCACACGCACGGCACAGCGGACACACCAGGAACCGCGGTGTTGGCCGTCGAATGGCGCTAGCTGCGCAGCATTTGTGCACCGCCGCCGTCAGTGTCAGCCAGTTTGCCGTGGCATACGGAGCTCCATCGCAGTCTCTAACACTGGTAGCATGCCGCGACAGCGTGGACGTGAACCGTATGAGCAGTTGACGGACTTTGAACGAGGGCGTATAGTGGGCATGCGGGAGGCCGGGTGGACGTACCGCCGAATTGCTCAACACGTGGGGCGTGAGGTCTCCACAGTACATCGATGTTGTCGCCAGTGGTCGGTGGAAGGTGCACGTGCCCGTCGACCTGGGACCGGACCGCAGCGACGCACGGATGCACGCCAAGACCGTAGGATCCTACGCAGTGCCGTAGGGGACCGCACCGCCACTTCCCAGCAAATTAGGGACACTGTTGCTCCTGGGGTATCGGCGAGGACCATTCGCAACCGTCTCCATGAAGCTGGGCTACGGTCCCGCACACCGTTAGGCCGTCTTCCGCTCACGCCCCAACATCGTGCAGCCCGCCTCCAGTGGTGTCGCGACAGGCGTGAATGGAGGGACGAATGGAGACGTGCCGTCTTCAGCGATGAGAGTCGCTTGTGCCTTGGTGCCAATGATGGTCGTATGCGTGTTTGGCGCCGTGTAGGTGAGCGCCACAATCAGGACTGCATACGACCGAGGCACACAGGGCCAACACCCGGCATCATGGTGTGGGGAGCGATCTCCTACACTGGCCGTACACCACTGGTGATCGTCGAGGGGACACTGAATAGTGCACGGTACATCCAAACCGTCATCGAACCCATCGTTCTACCATTCCTAGACCGGCAAGGGAACTTGCTGTTCCAACAGGACAATGCACGTCCGCATGTATCCCGTGCCACCCAACGTGCTCTAGAAGGTGTAAGTCAACTACCCTGGCCAGCAAGATCTCCGGATCTGTCCCCCATTGAGAATGTTTGGGACTGGATGAAGCGTCGTCTCACGCGGTCTGCACGTCCAGCACGAACGCTGGTCCAACTGGGGCGCCAGGTGGAAATGGCATGGCAAGCCGTTCCACAGGACTACATCCAGCATCTCTACGATCGTCTCCATGGGAGAATAGCAGCCTGCATTGCTGCGAAAGGTGGATATACACTGTACTAGTGCCGACATTGTGCATGCTCTGTTGCCTGTGTCTATGTGCCTGTGGTTCTGTCAGTGTGATCATGTGATGTATCTGACCCCAGGAATGTGTCAATAAAGTTTCCCCTTCCTGGGACAATGAATTCACGGTGTTCTTATTTCAATTTCCAGGAGTGTATTTAAGATTTTACAGTATATTTATGATGTGTGCTTTCTCTACTTCAGAGAGTAGTTTTTTGAAATTTATAAGCTAATGTACAGAACTTATGTGCCATTGATATTGTGTGTCTAATAGTGCCAAACACAAAACATGAAAGGTGCATTATTGGCTTATACTAGAAATTTGGAAATAGACAGTTTTTATAGAAATATCCTTATCGATTGGTTAAAACCATAAGATTCTATCCGATAAATGTAATATTCAATGGCTGGCACATTGCCCGCAGTGAAAGACTGATTATATAGATCTGATCACTTCAAATACTTAGATCCAATTAATGTCCAGAAAGTGTAGTTGGAAGGCTAGTCAACTTTATTAGATATCTCCTTTCCGCCATTCTCAAGTATTTATGTTTAATTTAATTCTTTCTGGTGATTTAGTCAGTAACACAATCTTCTGTTGTCTTTCCTTAATGTCAGCGCAATTGAAATGATCAAACCGCTTTGTTTAAATAACTTCATGCATGTATAACTTAGTATGTATTTGCAATGTGTAACATTGTTTTTTTTAATAAAGGTTTTATTTAAAAAAAAAGCGGTCTAAGGCGCTACCATCACGGACTGTGCGGCTGGTCCCGGTGGAGGTTCGAGTCCTCCCTCGGGCATGGGTGTGTGTGTTTGTTCTTAGGATAATTTAGGTTAAGTAGGGTGTAAGCTTAGGGACTGGTGACCTTAACTGTTAAGTCCCATAAGATTTGACACACATTTGAACATTTTTGAAAATGCTAATGAATGACTACAAATGAAGACAAGTCATAATCTTTTTACGCTTCAAAAAAGCTTATGTTTGTATCCACAGATCTTCAATGATGAAGATACTAAGGAATTTCGGTCTCCAATCTAAATTAATAAAAACAATAAACTTAACTGTAACAAACATCAAATCTAAAGTAAAGTTCAGAGGAGAAATATCTGCGCTATTTACGATGAAAACGAGTTAAGATCTGTAGATGGTTTATCGCCGATAGTTTTCGCATTGCACTCGAGTACGTGATGAGGGAATGATACAAGCAGAATCCTAAAAATATAGAAATTGAAACCAAGAAAGGTTGTATAAACATAAATTTCTTGGGACTTGCACATGACATAGCGTTACTAGCTAACATTCAAGAAGCCATAAATCAAATAACAAGCCTACAAAATATAGCACAAAAAATAGGACTCCAGATACCATTCTAAATGAATGAGATAATTGTAGCTGATCCACTAGTAATCAGCCACATGATAATAAATAACAGGAAAGTAAAAATAGTGAAACAATTTAAATACCTAGGAGAAAATTTAACATACAGCTTGGACGAGAAGCCTGCATGGCAGTAAGAACTAACAAAGTGGTAATTGCTCAAACATTTAAATGGTCTATATATAGTAAGATTGGCTGCCAATCAAAATTAAATTAAAGCACTACAAGACGGTAATACTCTTTTCAAAGTCACTCAGGAAAGTGGAATCGACAAAAGCCTAAAAGCAAAGAATAGAATAGCTAGAACATGCATAAATTAGAAATATGAAAAGTATGGGCACCGACGGATTGTGCCAAATCAAGTGATGCACAGCGAACTGGAGTTCATTACAAATACTATACGGAAGAAACGATTTCTTTTTTGCTCACATTACGAGGACACCAGAAACCAGATTATCAAGAAAAATTATGGAGTAACTTGGAACATGTAGCAAAAAGTTGGATGGATAAATCTAATTAGGGAAAACATGAAAGAGCTAGAATTAACCGTGGGTGATTTACAAAACATAACGGAAAGTTTAAAAGATAAAAATAAGATTCAAACCAACAAAAGACAAACGATGAAAAGGGTGTATACAGATGAGGAATGTAAAAAAGATCAGAACGAATGAAAAGACAGAGGGTATCTCGGAAAGGAAACTATACAAGATGATGACCAGCAAATGATCTATGGAAAAATCTAACTGTCTCTGAATGACGGAAGTTGGCCCTGAATTGGAAAAAAAAAGAAAACATAAAAGTATTTAGTCCTTACTTCTGTTCTGCCCAAATCTGGGTAACGCGTTCCAGTACTGCTCTGTTTTGCGCGCCGCTATGCTATAGCGGCAAATTGCTATATCTACACAGAGACACTCGTGAGGTGCACTGAGTTCTCTATTAGTTGCAAATCGTTTACGGAATACACTTGGTTCCTTTTCCACTTTTGAAAAAAACCGTGATAAATTAAAAATTGTAAGACAAAGGTAGGTGAAAAATGGCGCTGCAATAGTAAAAGAGTGACTTGAAAAAATTACCTTATAATTCCTCTTCATGTAAATAAATGATTCCATTACACTTCCTCCTTTTCAGATCAGTTAGCATTACATAATCATCTTAATTGAACACATCGATAAATTGAGACTTTACCTTTTAAACATAATATTACAGCTGCTTCCTCACTATAATACTGCTAACCACTGTCTGCTACAACGAAGATAATAACGTAAGTTCTACGATACAGCTTTACAACATCGCTGCTGGCTCACAATCGATTCAGATACCAAAATTATACATGACACCTATCGCACTATGCTTTCGTTGGTGATGCACTAAATCTTCAGCATCAGCTGTGCCATTATAATTTATTACTTCTTGACTAATAAGTCTACTTGCAACACAATGTTCAGACAGCAACCGTACAAATCGCTGAACGTCACTACAAGATCATATCAATCATATCATTGTACGACACACATTTCAGGAGATATGACTTCATAAACGTTCAAATGCGTGAATAACTAGACTTTGCTTAAAACTAACCGAAAATAACCAACAGTATAGTCATACAGTGTTTTATAATAACAGCACATATTTACTCCCAACAAACTTCAAACATAATTAAAAACCTCTTTTAATCTTTATCTAACTTACATGTTTAACGTCAAACATTTAACGTATTTACATATTTGTAATCATACATTTGAAGCTGTTTTACATATAGGAATTCGATACTGTACTGGTTGATTAACTAAAATACTGTACGATGCGTCCAACAGCACGTAAGGTGCAGGTGGGGGTGGGGAGGGGGGGGGGCGGCAATCGCTTCAGACGGCTTAAAGGAGGGCAGTGTAATGAGAACAGTGGCAGGAGAGCTACACAGGGGGACACTATGCAGCTACTTTCGAGCCTAGGATGTTCTGCTGTAAGCGTTGGCATTCAGTTTATTTAAATAATAGTGAACACTTGTGTTTTTGAGTTAGAACAATTTATAAGTGTTTCTATGAGTCGATAGGCGGAACAATATTCGAGGTGCTCCCCAGTCACTGAGTGCAAATGTATACGTGACAGTGCATTTTAAAACAACACACATCAAAAAAAGTTTTGCGCCGCCTCGGTTCCTCGAGTTCCGCAACCTGCACAAAAAATTGATATAGAGATAAAACATCAACATCATTTCCGCCATTTTTATTGATCATGGGAACCACACATTGCATGTTGTACCACCATACAGCGAGAACTTTAGAGGTGGTGGTCCAGATTGCTGTACACAACGGTACTTCTATTACCCAGTAGCACGTCCTCTTGCATTGATGCATGCCTACTATCCGCAAGTCCATCAAGGCACCGTTGGTCCAGATTGTCCCACTCCTCAAGGGTGATTCTGCATATATCCCTCAGAGTGGTTAGTGGGTCACGTCGTCCATAAACAGCCCTTTTCAATCTATCACACACATGTTCGATAGGGTTCATGTATGGAGAATGTGCTGATCACTCAAGCGATGTCGCTATCCTGAAGGAACTCACTCACAAGATGTGCACGTCCATGAAGACGAATGCCTCGCCAATATCCTGCCGATGTGGTTACACTGTCGGTCGGAGGATGGCAGTCTCGTACAGCCGTTACAGTGCCTTCCATGACCACCAGCGGCTTACGTCTGCCCCCAAATAACGCCACCCCAAAACAACAGGGAACCTCCTTCTTGCTTCACTCGCTGGACGGTGTGTCTAAGTCGTTCAGCCTGACCAGGTTGTCTCCAAACATGTCTCCAACGATTGTCTAGTTGAAGGCATATGCGACACTCATCGGTGAAGATAACGTGAAGCCTGTCCTGAGCGGTCCGTTTGGCATGTTGTTGGGCCCATCTGTACCACACTACACGGTGTCGTGGTTGCAAAGATGGGCCTCACCATGGACGTCGGGAGTGTAGTTGCGCACCATGCAGCCTCCTGCACACAGTTTGAGTTGTAACACGATGTCTTGTGGCTGCACGAAAAGCATTATTCAACATGTTGGCGTTGCTGTCAGAGTTCATCCGAGCCCATAATCCGTAGGTAGCGGTCATCCACTGCAGTAATAGCCCTTGGGCGGCCTGAGTGAGACATGTCATCGACAGTTCGTGTCTCTCTGTCTCTCTTCCAAGTCCGAACAACATCCCCTTGGTTCACTCCGAGACGCCTGGACACTTCCCTTGTTGAGAGCCCTTCCTGGCACAAAGTAACAATGCGGACGTAATCGAACCGCGGTACTGACCGTCTAGGCATAGTTGGACTACAGACAATACGAGCCGTGTACCTCCTTTCTGGTGGAACGACTGGAACTGATCGGCTTTCTGTCTTCAGGAGTTCTGGGAACTGGGGTGATGCAAAACTTTTTTGATGTGTGTATTTAGGATTCAGTAAATAGGATGAAGAAATTAACTTCTGTCAGTGAAATTAATTAAAGTGCCGTGTGCACTAAAGCATTTTAATATTGTTCAGCCACTGTAAATATTACTACTTCAAACTCAGATGCGTAATATTACTTGCATGTGATGTCGAACCTTTGGCGGAGAACGGGCGAAAGTTTTCATTGCCTGTCACACATTGGTCCGGCGGCTACTGCACACAAGTTTGTTAATATGGAGTGGTAGTGTCACGGTGTGATGGACACTCCACTGATTTCTCTATTACAATTTAGAATATTTGCGACTCTTGGTTTCTGTGAT
This sequence comes from Schistocerca nitens, assembly GCF_023898315.1. Taxonomy (NCBI): domain Eukaryota; kingdom Metazoa; phylum Arthropoda; class Insecta; order Orthoptera; family Acrididae; genus Schistocerca; species Schistocerca nitens. The sequence continues at coordinate 525,389,696 of NC_064618.1, read as the reverse complement.
TACTCGTTGACAGAATTAATCGGTAATTAGTTTAATGAGTACGGCTTTTGCAAAAAAAAAAAAAAACAAAAAAAAAACAAAAAACTTTTACTACAAGTCCACGACATATCTTTCCTTAACACGTGTCACATCCTTTAGCCGATCTTTGATTCTCTCTTGAGAGCCGCACAGGTTAGCCGCGTGGTCTCAGGCGCCTTGACATGGTCCGTGCGGCGCCCCTCGTCGGAGGTTCCAGTCCTCCCTCGATCACGTTTATGTGTGTTGTCCATAGTGTAAGTTAGTTTAAGTTAGATTAAGTAGTGTGTAGGCTGAGGGACCGATGACCAAAGTAGTTAGGCCCCGTAAGATATTACCACAAATTTTCAAATTTTTTTTCTCATGGGAGTGTTTCAGTATCCGACAGTAATTCGGACTCCCATTCCAGCTCGAAAATGGATGTGGAAGGCAGGTCAGAGATACTCAGGTACATTCTCCGTCCGCAGCTTGCTAAAGCGGGGGCACCTACGCCGCCCCATACATAGACTATGTGATCAAAAGTATCCGGACACCTGGCTGAAAATGACTTACAAGTTCGTGGCGCCCTCCATCGGTAATGCTGGAATTCAGTATGGTGTTAGCCCACCATTTGCCTTGATGAGAGCTTCCACTCTCGCAGGAATACGTTCAACTGTTTTGGGGAATGGCAGCCCATTCTTCACGGAGCGCTGCACTGAGGAGAGGTATCCATGATGGTCGGTGAGCCCTGGCACGAAGTCGGCGTTCCAATAAATCCCAAAGATATCCTATAGGATTCAGGTCAGGACTCTGTGCACGCCGTCCATTACAGGGATGCTATTGTCGTGTAACCACTCCGCCACAGGCCGGGCATTATGAACAGGTGATCGATTGTGTTGAAATATGGAATCACCACTCCCGAATTACGCTTCAACAGTGGGAAGCAAGAGGGTGCTTAAAACATCAATGTAGGCCTTTCTGTGATAGTGCCGCGCAGAACAACTAGGGTTGCAAGCCCCCTCCACGAAAAACGCGACCACACCGTAACACCACAGCCTCCGAATTTTACTGTTGGCACTGCACACGCTAGCATATGACGTTCACCGGGAATTCGCCAGCCCTCCGATCGCCATTTTGTGTGCCGTGATTCGTTAGTCCACACAACGATTTACCGCTGTTCAGTCGTCCAATGTTTACGCTCCTTACACCAAGCGAGACGTCGTTTGGCATTTACCGGCGTGATGTGTGGCTTATGTGCAGCCGCTCGATCATCCAAGTTTTCTCACCTCCCGTCGAACTGTTATAGCACTTGCAGTGGATACAGATGCAGTTTGGAATTCCTGTGTGAAGGTCTGGATAGATGTGTGCCTAATACACGTTACGACCCTCTTTAACTGTCGGCCGTCTCTGTCAGCCAACAGACGACGTCGGCCTGTACGCTTTTTTGCTGCACGTGTCCCTTCACGTTCCCACTTCACTATCACATCGGAAACAGTGGACCTACGGATGTTTAGGAGTGTGGAAATCTCGCGTACAGACGCATGACACAAGAGACACCCAACCACTTAACCACGTTCGAAGTTCATGTGTTCCGCGGAGAGCCCTTTTCTGATCTCTCACGATGTCTAATGTCTACTGAGGTCGCTGATGTGGAGCACCTGGTAGTAGGTGGCAGCAAAATGCACCTAATATGAAAAACGTATATTCTTGGGTCCCCCCCCATGAACCATGGACCTTGCCGTTGGTGGGGAGGCTTGCGTGCCTCAGCGATACAGATGGCCGTACCGTAGGTGCAACCACAACGGAGGGGTATCTGTTGAGAGGCCAGACAAACATGTGGTTCCTGAAGAGGGGCAGCAGCCTTTTCAGTAGTTGCAGGGGCAACAGTCTGGATGATTGACTGATCTGGCCTTGTAACATTAACCAAAACGGCCTTGCTGTGCTGGTACTGCGAACGGCTGAAAGCAAGGGGAAACTACAGCCGTAATTTTTCCCGAGGACATGCAGCTCTACTGTATGATTAAATGATGATGGCGTCCTCTTGGGTAAAATATTCCGGAGGTAAAATAGTCCCCCATTCGGATCTCCGGGCGGGGACTACTCAAGAGGACGTCGTTATCAGGAGAAAGAAAACTGGCGTTCTACGGATCGGAGCGTGGAATGTCAGATCACTTAATCGGGCAGGTAGGTTAGAAAATTTGAAAAGGGAAATGGATAGGTTAAAGTTAGATATAGTGGGAATTAGTGAAGTTCGGTGGCAGGAGGAACAAGACTTTTGGTCAGGTGATTACAGGGTTATAAATACAAAATCAAATAGGGGTAATGCAGGAGTAGGTTTAATAATGAATAAAAAAATAGGAGTGCGGGTTAGCTACTACAAACAGCATAGTGAACGCATTATTGTGGCCAAGATAGACACAAAGCCCATGCCTACTACAGTAGTACAAGTTTATATGCCAACTAGCTCTGCAGATGATGAAGAAATAGATGAAATGTATGACGAGATAAAAGAAATTATTCAGGTAGTGAAGGGAGACGAAAATTTAATAGTCATGGGTGACTGGAATTCATCAGTAGGAAAAGGGAGAGAAGGAAACATAGTAGGTGAATATGGATTGGGGGGAAGGAATGAAAGAGGAAGCCGCCTTGTAGAATTTTGCACAGAGCATAGCTTAATCATAGCTAACACTTGGTTCAAGAATCATGAAAGGAGGCTGTATACATGGAAGAAGCCTGGAGATACTGACAGGTTTCAGATAGATTATATAATGGTAAGACAGAGATTTAGGAACCAGGTTTTAAATTGTAAGACATTTCCTGGGGCAGATGTGGATTCTGACCACAATCTATTGGTTATGAACTGCAGATTGAAACTGAAGAAACTGCAAAAAGGTGGGAATTTAAGGAGATGGGACCTGGATAAACTGAAAGAACCAGAGGTTGTAGAGAGTTTCAGGGAGAGCATAAGGGAACAAGTTACAGGAATGGGGGAAAGAAATACAGTAGAAGAAGAATGGGTAGCTCTGAGGGATGAAGTGGTGAAGGCAGCAGACGATCAAGTAGGTAAAAAGACGAGGGCTAATAGAAATCCTTGGGTAACAGAAGAAATATTGAATTTAATTGATGAAAGGAGGAAATATAAAAATGCAGTAAATGAAGCAGGCAAAAAGGAATACAAACGTCACAAAAATGAAATCGACAGGAAGTGCAAAATGGCTAAGCAGGGATGGCTAGAGGACAAATGTAAGGATGTAGAGGCTTGTCTCACTAGGGGTAAGATAGATACTGCCTACAGGAAAATTAAAGAGACCTTTGGAGAGAAGAGAACCACTTGTATGAATATCAAGAGCTCAGATGGCAACCCAGTTCTAAGCAAAGAAGGGAAGGCAGAAAGGTGGAAGGAGTATATAGAGGGTTTATATAAGGGCGATGTACTTGAGGACAATATTATGGAAATGGAAGAGGATGTAGATGAAGACGAAATGGGAGATAAGATACTGCGTGAAGAGTTTGACAGAGCACTGAAAGACCTGAGTCGAAACAAGGCCCCGGGAGTAGACAACATTCCATTAGAACTACTGATAGCCTCGGGAGAGCCAGTCATGACAAAACTCTACCATCTGGTGAGCACGATGTATGACACAGGCGAAATACCCTCAGACTTCAAGAAGAATATAATAATTCCAATCCCAAAGAAAGCAGGTGTTGACAGATGTGAAAATTACCGAACTATCAGTTTAATAAGTCACAGCTGCAAAATACTAACGCGAATTCTTTACAGACGAATGGAAAAACTGGTAGAAGCCAACCTAGGGGAAGATCAGTTTGGATTCCGTAGAAATGTTGGAACACGTGAGGCAATACTGACCTTACGACTTATCTTAGAAGAAAGATTAAGAAAAGGCAAACCTACGTTTCTAGCATTTGTAGACTTAGAGAAAGCTTTTGACAATGTTGACTGGAATACTCTCTTTCAAATTCTGAAGGTGGCAGGGGTAAAATACAGGGAGCGAAAGGCTATTTCCAATTTGTACAGAAACCAGATAGCAGTTATAAGAGTCGAGGGGCATGAAAGGGAAGCAGTGGTTGGGAAAGGAGTGAGACAGGGTTGTAGCCTCTCCCCGATGTTATTCAATCTGTATATTGAGCAAGCAGTAAAGGAAACAAAAGAAAAATTCGGAGTAGGTATTAAAATTCATGGAGAAGAAGTAAAAACTTTGAGGTTCGCCGATGACATTGTAATTCTGTCAGAGACAGCAAAGGACTTGGAAGAGCAGTTGAATGGAATGGACAGTGTCTTGAAAGGAGGATATAAGATGAACATCAACAAAAGCAAAACAAGGATAATGGAATGTGGTCGAATTAAGTCGGGTGATGCTGAGGGAATTAGATTAGGAAATGAGACACTTAAAGTAGTAAAGGAGTTTTGCTATTTAGGGAGTAAAATAACCGATGATGGTCGAAGTAGAGAGGATATAAAATGTAGACTGGCAATGGCAAGGAAAGCGTTTCTCAAGAAGAGAAATTTATTAACATCGAGTATAGATTTAGGTGTCAGGAAGTCGTTTCTGAAAGTGTTTGTATGGAGTGTAGCCATGTATGGAAGTGAGACATGGACGATAACTAGTTTGGACAAGAAGAGAATAGAAGCTTTCGAAATGTGGTGCTACAGAAGAATGCTGAAGATAAGGTGGGTAGATCACGTAACTAATGAGGAGGTATTGGATAGGATTGGGGAGAAGAGAAGTTTGTGGCACAACTTGACTAGAAGAAGGGATCGGTTGGTAGGACATGTTTTGAGGCATCAAGGGATCACAAATTTAGCATTGGAGGGCAGCGTGGAGGGTAAAAATCGTAGAGGGAGACCAAGAGATGAATACAGTAAGCAGATTCAGAAGGATGTAGGTTGCAGTAGGTACTGGGAGATGAAGAAGCTTGCACAGGATAGAGTAGCATGGAGAGCTGCATCAAACCAGTCTCAGGACTGAAGACCACAACAACAACAACATATTCTTGGGTGTGTCCGAATACTTACGATCACATAGTGTGTCACATGGTCACGTCCACGAGCGCCAGCGTTCCAGTAAATACCGTGGCCACACACATGCCGATCAGTTGCGCTAGTCTCGCTAAAGTGTGCTTTTAATATATTCCAATAGCAGAAAGGTTACGAAACTTTGCCTCGTATTTCACTGTCAGCCGATCTGCTCCTTTGAAATAATACATGCATGTGACGTTCTTCATTTAAGTCATTAAAGGCCTTGCGTTCAAGAGTTCCTTTAGGTTAGGATAAATTATGGGGCGTTACTAGTGAAAATAAATGTCAAGAGTCAGTACTGCAGTCTACGGTTTATTTTTTTTAAGTTTCTATTTTTGTTATTCCAGTAACTCTTTTGTCATTCAGCACTCGTGCTTTCCACCAAAAGAATACCAATCACTTGGTTGATCTCGCGCATCGTCAGCACATGTGCGAGCCGTCTGTAGGCAAGCTGTTTATCTTCATGCCGTCAGTAAGAGACAGCAGGCGGTCACGGCCCCTGTTCCGCGATTGTGTATAGACCGGAGAAGCGGTAATCGCGTTTACCAGGCTCTACATTTCCGTCAGTAGCTATTTGCTTGATATATTTTGTCCACGTTACTTAGAATACCCTCCATTTTGCTGAAACCACTTCTTGGCTTTTTTCGTGCGAGCGCAAATTAGGTCTCAACAGCTTTTCACATGTTTTTACCTTACCAAGAGATAGCTGTTGTATAATTTGTTTAGGCCCCATCCACCATACTGGACTGGAATACATGCAAGCCCCGCGGACTGGCCGCGCGGTTAGGGGCCATCTCACGGACTGCGCGGACCCTCCCGCCGGAGGTTGGAGTGCTCCCTCGGCCATGGGTAAGTTAGTTTATGTAGTGTGCAGGTCTAGGGACCGATGACCTCAGCAGTTTGGTCCCTTAGAATTTCACACACACACAATCTATGCAACCTGGTGTTTTATTCAATGATATTCTGCATTTTACCGGTGTTTTATTCTTGCAGACAGCGAATGTTGGGTACAAAGTGCCGAGTTTTTTTAGCTGTAATGCTTAAGTTGTCTGAGTGCAAATATTTTAATATTCTTACGCCAATATTTTGAACATAGTTGCAACTAAGCAACTGTTACAGAACACCTAGTGAAGTAGACAGCCAACCAGTAGGAATAAATGAAGGTTTTCAGTTAACGTTCATTGAAAGTCACAGTTTGTTGCAACTGGTTGGCTATCTATTTCACCTGCTATTATTATGTAACAATTTTTGAAAGTTTTAAAACAGTTTTTAAAGGTCTTAAAATAGCTTTAGGAAAGTATCATACCAATGGATGTCGCAGGATCGTTATTCCTTCTTGATTTATGTTTCTGCAAATGTTCACCTGAAGAAGTGCTTCTTAATGCCATGAAACCGCTAGTGATATAAAAATAAAGCGATAAATACAGCTGAAGCAGATTATTAATACCCAAGACTATATCTCGTGATGTACTGGAGAATGAACATTGGTGACTAACCCCTACCACTTGTTCATCAACTTTCGCGTTTGTTGCAGGTTTATGTAATTTGAAATGACTTTTATCCAGTTCACCTCAATACTACGTATTGCGACAAGGTTACCAGTATGCTGCTTGTTTTCTTTAGCAGATAACATATCAAGTTGTATGGCATGTTTACAAAGCATTTCCATCGTCAGAGTTCTCATAAATGTATTTCATGGATTTCATGCTGGGTTAACCCAAAACTAGTCGCCAATAATATGAAAACACTTAATCTAGCAACTTTGTCTGTTTTATACTTCTAAACGTGTTTCAGTCACATTATTTAACTCGCAAAGTCCTTTCAGATTTGGCGAAAGAGCGATATATTCAAGGAAAAAGCAGCAACATATTAAAGTAGCCACCCATCCCACCCCCACACTCCGTATGGTGGCAGCTCTGCTAATGCTGTAGCGTGGCAACGGATGAGGTAAAGATAAGCAGCTTGACTTATTTCCAAAGTTAATATACCACACTTATGCATACGCTTCTCTGCTTTTAGCAAGATCAGTGTGAACTATCAAGGGAGGCCCCATGGACCTCATAACATGCAGTGGCAGATATGAGTATACCATCTCAAACTTATGTGTATTACATCACATACGAATAGTTACGTTTTATTGCGTTATATACAACTAAGGGAGGTATATTCAGAGTCCTGGTTGTTCGACAAAATTTGATTGTGGGTCCGCCTTGATGTAAAACACTTTTATTATTTATGTATTTATTTATTTATTTATTCCAAAACTAGTTTCAGCGACAAATATCGCCATCATTTGTGGGTTCATTTTCTAAAAATGCAGAAACAGCATAATTGTAAAACATTGGATGTGTATTGTTTTGTTTCTGTGAATTATTTCTTAATACCTTCTTTACTATTCGTCATAGCTGGTTTTTATCTTTATGGCCGCTGTTTCCGGCAGATTTTCTGCTTTTTTTTTTGTTGCCGTTTCTCTCGGCATACATCACGCCACTGTATGAGTGGCAGTTAGTAAACAAATACAAAGAATTTAACTTACGTATCCCAGCTGTATAAAGCTTTAATGGCTGCTTCATATTAACTTTCAAATTGAATCTAATTTCGCTTCTTCGTATGGACTTCCCATCATTATCAGTAAGCTTACACCGATTGTAATTAGTGGCCTGATAGCATAACGGAAAATATATTACGTCTTGTCTGCCAAGTAAAATGTTTATTACAAGCATATAAGAGTATTTGCAGTAAAGCTAATACTGTTTGTTATTGGCTAACTGATCTTAACAAACTCAGTCGCTGTAGCATATAGACAATTCTCTCCGTTACTGTGCTCGCCTTACGACCTTGAAGAAACTCATTCATCACAGAATGTACGGATCACAAAATAACCGAAATATATTCGTAACAGTTGTGTAAATATAACTCTTCGTAGGGTGATATATATTGTTATGATGCAGGCAATCATGAGAAACAGAGTTCCACTGATGAAGTTTTTTAGGACATTGTTATAGGTGACTGTCCAATAAAGCCTTATAGTACAAAAGAAAAGTTTGTTACTAGTGGCTGGTTTCATCTAGCCTGCCGACGCTGACAACAAACTGGAGTACGGAAATTTAGTGTAAAGCCGGAAATGTAATTTTTTGTTGCAAGTAGCGCGGGAGTAAAGGTCATACGTATGTTTGAGCTTCCACCTCATTTAAAGAATGCAAGCATATCGTACGGAATTTTGTACGTCAATAAATACTGAAGATGAGAAAGCTTTGGTCTGTAAGATTACGACGGGTTAAAAATTCCACCGCCACCGAGATGAAGTACGTTATGTTTTAGGTGTGCTCAAATACAAAAATATTCCGATAACTTATGTTACTAGATGAAGAAAACATTTTTTTTTAATCAAGGGGCCGACATCCAGAGTAAAGTTACGGATACGATCACTTGTCACTTTGAACTCGTTGTATATACGAAGTTTATTGAACAGTAGTGATTGCTGCGATTGTTTTTGTTTCGTAACTGGCTTAGGTCCTTTATAAGAAACCTTTATATATCTATGGTAATAATGAATACTTTATTTATTTACCTTTTTCGCGGAGTGTACCTTTCAATATTTAAAGGTGCTACTTGTCAGCATTGGTCCTTACCTCTCATCACTGGATCTGTTTCGAATGATGTGTGTACTTAAAGTGCAAATACAATTCAAATGGTCTATCAAGATTGTTACCCATCTTGTGATGTGCATGCATTTGACTTCATATTCGTGTACCACAAGTCCTTTACGCCATTTAACTTTTTGCTCCTCTCTTAATATGATGAAATGTCTGCTTAGAGTCCATACAGAGTCTACAGTTATCGAACTTATGCTTCAGTTGGAAGTACGTGATCTGTTATAGATCTATTAGGCCAAAAAATGCAATGGTACTCTCCCAATATACGAGTATCTTCGAAGTTAGTAACTAGTTCATCATAGAAAGTTCTACACTGCAGCTACAGGTCGTCATTGCAGTCTCTTATAGTCTCAAATACTAATAACTTCAAAGCTAACTGTCATCTTCATTAACTTGGAAGCTCAAACTATAATAGAATTGACATTAGTTATTTCTTGAAAGCCCGAGTGAACACGCATTTGACTGTAATTTACGTGGAGCCAACAGTTAGGTTTCTCAAGTGCAACGGAAAACAAACGCTCGCGCATCAGAAAGAAATAACTGATCATCATAATGTTTACTTAGCTCCGTAAAAATGTAAGTAAACTAGAGAAAGCACAGGTTACGATGTCTTAGCCTAATGTATATAGGAAATCTACCGTGTCATGCACAAGCTTGAGCAGTTTGTATAATCTGTCACTACTCTGAAAATTACTGTAAAATACACAAACACTAATGTCTGAATACAAAACGAATTTTTATGTGAGCATTTGGTGAGGGGTGAGCGGTAGCGAGTGCTTGTTGCGAGGCTGCATTAACTGTCGCTCTCCTTTACGGTTAATTTCCTGATAATTCTTAATATCATGCGATATTTAATGATACTCGTAGTGTTGGGGAATGAGCAAAATATTTATGAGTGGTAGTAGAATTAAACAGGCCATGGGACCATAGTATAGCCTATACTTTTGGGAAAAATAAAAGTAGTTTAGGAAATCCAGATGGATACCATGTTTGCTAGTAACTAGCTATTTTAGAATATCTACTACTATAAACATTACATGCCATTGACCAAAATTGAATTTCAAAAGAAGTACAAAAAATATTTCACTTTACAGAATACACAAAATGATGGTGTCAAGAAGTCTGATTTTTACTGAATGAGGAGTGTAATCTTACCCTCCCTCATATCACCATTAAATTTCTCTTAGTCTCCTCATTATTTTCAAATGCTTCGAGAGGCCTAAGACATACAAAAGAAAATCTTTTTACTTACCTTCATTTTCTCTTGTTGTTGGCTTCAAGCCTTGCGCCTAGGGGTACATTCTTGAGGCCGAAATTCTGATTTATAACGTTGTCAGTTCCTAATGACTAATAACTGATGAAGATTTGTCTGTATATTTCTTGAATTTTATCTTTGTCACATTATTAAATAACACACTGTCTTGACAATTTCCAATTACATCACACCACAAATTACATTATTAGTGACACAATCACAAACACTTCTGATTCCATCAGAGGCATGCCCAATACTCCTAGCATTCTGCGTTACTCACAATATTCCAAAGAGTATACAAAGCGAAAGAGTTTACAAACTTTTTTGAAAAAAGAAGAATAACTACCAAGGTATAACACTATTTTATAAATGAGTCCAGAAATAAATTTAATAATTAGGGTAAGGTTGTGCAATTAATTATAATTTTAACTGTACATACAGAGTACTAACAAATTAATTTCTTTTTATACATTTTAACCTTAAATATAATACGAGGGCTGTGTCAATAAAGAATGATCATAATTTTTTTGGCAACATACCTTTACTTATCTTCATAATTTTGATGGTCCTTCTCAAAGTAGTCTCCCATGAATGCGATGCACTGGTCCCAGTGTTTCTGCCAGTCTTCAAATACGTGCTGGAAACCATCTTTTTGAGATTTCGTTCAAAATCGCCTCCTGAGCCTTCACCACTGCTTCTGATGATTGATAATGTCTCCCACGAAGACGTTTCTCCATGTTAGGGAATAGAAAAAAAGTAACATGGGGCTAAATCCGGACTACAGGCAGGGTGAGGGATGCACTTCACGTTGACTTTTGCAAGATATTCAGCAACAATATTGGCAATATGCGACGGCGCATTATCAAGGTGCAACATCCAGCCTGCTTCACGGAAATGTGGTCTTTTGCGCCTGATATGGACCTGCAATGTTTTCAGGATATCCTTGTAGTATTTTCCAGTTATTGATATGTGTGCATGTGCAACATGCTAATAAACTATTCCATGAATATGAAAGAATAAGATGACCATAACTTTCCCAGCAGAAGAAACCACTTTTGCTTTTTTTGGAGTGGGTGACGGAGGAGATTTTAACACTGAGCTTTGCTGTTTGCTCTCATGATCAAAATGATGTATCCAAGTTTCATCGGCAGTGATTACATTTGAAAGAAACTCCGGATCTTCCTCTACATCAACTTTAGCTGCAGGAAGACCTGCACACGAATGTCCTTTGTCCGGGAATCAACAGTCTTGGAACCCATCGCGCATAAACACGTGTCATATGTAATTTTTCTGTCACCAATGTGTGGGTGGCACCCAATGAAATGTTCAGTACTTCGGAAAGTGATCTGCAGGTAATTTGTCGATACTCTCTTACAATGACAGCAGCAGTGTTGATGTTTTCTTCTGTAAGAGCAGTAACCGGAGCGCTGGCTCCACCTTCCTTTGAAACTGATTGTCTCCCCTCTTTAAACATTTTAAGGGGGGGGGGGGGGGGGGGTAGGACGTCAGACGGGCCGACTTGGAGCAGGAGAGGCACCACAGGCCATTTTATTTTCTACTGTCTATACTTTTACAAATAAATTCATAAAACTTTGTCAGCATGACCAGGAAGGATTCAGGATTCACACTCATAGCAGTGGAAGCGCAAAAACATAACAAAATAATTTTTTTTTAGATATGAAATTTTATCACTTTTTCACTTACTATTGGCTGCATTTGTTGCTATAGGTACATTTTTCTTCACAAGTAAGAGAGATTCTTTGATGAATTTTGCACAGCATACAAACCATACTTACAGGTGTATGAAACTCAAAAATTTTCCAAATCTATTTAAAACTGTAGCAAAAATTGAGATAATTAACTACAAAATTTTATTTTTTCTAAACATAAAGTTTAAAACGTAACAGCTTATTCCTTTTTTCACAAATTGAATAGATTCTAGAGGTTGAGACACCTGTAAGTATGGTTTGTGTGTTGTGCAAAATTCATCGAACAGTCTCTCTTATTTATGAAGAAAAGTATACCTATAGCAACAAATGCAGCCAATAGCAAGTGAAAAAACGATGAAATTTCACATGTAAAAAAATTGTTTTGTTATGTTTTTGAACTTCCGCTGCTACAAGTGTGAATCCTGAATTCTTCCTGGTCATGCTAACAAAGTTTTATGTATTTACGTGTAAAAGTATAGACAGTGGAAACTAAAATGTCCTGTGGTGCCTCTCCTGCTCCAAGTCGGCCCGTTTGTTGTCCTACCCCCCCTTAAATCACCTTCGAGCTGTACTGTAGGGAACAACAGACTCTCCATAGGCCCTCTGTAACACTGTATATGCCTCAGCTGATGATTTGTTGAGACGAAAGCAGAATTTCAAAGTCGCATATTGTTCCTCGCGTGTTACCTCCATTGCAGCGGTTGGCGATACTGAACATGTCTGACCTTGTCTGCCTCTCACAGGCGGGAACCAGGAGTCCCAACAATGAAACTACTACGGCGTCTTTGTTGCACATTAAGCAAACAGAATATCATAAGATTAAATTTTACAGCGAGAAATTATGACCATAAAAAAACTATGGTCATTCTTTATTGAACAGCCCTCGTACATCGAATACAAAATCAAATTAAATTATTTCAGTGAAACAGCCGAGAATGTTCACCCATACCAAATTCCGGATTAATCCTAGTATCGACTACTTCTATATATATATAAAAAAAGGTAATGTTAGAGGGGGGTGTCCCATTAGAGAGGCCGGGGGGGGGGGGGGTTAGTATCTAAAATGAGCATGAATGTCAATAGAATGCATGAATATGGTCCATTGGTCCATGTAGGCACACGACTCAAACACATCCACAAACATTTAAGTATCGTTTTCAGTAAGAATGCCAAAGACAGGTAAGGATTTACTGCACATAACAGCGATATCGAAAAGATGTGTTAATTCTACGTGTATACAGCTGACTGTAACTGTAATTTGTTGACTGAGCGGGAAGCATTTAATGCTATCTCCAACAGATATGTAGCAACGTGAAGGGAGCACAGTGACTAACAACGACGTGGCCAACCTGAGCTATAACAGAGAGCAGAGTAACAGAGGGACGCCACGCCGAGTTCAACAGTAATAAAAAAGAATTCTTGCTGAAAACTTCTGATTTGCCGCCGCAACCAAAAAGCCTCTCGTGAATCATGCCTTTTGCTTGGCTACCAGCGAGTCCAGAGAGCTACACAAGACAGCGTAGCATCGATGCTTGCGTATATAGGTGTGTCGTTCCTAGGATATGGCTAAGTAGTGTCGTTTAAATCTATCAATGAAGCGAGACAAGGCTTAAAGCAGACATGTTTGAAACTTAATATATATTTTACGGAGAAACTACTTATATGATGTTTGAGCACAATTTAACAAATTACTATCTCCATCATGTAATAACGTAGTCTTTCTAGAAGGAGTTACAACATAGTCACCTTCCAATTTAAGTATCACTAATATAGTGTCGACTACGTTCTTCGTGGTGAAGTGTGCACCCGTTTTTGTCCTGGGCTGGAATGACGGTGCTACCAACCCATTGGCTAAAAATCTGCTGTCAGTTGAGCTTGCAAAAGGGTATTTTGAGTAGGGAAGACAAAGCGAGATAGGTATTCTGCTCCAAATCAAGCAACATTGCGATGAATGCACTTAGGCACAAAGCACATGGGTAAGGCTTAAATCTGGCACATGGGGAGGTCGAGAGGAACAGTACAGTACCTAACAGAGAACATCCGCAACAACTTGTTTACCAACGTTATGGAAGAATGCCTCACCACAGAAACGGAATCTATAGTTTCCGGGAATCTAGCAGTGACTACTTTGGAAGATATATACGATAGATGATAATAACCAGTCATCACCGTCTTCGGTTTTTGCAGCGTAGAACGATTCTTCCTTTAACGTCTGTTTCATATTTCCTCTGTTAGTGAAGTCAGAAATTTAGTTGATTAGGATGTCAGACTGAATATCGTCCCCTTCATCTCTATCAAGCATCGGATAATGAGACAAATTTCGATACTTATAGCATAATACTTTTGTTTGTCGAATAATCTTAGAAAAATTGGCGAAACGTTTTACAATTACTTTAGAATAATGACATTAAGACATTTCGATGTTTTTCAAAACATACTTTCGAAAACGGTGGTGGTATGTTATGTGTAACACCACTCGTTAAGTGTATGGAAGATTTGTTCTTGCGGGAGTAGAGGAACCTGCCACGTGTAACACTTAAAGCAGCGTAATGGTGTTGGAAACAACACTTGTTTTTTCCTAAGCAGAGAGGTACATGGTACTCAAAACATGCACTTGTACAGCTTATCATAATTCTTCCCACTCTGCTTTGGAATGCAGCTGGCGTGTAACCTGGGTCGTCAGCGCTACAATCTGCACCTTCGTCTGATGAACACCGACCTGGAGGTATTTCAGAATGGAGTGCTGTCATTGATTCATCTTTGAGTACTTCCCTGCAGCGATCTATTACAAATTGAAATTGAAAATAATGTCTCGAATAACATGTACGAAGTTCGTTTCCCCTCTCATGCTGTTTCGCAGCATAAAAAAGGAACAAATTTGTAACACTATTCGATATTCCACACAGCATCTAACGTAGTGGAGGAACGTCGATATATGGTGGTATATATTTTGAATTCTGAATTATTCATGAAATAGTCGTATTCTACAGAATATGTTTAAGAACTGTGAATTCTACGGTGATTCTGAATGCATATAATTCATTATCTCACCCGTAATAAAAGGCCGAATCAACAGTACGTCGCATAAAGACAGAAACAATTACGAAACGGCTCGCAGTAGCGAAAACCAGCAACACGGTGCACACCGAGGGAAATAACAGTCGCCACAGACGGACTGTGATACGTTCGAGTTCTCTTGGTTATAAGGGGCACTAACATTTTACGTGTAATTGGTGGTTCGACATGTTGGGTGAGTCAGCACTTCCCAATTAAGTGGCATGTTTTTTGTACCACCGTGCTTTTAAACAGGGAGGAATGGTGGTACAGAAATTCTACCACCTACCCTGAAATAGGTTATGACAAAAACACGGATGTGCAAAAATGACAGTTTCAACTGATATACGTCAGCAAATTTTGTTTTTTGTTTTCTCTGTTATGGCAAAATAGCAGACGAGTTGCCTTGATAGTGAAAATAAAAATGTATGGTCCATTATCACCAAAGTGAGAAATGAGAATACACTGCAACACCACAACAGCGAACATGCCATATTCGTAATTTTGGTGCCTCTTGGAACACACAGTTCGTTGTGCTAACACGAGTGTGCTACATTCACTGATTACATACATTTATAAATTTTCCATTGTGCGGCTACAGTCAAATAT
Organism: Schistocerca nitens; assembly: GCF_023898315.1. NCBI lineage: Eukaryota > Metazoa > Arthropoda > Insecta > Orthoptera > Acrididae > Schistocerca > Schistocerca nitens. The sequence continues at coordinate 525,374,381 of NC_064618.1, read as the reverse complement.
TTCGTGATTATTTATATCTCTTCTCACGCAACAATCTGACCGATAATTCCTCAGTTGTTCATTCAAGAAATCAGTTCATTACACACAGCATTATTCCCGGACAAAAACGTATTTCAAAAGTGCAGCAGGAACGGGACTGCGGATTATTTCCTACTGTTTTGTGGGAAGCAGTAAAAGAAAACACTAGGAGGCAAGCTTATCGCCAGCTGATCATTCAGTTTTTGAAAAAGATCACACGGATAGGGACTGTGATTATTCATTAGAAGATAGAGAAGATAAGTATGTATGTGCTAGTATATCATACTGATGGATGGGCCCAAATCACTCGAAGTTTCAGTAGGAAGCCTCGTCATTTCGTTGTCTGCATTACTCTGTACAGTAAAACTATTTTATAAACTTCAGAAATTACCAGAAAGGATTCCAGAGACTTATCTTAGGGGTTATGCCCTCCTGCAGTACAGCCGTGTCTGCCGGCAGACGTCGACAGCATAAAAATAACATATTTATGGTTAGACTTGCGGAAGATGGTTCAAATGGTTCTGAGCACTATGGGACTTAACAGCTGAGGTCATCAGCCCCCAACTTACGGAAGACACCAACTGCGGCAAGTGCCGCTAACATCGCCACACTGCTTCCTTACATCAATCACGTATACAGAAATAGAGAGGGACAAGTGTGCTTCCACTGTACTGTATTTAGGAGGCTGCACGGCTTCACAACTGGAAAGTCACATGAAGACAGTCATGTGAAGTCAGTCGTCCGGTAGCTATCCGCGAGTTGCAGCTATTGGCAGCTACTTACTGCATACAGGTAACAGAAAGTTTTCTGTATGCACTGTGAATGTTTGCTGCCCAGTATTGACATCTTCGGAAACGCCATTTCCGACTTTGTTGTAACGGACTGAAAATGGTCTCGACCCGAAACTAGTCATCAAATGAGTAAAAAGTAATAATTTGCAACTTGGACTGGTGTTTCGTTCTTCTGAGTGGTCTTCGAGTTACCAGCCTTCAAGTAACCTTCAGCCTTCAAGTTACCTACTCTGGTCTACGAATGTTTACTGACTGAAGGACACCTTATAAAGCCAGTGCTCGTAGACTTGTCTTGGAGTCCATGTAATTTATTTTGTTTGGACTTTGCCTCTAAGTGATTATTAATGTACTTGTGTATTACATTGCTATTCCTCATATGCGAGTTGAACTATATGTACTATGCCTTGAAAAAATGAGATGACATTTATTTCCTCTGTCATCGGTAGTTGTGTAGTCACCTCTAGGTAACCTTTGTGTGCAATACTTCATACTGTGACGACATCGCAGCACCCTAAGTATTCCAATATACATGTTTGTCTACTCCAAAATGGTTCAAATGGCTCTGAGCACTATGGGACTCAACTGCTGAGGTCATTAGTCCCCTAGAACTTAGAACTAGTTAAACCTAACTAACCTAAGGACATCACAAACATCCATGCCCGAGGCAGGATTCGAACCTGCGACCGTAGCGGTCTTGCGGTTCCAGACTGCAGCGCCTTTAACCGCACGGCCACTTCGGCCGGCTGTCTACTCCACTATGAAGTATTTTATAAGAAAGGATTTGAAGTTGCCTTTAGTGATGTAACTTTAATGTGGAATGGGAGCCTATTTGTGAATAATACTTTACTCATTCATTACATATCTTTATTTATAGCGACGTTTCGGCTGTTGCCATCATTAGAGCTGTAAAACAGTGTCACTGTTAATTGATGCCGATACTGACAGCTGTTTACAAGTTCTAAGGTTTGATCTTATGATGGCAGTACCCGAAACGTTGCTGTAAATAAATACATATATTAAGCAATCTAGGCGGTTTTATTCGCAAAATATACACAATCATCGCGAACTCAGTCATAATTTATTAATAAGGGACGATCTTTAACAATTACTTTTGTTCGTCAGACATACACGTAAAATCTTCTGACAGCAGCAACAAAACTTAAGGATCTCCTCATAATGTGAGAGAAACAGACGTTTGCATGGGAATGTCATGCATATTACTGCAGTTTATTGAGCGATGAGACTGTACGTGATGCACTACCTTAACCAAACATCGAAGAGGATTCTGATGCAGATTCAAGGTTTCTGTGGATTAGATAGTTTGCTTACCCTTTTATTGTTGATTAATTCTTTGGTGTGTAGTTTATCTTGATTATTTTGAAGCAATACAACTGAAACTGGTATATGTCTGATTTACTTTTGAACAAGTATGCGGAAATTCAGTGTGATTCGATAATTCAGAACAACAAATGTGCAGTTCCTGCCACCCCCCTCTCCCCTATGAAGGAATGTATGATTATCAATCTCTTATACTACCATTCGTAAATAAGCTAACAATAAATCGGACCCAAATTGACTTCTTAAATTACCATAGTTGATTAAAAAGTCTCTGCGAAACATTCAACAGCTATATCTCAAACGTAGTACAATGTACAATCGAAACGTTGGGACAAAGGGGTTGATACGTTATCATCCACTCTTCGTGGTTCTTTATCAGAGGGACGTCGTTACTTCACAGGAAATCTAGAACAATGTCTGCTGATAGATTCTTGATATCAAATCATATAGACATCAAGTTGGTCAGTCTACCATCTACATCTCAAAAGATGTGTGTTGTAACTTGACTGGGGTTAAATCGTTCATTATTTTGCAAAATCTGTAGTATTTGTTCGACTTATTTGTGCCTCAGTTGCTCTTTTTCCGTTGAGCCTACTATTTATGTTCACAAAAGCACAGTGACAGTATTGGGACACATCCAATCTCAAACACATAATGTTAACCTTTGTAACGCAAGAAAAATGAGTGAGGAAAGTAGTTAACACAGTGTTTACTAGATCAATATTTCTGCAGTACCATATGCAGTTATTATTATTGTTATAGACTGTTTCTGTGCTACACGTATATAAACACTCAGTAAGCGACCATACAGTGCATATTGGAGGGTACCTTGTACTACTGGTAGATCTTCCCTCTCCCCTTACACTGGCAAATGGAGCGAGGGAGACGCGACTATCTATATGTTTCCGTAGGAGCCTTAGTTGCTCATACCTTGTTTTCGTTGTCATTACACGGGATGCATGTTGGTGGGAGTAGGATCATACTGCACTCTGTCGCAAATGAAAGTTTTCTAACCTATCTCAGTAGTGTTTCGCAAGAAGGACGCCTCGTCTCCCGTCCAGAGGTTGCCATCTGAGTTCTCAAAATATTTCCGAAATACTAGCAGCGCACTGAGTGGCCGTGAGGTTTGAGGCGCCATGTCACGGATTGCGCGGCCCCGCCCGCCGGAGGTTTGTGTCCTCCCACGGGAATGGGTGTATGTGTTGTTATTAGCATAAGTTAGTTTAAGTAGTGTTTAAGTCTAGGGACCGATGACCTTAGCAGTTTGGTCCCTTAGGAATTCACACACATTTGAAATACCCGCTTCTTGATCGAATGTAACAGTAACAAATCTAGGAGCCCTTCTCTGAATTGCTTGTATGCCTTCCTTTAGTCTGACCGGGTGAAAATGGCAAACACTCGAGTAGTATTGAAGAATGCATCGCACATGCGTTCTGTTTGCGGCTTTCCTTACAGCTACTCTTTCCTAGAAATCTGTTTTCCCGAGATATTTATTAACTTACATATTTCTACATTTACAGAAAGATGCCAGTCGTCACACTGTACAGGAATTCTGTCATAACTCTCATTTATTCTATTACCCTTTCCCCTTATACTGGAGTGTCATTAGGGAACAGTCGCAGATAGGTACTCAACCTGTCCAATACACTGTAGGTTGCAAAAATCTACATATCCCAAGTTTTAAACTTTTTAGAGAAGATGAAAACAGACATTTTTATACACTCCTGGAAATTGAAATAAGAACACCGTGAATTCATTGTCCCAGGAAGGGGAAACTTTATTGACACATTCCTGGGGTCAGATACATCACATGATCACACTGACAGAACCACAGGCACATAGACACAGGCAACAGAGCATGCACAATGTTGGCACTAGTACAGTGTATATCCACCTTTCGCAGCAATGCAGGCTGCTATTCTCCCATGGAGACGATCGTAGAGATGCTGGATGTAGTCCTGTGGAACGGCTTGCCATGCCATTTCCACCTGGCGCCTCAGTTGGACCAGCGTTCGTGCTGGACGTGCAGACCGCGTGAGACGACGCTTCATCCAGTCCCAAACATTCTCAATGGGGGACACATCCGGAGATCTTGCTGGCCAGGGTAGTTGACTTACACCTTCTAGAGCACGTTGGGTGGCACGGGATACATGCGGACGTGCATTGACCTGTTGGAACAGCAAGTTCCCTTGCCGGTCTAGGAATGGTAGAACGATGGGTTCGATGACGGTTTGGATGTACCGTGCACTATTCAGTGTCCCCTCGACGATCACCAGTGGTGTACGGCCAGTGTAGGAGATCGCTCCCCACACCATGATGCCGGGTGTTGGCCCTGTGTGCCTCGGTCGTATGCAGTCCTGATTGTGGCGCTCAACTGCACGGCGCCAAACACGCATACGACCATCATTGGCACCAAGGAAGAAGCGACTCTCATCGCTGAAGACGACACGTTTCCATTCGTCCCTCCATTCACGCCTGTCGCGACACCACTGGAGGCGGGCTGCACGATGTTGGGGCGTGAGCGGAAGACGGCCTAACGGTGTGCGGGACCGTAGCCCAGCTTCATGGAGACGGTTGCGAATGGTCCTCGCCGATACCCCAGGAGCAACAGTGTCCCTAATTTGCTGGGAAGTGGCGGTGCGGTCCCCTACGGCACTGCGTAGGATCCTACGGTCTTGGCGTGCATCCGTGCGTCGCTGCGGTCCGGTCCCAGGTCGACGGGCACGTGCACCTTCCGCCGACCACTGGCGACAACATCGATGTACTGTGGAGACCTCACGCCCCACGTGTTGAGCAATTCGGCGGTACGTCCACCCGGCCTCCCGCATGCCCACTATACGCCCTCGCTCAAAGTCCGTCAACTGCACATACGGTTCACGTCCACGCTGTCGCGGCATGCTACCAGTGTTAAAGACTGCGATGGAGCTCCGTATGCCACGGCAAACTGGCTGACACTGACGGCGGCGGTGCACAAATGCTGCGCAGCTAGCGCCATTCGACGGCCAACACCGCGGTTCCTGGTGTGTCCGCTGTGCCGTGCGTGTGATCATTGCTTGTACAGCCCTCTCGCAGTGTCCGGAGCAAGTATGGTGGATCTGACACACCGGTGTCAATGTGTTCTTTTTTCCATTTCCAGGAGTGTATAACAGAAGTGTTATAAATGCACGGTTTCCCGTGATGGTTCCATGGAGGTTCTGACGTTATTGATGTCCAGACACTGTGTTCAAACTGCCATGTAATGAATAACGTCTTACAGATGTTACTGAAAATGTAGTCCGTTTACATTAGCGCAAAACTGGTATCTGCCTGTTAATGAGTGTCTAATCCACTCAAAACCACCAGGCGTTTCACACATAATGGCTGCAGGTTCAGTCAAATTTCTAATCAGCTCTTCTAGAGTGCCATTAGCACAGCTACACCAAATGATTCATGGTCACATCAATCCCTCCCCCTGGCCTCAAAAGAAAAAAAAAAAGAAGAAAAACGTCGGAGGACAGCAACATCTCTAAAACATTCACCACGAGGTAGTTTGAATACTGTTTCGGAACATCGCAAATCTATAACTCCTTTACGAACCCGCAAGGGGAAATGGTGCACCAGTTACATTCTTCCTTACATTTTCTCTAAACGCTCTAAATTATTGTGTACTTAGTTTTTCCTTACAAAATACAGACAGCATCAGCGGTCCTACCACACTTCCCTGGGGTAATCTTGACGATCGTTAAGCTGTCGGAACACGGAATGAGGCATCCAACGTTGAAGTGCACGCAGACGTGACATACAACATCACGAGACGATAACGGGGCGATCGCTCTCAGCTCTCTCCAACTGAAGTTCTCGGCATTGTTTTGCTCGCAAACTGCACAGTTTGTTCATGAAAAGGGAGGTGTAAAATTCTTCCATTAGCGCTATTAAATCGCACATTTCCTCTCGTGACAATGTGTTCGTCATGTTGTTCTGTATGTGGTAGACCTAGACTTAACTAAAACCTTCAATATCCGTGGACGTGTAATAACACAAAAATGAGCCACGGGGATAGCCGTGTGGTCTAGGGCGCCTTGCCACTGTTCTCGCGGCTCCCCCCCCACCCCCTACCCCCCGTCGGAGGTTCGAGTCCTCCCTCGAGCATGGGTGTGTGTGTTGTCTTTAATGCAGGTTAGTTTAAGTTAAATTAAGTTATGTGTAAGCCTAGGAGTCGATGACCTCGGCCTCGGCAGTTTGGTCCCATTGGAACTTACCACAAATGTCCAGATTTTTTTCACAAAAATGAAAGAGGCATGCCCACTCGGTAAGGACATCATCTTATAAACGTTCACCAAATCGAACAAACTCACTCCTGACAGAGAGTGAAGTTATAGTTATATAAAATCTAGTAGTACAGAAATTATTTATATTTATTTCAAGGGAAAGTCCGACAATCTTTTAGAAAACACGAAGGTGAAAAAAAAATACTGTTTACAGCAGGATACGAAACGTCTACTGGTCTATCCTCGGTTTCATCACGTTGCGCTTCAACCAAATACGTTTTGCTGAAACTCCGCTACTGGTGACATCGTATTGTGTATTTCAGTCTTCTAAAGACTTTAATCGCAAAAATGTTATTAACTGACATTGATTTATGGTAAGTACTAACAAGAACGACACTTTTCACGAATCTTTATGGGTCGTTGCTGTAAAACGGCTTACTCTGATAACATGCGAGCTATACAAGGTGTACTAAAAAGCTACTGACAACGTTTAGGGACACGTTCCTTCCACCGAAACAAGAAAAAAATCTGGTAAACATGGGGTCTAAAATGCATACTTTAAGAGCTATGAACATTTGTTCACCTTCGCTAATGTGAAACACATCTCTTTTACTGACCAAGTGCTCATACTTCTTAAGATATGCATTTTAGAGCCCATGTATGCTGGCTTTTTTTAATTCTTGTTTCGGTGTAAACCTTGATTTTCTGGAACAAACTGTAATGCAAGAATAACTATGGTAAACTTAAAAATTCTTCAACCAAAAATGTAACATTTCTATTCCTTTCATTACAGAAAATCACGCGAATAGCGGTTGGTTCTCGAGGTATTCAACCTGATCTTGCTTAGAAGCGGCATATATTTATATGACGTAACTAATAAAATAAAATCCACCGAATATGGGTTGCTGCTGAAGACGACAAATATAGTTCTGTATGGCGTCGTACTTTCTGCTTGTGACGTTCTTGCTTCCTATCTGTCCTACTTTACGTAGCACGTTCCCGAAATATAACAGAACTTATTTTGTGTTTCACGAGGCGAAATGGCTGCTCAACGTGAAACAGCAGGAAGTGACAAAGCTTGTACAACGACATGTCAACGTTAGCTAATTCGTCCCGGGTGACGACGAGCTTTGTAACGGTTACTCGCTAAGGAAGTCTGGCTGGATGTAAGAGGACCTGAAGACGTTTATGTTATCATGTGGAAATTGGAAATTTGTGGCAAACACCTATGGGACTATCCTGGTGAGGTCGTCGGTCCGTAGGCTTACACACTAATTAATCTAACTTAAACTAACTTACGCTAAGGACAACACACACACCCATTTTTGGTAAACATTTTTGGAATACAGTGATCAATAGATTATTATATTTTAACTAAAGTTCAGTCTTGATCAAGACTGTTAAAATATACACACACCCATGCCAGAGGGACTCGAACCTCCGACGGGAGCAGCCGTGGCAAGGCGCCTTAGTTCACGCGGCTACACGGCGGGGCATTTTCATGTGCAATAAACGCGTAGGTAAATAAGATGTGAAGTACCACCAGGATTGGAAATGAGAAATGAAGGAAACTAGGATTTGGTGAAAGTAAGACGCTCGTCAAAGATAACGTCTCCCTTACAGAGCTCGCTCTGTCTCTCTCTTCATCTCTCTCTCTCTCTCTCTCTCTCTCTCTGACGCCTAGTGTGACAGGGTAGAGGGGGGAAGTACTATGTTTCAAGGCTCGTGTTTTAGTGGAAGGCCGTAATAGAGAACGTGACCTGCTAAGACATTCCGTGGGCGACGGGCCTTGGGCGCGGCTGATGAGGTCTCGCACAGTCACCCTTCCCCCCCCCCCCCCCCCCCCCTTCCCCCTCTACCACCCCTTTTTTGGCTCGCCTTCTTCAGCGTGCAGGTCCACCAGGGTGCGGGCGGTATGTGTACCAGTCCAGCATCCCAGAGCACTCTGCTTGTAATTTAACGACTGTACTGAACATAGTAACTTTGAAGTAGATCTTCTCGGTGTAGTGAAGCAGCTTAAAATATTTAAGAAAGGCAAGGCCACCGGTCCAGATTGTATGCTAGTTATGTTCCTTTCAGATTATGCTGATACAGTAACTTCACACATAGCAATCATATACCGCCATTCGTACGTAGAGAAATTTGTACCAAAGACGGGGAAATTCTACAGGTCACCTCAATACCTAAACAAAGAAAATAGAAGAAATCCGCAGAATTACAGAACCGTATCAGTAACGTCGATTTGCTGTAGGATTTTGGAACATACACCGTGCTCGAACATTATGAATTAAAGAAAGCGATTTCTTGATAAATAATCAACACGATCTTAGAAAATATCGTTCTTATGAAACACAACTAGATTTTTTTTTCGCACGAAGTAAAGACTGCTATCGACAGGGGACTATATTTTTAGATTCCCCCCATGAACCATGGACCTTGCCGTCGGTGGGGAGGCTTGCGTGCCTCAGCGATACAGATGGCCGTACCGTAGGTGCAACCACAACGGAAGGGTATCTGTTGAGAGGCCAGACAAACACGTGGTTCCTAAAGAGCGGCAGCAGCCTTTTCAGTAGTTGCAGGGGCAACAGTCTGGATGATTCACTGATCTGGCCTTGTAACACTAACCAAAACGGCCTTGCTGTGCTGGTACTGCGAACGGCTGAAAGCAAGGGGAAACTACAGCCGTAATTTTTCCCGAGGACATGCAGCTTTACTGTATGATTAAATGATGATGGTGTCCTCTTGGGTAAAATATTCCGGAGATAAAATAGTCCCCCATTCGGATCTCCGGGCGGGGACTACTCGAGGGGACGTCATTATCAGGAGAAAGAAAACTGGCGTTCTACGGATCGGAGCGTGGAATGTCAGATCCCTTAATCGGGCAGGTAGGTTAGAAAATTTAAAAAGGGAAATAGATAGGTTAAAGTTAGATATAGTGGGAATTAGTGAAGTTCGGTGGCAGGAGGAACAAGACTTTTGGTCAGGTGAATACAGGGTTATAAATACAAAATCAAATAGGGGTAATGCAGGAGTAGGTTTATTAATGAATAAAAAAATAGGAGTGCGGGTTAGCTACTACAAGCAGCATAGTGAACGCATTATTGTGGCCAAGATAGACACAAAGCCCAGGCCTATTACAGTAGTACAAGTTTATATGCCAACTAGCTCTGCAGATGATGAAGAAATGTATGATGAGATAAAAGAAATTATTAAGTTAGTGAAGGGAGACGAAAATTTAATAGTCATGGGTGACTGGAATTCGTCAGTAGGAAAAGGGAGAGAAGGAAACATAGTAGGTGAATATGGATTGGGGGGAAGAAATGGAAGAGGAAGCCGCCTTGTAGAATTTTGCACAGAGCATAACTTAATCATAGCTAACACTTGGTTCAAGAATCATAAAAGAAGGTTGTATACCTGGAAGAATCCTGGAGATACTAAAAGGTATCAGATAGATTATATAATGGTAAGACAGAGATTTAGGAACCAGGTTTTAAATTGTAAGACATTTCCAGGGGCAGATGTGGATTCTGACCACAATCTATTGGTTATGAACTGCAGATTGAAACTGAAAAAAGGTGGGAAACTGCAAAAAGGTGGGAATTTAAGGAGATGGGACCTGGATAAACTGAAAGAACCAGAGGTTGTAGAGAGTTTCAGGGAGAGCATAAGGGAACAATTGACAGGAATGGGGGATAGAAATACAGTAGTAGCTCTGAGGGATGAAGTAGTGAAGGCAGCAGACGATCAAGTAGGTAAAAAGGCTAGGGCTAATAGAAATCCTTGGGTAACAGAAGAAATACTGAATTTAATTAATGAAAGGAGAAAATATAAAAATGCAGTGAATGAAGCGGGCAAAAAGGAATACAAACGTCTCAAAAATGAGATCGACAGGAAGTGCAAAATGGCTAAGCAGGGATGGCTAGAGGACCAATGTAAGGATGTAGAGGCTTGTCTCACTAGGGGTAAGATAGATACTGCCTACAGGAAAATTAAAGAGACCTTTGGAGAAAAGAGAACCACTTGTATGAATATCAAGAGCTCAGATGGAAACCCAGTTCTAAGCAAAGAAGGGAAGGCAGAAAGGTGGAAGGAGTATATAGAAGGTTTATACCAGGGCGATGTACTTGAGGACAATATTATGGAAATGGAAGAGGATGTAGACGAAGACGAAATGGGAGATAAGATACTGCGTGAAGAGTTTGACAGAGCACTGAAAGACCTGAGTCGAAACAAGGCCCCGGGAGTAGACAACATTCCATTAGAACTACTGATGGCCTTGGGAGAGCCAGTCATGACAAAACTCTACCATCTGGTGAGCAAGATGTATGAGACAGGCGAAATACCCTCAGACTTCAAGAAGAATATAATAATTCCAATCCCAAAGAAAGCAGGTGTTGACAGATGTGAAAATTACCGAACTATCAGTTTAATAAGTCACAGCTGCAAAATACTAACGCGAATTCTTTACAGACGAATGGAAAGACTGGTAGAAGCGGACCTCGGGGAAGATCAGTTTGGATTCCGTAGAAATGTTGGAACACGTGAGGCAATACTAACCTTACGACTTATCTTAGAAGAAAGATTAAGAAAAGGCAAACCTACGTTTCTAGCATTTGTAGACTTAGAGAAAGCTTTTGACAATGTCAACTGGAATACTCTCTTTCAAATTCTGAAGGTGGCAGGGGTAAAATACAGGGAGCGAAAGGCTATTTACAATTTGTACAGAAACCAGATGGCAGTTATAAGAGTCGAGGGGCATGAAAGGGAAGCAGTGGTTGGGAAAGGAGTGAGGCAGGTTTGTAGCCGCTCCCCGATGTTATTCAATCTGTATATTGAGCAAGCAGTAAAGGAAACAATAGAAAAATTCGAAGTAGGTATTAAAATTCATGGAGAAGAAGCAAAAACTTTGAGGTTTGCCGATGACATTGTAATTCTGTCAGAGACAGAAAAGTACTTGGAAGAGCACTTGAACGGAATGGACAGTGTCTTGAAAGGAGGATATAAGATGAACATCAACAAAAGCAAAACGAGGATAATGGAATGTAGTCAAATTAAATCGGGTGATGCTGAGGGAATTAGATTAGAAAATGAGACACTTAAAGTAGTAAAGGAGTTTTGCTATTTGGGGAGCAAAATAACTGATGATAGTCGAAGTAGAGAGAATATAAAATGTAGACTGGCAATGGCAAGGAAAGCGTTTCTGAAGAAGAGAAATTTGTTAACATCGAGTATAGATTTAAGTGTCAGAAAGTCGTTACTGAAAGTATTTGTATGGAGTGTAGCCATGTATGGAAGTGAAACATGGACGATAAATAGTTTGGACAGGAAGAGAATAGAAGCTTTCGAAATGTGGTGCTACAGAAGAATGCTGAAGATTAGATGGGTAGATCACATAGCTAATGAGGAGGTATTGAATAGGATTGGGGAGAAGAGAAGTTTGTGGCACAACTTGACTAGAAGAAGGGATCGGTTGGTAGGACATGTTTTGAGGCATCAAGGGATCACAAATTTAGCATTGGAGGGCAGCGTGGAGGGTAAAAATCGTAGTGGGAGACCAAGAGATGAATACACTAAGCAGATTCAGAAGGATGTAGGCTGCAGTAGGTACTGGGAGATGAAGAAGATTTCACAGGATAGAGTAGCATGGAGAGCTGCATCAAACCAGTCTCAGGACTGAAGACCACAACAACAACATTTTTACATTTGAAGACGGCTTTAGACACCATTCCTCACAAGGGACTTCAAATTAAATTAAGCGCTTATCGACTATCTTCCCAGTTGTGTGACTGGATTAGTGATTACCCGTCAGGAAGGTCAGCCTCTTAGAATCTTCCCAGATGATGTTGTCATTTACCGTCTTGTAAACTCATCAGAGGATCAAAACGAATTGCAAAATCATTTAGAGAAGGTATCTGCGCGGTGTGACAAGTGACAATTGACTCTAAATAATGACAAGAGTGTACTCATCCTCATGAGCAATAAGAGGAAACCGCTAAATTTCGGTTACACGATAAACCATACAAATCTAAATACTTAGGGACAACAATTAAGAATAACTTAAATTGAAAGGATCTCACATATAATGTTGTAGGGAAAGCAAACCAAAGTCTGTAATTTATTGGCAGAACACTAACAAAATGGAACAGGTCTACTAATTGGACTGCCTTCACTGCGCCAATCCGCCCTCTTCTGAAGTACTGCTGTGCGGTGTGTGGGATCCGCATCAGATACGACTGACGGAGTACACCGAAAAAAATTAAAAGCGCAGCTCCTTTTGTACTATCGCAAAGTAAGGGACAAAGTGCCACGACTATGATACGCGAATCTGGGTGGCAGTCATCAAAACAAATTCGCTTTTCGCTGCGGCAGGACCTTCTCATGAAACTTCGATCACCATATTTATCCTCAGAGGGTGAGAATATTTTGTTGGCGCCCACCTACATAGGGAGAAATGATCATCATTATAAAATAAGAGAATTCAGGGCTCGGACGGAAAGATTTACGTGTTCGTGTTCTTTTTTCGCGTGGGCTGTTCGTGAGTGGAACGGTACAAAGGTATTTAACTGTGAACTGCAGAGTAATCATGTAGACGTAGGCGTAGAAGTAGACAACATTTGAAAATTTTTGATGAAACTACGATGGACAATGTTACCGTCTTTAAAACTGTATATCTGAATTTTTATTAATATGTGTTGAACAGAAACTGGAATATGACACAAACAACGGTTATAGAAGTGTAAATGACTATAACTGTCCCAGGGAATTATATTTTTGTAAATTCAGCTGTAGAAGATTCATCCACGATAGCCGGGAAACTACACTGGGTTTTCATTTGGCACGTTTTTTGATGACCTTGACGCGTCTTGCGGAATGTGCGGTAGGCAGTGAGACCAGGCAAATTATGGGGCTTTTATCGATGCCCGGAGATGTAAATTTTTGTTATGCCTAAATATGCGTCGCAATAATTATAAAGTGGTGCGACTGTACCTTGTATATTTATAAGTCGTCTCTGAAATGTATTGGCAGACAGACAGAACAGACAGCTGTCAGATACACTGCCCTCCATAAGTCTGGAAAGACCATGCGGCGAATTACAACGGAGCATGGTGGAAGTGATCTATATGAGTTATCGGTTAGAATACGGTATAGAAAGCTCAAATAACGGTTAATAATGACATGAACAGTCATGTACACTTAATTATTGTACATATACATATATATTGGAACACACTAGTATTGCTCCGTTTTGCCGGCCGAGGTGACCGAGAGGTCCTAGGCGCTATAGTTTGGAACCGCGCGACCGCTACGGTCGCAGGTTCGAATCCTGCCTCGGGCATGGATGTGTGTGATGTCCTTAGGTTAGTTAGGTTTAAGTGGTTCTAAGTTCTAGGGGACTGGTGACCTCAGAAGTTAAGTCCCATATTGCTCAGAGCCATTTGAACCATTTTTTTGCTCCGTTTTATGTAAACCGACGTTACCAGTGCAAGCAGTTCTTCTAAACTCGCCAGGTGGCGAGAGTAGACCGTATGGCTATGTAGAGGTACGATGTTTACAGCTGTGTTCACTTGTAGTTGCGTTTGCATAAAGGTATAACACGCCGCGAAAGTAATTGAAAATGGCCCCAAAGTGCCAGATTCCTTATGAATCACGGGTAATGGTTATCACTTTGCACCAAGAAGGCAACAGTGTCCGACAAATAGCAAAAAACTGATGATTTCCATCAGTGGAGTTCTCAAAACCATACACCGGCATCGAGAAACAGGCTCCTATGGAGATCGTCCTCTCTCAGGAGCACCCAGGAAAACATCATAACGCCAGGAAAAGTATTTGGTAGTGACCAGTAAACGTATCAGATTAACAACTGTCCGTAAATTGTCTGATAAACTAAACGTAACGAGGGATACACCGGTGACTGAGTCAACAGTGAGACGACGCCTGGCAAACAACAACCTCCGAGGTTATGTAGCAACAAGGAAACCACTGTTGCGCCCTGTTAACAAGAAGAAAAGGCTTCAGTGGGCTAAGACACACCAGCATTGGACATCGGGTGATTGAGAAAGAGTCTTATTCACTGATAAATCAAAGTTCGAAATACACTCCTGGAAATGGAAAAAAGAACACATTGACACCGGTGTGTCAGACCCACCATACTTGCTCCGGACACTGCGAGAGGGCTGTACAAGCAATGATCACACGCACGGCACAGCGGACACACCAGGAACCGCGGTGTTGGCCGTCGAATGGCGCTAGCTGCGCAGCATTTGTGCACCGCCGCCGTCAGTGTCAGCCAGTTTGCCGTGGCATACGGGGCTCCATCGCAGTCTTTAACACTGGTAGCATGCCGCGACAGCGGCCGGGTGGACGTACCGCCGAATTGCTCAACACGTGGGGCGTGAGGTCTTTACAGTACATCGATGTTGTCGCCAGTGGTCGGCGGAAGGTGCACGTGCCCGTCGACCTGGGACCGGACCGCAGCGACGCACGGATGCACGCCAAGACCGTAGGATCCTACGCAGTGCCGTAGGGGACCGCACCGCCACTTCCCAGCAAATTAGGGACACTGTTGCTCGTGGGGTATCGGCGAGTCCCATTCGCAACCGTCTCCATGAAGCTGGGCTACGGTCCCGCACACCGTTAGGCCGTCTTCCGCTCACGCCCCAACATCGTGCAACCCGCCTCCAGTGGTGTCGCGACAGGCGTGAATGGAGGGACGAATGGAGACGTGTCGTCTTCAGCGATGAGAGTCGCTTCTGCCTTGGTGCCAATGATGGTCGTATGCGTGTTTGGCACCGTGCAGGTGAGCGCCATAATCAGGACTGCATACGACCGAGGCACACAGGGCCAACACCCGGCATCATGGTGTGGGGAGCGATCTCCTACACTGGCCGTACACCATTGGTGATCGTCGAGGGGACAGTGAATAGTGCACGGTACATCCAAACCGTCATCGAACCCATCGTTCTACCATTCCTAGACCGGCAAGGGAACTTGCTGTTCCAACAGGACAATGCACGTCCGCATGTATCCCGTGCCACCCAACGTGCTCTAGAAGGTGTAAGTCAACTACCCTGGCCAGCAAGATCTCCGGATCTGTCCCCCATTGAGCATGTTTGGGACTGGATGAAGCGTCGTCTCACGCGGTCTGCACGTCCAGCACGAACGCTGGTCCAACTGAGGCGCCAGGTGGAAATGGCATGGCAAGCCGTTCCACAGGACTACATCCAGCATCTCTACGATCGTCTCCATGGGAGAATAGCAGCCTGCATTGCTGCGAAAGGTGGATATACACTGTACTAGTGCCAACATTGTGCATGCTCTGTTGCCTGTGTCTATGTGCCTGTGGTTCTGTCAGTGTGATCATGTGATGTATCTGATCCCAGGAATGTGTCAATAAAGTTTCCCCTTCCTGGGACAATGAATTCACGGTGTTCTTATTTCAATTTCCAGGAGTGTATTTGGAAGTAATTGCCGTCAATTTTTACGCCGTTTACCCCATGAACGCTTGAATCCTCAGTGCATAATTCCAACTGTAAAGCATGGAGGGGGTTCTTTGATGGTATGGGGATCGTTTGGAGGGAAAGAAGTCGGAGATTTGGTGAAAATAGGCGGAAAAATGAACCAAAAGGATTATCATGCCTTTCTCCAGCGACATGCTGAGACATCTGGTTTGCGTATGATTGGGACAGGATTTGCCTTGCAGCAAGACAACGACGCGAAGCATACGTCTCGCTTGTATTAGAACTATGTGAAGAGTCTAGAGGTTAGTAAAATATTGAAAAACATTTAATGGCCGCCACAATCCTCTGATTGTAGCCCAGTCGAGCTGCTGTGGGATGAATTGGACAGGAGGATCCTAAAACGGGAAATCATAAGTGGGTCACAACTGTGGGAGATCCTGCAGTAGGAATGGAGATTAATTCCAACTGAAACCTTGGCAAAACTGACGCAGCGCATGCCGAGAGTGTGCAAGGCAGTGATGAAAGCAAAAGGTGGCTATTTTGAGGAATGGAAAATTTAATTGTTCCATCTTCCTGTGTATTATTCGAGCTTAATAAACAATTGGAAAACAACTAAATGCATTTTTCTACTATATTTCCTTTCCATTGTCTATAATTACTAACTGTTTCCAAACTTATGGAGGGTAGTGTATAAACATTTCTGAAAAAAGAGTGGGACGCCTTCTGGACATTTGTTTCAGCGGATGCACAAACATCGTCCGATTTCCTACGGGAATCAGTATCTGCGTGTAGTGAGTGAAATAGCATCGTGCCGTAAGTTGGAAATTTGAGTCGGCCAGTGATGGTGTCCGGATTGCTGACGCGGTTAAGGAAACCGCTCCTGAGAAGCGTTAAATCCAGGTTACAGTCCCGGAGCGACACTAGCTTTCAACTTTCTCCATTTCTGTATCACAATGGCTTTTGCAGCTAACCGTCACGACTTCCCACCTATCATTTCCCTATTCTTCCCCTTCCTCTGTTTCATGTTTACATTTATCTACTAGCCGCATCATAACGAGTGATATCCGCCGGACTAGTCCGACAAAACAAATACACTCAGACATATACATTTCTGGGCTTCTACTTGGTGCAATTAGTTTTGACAATGCGTATGGTTTTTTGGTTCTCTCATCAGTTAAAACGGAGGATAATGATATGTCGTTGGCGTTTCTACTCTATACAAAGTCATTTACATTATCACTTGTGTTGTTAAGTAAGCTAGTCCCTTCAGGAATAACACTTTCTCTGTCTTAGATTGGTCGTACTATTAGCACAGTAGTCTCTAAGCAGTACTTTGTACCTGTATTTAAATACCGGATGGGCATTACTGTACCGGTTTCAGATTTTTCCTTCTATCTAACGATGCTTCTCGCTATGTCTACAAACAGATACACAGAGATTTTGTAAACATAGGTCACTTGGCGGCCTCATCGTAAGGTCAGACCTACAGAATTTAATTTAACGCGATAATTGCACCCACAGATCTCGAATTTGTAAGTCAGACTCTTGCAGTTCTGCTGTTCTGTTACTGTTTTACTGTGGATTGTTCAAATCGGTGCAGGAAAGTTACCTGAGGGGGATTTCAAAAGCGCGTGGTCGATTTCCTCAAAAATCTTTGTCAAATTAAAACATTGAACCGTGTATCATGAAGTTTACTTCTACTGGAAGCTTTAAATCCTTAATTTTCTTTTCTTGAAAGATAGCTTGTGAGCAGAATTACGAAACTATTACAGAAGAAATTATTTTGGAGGTCCGTCGTAAATGCTGAAGTGTGGCATGGTCACGATGAAGAAAAAGCGACTCCAGTGCTTGAAACTGCACTGTTGCTACCAGTCTTTGATTTCAAGTTTTTTCTGTATATTTCATAATTGTACCAAGTAAAACATAAAAATAACTCTTGCATTCAAAGACTAGAATAAATACATCAATATTTGTCGTAAATGTTCGCCTGCTTAGCTGGGGGGGGGGGGGGGGGGGTAACGCGCTCGCCTCCCATGCGAGCGGGCCTGGATACGATTCCCAGCCGTGTTGGAGATTTTCTCCGCTCGTTGACTGGGTGTTGTGTTGTAATCATCATCATTTCTTCCTCATCCCCGGCACGCAAGTCGCCCAATGGTGCGTCGACTATAATAAGACGTGCGCTTGGCGACCGAATGGGGCCTCCCGGCCAACAATGCCACACGCTGATTTAATTTTTTCGTAATCGTTCACTCCTTCATCAATAACAAAAACGTTACCTGCAGCAGGTATCGTGCAACCGTGCAGAATACAGGAAAGAGCTTCTCAGGTCTAATGGTACAGAGCAAGAAATTTTATTGTTCTTCCCCGAGAAGCGTTGCAAGATTTAATAACTATAATAATGAAACTATGGTTTGTTGTCAGCGCGTACAGTAATTGCAATACTGTGCCCTTCACATTGCAGTTCTTGCTGCAGCAAGGTTTTTGTGTTTTAATTAAAATATAAATCTTCTTTTTTACCGTGGAAGAGTTATAACGTAACCTCTTCTTAGCTGACATTATTGCGAATGCTCCTTAATTGCGGTGCAACTCATCAGAAGCTTAAACATTCCAGAAGTCTCCCTGCCACTTGTCTGCGGAATTTCTTTGAACATCAACCGTTGCTGGTACTTGGGATTTAAATCATCATGCAGGACATCGAGAACGTTTGGGACTGTCATTTTTATGTCGTAAATTCAAGAACTCACTATAAATTCTAGTTGTATTCTTCTGAAACGAATCAAAAATAATTAAGGATGTTCCATTTTGCTTGTGTGACGTCTTCGATGATATTCACAGTTTTGCTTTCAATTTTTCTTTTTTCTGTTGGCGTTTTGGTGTACTCATGAATGTTAGCGAACTTGGACAGTGTGTGTTCAAAAAAGCGTTAAATTTAGTTCCACCCTTGAAGTCATTGGTACGAGATAGCTGGCAATACCACATAGAGGGTTGGAAGAAGGGCATGCTGCCAGTAATTGTGGTTTGTAATAACGTCTGAGACATGGATGCTTCTAAGCAACCGTTTCACAGGAGATAGCTAATCTTCACCCGGTAAGGTAATGTTAACTCACAAGGGGAGGCCGCCAATTGTGAAATTCAGATTCGATTCATACTGCGCATAATAAAAGCTCATGGCCAGAGGTGTAATGTGGCAAAGCACCAAGATGCACTTCTCAGCCGTTGTCGAGAAAATCGACAGTTAAAAGAAACCGTTGCGGTGAAATACTCTCTACGATTAATAGTTTTCTACCGCGTCGTGGCGCAGCGGTAAGCGCTCGGGTTCGTAATCCGAAGGTCGCCGCATCGAATCTCGCGCCATGCAACTTTTTTACAAAAAACAAATACTAAAAAATAAAGTTGCATGGCGCGAGATTTGATCCGGCGACCTTCGGATTACGAACCCGAGCGCTTACCGCTGCGCCACGACGCTGTAGAAAATTATTAATCGTAGAGTGTATTTCACCGCAACGGTTTCTTTTAACTGTCGATTTTCTCGACAACGGCTGAGAAGTGCATCTTGGTGCTTTGCCACATTACACCTCTGGCCATGAGCTTTTATTATGCGCAGTATGAATCGAATCTGAATTTCACAATTGGCGGCCTCCCCTTGTCAGCCAGCCCGGCTAGCCCTGCGGTCTGACGCACTGCTCCCCGGCACGATTCCGCCGGGCGGATTAATGTCGAGGTCCAGTGTGGCGGCCAGCCAGTGGACGGTTTTTAAGGCGGTTTTCATCTGCCTCGGCGAATGCGGGCTGGTTCCCCTTATTCCCCCTCAGTTACACTACGTCGGCGATTGCTGCGCAAACACTGTCTCCACGTACGCGTACACAACAATTACTCTACCATGCAAAACTGGGGTTACGCTGGTCTGGAATGAGACGTTCCCGGGGGTGTCCACTGGGGGCCGAACCGCACAATAACCGAAGGTTCGATGCGGTGTGGGGAAGGGGGGGGGGAGGAGGTGAGTGGACTGCTGTAGCCTGTTGTGGGGTTGTCTACCACTGAGGGCTACGGCGTGGATGAAGCCTCTCCGTCGTTTCTAGGTCCCTAGTTCAATACATACATACATATAATGTTAAATCGCTAGGACCCCTCAGTCCACAGCTCGTGGTCTAGTGGCTACCGTTGCTGCCTGTGGATCACTGGGTCCCGGGTTCGATTGCCAGCTGGGTTGCGGATTTTCTGTGCCTGGGAACTGGGTGTTTATGTGGTCCTCATCATTGCATTATCATCATCATCATTCGTGACAGTGGTTAGACTGGACTGTGTACAAAAATTGGGCTGTGTAAAAAATTGGTACTTTGTATGGGCACTGATGACCCTGCAGTTGAGCGCCCCACAAACCAAACATCATCATCACACGCTTGGACATTTGTGTATACGATATGTGGACAAAAGTGACCAAGTTATGATTACCTTGAGACCTAAAAAATTACACGTATTAGTGTTATTGCCTGAAAAAACATTTTTAAACAAGTTGCTTCGTATACGTGACTATAAAGTTATCTCACTAGTTTTTGTAGACGTATCCATCTGATAAGTATTCATCGCACATATAATTTGCTTCCGACATTTATATCCATCACGAGCACACGTTATTACCGCAGCTATCATGATTTTCTGTTATTTTACAGGATATACCCACTAACGATACGGTCACAACAAGCACGAATGCGAGAGTCATATGTATTATCTCCACTTTAGGAGGCACCAAGGCTGCCACGACACCATGGGAACTAGAAATACAAGCAGGAACAGTTGCTCTTCAGACGCATTTCAGGCAGCACGCATTGTAATGCTTGTGGTAAAATAAATAGAAACTCTGAGCCATAATTTAGGCCAAATGTTCTTTTTGATAAATCATCCCACCGAATCTGTAATAGAATCTGTTATTACTCAACACGAATTGTTTATCCTCCATTAATATCTCCAATAGCAAAACTTGTGAAATGAAGTTAAAGCAGAGAAAGGAAGGCTCTACGTACGAGAGAAAGCAGTTTGTTGCTGAAAATCGACTGTAAGAAACGTGAGATGCCTGTATTTCCGGAAGATGTTCACACGACTTATACGCAAGCAGAAAACCAACAAGTGGTAAACATTTTTTGTATGGTGCTGGTGACTCTAATTATTTCTCATAAATAACGAAATTGTTTCGAGTCTGAACAACGCTAGAATTTTGTGTAGCAACAGTGATGGCGTTATTTGTTGGAGTAAAGTTATTTAATTATGTATTAGCAAAGAATCAAAATGGAGGATGCCACACCAAGATTTATCGGTCCATCTCAGATGTTGGAAGGCTGTGAAAAACACCGAATAACACTACTGGATGTGGCCAATATATGTCCATTTTTTTCAGTGCCAAATAAGTTATATTTGGCAAAAAACAAACTGATGAAACTGTGGTGTAAACACATAAGACGTAAAATCAGGGAACATCCAGAAGAATTCATTGACTTTATTATTTTAAACGCCTAGAAGATACACGCAAACAAGTAGGTTTACATATTTATGATTGGGATTCTATCCAAGTGTAAGAAACCATGTTTTACGGTAACTTACTGAGATTAGAGAAACTTGCTATACCACTTAATTTTTTGTGAGGGTTATGTCAGTTTTCGAACATAAAATACCTGATTCAAGTCTTCCCATATATAAACGAAGCATTAGCACCCTGGCGAAGTCCTACGTTGTTCAAAATTGGTCTATTACATAGTTATAATTTTACATATTTCTGTGTTATGCTACGAAAGTTTCCTATAAAGTTTGCAGTAAAGTACAAAATCTTGTTTTATTTCTGAGACATAAAAATTACGTAATATGATACAAACTCTAGGGATTTATCGATGAGAAGATGCGGAACAAAAAAGGTTCAATGAACTTATGTCTGGAAATGCATAATTTCCATGCTAGAGACCATTTATTCAATCGTATATTGTTACAGATTGCGGTCTAATATGTACTGTAGCATGCAGCCATATTTACAGTACGTGTTGAAAAATGTTTCGCCGGCCGCGGTGGTCTCGCGGTTCTAGGCGCGCAGTCCGGAACCGTGGGACTGCTACGGTCGCAGGTTCGAATCCTGCCTCGGGCATGGATGTGTGTGATGTCCTTAGGTTAGTTAGGTTTAAGTAGTTCTAAGTTCTAGGGGACTGATAACCACAGCAGTTGAGTCCCATAGTGCTCAGAGCCATTTGAACCATTTGAAAAATGTTTCCATGTGCCTCAACGCATGTTTTGTCTCACATGTTCACATCGGCCAGGCCGCATCCGAACAGTGTCAAAGGCAGCATGAATACGCTACTCCAGGGTCTCCACATCTGGAATGGGCTCTGCATACACGATACTTTTGTGATGGCCCCATAAGCAGAACTCGCAGGGGTAGAGATACGGTGAACGAGAAGGCCATGGTCCGCAGCTCGTGGTCGTGCGGTAGCGTTCTCGCTTCCCACACCCGGGTTCCTGGGTTCGATTCCCGGCAGGGTCAGGGATTTTCTCTGCCTCGTGATGACTGGGTGTTGTGTGATGTCCTTAGGTTAGTTAGGTTTAAGTAGTTCTAAGTTCTATGGGACTGATGACCATAGATGTTAAGTCCCATAGTGCTCAGAACCATTTTTTTTTTGAGCAGGCCATGCAACTGGACCCCCTCGTCCGATCCACCGACCAGCGAAGAAACGATTGAGATGTGCCCGGACGTTAACCGCGAATTGAGCTGGAGCACAATCATGTGGCAGCCACATAAACCTTCGAATCATCAAAGGCACTTTGTCCAGCAGGTGAGGCAAATTCACTCGCAAGTAACACCGATAGTTCTGGCCTGTTAGGTGACGTGGAAACAAGACTGGTTCCAAAACACGGTCGCCAATTATCCCGGCCCACATATTCCGGTTGCACCGATGCTGACGATTCGCTGTCACCATACCATGGGGGTTCTGCATACTATCTCGCAGATGACTGTTATGAAAGTTGAAAATACCACTTCGCGTAAAGGTGGTCTCATCTGTGTGTAGAATAGATGGTACAAATCCTCGAATCATGGTTGCCTGGTGAATAAACCAGTTACAAAACTGCTCCTGATGTGGAACGTCTGGCGCTAGTGAGCCCTGCATGTGCTCTAAGTGATAAGGGTAGTAACAATTGTCATGCACAATGTTCCACACGGTTGCCTGGTTTATCCTGTACTGGCGGGCCAACTGCCTGGTACTGAAACGGCGGTCGCCTTCCACAGTGTTAATCACATTTTCCTCCAAGTCTGATGTCCGAACATTTCGGATACGTCATTCATGATTTCTTGCTTCCTGAAACGACCCTGTCTCAGACAAACGGCGAAACACTGTTGCAAACACTGAACGCTGTGGGTGTCGTCGGCAGGGATAGATCTTCTGATGCAACCTTGCTGGCCGACGTCCGTTGCCATTTGCCTTTCCGTAATTAAACACCATGTCGGCAAGCTCTCGATTCGGATGCGGAACCATTGTGTATCACATCCACTACAAGGTGAGTCAGCAAGAGAAGTGAATCGGACCCAACATTATTAACTACTATGGCAAGAGAGCGCACTATGGTATGACGTATGAGGAACAGTAACATCCTCTACGAGAAAACCATGCATACTGTAACAGTGGCTGCCCGCATCTCGTGGTCGTGCGGTAGCGTTCTCGCTTCCCACGCCCGGGTTACCGGGTTCGATTCCCGGCGGGGTCAGGGATTTTCTCTGCCTCGTGATGGCTGGGTGTTGTGTGCTGTCCTTAGGTTAGTTAGGTTTAAGTAGTTCTGAGTTCTAGGGGACTTATGACCACAGCAGTTGAGTCCCATAGTGCTCAGAGCCATTTGAACCATTTTGTAACAGTGGCTGCATGGTAAAGCGCGTAGTAGACCGCAATCTCTGTAACAAAGTATGACTGAATAAATGGTCTCTAGCATGGAAACCATGCGTTTCCGGACATAAGTTTATTGGACCTATTTGTTCCGTATCCTCCCGTCGATCAATTCCTAGAATTTGTACATAGTTGAAAAATCACCCCTGTATATAAAATTAAATACGGGCCAAAGGCGTCACATGTATTCAGTCACTTCAGCTGATCACTTGAGGACGGTTTCTCTTTTGTACTCTCTTAGAACAATGAGATCTGCGCAATTTGCTTTTGTTTGAACATTACGACATAGTGAACACGAAAATGCTTCTTTGTAAGGTCTGTGATTACCGAACTAAAAATAAAAAGTATTAATACGAAGAATAATCAACACAACATATATTGCAAAATTAGTGTGTAACACGAGAATGTAATAAGATTATACCAACATAAATAAGGAAAATTTTCTATAAGCAACATGAACCGTGAATTTACTTTCAAAACATTTTCTTAAGAATTTTCTTTATTTACTAGCGATGCATCAAGAACATTAACACATTTAATCACACTATGTGAGCGTGGAAGAAGTTACCAGTGGGTAACTGATGAAAACAAATTAAATTTCTTTCAACAAACGGAAATTTTGTTCCTAAAAGCCCTTTTCTAAAAACAGATTTAAAATTATAATCAGAAGCACCCACAAAATATCAAGTTACAATTTTATTCAGAGGCAGAAAGAACAAATATTGACAGTGTGAGCTTTCGGACTGAGAACCTTGCCGCTGCCTTTTGACACGGCCGTAGTCACGACCGCTCACAACAACCTCTGAATGACTACACTGGTGCAAATCTGCAACACACCAGATTACTTTAAACTAAAAATTTTAACAACTCACACAAGCGCATAAACTACGAACCCTGTAGGAGGGATGGAAATGGTACAAAACAAAGAAAAAAAAGAAACCTCTTACGGTGGAAAGGTGGCAACTTTATATACTAAAATTACCATTTAAATAAAAACCCATGAAATGCAGTCTTACATAAAATATACAAACATGCTCCACATTACACATATACCGCCTCTCTAGATGATAGGCAAGATAAAAACATATTTCAAGAATCCGGCCGCTACACTTCAAGCAATAAATTCGTTAACACCGAATCCGACAAACACGACAGAGGCAGCTATTAACGTACGGCTGACAGACAGACACTAACTGCCTAACAAATGCGGACGAGAGACAGCCGAGCAAGCTGGGGACGAGAGACTGACCAAGAAAACAAGTAGAATTTGAGAAGTTGACTCCTATTGCTCTCGTGTCGACCGCGAAGCCACTACCCCTCGCTATACGGCGCGGCCCACTGGACTGACTTGGCGACCTCACATGCGCCGACGCTCAAGACGGCCAAGTCACCTTGTGTCCCAGTGCGCGACCGACCAACCGATCGATCTAACCGCCAATGACCATTGCCTGAAGAAACTCGAGCAGACTGGCGGCCTAACACATAGTAGCACTCCAGACGACAGACAAACACTGACTGCCCCACACTGACCCGGCTGACCCACTGACCAGACTCGCCCCCTAGCGAGTTTTTTTTTTTTTACTTTATTGTTATTTTAACACCTGAACAATCAGGTAGGCTGGCAGCGGCATGCTACGCCGCTCTTCAGCCATAGTAGTGACAATAACAGTACAAGAACGGAGAATTAAAATGAACAGAGTGATGGGCAAAAATAGTGGTCACAGATACACAAAAAACACGGAGCCGTTCACACGCGACGATAACGACACTGAAAACACGATGACACGGCGCACATAACACTGATGAATCCGACGGCACAAGTGAACGTAGAAGCAGGACGGCGGACACTAAAAACACAAAACGACGTCACACACACGAGACACAGATGGCGATGATCTCCGGCGCGCGAAAGTCCACGTAGCGTGTGCGAGTCCGGGGACCTGCCAAGAGGGGAAGAAGGGTGAGGGCGGGTGGAGAGGGTGGAGAGGGGAGAACATAGATGCCAATGGCTGAGGAGATGGGAGGAGGATTAGAAGGACAGGGGAGGGGAGGCCCAGGGGAGGAGTGGGGAGAAGGGGAGGAGGGATGGAGGGTGCCCAAAGGAACAGATACAGGAAGAGGGAGGGAGGATCAAAGTTGGTAGGAGGGGTAGATGGAGGGGAGGGGGAGGGGGAGCTGGCGGAAGCCACCTTGGGAGAGGGTAAGGAGGGCAGAGAGATGGAGACCGGGTGGGACGTGGGAATACAGGCGCGGCAGTGGGCGGGGGTGGGAGAAGATCGGGGAGACGAGCAGGTGAGGAGGATCGAGTTTACGGGAGGTGTACAGGATCCATATCCTTTCAAGGAAAAGGAGGAGGTGGGGGAAGGGGATGAGATCGTACAGGATCCGTGTAGGGGAGGGGAGACGGATGCGATAGGCGAGGCGGAGAGCATGGCGTTCAAGGATTTGGAGGAATTAGTAAAAAGTAGGGGGGGCGGAGATCCAAGCCAGATGGGCATAACAAAGGATAGGGCGGATGAGGGATTTATAGGTGTGGAGAATGGTGGAGGGATCCAGACCCCACGTACGGCCGGAGAGGAGCTTGAGGAGACTGAGTCGGGAGCGTGCCTTGGCTTGGATTGTCCGGAGGTGGGGAGTCCAGGAGAGGCGACGGTCGAGGGTGACGCCAAGGTACTTAAGGGTGGGAGTGAGGGCGATAGGACGGCCATAGATGCTGACATAGACATCAAGGAGGCGGACCCAAGCGAGCTCATAGCGCCCCTTAAATGCATGTGAGCAAGCTACCTTTCCCCTTTCCCACCAGAGGGAGACACCAAAGCTGCGATTTCCACAGCGGCGCCACCGCCAGAAACGGAGGGCGACTGCTTCACACAACGTGCTGCGGCTAACCTCTTCAAAACAGCAATTTTTACCACGGCTCACTACAAATGGAATGGATCGTGCCCTGCTTCTAATAAAGTTTTTGAAAAGTTCCCTTAATTTTACCGATGAATATCGGAATTGTAAATGCACTCACAAATATTCCAGATCACTCAAATTCGCCTGAAATGAACGGACAGTTGTAATGAGCTCTCCACAGCCGGTTGGGTAAGAAACGAGATGTATAAAAAACCAAAACTAACATCTCAACTCTACATCATCATACACTGAAAATCCAAAAGATTACGAGCACCTGCTTAACAGACAGCTGATCCTACTTCGGAAGGCAGTACAGACGCGATTCACCACGCCGTGAATGCGAAAGGTCCTTGGTACATTTCCGAAGGTATACGTCACCCTATGTCTAGGCCCAGCTCACGCAGATCGAGTAAATTAAGGGTTGGTTGTTTGTGGGTGCAGAGCTGGTGTCAGGTAGCGTCCTAGGAGATGAGGAGAGTTAAGTGGCCATGATGTTCACTATCATGCTCCTGAATCCACTGCACAATGATCATGGCTGTGTGACACTGCTGGAAGATGCCGAAACCTCTGAGGAAGACGTCAACCATGAAGGACTGCAGGTAGTCTGCAACAATGATGATGGAGTCCACAGCTGTTATGGTGCCTTCAGGTACTATCGCGGGACCAACGGAGGCCGACATAAATGACCTTCAATGCATGATGCTATTCCCACCATCCTGAGTCCGTGGCGCCGGACAGTGGTGGCATATCCAGACACGATCATCCAAATAGTGTAACAATATTCGTGATTCATAACATTCGTGATTCATCTGACCAGGCAAAGTGTTTACATTGATCCACGGTACAATTTCAAAGATATCACGTTCACTGCAATCGCAACTGTCGATGTTCTTACGCGAATGTGAGAATTTATAAGCGTAGTCTGCAGTGGAGCTTCACATTCAACAATTGTGGTTGAAGCTTCAAGACACTTGTGCGAGCTCCAGAAGTATACTTTTCAAAGGCGGCAATCAACCTGCTTCTCGTGTATCAGGTTCGTTCAAAAAGAAAAGAGCCGGAGGCATAATTACAGAAACCAGTACCAGTATGAAAGAAGTCTTGACCCTGGCTGTTGAGACACTTGTCCCACTGTGCCACAGAGCGGTGAGTGGCTGTCTCATAAAAATCCCATGGCTGCGAAGTTAACCAGTTACGCATGTACAGCTGGACGCCGTCGTCCGAGGTGAATCGTTTGTCCTTATGCTGACGCTCTTCTTTGGCCAAGATGGTCCCCTTCTGATTCACTTCCTGCAACACGGGACAACAGTGAATGCCCAGCGTTACTCGCAAACCTTGACCACCCTTCGCCAAGCGATCAAATCAAAACGACCAGGCAATCTCACCCATGCGGTCATTCTGCTCGACGACAATGCAAAGCCTCATACGGCCAACAAAGTCGCGTCACTCCTGCAGAAATCCAAGTGGGAGGTTCTCTGCCACCCTCACACAGTCCGGATCTCTCTCCCTGTGATTACGCCATTTTTGGTCCCCTTAAAAAGGATCTGAGGGCCAAACGATTCACCTCGGACGACGACATCCAGCTGTACGTGCTTAACTAGGTAACATCGCAGACCCGGGAATTTTATGAGGCAGCCATTCACCGCCTTTTGTCTCAGTGGGCAAGTGTCTCAACAGCCAGGGTCAATACTTTTAATATACAGGAACTGGGTTCTGTAATTATGCCACCGGCTGGTTTCTTTTTGAACACCCATTACAATTTTGTTGTTTTGCTTACTCACATGTCTTTCCTTTGCATGCATTTATTCATATTTACCTCCCACCAATGTTCCATGGCAGTCCAGGAGCCTGAATTGAGTGTGTGTATTCTCTTCCTAATTACAACTGACGGTCAGCACAACATGAACGTACAACCATCTGTCCCAACAATGGATGATCACTCATTTTGAGTGAAGATGGGTGTAACGATATATGTGTGCAAGTACTCGAATTCTGGTGGAAGTTCTGGGTTTAGCTTTGCAGAAGCCGCCTGGGAAGGCAGTTGAATGTTATATTCGAAGCCAGCTCCACTGGCGACATTGTGTCACCACACACGGCTGCACGTTTTTTGACGCATCACCACACGTTTGCCACTTTCGAATCTAAGCGTCGTGACGCCGTCTTCAAAATTTCAGCTGTCGCACGGAATGGAAAATTTTAGGCCGAACTAACTGGGCGTTCCTTCCTGTCTTCTGATTGGAGGAGATGCCTGCTCGTTCTGGCGAACTTATCTTTATTTCTCAGTGTGCCTCTATCAAGTTCGTCGAGGCAGTTCAGATTTTAAACAGAACTTACTATGGTATGTACGAAGCCAGTCACAGCAAGTGAAGAAGTAAGTAGGACGTCCTGTTTCCGTACACACATGAAGAGTGGCTTTTTAAACTCGGTAGAAACAGAGCATGATTCTCGCGAGTGATGAATTCACTATCGTTTTACGTAAATTCAGGTAGAACTGAGTTCGTTCTCACTTCATGCATTAGGCGCCCAGTTAACTTTCACGATTGTTTTCACTATGTTTCAGAAGCTGGTTTTGATGATTCACTTATTAATGTAAAATGGTGAGCTTTCTCTTTCGAATTTTTGTGTGTGAGTAATTGAACGTCCATGTTGTGTTCGACAAGTTTACAAATCCTTGCTGGCAAATAACCATCGGCACGTTATTATCGTTTGATTGTATGGAACCATAGGCTTAGTGCTTTTTATGTGTGTTTCCCGTAGCAGCATCGTCACGCATACGCCCCATCAGTTAAATAAATATGCCTATTATTCAGCTACCGCGTTCGCTAAACTTTGCCACAATGCGCATAGCAGCATGCTTTCCGTCATCCTGTAACCTCTAACCACATGTCGCCTGCGAGAGAAAATTCCTTGAATTGTCTAGTAAAGTGTAAACCCAGATCGGCAGTTCTGGAGTTCACTAATTAAATGTCTGTTGTGTAGTTTTGGTTCAAATGGTTCAAATGGCTCTGAGCACTATGCGACTTAGCTTCTGAGGTCATCAGTCGCCTAGAACTTAGAACTAATTAAACCTAACTAACGTAAGGACATCACACACATCCATGCCCGAGGCAGGATTCGAACCTGCGGCCGTAGCGGTCGCTCGGCTCCAGACTGTAGCGCCTAGAAACGCACGGTCACTCCGGCCGGTTGTGCAGTTTTCTTCTTAGTCTACAGAATAGGGGAGGTAATCCATTAATATTCGTGGAACTTGAAACGATTTTGCACTCAGTGCTAGGTAGATAATGTTGAGCGCGATATTTGTTCAACAGATGGGAAATTACTTGTATGGTATGGAAATTACTTGTTGCAAGGCGGAAGTGAGTCCCACTAAAGAAAGAGCTTGAACAACTTTTACTCTTTTGTTAGATGTGCCACATACTGTATCTCCACCTATCCTGCTTTACAAAGAGGGCAATCCGTCGACCTCCAGTTTCGCGAATTACGTGAGTAGACTTGTACATTCATCACACCGTCGATTACTCGTGATTTCGTCGTACTTGAAGCACTTTCTATATACATCGTGTCCTCACACAGAAAAGAGTCTCATTCATTATGTATAATTCATTAATATATTTTGTAGCGCTCCATGATGTACAGTGTGAACAATATGAATTTTTGCTTATAACGCCGAACTTGCCGGCGGATTAATCACATATGAAAACGGCAGTAAATTGCTGATACCAATAATGTGAACACTGCAGTTATTAAGCGAACTTCATGTAAGAAATTGGTATATAAACATTTAAAAAGTCGCATAATTCCGCTTGACACAATGTCAATTCTTGATTTAAAAAATTTACTAGTTTTTCGTTATTTGATGAGGTCCAGGAGATTTTACTCTCTTTTTGTTTAGCAAGGGGGATTTTCTTTCCTGTACTACTGCACATATACATTGTCTTGAGACACCTCCAGATTACAAGTAGCAACCGACGAAACAAATTTCTTGATTTCATTTGTAACAGCAGTAATAACTAGTCATAGCTATTTCGTGAGTGTCTGTTTTATCGGTAAATGAGCATAACTGTATGATAAAATAAATGAATTCTCAGATTTTCTATCAGTGTGATATTAGATGAGACAATCAGTTCCTTTATTTGTATAGTAAAGCCTTCTCATACTGAGTCAATTTGTCTACAGGAAACTTAAGTACGATTACGAATGTAAACTGACGTCACAGACAGTGAAAAGTAACAATGTTTGGTGCACAAGTGCCTAAACTAAATGGAAATTACAACTCATCTGAACACTATTCGTTACTAAAGTGCAGTAAAAGAAAAATATGAATTATTTCTTTAACATACCGACTGACTTGCAAGCAAACTTTCCTGCGAAGCGCAGCTATTAGCAGTGAATCCCTTCCTCAGTGTACTATTCTCAGTTATTTTAACTTACACCCCCTAGGTCATTCAGGTCTTGATTTTTGATGTTGTTATGTTATATAAAGGAAATGTACTTCATACGCTCATGTTACAGTTGGAATACAAATAATTATCAAAAAGGCTCTTCAATGCAATTTACTTTTAATACTTAAACGAGATAATTAGTAAAAGGTAGGAACACATAACAGGTAAATGACTGAATCGCTCGTAACGCTGTAGTGCAAAAAAACTACTTTATTTTGGTTTTATGTTGATTTTCTGACATATATGTTTGCATTAATAACCACAGAAATTTGATAGGCTGCTATATTTTGTAATTAAGTACTTTTCCCCTCAGCAAGAAACAATAATTTTAAAATATTTGTTAATTGAATTATTATCTAGAACTAAGTCATGAATAAATACGACCTTTGCAATAAGACAATGAAGTGTGGTACTGCTCTGTAATTTACAGATATAGAACATTTCTGGTACTAACTTGGGTAGTCAACATCCTAGTCGCGCTAATAAATAGATTAATTCGATGCTGCACCTCCCTTTTCTTTCTAACAAATAAACTAACTCGAAGTTAAATGGTGCAAAGCCTACTAGGATTAACGATGTTGGTAATTTTACTATATGATCGCTAATTTCTGCGATTAAAAACTGTCAATATTTAGTTTTTAACGGAAAAGAATGTATGTTCACATGTTCACAGTACCCGAAGGAGGAATGCTGTTTTTTTGAAGTGCACGTCGTTCTGCAGTAGACAAATTGTTGAGTCTTCGTTTTCTATTAAATGAATTATTAGTGGATTAATACAAATGCCTTTCCTCATCAGCTTACGCTGTAGGCTGACGTGCCTGAATTAATGTTTTAGTTCTAATCCGTACTTAATCATGGTACCTACAAGACGATTATAACTTCAGAGGATAATTGTGATGCACGACAACCGTGGACGGTAAATTTGAGACGTAAATCACGAAGGCAGGTCTTCTAAAGTTTATGGCTCGAAACAAACGCTGGGAAAATGGGGCAGGTGGTTGAGTTAGTGCCATAATTTCTAGAGCGGATACTACCGTGAGTAAAGCAAGGATGAGTACATAGAGATGAGAACACAATTATTCCACAGACATGAGTTCGCTACACCACGTTTCTCACCTGCCTGTTAACTGGAACAGACGCTTCCATACTAATTTCACAATTCCTTAGAATTCTGGGAAATTGTTACGAAAATAGTGTTAAAGGACACTGAACTTTTATTTATAGAATGCTCCATGCAGTTACGTAGAATAAAATCTATAGGCAGTAGTTTCCTTTCGACTAGTCACCAACTGCAGTCAAACTGAGTGACTTTCTTTTGACATCACACGTAGTATATTGCTTCTTCATTAAATTAGTAACGGCAAACGTTGCACACAATAATTACAGAACGCTTTTGCTTCGAGTGAAAAAAATATATTTAACTGTTACACTTATACATTAAAAGTAATATTGTGCGCCACATTTGGCAACCTCGCGAGGGTCAGTTAATTTAATATTGTGGAGTGGAAATTAAAATCTTGCAGAGCATGTGATATTACAGAAGTGATTACGCGGAATAATTGGGAAGTAGCGATTATTTATTGCTAGTAGAATGAGAATAAGATGTCGTTTCTCAGCTGACACTTAATTAAGAATACAGTAACGCTCGTTCTATTCAAATTCTTACATTTTTGCATTTAAAATTCGTGAAATTAAAAATATTTCGAAGGTGCACATTTAAATATTAGGATTAATTTAAAGGTTTATGGTCCAACATCGGCGCATTTTTCATTGCTGAACACAAACATACCGGCGATAAATTTAAAGATTAGAGGTTCACAACAGTTCAACTTGGCGGGATGTATGTTGACGTCTCTTCAGGCTGCACTAAAACAGTTACATTGGTTCAAACGGCTCTGAGCGCTATGGGACTGAACTTCTGAGGTCATCAGTCCCCTAGAACTTAGAACTACTTAAACCTAACTAACCTAACGACATAATACACATCCATGCCCGAGGCAGGATTCGAACCTGCGACCGTAGCGGTCGCGCGGTTCCAGACTGTAGCGCCTAGAACCTCTCGGCCACACAGACCGGCCGTAGTTACATTAAACAGAGAAAATATTACATAGAATAATTCGGAAATACGTATTGATCGATGCTGGCGGAATTTATGTTAAATATTTTTTAGGTACTACATCACAACCACAATCCACATGCCTTCCTTTGTACCGATAGCTGGTGACGACATTAAATAAAGTGAACATTTTCATTTTCTTAAATATTTTTGAGTATACGCAAAGACTTCGAGAGAGGCGTGGGTAAAGAAAAAAGGAACTAAAATTAATTTAAAAATAATGTCGATAAGATCGGCATAGAAATTGTATAATAATAAAGAAAACCTTTGTTCTGTGTATTAGAGTGAAACGATTTTATTTGTTAATCATTGTAGAAGAACAAAGAATTTACTATCAAGTTTCTTTTCTTCTGCAGTGCACGCAGCGCTCGGACATTGAACTTTGTAAGGCGGTAATAATTGTTAAAAAATATTATAGAGAGAGTTATTACTATTTCATTTAAGTATACAGTCTTTCCCCATGCAGGAAGTAGTAACTTTGCTGATATTCAGTGACTGCAGCAGCACGCAAGGATTGCGCAAGTAAAAGTCATTATTGCCCGTCATTACCGGCCGTGACATTTCTTTTAATATTTTCACAGCTGCTCTCAGGCGTAAACATCTGAGAATGTATGAATAATTTCTCTTTGACAGGCCTTACAAGAATATATTAGTAACTTCAAGGCATTTGCGATATTCATCGTAATTTGTAACTATCACTTCAGTGATACAAACATGCCGCTTCATGATGATCGATTACCACTTCAAAGACAATATTTTGTGGTATAAATTAATAAATAACACACTTTTTCCTTACGAAGAGACAACTTTTCGTCACATGACACCTACGAATAATAATATTCTGTCATGCTTAAGTTTATCAAAGGTGCCGTGACATATTTAGCTTTTCGATAGATCACATAAACATATCACGTGTAACATATTAAGGCGCACGCGTAGCAAGGCTATTCATCGTTATTTAAAACAAACATCAGTTTACTTAAAGAATCAGAGAATATGTCAGTACATTGTTCCCCGTTTGTAACTGGAATTACATCCTTTTCTACCCTATATATTTCACTACAGTACTTTTCAGAATCACTTTTCCTCCTTTAGGATAGATGTCATAAAAACCAGTACATTTACGAACCAGTACACAGTATTCTCTGAGATTTCATCAGGTCAGTGGAGGCAAAACTCTGTAGTTATGAAAACTGTTATTTCATATATAGCGCTTATAATTCTGGTCCAAAAAGGTACATAAAAACGTCATTTTTCATCGTAAGTGCGTAAGAGCGCTACAACTCAACGAAACGCTCTAGACAACTGTGGAGATCTGATATGCCGAACGAAAGCTGCGTTCCTCAACGAAGACTTCAGTTTAAATTTAAAATCTAGAGTTTAATTTCAATACATTTAATATCTGTCTGAAACGTATCGAAAACTGAACTCAGAGAATTGTGTAAACCTTCCTGTACAGTGATAATTGACAAGATATTCCAATGAAGATCTTTTTCCGTATAGCTCCCCTTGTATTTGTATCGTTGCCTTTTCCTGAACTTGCAAATGTAGGCTTAGCACGTTGACTGCAATAAGCATGTAATAAATGATGATCAAAATTTCTCCTCTTACGTCCTAAAGCAAATCTTTGAGGCTATAGCATGGGATTAGATATTACACTAGTCTCATAGAATTTAGAAGATTGTGACATCTAGGGAACATGATAAAAGTTAGCGCAACAGATTATGCCATTTGGTTGCAGAAAAACCTTCATGTTGACAACTGTGAACGAAAATACCGGGAAAATAATCAAGTACATCCATAATATCTACCATCAGCTTCCATTTTTATAACATCAACTGAACACTCAAAGTTTTAGTAGACTATTTCATAATGAAGAGGGAACAAAGCCTTATCCAAATAATTTAACACAACATAGCTCTCAGGAAAACATTGCATACTTTCATTCGTCTTTCAACATCTCTATATCTTGGTACTTTCAAGTGGTAGCTCGCATTAGTTGGTCACTTACCTAACTCATGGGGGATGGAATCTTTATGCCTTTCCCCAGTGCTCCGGCTTATGACAGTCTCTTCTATGCAACCGAAATTGTCATTATTGATTTTCTCGTTTGACATAGTTTCATTTCAGGTGATTCTCCTGCTTAAAGACTTCAAAAGATTGTAGTCATAGTGTGGCTTCTAAACGCCTGCAAGCAAAATAGTCATTATTATCTTTCCCTTCATACTGTGTTATATGGAGCAGATATCTCACCATTGCCAACGAAAAAAATGGTTTGCTTATCACTACTGGGCTATCAGTATTGTTTCTTCCCATCTCAATAAATAAAATGGCTGCGTGCTCTGGTCAATAACAGGAAAAATGACAGGCATGTCTTCAGACACATAGGAAACCAAGAAGTTTCGTCAGTTGCTGAAAAAACTGCATTGAGCCACTAAATGAAGTATTGTGATATACCGGGTGATCAAAAAGTCAGTATAAATTTGAAAACCTAATAAACCACGGAATAATGTAGATAGAGAGGTAAAAATTGACACAAATGCTTGGAATGACATGGGGTATTATTAGAAAAAAAACCACCCCATATTGCTAGACGCGTGAAAGATCTCTTGCGCGCGTCGTTTGGTGATGATCGTGTGCTCAGCCGCCACTTTCGTCATGCTTGGCCTCCCAAGTCCCCAGACCTCAGTCCGTGCGATTATTGGCTTTGGGGTTACCTGAAGTCGCAAGTGTATCGTGATCGACCGACATCTCTAGGGATGCTGAAAGACAACATCCGACGCCAATGCCTCACCATAACTCCGGACATGCTTTACAGTGCTGTTCACAACATTATTCCTCGACTACAGTTATTGTTGAGGAATGATGATGGACATATTGAGAATTTGCTGTAAAGAACATCATCTTTGCTTTGTCTTACTTTGTTATGCTAATGATTGCTATTATGATCAGATGAAGCGCCATCTATCGGACATTTTTTGAACGTTTGTATTTTTCGGGTCTAATAAAACCCCATGACGTTACAAGCATGTGTGTCAATTTGTACCTCTCTATCTCCATTATTCCGTGATTTATTCAGTTTTCAAATTTATACTGACTTTTTGATCACCCGGTATATCACAATACTTCATTTAGTGGCTCAATGCAGTTTTTTCAGCAACTGACGAAACTTCTTGGTTTCCTATGAGTCTGAAGACATGCCTGTCATTTTTCCTGTTATTGACCAGTTCACCACCATTAGCAGAATAGTTCTATTATACTTTAAGAGTATTTTTGGAATGTGTGTCTCTTAGTTATCTTGCGTAATCGTTTGTGTCGGGTTCGCTACCTTTGGAATGTACTAAAACGTCATCCACGTAGGTTTTGTAGTAAATATTTTTTTTCCGTGTAACATACAAGATTTCTGAAATACCGTGTTACCCAGGTACCATGTGCCTTCTCGTACTTGTCTCAATTTATTAGTAAATGTTATCATGTCATCAATAACTATTTCTGCTCGTTTTTTAAATTGTAAATGTGTCTACTTCTACGCCATACGTCAGTCGCAATCGGCAAACCAAGGTGGGTGCAGACAAGCGTGCACAGGAGTAGAGTTCAAAGGTTTTGTACGTTAACAGCCACGCTTTGACCAGCTTTCTACTATTGACGAGTACACTTTGTAGCGATGATGTGGCCAACATTGCACTTACGTGCCAATTCGTTAATGAGAATGGTACATTTTTTACTATTTTATATGTTTTAATACGCTCACAAGTAATGTGCATTGTTAAGGTTTATAAAATTTTTCACAATATCTGTAAGGCAATTTTGCGTTTATTTGCAGGGATCTGAACTACATATAAGAACGATGGTATTATGGGCAACATTGCACTTAAGTGTTGATTCTATAGTGGACATGGTATATTTTCTATTATTTTTATGTTTTAACACTTTATTAAATAACGAATATTTTAAATATTGTTAAATGTTCACTAACTCAAAGGCTGTTTTCATCTGTTTCCATAGATCTGAGTTACATTTGGTAACAATGGTGTTGTGACCAACGTTGTACTTAAGTAATGTTTCTTTAGTATGCATGGAACATGTTCCACTATTTTTACATTTCAGGTCCTTACAGAGTAATATATTTTCGTTTTAATATTGATTTTCATAGATGTGAGGATGATAGTTAGTCAGTCAAAACTGGTAATCAGCAAGTTGTAATTTTTCTTACTCTCATCAAGACTATTAAAATTTTGACAAATAATACAGATTAACCTATGTTCTTTAACCGATGGTGTCATTCTTACAAAGTACAGAAAATTGTACACCCCTTAGGCTTGGGTCCAGTGCTAACCATTAACATATCCATGAAATAATACAGATACATAGATATACCTGTACATAGACAACAGAAAAGGAAGAAGAAACAGTAAAGATAATTGAAAAATGGAATCGCACTGTCAGTTTCAGGTCCTACACTCGCCATGTGCACATCTCCACAAAATAACAGCGAATCACCTGAGGGAATTCAGGTATTCTCATCTCAGCGTCATACTGCACCTTACTAATAGAATAAGCCATGCATTATCTACAACACGTTCTGCGTCACATAGACCAACACACAGCAATGAACCATCATTCTCAGTACCCAATGTCAGATCTACAAACCTGCATACCTAAGCATGGACTGGTCCATCTCTAGGAGCACTGTCCTTCATCTATGTAAATCTCATCAGCTACAAGAAATACAGCACCTCAAAAAAGCTCCCAACACATATCATCCCAACAATTCTTTCTGTAAATTTAACTAGCTACTATCAGCAGATAAATATCTTAATGCTAGAAGATTGACTACTTTATCCCATCAACTGAGATGATACAGTGCACATGGGATGCATGATATCTCACAACATACCCTCATAATGTCAAGAACAATCACATAATTCGTGTCACCTCAATAATACATTAAGAATATTATCAACTAATAGAAAAAAGAACTACAATACTAAATAATTCCCCATTTCATCAAAATTTCCTGTTTTTCACTACACAGTTCCACCAATTTCCTGGAGAAATCAGCATCAGTAATTCAGTCACATAATATTTATTTATTGCCAACAGTCTACAAATATTATGACTGATCGTGAGTATATCTCTGATATTTGCAGACACTAGACTAGTCTATCATGGAAAATGAATACACGTATAATACAAAAGAATTAACGGAAAAGCAGCTCATGATAGCTGCCTCATTAGCAAAACAGAAAACACCAATGTGAGGATGTCATTGTGCGATTTGAAAGTACCATATTACCTTTCGATCATAGGATACCCTATCTCCTACTTCTGATGTCTACTCTTCCCTTGGTGCACAAAATTAGAGTGTTTATAATGGACCTTTTTCCGTTTAACACTTGGCTCTTCGAACATGACTTTCAGTAAATCATAAAATAGGATATGCAGAAAGCCATTCACTTGCATCAAAAATGGCTGTGAGCACTATGGGACTTAACATCTCTGGTCATGAGTCCCCTAGAACTTAGAACTACTTAAACCTAACTAACCTAAGGACATCACACAACACCCAGTCATCACGAGGCAGAGAAAATCCCTGACCCCGCCGGGAATCGAACCTGGGAATCCGGGCGCGGGAAGCGAGAACGCTACCGCACGACCACGAGCTGCGGACTCACTTGCATCTCTTCAACTCACAAATGTAGTGCAGTACCACTGCTCTCAGAACTGCCATAGAAAGGAAGATCATTTATGGAAACAGAAACATACTGAGCCGTGCTCTCTCCAAACTACGCGTTTTCGTGAACCTCGCTTTCTATCTGTGTTTGATTTCCCACCCTTGCGTGGTTACGTTGTGGTTCTTCTTCCTTCTACGGGTGGTAGCAGTAATGTGTATCGATATTTGCGCCATGTACCATTTCTGGTTTGGTGCATATAGTTTCGGCAAGGGGGTCTGGAGGCAGTCGGTCGGTTGTTGCGGACGAGGGAAGTTATCTCCCGTGGTGCAGTTGGCTGGGGCAACACCTTCTGATACACAGGCCTCACGCCGGAACTATGACGTCATCAGCGCTAGGCTAACACCTTCTGCCGCTGCAAGACAGCCTGTGCGCTAGAGCCGATGAACGTGTATTTCTTTCGTGAAACCATAACAAATTCACTGATCGTTAAATTTTCCCTTTACAGAGAAATTGTGCCGCCCTTGTATGATATCGCGCGCAATGTGGCACACTGATTACAACACAGTGTGATCTCCTTCTGTTGTGTTTAAAATCGTATGCAAAATCTGACTTACTTGTTAAGAAAAACGTCGCTACAGAAACCTAGATCCATTAATCAGTAAATGACACTAACGGAGATACTTCGTAACAGTTAACAGACAGGATAACGAAATTATTGTAGTGATCATAAGTTTATTACTGGGGCAAAAATGTAATTCACTGCGGCATGAATGGCTCATCAATGATCGCATAGATATTGGAGATATTGTCACAGTGAAAAGTTTAATTACAAACGCTCATTTAACCAATGCAAAAGCGTGAAATAAGACTCATTTGTGGTGTACATTCAAGAACATAATGTATAAACCTACTCAAAGAACTGGTTATTCTAACCACTGCTTCTCAGTATATTTATTCCTTAATGCAATTTGTTGCAAACAATATGTCTCTATTTCCAACCAATAGCTTAATACATAGTACCAATACTAGGAATAAGAACAATCTACATAAAGACCTAAAATCACTTACCTTGGTCCAATATTCAGGAATACACATTTTCAATAAATTAACAGCAACCATTAAAAACTTGATTTAAGATAAAGCACAGGTTGAAAAACTTCTGGGTAGGTAACTCCTTTTGTACTCTACAGATGAATTTTTTAACAGGGACTGTTAGAACAGCTGAAGTAAAAATGTCTGTTAGATTTAAGCTCTGACAGCACTTGGCCACAACAGTCAAGATTAGGTAATTTGTGTATGAGATATTTAATAAAAGTGTATAATTATTTTTCGTTCTGACTGTGTACATTCTGTAGAAAATGGTTCAAATGGCTCTGAGCACTATGGGACTTAACTTCTGAGGTCATCAGTCCCCTAGAACGTAGAACTACTTAAACCTGCTACTCTTACTACCGACTGAAGAATTTTGTCATCAGTTAAATCTACCTGACTACAAGAAAACTCCCTTAGGAAAAAGTCTTCCCTTTTAATTACATCAACAGCTAATCTTATAACTAGATTTCTCTGGGATGTACATCTCATGAAGGAGAGCTCATGTTCTCCATACACCATGTTTTTATCAATCAAATAAGTGAAAATAACAGCATTAATGACCTCATTATTAGGGAAATACAATCCACCTCTATCTACATTTCTTAGAGGTCCATAACTTTCATCACTTTCTATTACTGATAATGTTTTATCAAGCACTAAATATGTTTTCATGTTTCACACCTCAGCTTCTTAAGAACAGCTCTGGCACAGTATCCTGACAAGTATGTGAAAACAGGCAAGTATTCCTCAACAGACTGAACTTGTTCTTCACTGAAATCCATTATGCTCTCAAAGTTTGATGGTGGTGGTAAGGTAATATCATCTACACAATCACTTTCAAAAGAATCTAAATCTATGCCAACTTCACCAAGAGCAGAGGATGAAATTTTCAAGGAAAGCAGAGTCTGAATTCTTAGCTTGGATTCAATTTCAAATACCTGTCTCAAAGATACCAAATACTGAGATCCTGCCATTGTTCGATATTTTCCAAATCTTGCTTCTAGAGCATCTGTCTGAACCTTGCCTGGCAAAAGATATTTAAAATTCAGCTCCTCAGTGCAATACTTGGTCAGTTCTAGAAGGGCATGAGTGGTATGTGATATGGCCAAATGTGTATCACTGGATAATCCAAATGTACTATCAGAAATATGTTTCCATTTATCCAGCCATGATAGAAATCTTTCTAAATATCTGATATTTTCATTACTTGTGCTCGAGATTGGTTTCAGCATTGCATCCTTGAAACGAATATCTTTACCAGGTGAGCTAAGATTAACAATGTTCCACCATGTAGAAATTAATTTAATGAATTTAGCAGTGCTCTCAAAACTTTCAATATGATGATGTTCCCCCAAAGCTAGCAAACCTTGGACAGTCATCTCATTGAAAACATTAAGTACAAGTTTGACATTTTGTCGCTCCAGGTTACTTGGAAAAAGAGACTTTAAATTAAGCTTATTGGCAAATTTTACTATCTGTGTACACTTTATGTCATGAAGTTTTTTAACTGAAGAGAATCTGGCCATACACAGTTGTGTATTTTCTGACTCTGTTTCAAACTGGGGGTACATAATTTTCTGATCAGGATCTTTTTTATTAATCCAATTGTTTCTGACACATTTTAAAATGTGAACAGAATCTAAAACATAAAAAAGAGGATCATTGCCTTCACAGGGGTGTTTGTACACAATTGACAGTTGAGGAGGGGAAGCAAAGAATGACATTGCCCTTCTGTTAACTGAATTGTTGTCACTAACAACACAGACTTCCTTAAAACCTATTGCATGCAGTCTGGAAATTGTTTTATTTATTACAGTGAAAAGTCCTTCACGATTTATATTTTTTACTGGAAGAATGTGGACTACATCTTTATATGAAGACAACAAACTCTGTATCATAAAAACCTGAGCACTAGTTGCCACATTTTTAGAATTGAATGCAGCACCCAAAATGTTACCTACTGTGAAGTCTAAATAAGGTTTCAAGTGTATTTCATCTAACATTAGTGAAACAACATGATCTGTTTCACAAAGAAACTGGAATTTCTGTTTTATATACATCAGAAAATTGCCACCTAGCTGCTCAGCTACTGGGTTTGTTTGAAAATGTGAACAGATTTTATGCAGGGTATTAGGATGAGGTAGCACACGATACTGTGTACTTCTTATAAACTTATAAGCATGTGGTGATATTGAAAATAGAATACTACAAAATATAATACAGTCTGATGAGGATCTGTAATGGCTCTTGTGGACTCCCATTGCCCGCATCTCGTGGTCGTGCGGTAGCGTTCTCGCTTCCCACGCCCGGGTTCCCGGGTTCGATTCCCGGCAGGGTCAGGGATTTTCTCTGCCTCGTGATGGCTGGGTGTTGTGTGCTGTCCTTAGGTTAGTTAGGTTTAAGTAGTTCTAAGTTCTAGGGGACTTATGACCACAGCAGTTGAGTCCCATAGTGCTCAGAGCCATTTGAACCATTTGGACTCCCATTAGATTCAATTGCTCACATAAAAAATTTATTTTGTTACTTTCACTCTCATCAAAATGTTTTGCCATGTCTTTCAAATAATCAGTGACGAATAGCAAGTGGTCTTTTCCAGTGGTACCATTGTTTTTCCTAGTAAAGTTCTCCAAGTTATCAATAGTGTTAATTAAGTCATTTAAATGGTTTATAGTTAAAGGGAACTTTCTTGTACCAAGTTTTGAGATTACACTTTTATCTTCATATAAAGACATGCTCAGGTCAGTAGTCATCACAACAGAACACAAAAGTGTAGGAATACCTTTGACGTCTATTAGAACAAAAGTTATGGAACTTTCTGACTTTATCAGATGCCAGTCATTAGGCAGCTTGATACCCACTAAAAACTTAACAAAACCATTAAAGTCCACAAAATGTCTTTCCTGTTCTTACTGAGCATGAGTTGCTACACTCGCTGCAATAGCTATTTCTAAGTCTCTATTTTCTAGACGCTTTCGTCTCTCATCTCCACTTTCCCTCGAACAAGAAGCTGACCAAAGATACTTCGGACAGTTAGGCAGAATGGATGGTATGGCTCCTGTTTTAAGGCGAGGCTTTGGAAGTGGCACAGAATGTTTCTTCCCTATGGAACTGTCGAAATATTCACTATGTTTCAGAATGAGGTCTTCAGTGAAGTGGAGCTCGCAGACCTTGAAATACTGAGAAAATCTTTTATTAGCTACATGTAATAATCCCGAGGGGCACTAATGCTTACACATGGGATTAGTGTCAGTTATCTTCAGATCAAATCGATTGTTGTTCACTCGGTTTTTCAGGTTAAAAGGCTAAAGCTATTCTTGCTGAAGTAAATCACAGTTTTCCAGTGACACAGTAATGTATGTAATGCAGTTGATCAATTAGAGAAGGGCATCAAGTCAATCGAATTCAGCTGTTAATGAACATCTCAAGAGCGTGCTACTTAAATATGTGATTAGTTGCCCCCGCTCTCGAAATTAAAGAACACACACCCTGAGACAATCTAACTGAATTGTAAAGAACCTGAGCTTACCTTCGAATTCTGTGTAACCTGGAAATTTTCACGATGTATTTCAGATATCCATTTCTGCTGTAGTTCAGTGTTTTTAGGAAAAGAAAACACCGCTACTCGTGGCCCATTTTCGTAATTTCCTCTGCAACGTGGAACACAACACTTATACACCATTTCGAACGATTAAATCAAATCTCAGAGTTAAACGGAGATGTAATTTCGACGAATCAACCACTATACTTTGAAAGTAAACAGAACACAAGTTTTGTTTCCCGGGTAGGTTAGCCAACATAAACACAGTATTTCGAATTGCTTATAAAGGTAAATCCACACAAATTAAGCACAACATCTCTCGGTGCAGATTTCTTATCGCATATTGCTTTGTAAACGGTGCTACTTTTTCTTGCAGTGCTTCATATACTCATTTTCAATTAAACGAACAATGTATTCTACCGGTGCCTTTTGTTGCATGGTTGGTATGGCTATTAGATCCAGTTTTGGCCACCAGCAGCGCTAGTTGTAGCAAAATCTGTCTTTCCACCACTGGCCTAGTGAATGTGACGTCACATGGCCTACTCGTCTTGGCTGGGAGGCCTGTGTGTTGGCTGGGGCCGCTGGCAGTCCCTGCGCAGTGTCGGAGCGTGTGTGGAGCTGTCCGATCGCTACGAGCTCCTTGGTTCACCGACTCAGGACGTCAAAGTTGAGTAGTGGTTTCAACTACTCAAGCCGCGTCTATTCATGTTGTGGTGGTTCGCTTCGGTAGTTTGCTGTTGGGGAGGTTCTCTGGCGGCCAACACCGAGTGGTTCTACTGCTGAGATTTAGCCGCCATGCGGTGCAGTTAGCTATTTTGGTCGACTACGATTTGAATGCACCGTTAGTGTTCTGGTTACCTGCGCTGGGCACTGACGTAATTTCAGGCAGTGTTCTTTTGAGTGAAGTTAACTATTACCGTGTTTCAAATTCAAGTATGCCAGCGAAATTTTCTGCCCAGTGGCCGTTAGTGTTCCGGTTACTTGACCTGGCCACTAACATAATTTCAGTCAGTGTCCTTTCCTCACCTGTTGTCGCTGTCC
Organism: Schistocerca nitens; assembly: GCF_023898315.1. Lineage (NCBI taxonomy): Eukaryota > Metazoa > Arthropoda > Insecta > Orthoptera > Acrididae > Schistocerca > Schistocerca nitens. The sequence continues at coordinate 525,329,820 of NC_064618.1, read as the reverse complement.
AACATGGTGTGTAATTTTGAAAGCTAATACATACTCCATTGTGGATTTTCACGTTTGTAACACTGCCGGTTTGAGTTCTCATGTACTGATTGACGGGAAGCAAGTCGTTGTGGCCGTCGGTCCGTGGCTGTCCCCTGGTTGGGTTCCGACGAATCAGATATAGTTAGGCTCACCACCTGTCTCACCTAAGTGAACGAGGGCAGACCGACCTCCCTGGAGGCTTTCTGAGAGTCACTGAGTTTAATTATCTGTTGTCAGCTATTTCACATTTTAGGTTTATGGTTATTTGTTTTGTTTTCTTAAAATTTTGCAAAATTAATTTTTAAATTTATCGTTCAAACTTAAACACTGCGGCCTTCTGCCTTTAAAGATTATGGTAATATATTTTAAAAATTTTGAAGTTTAATTGTAGCCCTCAGCCATTTGTGTTGCACCTTGCATATATTGCTTTTTTGGTTTTAAATTATTTTATTGCTATCTTAATTGAATTTTTAATTTTTATAAAGATTTCTTGTAGGCCTTCTGCCTTTAAAGGTCTATGGTAATATATTCTAAAATTTTGGAATTTCATTGCGGCCCTCAGCAATTTGTATTGCACCTTGCGTATGTTGTTTTTGAATTATTTTATTGCTATCTTAATTGGATTTTTATGTTGTTAAGAGTTGTTGTTGAAGGCCTTCAGCTGTAAAGAGTTGCATTCGGTAAAGATTCGGCTATGTGCCGCTTTGGTTGTAAACGTTATTAAAATAAAATAAATGACAATTAGAAGCAGAAACTGACCTCAACCCTTGGCCCTTTCCACAATCCTATTACCTATTCTGCCCAGGGGGTTTAGCGGGCGTTTCACATACATTCTATAAATTTTAGCGAGGACATGGTCTCTTGCCAGATCAGAAATATATGCATTGTGCCGGCTTAAGCTATCGCCAGCACACCGGTCGGAAAAGACGTAAAACGAAGATCGACAGTAGGTGCTGGATCAAGAGCGGCTATCACGAGAGAGGCCAGAGACAAATCAACAAGCAACAAACCGCCAGCAGCCTCTCGACAGCTAGAATTTAGGCCGACGCCGCTGACTGGAGCTCCTCACTAAATCACACTCCAGTTTGGCATCTGTCATTACAATCGTGAAGTGGGTATAGTTCATCGAAGGCAACAACAGTACATAGCGCCCAGATTACTATGGCGAGACTTAAGTTTGTAACAGCAAGGTTACTGATATTGTCTGCAAAATGACTATTACTGATGAGCTTGTGCCACGAACCTGGACTCTATTCAAGTCAAGTAGCAACTTCATGTAAATAAAAAACCGTATTTACCCACGTGTGCAATTTGTGTTGTAGAAAGAGGATTCAGGCCATCCACAACAGCATCCTCTACCTTCCTAACTTGTGATACAAAACTCTACAGTGGCGATGAGGATATTACATACATTATTTACAAATAACTCACAACAGTTCTGAACCTACCTATGCTCTCTGAATTTTCATTCAGTAGTTCCTTCCTTCTTATTGGATCATTTTCAGCACCACCTTTAACTGATACCAGCCATTATTCCAAATATTGGATAGCTGAGTCATACGCTGCTACTTGTTCCTGCAACTCGCTTAAACCTTGCGAGCATGCAGGTCCTCCCAGTAAGGTGGTGTCAGGCCATGGCACTGAACGGAGATTATGTTGAAAAACAGGTTTTGTAGCCAAAACAGTAGGGAGTAATGTCCATTCAAATCCTGAATAAAACCAAACTGCTTTCAGAAAAAAAAGGGTTGCATTACTTATTAAACGCCCCTCGCAATAAAATCATTGGTCAAAATTCACGTTAAGGGTTCACCAGTTTGAAGATATGCCGTGTCTGGTGCCCAAATGTTGCAATAGAATCATGGCATGAGCGTAGATACGATATCTGAGTAATTGTTACAGGCAGGTGTGGAGTGAGTATCGTAGAACGTCGCAAGATAACTGACTGAACGTGGGATGATACACTTCTGGCCATTAAAATTGCTACACCACGAAAATGACGTGCTACAGGCGCGAAATTTAACCGACAGGAAGAAGATGCTATGATATGCAAATTGTTAGCTTTTAAGAGCATTCACACAAGGTTGGCGCCGGTGGCGACACCTACAGCGTGCTGACGTGAGGAAAGTTTCCCATCGATTTCTCATACACAAACAGCACTTGACCGGCGTTGCCTGGTGAAACGTTGTTGTGATGCCTCGTGTAAGGACGAGAAATTCCTACCATCACGTTTCCGACTTTGATAAAGGTCGGATTGTAGCCTATGGTATCGCGACATTGTTGCTCACGTAGGTCGAGATCCAATGACTGTTAGCAGAATATGGAGTCGGAGGGTTCAGGAGGGTAATACGGAACGCCGTGCTGGATCCCAACGCCTGGATCCCAATCGAGATGACAGGCATCTTATCCGCATGGCTGTAACGGATCGTGCAGCCACGTCTCGATCTCTGAGTCAACAGATAGGGACGTTTGCGAGACAACAACCATAACAGTTCGACGACGTTTGCAGCAGCATGGACTATCAGCTCGGAGACCATGTCTGCAGTTACCCTTGACGCTGCATTACAGACAATAGCGCCTGGGATGGTGTACTCAACGACGAACCTGGGCGCACGAATGGCAAAACGTCATTTTTTCGGATGAATCCAGGTTATGATTACAGCATCATGATGGTGACATCTGTGTTTGGCGACATCGCGGTGAACGCATATTGGAAGCACGTATTCGTCATCACCATACTGGCGTATCACCCGGCGTGATGGTATGGGGTGCCACTGGTTACACGTCTCGGTCACCTCTTGTTCGCATTGACGGCACTTCGAACAGTGGACGTTACATTTCAGATGTGTTACGACCCGTGGCTCTACCCCTCATTCGATCCCTACGAAACCCCATATTTCAGCAGGATAATGCACGACCGCATGTTGCAGGTCCTGTACGGGCCTTTCTGGATACGGAAAATGTTCGACTGCTGCCCTGGCCAGCACGTTCTCCAGATCTTTCACCAATTGAAAACGTCTGGTCAATGGTGGCCGAGCAACTGGCTCGTCACAATACGCCAGAGTCTAATCTTAATGAAATGCGCTATCGTGTTGAAGCTGCATGGGCAGCTGTACCTGTACACGCCATCCAAGCTCTGTTTGACTCAGTGCCCAGGCGTACCATGGCCGTTATTACGGACAGAGGTGGTTGTTCTGGGTACTGATTTCTCAGGGCTTATGCACCCAAATTGCGTGAAAATGTAATCACATGTCGGTTCTAGTATAATATATTTGTCCAATGAATACCCGTTTATCATCTGCTTTTCTTCTTGGTGTAGCAATTTTAATGGCCAGTAGTGTAACTTGGGGAAAACGCATGGATCTTAGCATACGAGAGATAACGGAGACTACACAACAGTGCCGATTTTCGAGGTTAGCTGCATCCATGGAGGACTTTGAGTATTGCACAGACATTGTTTTCACAAGGGTAAACCGCCACAAGCTCTTGACGAACGGACTTCACATAGCCGCAGGTGGCAGTCGACGGTCTGTTAATCTGCTTGCCACCGATACTGAACGAACCTGTTTCTACCACGACTGTACGAAGGCAAATGAACCGCAGCAGCCAACGTCAGACTCATATCTTGCCATAATGTTTGGCTCCTCCGCGTGATACGCCTTACTGGAGTTACTGATACTATTGCAAAAAGAGAAACATATTCGAGTTCGAAAGTCAATCCTTCGACTGGAAGTCTGTTAGCATTTTTATGTGTGTTGTTTGGTATGTTGACACTTTGTCACAATTCTGTCTCATTCGATGCATAACTATATGAGTTATCACCGTTTTTAAACTTTTTTCCTTTATTTGTAAAGAATCTGTATTCTTGTATTTATTTTAATCCTTTACTGCGCACTCGTCGCATAACATATATAGTTGCTGAAAAGCGCGTTATTAACGTTGACTCCTTATTAAAACTTGAGGAAAATAAAGGAATAACAATTGCGCTAGCAAATCCTCACGAGAACTGAAAAGCTATCCTTCTTCATAAATATCTACGGATTAGCGGGATATGTTTGACCTAGTTAGGCTGAAACAATCTATGTGCATTCCGAACTGAATTTTATGCTCCAGCTAGCTTATAAAAGAATTCACTTTATTTATTTTTCGTAATCGCTTCCACATGCGTTATGGAAACGATTACGAGTGTGTGTAAATTACAATAAATCTGAATTACATAGTCGCAGCACTGCTTTATCTGCCTAGCGGCAGTCCATTTATATTGATTTCACTGCAAAAATCAGATTAAGCGGGGAACGTTCTCCGTATTAATGGGCGATATAACTCAGAGGCGTGTCGTTTTGGTTTATTGTTATCTGCATTAAACAGCTGCACATTTCGTAATCAGCACCGCACACGCTGTAGGCCGTTCAGTTCAAGTTTATTGACGTAAACAAGCACTCCGCGAGTTTATATACGTGTTAGCCGAACGAGACAGAGCACCACTAACAGGACACAAATAGAACAAAAAATTATTCTAATCGTTCACTACAGTATTAACAACAATCCATGGTACTTTTGGGTTCTTTTCCCATGGTTTTATTTTATTTTCCCAATATTTTCTTTTACTTATAGGCTATCCTATACATGTTGTGTCCTACAAATTCCTTTTTGTAGGTCATCTTCGTTTTCGACCAAAAATAACGCGTTGTCTCCTTCTAAGTGACAGAATGAAATTGTACTATGTTCAAAATTGTTGATGTACTAAACAAAAAACTTCGCCAGAATTCAGCAGCATTTTTGAAAGGAACAATTAATTATTTTAATACGGCAACTCCTTCACTGCCGTTATAACAAGTTTCAATAAGAAAATGATTGCAAGGAAATTCATTTGATTTAGAAAATATTTGAGTTCAGCAGCATATAATAACTTCAAAACTGTAGGTAAGCCGCGGTGGCGCAGCACTCAGAACACGTGGTACAAAGGGGTATAACAAATAAAAACTTGAAACTAAAAGGTCACGATATCTCGAGAAATATTGAATAAAGCCAGTTTTCTGGTAATGTGACGAATTTAAATGCTCTACTGTTCGTACAGATTAAGAGGAAACCGATTCTGTATCGTGCATCGAAGAAAACTGTCTTCACAAGGGCACAAATTTAACAGCTCCACATGGAAGACACAGTTAAAAGTCTTGAACTGTTTCGTGAAGTTCTGTGTTTCAAACCTCCCAATACGAAACAAAAATAGCATTACTCGTTTAATACATGATATCTATGAATGACTAACGGATTTGGCTTACAAAAGTGCTCAGTCTCAACTCTACCATGTACCATCTTACCAAAATAGTAGAGCACTGTTTACCGACTGATGCAAGCAGAAGACCAGATCAGGCTAGATTCGACACGTTATTACGTCTTTCAAACCTGCCGGGCATCACTCGCCGCCAGGCGCGCTTCAAACCTATTGCCTCATGGAACCGTGAATCCAAAGTACGCCTTCCAAACACTGACAGTGCCAAAGCCTGATATTCTTGCACAAATGTAACTAGTACAGAACGTGAAACTTCCTGGCAGATTAAAACAGTGTGCGGACCGAGACTCTAACTCGAGACCTTTGCCTTTCGAAGGCAAGTGCTCTACCATCTGAGCTACCGAAGCACGACTCACACACCGTCCTCACACCTTCACTTCTGCCAGTACCTCGTCTCCTACCTTCCAAACTTCACAGGAGCTCTCTTGCGAATCTTGTGGAACTGGCGTCCTGAAAGAAAGGATATTGCGGAGACATGGCTTAGCCACAGCCTGGGGGATGTTTCCAGAATGAGATTTTAAGCTGGTCGGTGTGGCCGAGCGGTTCTAGGCGCTTCAGTCCGGAACCGCGCTGCTGCTACGGTCCCAGGTTCGAATCCTGCCTCGGGCATGGATGTGTGTGATGTCCTTAGGTTAGTTAGGTTTAAGTAGTCCTAGGTCTAGGGGACTGATGACCTCAGATGTTAAGTCCGATAGTGCTTAGAGCCATTTGAACATTTGAGATTTTCTCTTTGCAGCGGAGTGTGCGCTGATATGAAACTTCCTGGTAGGAAGTTAGCAGACGAGGTACTGGCAGAAGTGAAGCTGTGAGGACGGGGCGTGAGTTGTGCTTAGGTAGCTCAGATGGTAGGGCACTTGCCCGCGAAAGGCAAAGGTCCCAATTTCGAGTCTCGGTCCGGCACACGATCTGCCCGGAAGTTTCATATCAGCGCACACTCCGCTGCAGAGTGAAAATCTCATTCTGGAAACATCCCCCAGGATGTGGTTAAGCCATGTCTCCACAATATCCTTTCTTTCAGGAGTGCTAGTTCTGCAAGGTTCGCAGGAGAGCTTCTGTTAAGTTTGGAAACTAGGAGGCGAGGTACTGGCAGCAGTGGAGCTGTGAGGACGGTGCGTGAGTCGTGCTTGGGTAGCTCAGATGGTAGACCACTTGCCCGCGAAAGGAAAAGGTCCCGGATTCGAGTGTCGGTCCGGCACACATTTTAATCTGCCAGGAAATTTCATATCAGCGCACACTCCGCTGCAGTGTGAAAATCTCATTCTAGTACAGAACGTGTCATTACAGTGCACTGTGAGTTACCAACACGCAAATTAATTCAGTAGTGACATTTGAAAATGTGATAGTGCCATTTGACACAATTGTAATGATGGCTTTCGGTGTTAATAAATGAATTACGTGACTGCAAAAAATTGACATGATGTTGCTTATAGTGAAATCCGTATTCTGTTCATGACCCTTCCTGTAAAACTCATGAACAACAGAGCCCGAGACAACAGTTGTGTTCGAGAGATAACTCTTCTTTGGACATAGTGAATAGTGTCTCGTCATAGAAACCTCTTCGAACCTTGAACTGGACGACAGCGCCACTGTAAGAGGCAGGACTGGAGAGAAGCACGCTATCAGTCCATCTGAGTATAGACTGGGTTCCAGAAACAGAACATTTCGTGCAGACCCTGGGCTTTTATCATTCTGCTCCGTGAAGTGTGTAGTGACTGTGAGCCTCGTGGATTAATTTTTAATGACTAGAATTGTGGAAAACCTGCCAGAGACAAATGCCGCGGTGTGTGGTGTGGTGGGAAAAACGTGTTGGTGTCAGGTACTGCCGTGGACTGTGAAAAGGAACAAAGGAGTGTAGAAAATCACTCGCTATTTCAGTGTTTCATCTCAACAACCAGTGTATAGCTATGGAGTACTTCCACTCTACCCATCTGACAGCACGCAGAGATCTTCACCTTTTACGCAGGTGGTGTATGTTCTCTCGTGGGGGAAATATTAGCCGGAGATAATATGATGCGACTACCATCGTCTGAAATTCGGATGATATACTCAGCTATAGATTGATCATGCCCACCCTTATGACATCCTACAGCAACTCTGTTCAAATGGCTTTGAGCACTATGGGACTTAGCACCTGAGGTCATCCGTCCCCTAGAACTTAGAACTACTTAAACCTAACTAACCTAATGACATCACACACATCCATGCCCAAGGCAGGACTCGAACCTGCGACCGTAGTGGTTGCTCGATCCCAGACTGTAACGCCTAGAACCGCTCGGCCACCAACTCTGTCCCTTCTGCAAGAAAGCAGATTACCCTGTCGATCTAGAATTGTGTCCGAACATTTTTGTTTAACATTCCGTGACATGTGAGTGCTTTTCTGGCCGCCCGGCACACCTGACCTCAGTCTTACTGAGCACGCCTGGGACGATATTTAGCGAGACGTGCAAAGGAACGAAGCTTAGGGGTTAGCGTTCCGTCGATGACGCTGTCATTACAGTTGGATCACAAGTTAGGATTAAGGGAGGATGGTCGTGTCCTTTACAGGTTGTTCAAATGGCTCTGAGCACTATGGGACTCAACTGCTGAGGTCATTAGTCCCCTAGAACTTAGAACTAGTTAAACCTAACTAACCTAAGGACATCACAAACATCCATGCCCGAGGCAGGATTCGAACCTGCGACCGTAGCGGTCTTGCGGTTCCAGACTGCAGCGCCTTTAACCGCACGGCCACTTCGGCCGGCTCCTTTACAGGCATCGTCGCGACATTTTCCTTGGGCGATTACCGAGAACTTACGTCTGGATTGCCGAACAGGGATCTGAATCTGGATCCACCAGAATGCGAGTACAGTGTCTCACCACTGCGCCACCCTCTTGACATAAGATGTCCGTTCTTTGTATCTTTTAACGAGTCACAAAAGAGTACTAAAAACTTATAAATGGTTGAGTGAAATTCTATTGCTTTTAGGTCGTGCAGTCAATGTTGAGACACAAATAGAGTTGCACTCTACAAACTAAGATTCGATAGATTTGGTAGAAATGACGTAGTAAATGGTAGGACTACCCCTAGTATTGGTAGCATTGACAGGAAAAGAAACACAAATGAACGTGTGAGAGAAAAAGTGGAAGACGACGAACCCTTTTTAGTTCTTTGATTGTGTTTTGCACGTAATTAGAACCGCACATCATTCAGTTTTAGTCCACAGTGTAATTTACGTCATTATAAAACATAAATTTCATTTCAGAAGTAATAAAAGTAGACTGATCGAGTAAATTCTGCTCTCTTATGTAACCAAAGCAATTACTTTTCATGTAAGTACAGTGTACATGCACAAACATAAAAATTTATACATTTGTTGTTGTTATTTAGTGCTCAATAGAACGCTCCTCATCATGATCAAAGACAAGAGTTTCCTGCTGTTATTGGTAAGTGTGAAACTTATTCACGAATAAGAGGAGAATGTTTTACATAAGCTTGGCGAAGTTTTGAAGTGGTGTTTGACATGTTTTTGTTTAGCGACATTTTTAATTTTACCTTTTTTTGAGGAAATTGCGTTTTCTAGCGCAGTATTATAGATCTGTGTGTTTTCTACTTTTACTACAACATCCCATCTGTTTCACGTTACAAATTAATAGTTTTCGATTAAAATCTGACTTTACTGAAAATGAAATGATCGTATGGCATTTATTGGCCGGGAAATCCCCTCCGCTGTTCGGCCGCCGTTTTGCAAGTCTTTTTAGTTGACGCCACTTCGGCGACTTGAGTTCAACGATGATGAAAGATACACAATACCCAGTCCCCTGCCGGGAATAATCGAACCCGGGCCCCCTTGCGTGGTAGGCGTAAAAGCTACCGCTGCGCTACGGAGGCGGACATCTGAATGTACTATAAATACTGATTATTTATAAGTAACAGGCAGGAGGATAACTATGTAGGACAGAAATATCCCGTAGGTTACGCTCCCATTTATATATCGTCACTCAGTTTGTAAGCGGTTCACCCCTTCCAGTTTCTAGGAGAATATGGTGAGACACTGATTACATACGTAAACAAAGTGATCGAAATGAGGTAATGCCCGACAGGTATGCAACACACCTAACATAAAGTAATGCGGCTGCGATCTTAACTGACGTAAGCTACTAGGAAAACTACCGTCCTCTTCGCTTATTTATGATAGTCTACAGAAGTCTTCAGTAGTTTTACAACTCGGACCACAAAGCTTCCAGCATTGAGTAATTAAAGCTGATGCTGTTACCGGTATTAGATGACTAGACCATGATAGGAGCTATGCGATTTTATAGTGTGCTCGGAATAAAAGAAGGCAAGGATGATACTAAAATACAAAACTAAAGAATCAGAATGTTCCCCCCACCTGCTCTCGGCTGTGGTATGTCACATTTGCCAACGTTTTAGTGCAGTGTTCCAGTGAATGTTCGGTGTTGTTCGTCTGGCTAGTGTTGCGAACAGAAACCATGCTGTCGCTCGGTGTGAGTTTTATGTCTTTTGCGAACAGAAACCAGACTGTCGCTGTGTGTTTTTTTTATTGTCTGTGTATTATTTTACCTGTCTGCTTCGTATGTATTTTATTAGCATCACCCCTTTGTTCTATGTTTTGAGTTCCACAATTTTTTACCCCTGTTACTATTTAAGTCTCCGATTTTATCGCCTGTTTTTATTATGTATTCTCTTCATCTTATTCAAACAAAGTCTGTAGGCTGAAGAGCGGCAAGCTAAGCTGCTGCCAGCCCGCCCCCTTCGGGGAGAATCGAAATTCAATAAAGGAAAAAAATCAGAATGTTGATTTATGAAGTCGTGTTTACGGCATGAGTTTTAGTGCTGAAGTAAATGCCATAATTCCGGCTATGGGTAGCCTATTCCATTCACTTTGATCTCCAGTTGATTTCGATAATAGCAAAATTTCGGAACAACTCGTCAAGAAAATGCTGTTACTCAGTAGATCATACAATAACATTTCATCAGTGAAATTTATCAAAAATGTCCACAGCCTCATACAAGGATTATCTGTGCCTCCCCCAAATACAAAAATACAATATTTCAAACGAATATACGAAGTAATAGATTCATAAAGCAAAGTACTAGAAACAATACGAGTTGAAAGACATCTATAATAGAACGGTAATATCGATTCTGACTGAAGGACCTGGAAAAATGCAAGACTACAATTAAAATTTGTGAAAAAGTCTACAGATGTTCTACGAGGGATACGCTAAGTAACCATAAGCTAACAATGAAATCAAAACTGAAAAAAGAATAAATGGAAATGGGAATAAACGGAAAGGTCATACTGACAAAATGGACAACAGAAAAGATTATATACGTTGAGAGCAAGTTAACGCAATGGTTAACAGTCCAGTATTCAGAAGGAGCAGATGTCAGTTTCCCGCCTGGACATTCATATGCCAGATTTAGATATCTCTTTCCTATTTTTTTCATCTGCGTATCGCAGTGCACTGACATGTCACTTTTTTGGAAAAGGTCGCATGCTACTTTGAGTCTTATAACCGGGTGGTTATAATTAAACTGTAGGTACTCACAGAAGTCCAATGTGGGCTGTAATTATTGTATAGCAGCGAAATTTGGTAGATATTCTAATGCGTTAATATTGCACCGACTTCGTTCGAATTTTCGCCATCAGGTGCAAATCTTTCGCAGTGAATGCAAGAAAGATACACAGATATGTTTCCATGTGTAACGTATTGGGAACGAGTCGTGGACAGAACATGTTAGGCCAATAAGAAAGACCTAATTTTGATTTTATTATCAACAGCTGCTTACACAGTGTGTTCAGTATGAGCGCTACAGACGCCGAGTTGCTGTATAGGGGCAGATCTGCACCTGGTGGCCAAAGCTGCAACCAACTTTTTTCCGGTGTAAACCATTCGACATGTACTGCATCCTGCGAACACGTTACTGATACCGAGAGTATTTTGTTTCTTTTACGTTACTGCATTACAGTGACGCGATACATATGAATACACTGATGAGCCTTTCTTTTGTGGCTGTTGTCTAATACACAGCGTCACCGGTTCAGATCCGGTCCAACGGTCTCAATGGACAAGTGAGAGGAGACTCAAAGCAACAGCTGAATAACAGCCGAGCATAGCACGTTGCTGGTGTAGCGGTGGAACTTCAAGTTCCGTGCCACCCTTCGACGGTGGAAGTACAGAGGAGGGATGCAGTAATGCGCCAACTCTAGCGTCAAAGAAGAATGTGGCTGGACGAGAACAGGCCAATGCTAGTGACTGTACGAAAACGGACAGAAAAACGGGGTCGTATTGGGCCTATCGTCAGTCATAGCCCGATTCCGAGTCCTCCAGGATGGTGAGAGGAACAGGGTGGCGGTGCCAGCGCCGTCGAACTGTGATCCCGATGGTTTGTAGTCCTGCGAATGTGTCACGGAGGGCGTCCACTTTAGTTGGCGAGCCTTACGGCGAATGGTCGTATTGAGAAGGGCTGTATTTGCCTCCTCATGCAGAGTGACAATCCTGGTGAGCGGAGGGGCGTGAAGACTCCACCTGAGAACTTTATTCTGTAGGCACTGGAGCGTCAGCATCCGGGACTTACTATTCGTGGCCCGCGCAGAGGAACCATACGTTAGTGAGGGTAGGACAACGGAGTGATACAGCCGGAGCTTGGTATCCAAATTCAGCTCTCGACTGGAGAAGAGCGGGTACAAAGCCTTTGTCAACTTTAACCCTTTATGGGTGACGTATTCTGCGTGGCGGTAGAAGAAAAGTACTGATGAGCCAAAATTTAACGACCACTTATATGAATGCGTGGCGTCTGTTCTTTCGGGTACGCCCGAACGCGGAAAACGCAGATGTGATACATAACATGTATAACGAAGGTGGAGTGGGTAGCAAGGAAAGAAAAGAGATAGAATTATTGATGTCAGCTGCATCGGGACTTTGTGCGGAGTCAGTGGGGACGAGTGAAACGGTGTGCCGAAGCAGGATTCGGAACCGGGATTTTCTGCTTACGAGGGATTTACGTCAACCACTGCGCCATCTGGACACACTGTCAGTCCCTACTGCATAGACTGTCTCGGCTCGTCTGTCGACCAGCCCACATTCCCACTTAGCACCACCTGTCCGCAGACCCTGTCCATGTAGTCCATGCTGGACATTTAGAGATTCCCACAGGAGGTCGGACGTAATTGTGCATCCGCACTGAATGTGGTGGATCATGGCCCATTGGGGTGAATCAATTATTTCAATGACCGAAAGAACAGACACCATGCATTCATATAAATGATTCGCCTCGATAGGGAATGGATCCACCACATTCATTGCGGATGCACAATTACGTCCGACCTTCTGCGGGAATCTCTAAGTAGCGAGCATGGAGGACATGGACAGAGGCTGCGGGTAGGTGGCGCTAGGTGGGAATGTGGTCGGCCGATAGGCGTGCCGAGGTAGTCCGCGTAGTTGCCATAAACACGGTGTCCCGGTGGCGCAGTGGTTATTGTAACTGCTTAGTAAGTACGAGATCGCGTGTTTGACTCCCAGTCCGGCACACATTTCCACTCCTCACCGCTGATGCTTTACGAAGTTCTGACGCAGTTGAAATCAATATCCCTTCCCTTTCCTTTTCTTTTCCCCCCTCCTCCTTCAGTTTCCATAATGACCACTACCAACCGCGAGACTGAATACCGTCTGATGTCGATACCTGCTGTGCGGCGGTTGTTGTTGTTGTTGTTGTGGTCTTCAGTCCTGAGACTGGTTTGATACAGCTCCCCATGCTACTCTATCCTGTGCAAGCTGATCCATCTCCCAGTACGTACTGCAGCCTACATCCTTCTGAATCTGCTTAATGTATTCATCTCTTGGTCTCCTTCTACGATTTTTACCCTACACGCTGACCCCCAATACTAAATTGGTGATCCCTTGATGCCTCAGAACATGTACTACCATCCGATCCCTTCTTCCAGTCAAGTTATGCCACAAACTCGTCTTCTGCCCAATTCTACTCAATACCTCCTCATTAGTTATGTGATCTACCCCTCTAATCTTCAGTATTCTTCTGTGGCACTACATTTCAATAGCTTCTATTCTCTTCTTGTCGAAACTATTTACCGTCCATGTTTCACTTCCATACATGGCTAAACTCCATACAAATACTTTCAGAAACGATTCCGGACACTTAAATCTATACTCGATCTTAACAAATTCCTATTCTTCAGAAACGCTTTCCTTGCCATTGCCAGTCTACATTTTATATCCTCTCTACTTCGACCATCATCAGTTATTTTGCTCCCCAAATAGCAAAACTCCTTTACTAATTTAAGTGTCTCATTTCCTAATCTAGTTCCCTCAGCATCACCCGAGTTAACTCGACTACATTCCATTATACCCCTTTTGCTTTTGTTGATGTTCATCTTATATCCTCCTTTCAAGACACTGTCCATTCCATTCAACTGTCCTTCCAAGTCCTTTGCTGTCTCTGATAGAATTACAATGTCATCGGCGAACCAAAAAGTTTTTATTTCTTCTCCATGGATTTTAATACCTACTCCGAAATTTTCTTTTGTTTCCTTTACTACTTGTTCAATATACATATTGAATAACATAAGGGAGAGGCTACACCCCTGTCTCACTCCTTTCCCAACCACTGCTTCTCTTTCATGTCCTTCGACTTTTACAACTGCCATCTGGTATCTGTACAAATTGTAAATAGCCTTTCGCTCCATCTATTTTACCCCTGCCACCTTTACAGTTTGAAAGAGAGTATTCCAGTCAACATTGCCAGAAGATTTCTCTAAGTTTACAAATACTAGAAACGTAGGTTTGCCTTTCCATAATCTAGCTTCTAAGATAAGCCGTAGGGTCAGTATTGCCTCACGTGTTCCAACATTTCTACGGAATCCAAACTGATCTTCCCGAGGTCGGATTCTACCAGTTTTTCCATTCGTCTGTAAAGAATTCGTGTTAGTATTTTGCAGCTGTGACTTATTAAACTGATAGTTCGGTAATTTTCACATCTGTCAACACCTGCTTTCTTTGGGATTGGAATTATTATATTCTTCTTGAAGTCTGAGGGTATTTCGCCTGTCTCATACATCTTGCTCACCAGATGGTAGAGTTTTGTCTTGACTGGCTCTCCCAAGGCCATCAGTAGTTCTAATGGAATGTTGTCTACTCCCGGGACCTTGTTTCGTCTCAGGTCTTTCCGTGCTCTGTCAAACTCTTCACGCAGTATCGTATCTCCCATTTCATCTTCATCCTCTTCCATTTCCAGAATATTGTCCTCAAGGACATCGCCCTTGTTAGACCTTATATATACTCCTTTCACCTTTCTCCTTTCCCTTCTTTGAGGCCTTGATATTCATGCAAGTGGGTCTCTTTTCTCCAAAGGTCTCTTTAATTTTACTGTAAGCAGTATGTACCTTACCCCTAGTGATATACTCCTCTACCCCCTTACATCTGTCCTCTAGCCATCCCTGCTTAGACATTTTGCACTTCCTGTCGATCTCATTTTTGAGACGTTTGTACCTTTAGCCTGCTTCATTTACTGCATTTTTGAATTTTATCGTTTCATCAATTAAATTTAATATCTCTTCTGTTACCCAGGGATTTCCATTAGCCCCCGTCTTTTTACCTACTTGATCCTCTGCTGTCTTCACTATTTCATCTCCCAAAGCTATCCATTCTTCTTCTACTGTATTTATTTCCCCCATTCTTGTCAATCGTTCCCTAATGCTCTCCCTGATACTCTCTAAAACCTCTGGTTCTGTCAGTTTATCCAGGTCCCATCTCCTTAAATTCCCACCTTTTTGCAGTTTCTTCAGTTTTAATCCTACAGTTCATAACCAGTAGGTTGTGGTCAGAGTCCACATCTACCCCTGTAAATGTCTTAAAATTTAAAACCTGGTTCCTAAATCTCTGTTTGACCATTATGTAATCTATCTGAGACCTTCCAGTATCTCCAGGTTTCATCCATGTATACAATCTTCTTTTATTATTCTTGAACCTATGAAGCTATGATTATGCCCTGTACAACCTTCTACCAGGCGGCTTCCTCTTTCATTTCTTACCCCCAGTCCATATTAACCTACTACGTTTCCTTCTGTTCCTTTTCCTACTATCGAATTCCAGTCACCCATTACTATTAAATTTTCGTTTCCCTTCACTATCTGAATTATTTGTTTTATCTCATCATACATTTCTTCAATTTCTTCGTCATCTGCAGTGAGGCGGTAAGGAATGTATATAAGCGATTACATGGGTCGCAAGCAAAAAAATCGACTGACGCGCGGGGCTTTCAGAAAGGTTAGAGACTTACGTCCCAGCATCTGAGATTAAATGCCTAGCAAACGGAAAAACTGCTTGGCTGTTCGCCTCCTGTTGTCGTATCTATACGATGATGTGTTACATGTTCATGCCTCAATACAACACGTGAATGTCTGGGCTTCCCCGCTCTGTAAAGCAAGACGGGTTCCCATGTGTGACAGATATGGCGACACTTACGACAGAGTAGATGCGTGTGCAGGCACAAGCGTTTTGGGGCTCACGTTCAGAGCACATTGTTGGTCACTGGACTCTGCAGTGGGCACGGGCTCATCAAGATTTGTCAGTGGGTCAACCTGCATACTGTAACGTATCGTAATACAGTCTAATATACACTCAAAAAAGACGCATCACGAACAAATCGTCCGAATGCGATGGAAATCAGTAGATGTGATGTACATGTGCAGACAAAAAATGATCCCAATTCCAGAAAAAATGGATGATTTATGCACGAGAAAGTGCCTCAGAAATCGAGCAAGTCCGTAACGCGTTGGTCCATCTCTAGCTCTTATGCAAACAGTTATTCGGCTTGGCTCTGATTGTCAGAGTTGTTGGATGTCCTCCTGCGGGATATCGTGCTGATTCTGCCCAACCTGTGGGTTAGATCGTCAAACATCAAAGATGGTTTGAGGGCTGTGCTGATAATGCTCCAAACGTTCTCAGTTGGGGAGAGGCATCACTCTTAGCTGTCGAGCCACATGGCGCGCGGCAATCACGTTGCTATCCCACCACTGTCCAGGATGTCTCCAGACATGTCTTCGCTGGTCTTCTGGGCTCAGTTCCAAGCGGGACTCGTCACTGAAAACGTTTTGTTACCCTTCATTGCAAGCCACCCTGAGATTACATTTCAGCAAGATAATGCCCGTCCACACGGTGAGAGTTTCTACTTTTTGTCTTCGTGCTTGCTAAATCCAATCTTGGCCAGTGAGATGGCTGAATCTCATCCCAATTGAAATCGTTTGCAGCATTATCTCAGGGACCTCCAACCAACTATGGACTTTGACGATCTAACACTTCAATTAGAAAGGCTGCGGGAGGACATCCAACAACTTTATCAGTCAATACCAAGCAGAATAATTGCATGAGGACCAGAGGTGGACCAAAGCGTTATTAACTTGCTCAATTTATGAAGCTCTTTCTCTTGAATAAATCATCCAGTTTTGTCTGAAATTACGAGGGTTATTCGGAAAGTAAGGAACAATCGGTCGCGAAGTGGAAACCACAGTGAAAATCCGATGACGTTTTGCACAGGTGTGTTGGGCAGTGTCTCTAGTATGCCCATCGATCGCCTTATGTCGTTCGTTTTAGTTCTGAGCACACAGAGAGCACATAAAGATGAATAGAACAATAGTGTCTTCCACAAAGTACGAGGACCTGGTGAGAAATTTCGCCTGAAGCTATGCAGCTAACATTACATAACTGTCGTACGTTTTATTCATCAAGACAATTCTCAGCCGCATTCTGGAGGGGCAATGAAGATTCTCCTGCATCATTTTCAATTGGAAATGTTTTATTACCCACAATACAGCCCGTAATTATCTCCCTCTGAGTTTCATCTCTGCTCACATAAACCGCTGGCTATGAAGGCAACATGTTCGTACAGACAACGAGCTGTAGGACAGCGCATATAATTGGCGGAAAGCGCTGGCGGCTGTCTTCTATAACGAGGGTATTGGGAAGTTGGTACAACGCTACGACAAACATCTAAGTCGGATCGGCGACTACGGATATAAGTAGCTGGAAGTTGTAGCTAACTGTTGCAAATAAAACAATTTTGATTTTCACTGTGGTTTCCATTTCGCGACCTATCGTTCCTCACTTTCCGAATAGCCCTCGTATAATCATACGTTTATCTGACATTTACATCAAATTTACCGATTTCGATCGCATTCGGATAATTCTTTTGAGACCTGGTACCAAGGAGGGCAAGATTGTGGACGGGGACGTAATAAATTGCTGTTGGTTAGTTTGTTTTTCGATCAAGTACACTTTATTTAGAAACAACAACAAATAATAGGTGACAATAAATTAAGAAGTGTTCCACGGCTGAAGGCCTCAATGACAACAAATTCAAAACTACTTCTCGGCTGAAGGCCCCAATAGTGATAATTTAAAACTGTTTCAGGTTTGAAGGGCTAAATAGCAATCTTAAGAACCAGTTAAACTACTTCAACCTGCAATTACAGTTATTAATATATTTTTAAAAGAACAATCACCAAAATCTCACTGCTAGAGTACAATTGTCTAACTAAAATTTTAAGACAAGTTACACTCACGGCTGAAAGCCTTAATGACAACAAATTCAAACTATTTCTCGGCTGCAGGCCCCAATAGCAATAATTTAAAAACTGTTACATGGCTGAAGGCCTGAATAGCAATCCTTTTAAGAACCAGTTAAACATCCTCAAACTTGAAAGTACAGTTATAAAATTAAAAAATCATCAAATCTGACCAAACCAAGGAGAAAGGGGGGGGGGGGGGTTCGCAGACATTGCTCCAAGGATCGACCTGGGAAAGTTCAAATGGTTCAAATGGCTCTGAGCACTATGGGACTCAACTGCTGAGGTCATTAGTCCCCTAGAACTTAGAACTAGTTAAACCTAACTAACCTAAGAACATCACAAACATCCATGCCCGAGGCAGGATTCGAACCTGCGACCGTAGCGGTCTTGCGGTTCCAGACTGCAGCGCCTTTAACCGCACGGCCACTTCGGCCGGCACCTGGGAAAGTCCCTCAAAACTTCGAAAGCGATGAGACAGGCAGCCAAGAGTTGCATTCACTTCACAAGATGGTAACTCAGACCAGTGGCATTTTAAACGCATGACCAATAATCAAGCCGGAACCGGCAGTCAGCACTACGTCTTCAAACTCCGGTGTTTAGAGCATCCGGAAGCACAAAGGAATCACTACTACCAGAGTAGAAAAAAAAAAAAAAAACACGCCACCCGGCCCCCACATCAAGGAAGTTGTCGAACTACACGCCTTACCGAACAGCAGCGGCAAGGCGAGGAGAAGTACACTGCCGTAACGTACACTAAGCTCCAGGGAAGATAACTAGGGCTTTAGCGGCCACTAGGCAGGAAAAATACCACTAGCTGAACTTCACAAATAATAGCATATAGAACAGTAAGAAGAGGAGGAAGGATAATTAAGTTCGCCTTCCTCAAACGCTCCACTCGCTGCTCTTCGTCTTGGCGGCACTGCGAGCAGCAACACGCAAGCAAATGGCGAGATCTCACAATGGTGGAGGTTTCACTACTTGAATTAAAGTCCAATCAAACTTCCTGGGTCCTGTTGACAACGAGGTTGTACCCCTGGCCACTACAGCCCTTCCATCCAGCAGTGCATGCATGCCGCCAGTGGCCCCGGCGTGTTTCTCGCGCTGTGAGGACCTGGCTTCACTTCCGTCCCCAACCGAACTGCCGAGTAACACCACACGGAAACACCACAACGTCGCCCAAAAGATAGTACCGCCGTTACTAGATATCGATAACCGCCGCTATTGCCACTAGCGGACAGACAACGCTTGCAAACGGAGTGGCGCCAATGAATACAAGAAGAAGGCGACAACCGTAACTATACCAACTAAACGATGGCAACCTAGAAACGGCACCAACACGAACCGCAGCACGACTCATCTTTCATAGTGCGTTCTTTTTTTGTCTTAAAGTGTGTTATAACCAGGTTTGCGACGCATGGGTTGTTTGTATGTGACTATAGAGTATTCCAGAGAGAATATTACACAGGCAGTTCACTTTTCGGTCGTCTTGTAGCTTCTACTCACTCACTACTTAATTAAAGTTATAAAAGGAATTGTAACCCGGTACAGAATCACACTTTGTTTATGTCCTTGACTAATTTAAAATAGAGAAAAGGTAATTCTGTTACGCTATGACAACAAAATTACTAATTATTTGAATTTCAGAATAATTCATTATTTATTATCCGAGATCTTTTCAACATTCAAATCGTAAATCCCACTTGAGAATTAGAGGTCTAAGAAAGAATAAAAGTTAGTATTTACAATAAGAGTTGTATTCGTGATCCTGTCTGGAGTGGCTAATAATGGAGATGGCATACGCTCTTACTTATTTTGGCGAGCCTGCAGCGTAGCCATCTTTCTAAAGACTACCTAGCGTAATACGTTGCTACGAAAGCTGTCTTATCCACATCAAGCAGAGTTATATTGTCTATTTTTGCCTGAAAATACGCGACACATTATAATCTAAAGACAAAGGAATTACCGACATTTGCCGCCAGTGGAAATTGATTGAAATCCATGGGGAAAGTTGAAAATATGTGCTGGACCGGGATTCGAATCCGAGTCTCCTGCTTACTAGAAGGTGGTAATTGCAGCTGCACGGACTATCGTAGGACGCCTCCCGTCAGACTATTAATGTAGTGCCCCTTGCCTATCATCCTCATATCCTCATTACTTGTGTCATTTCGCCGATTCCCATTAAAGTTTGAGCTTTGTGTGCATCTGCACACACACACCGACACACACACACACACACACACACACACACACACACACACACACACACGAGGCCTGTTCAGAAAGTAAGCTCCGATTGGTTGCCAAATTGAAACCACAGTGAACATCAGAAATGTTTTACTTGTAACAATTAGCTACACCTTTCAGCTACTTCTCTACGTAGTCGCCGTTCTGACTTAGACTTTTGTCATAGCGTTGTACCAACTTTTCAATAGCCTCATCATAGAAGGCAGCCGCCAGTGCTTTCCGCTAATTCTCCACGCTGGCCTACACCTCGTTGTCTGTGTCAAAATGTTGTCTTCAAAGACAGCGGTTCATGTGACCAGAGATGAAACTCAGGGGGAGACAATTGCGGACTGTATTGTGGGTAATCTCACATTTCCATTTGAAAACGATGCAGGAGCATCTTCATTGCCCCTGCAGAATGCGGCTGAGAATTGTCTTGAAGAAGAAACAGCACGACAGTTATGTAATGTTAGCTGCATAGCTTCAGGCGAAATTTCTCACCAGGCCCTCGTACTTGGCGACAGACACTATTTTCTAGACATCTTTACGCACTCACTGCGGGCTCAGAAATGAGAAGAGCGACGTGATGCTAACTGGGGTTATACTAGAGACACTACCCAACACATCTGTGCAAAGCTTTATCGGATTTTCATAGTCGTTTCCATTTCGCGACCGATCGGAGCTTACTTTCTGAACGCCCCTCGTATATATATATATATATATATATATATATATATATATATATATATATATATATATTTTGTGTGTGTGTGTGCGTGTGTCTGGTGTCTGTAATTTTGGACATGTCCTAAGGAACAGACACCGCTTTTTATAATCTGTCTGCCACGAGCAGGACACGTTGTAAGCTGTTGATGTATGTTGCGGCTTACAACATTATAATCTGGCGACTGTGTCAGGACGCGATAAGCTATTGTTCGCCAAACGGTTCATTAATGACAATTTTCTAAAGAATTAATTCATGTGTAACCATCTATAAATAACACTATGTGTACTTCTCTGTTTCATGTACTTCATGAAGAATAACAAATTCGAATGGAGATTATACAGAGTGAGTCAAAAAGGACTTTACAACTTGGGAATGATATATAAATTTATCGAGATAACTTACTGAATCGGAAGATGCGTCATTTTGTAGCGAAGAATCTCAAATTTCAAGGACAATTGTCAAATGTCATTTTGCTTCGATGTGACTACCATTTGTGATGCTTCAAACATCCCACACTCTTGCAGCAAATCGGGAGTAGTGTGCGTAACGGCAGCGTAGATACGATCTTTCAGACAGGCTAAACTGTTTGGTAGGGGAGCTTATTTTGCGTATTCCATGCGAGATTTACTCTGAACAGTTGCTGCAGAGTTCATTTCATGAAACCAAAACACACAGCGAGCACGCTCAGAACCAGTGAAAGTAGCCATTTTAAGTGTGCAGTACGCTGACGCTCCTGGTGGTGGCGCTGATGCACTACGTGAATCAGACTTGAGGTTGTTTCCTACAAAATGAATCTACCTATTCTGTAAGTCGTATCAATAAACTTTTCTATCATTCAGAAGTTTTTGACTCACTTTGTATAAGAGAATGCAAGGAGTAGTGCATCACATGGAAAGGAAAGTTGTCGATGGAGCACGAAACAAAAGTTGAACTTCGCATATCTATACATTGTCTTTTCTTATATGAAGCAGCTTAGAATAATTCAGAGCCCAGGTTAGTAGCAATACGTAGTTCAAGTGAAGTGCAGACAGTACTTAATAGTCTAACGTGAATGCGAAATAGCGTGCAAAACCAAAGATGATGATCTTTGGCGTTGCTAGATTATACCCCTTTGCAAACATGCTGTGACGAACGACTATTGCTACAGTCGCTTTACGTTGACTGGTTGTTGTTGTTGTTGTGGTCTTCAGTCCTGAGACTGGTTTGATGGAGCTCTCCATGCTACCCTATCCTGTGCAAGCTTCTTCATCTTCCAATGCTAAATTTGTGATCCCTTGATGCCTCAGAACATGTCCTACTAACCGGTCCCTTCTTCTGGTCAAGTTGTGCCACAAACTTATCTTCTCCCCAATTCTATTCAATACTTCAGTATTAGTTATGTGATCTACCCATCTAATCTTCAGCATTCTTCTGTAGCACCACATTTCGAAAGCTTCTATTCTCTTCTTGTCCAAACTAGTTATCGTCCACGTTTCACTTCCATACATGGTTACACTCCATACAAATACTTTCAGAAACGACTTCCTGACACTTAAATCTATACTCGATGTTAACAAATTTCTCTTCTTCAGAAACGCTTTCCTTGCCATTGCCAGTCTACATTTTATATCCTCTCTACTTCGACCATCATCAGTTATTTTGCTCCCCAAATAGCAAAACTCCTTTACTAATTTAAGTGTCTCATTTCCTAATACAATTCCCTCAGCATCACCCGACTTAATTCCATTATCATCGTTTTGCTTTTGTTAATGTTCATCTTGTATTCTCCTTTCAAGACACTCTCCATTCCGTTCAACTGCTCTTCCAAATGCTTTGCTGTCTCTGATAGAATTACAATGTCATCGGCGAACCTAAAAGTTTTTATTTCTTCTCCATTGATTTTAATATCTACTCTGAATTTTTCTTTTGTTTCCTTTACTGCTTGTTCAATATACAGATTGAATAACATTGGGGAGAGGCTACAACCCTGTCTCACTCCCTTCCCAACCACTGCTCCCCTTTCACGCCCCTCGACTCTTATAACTGCCATCTGGTTTTTGTACAAATTGTAAATAGCCTTTCGCTCCATTTATTTTACCCCTGCTAACTTTAGAATTTGAAAGAGAGTATTCCAGTCAACAATGTCAAAAGCTTTCTCTAAGTCTATAAATGCTAGAAACGTAAGTTTGCCTTTCCATAATCTTTCTTCTAAGGTAAGTCGTAAGGTCAGTATTGCCTCACGTGTTCCAATATTTCTACGGAGTCCAAACTGATCTTCCCCGAGGTCGGCTTCTACCAGTTTTTCCATTCGTCTGTAAAGAATTTGCGTTAGTATTTTGCAGCTGTGACTTATTAACGGCGGGGTCAGGGATTTTCTCTGCATCGTGATGACTGGGTGTTGTGTGCTGTCCTTAGGTTAGTTAGGTTTAAGTAGTTCTAAGTTCTAGGGGACTGATGACCATAGATGTTAAGTCCCGTAGTGCTCAGAGCCATTTGAACCATTTTTTTGACTTATTAAACTGATAGTTCGGTAATTTTCACATTTGTCAACACCTGATTTCTTTGGGATTGGAATTATTATATTCTTCTGGAAGTCTGAGGGTATTTCGCCTGTCTCATAAATCTTGCTCACCAGATGGTAGAGTTTTGTCATGACTGGTTCTCCCAAGGCCATCAGTAGTTCTAATGGAATGTTGTCTACTCCCGGGACCTTGTTTCGACTCAGGTCTTTCAGTGCTCTGTCAAACTCTTCTCGCAGTATCGTATCTCCCATTTCATCTTCATCTACATCCTCTTCCATTTCCATAATATTGTCCTCAAGTACATCGCCCCTGTATAGACCCTTTATATACTCCTACCACCTTTCTGCTTTCCCTTCTTTGCTTAGGACTGGGTTTCCATCTGAGCTCTTGATATTCATACAAGTGGTTCTCTTTTCTCCAAAGGTCTCTTTAATTTTCCTGTAGGTAGTATCTATCTTACCCCTAGTGAGATTACCCTCTACATGCTTACATTTGTTTTCTAGCCATCTCTGCTTAGCCATTTTGCACTTCCTGTCGATCTCATTTTTGAGACGTTTGTATTCCTTTTTGCCTGCTTCATTTACTGAATTTTTATATTTTCTCCTTTCGTCAATTAAGTTCAATATTTCTTCCGTTACCAAAGGATTTCTACTAGCCCTCGTCTTTTTACCTACTTGATCCTCTGCTATCTTCACTACTTCATCCCTCAGAGCTACCCATTCTTCTTCTACTGTACTTCTTTCCACCATTCCTGTCAATTGTTCCTTTATGCTCTCTCTGAAACTCTCTAAAACCTCTGGTTCTGTCAGTTTATCCAGGTCCCATCCCCTTAAATTCCCACCTTTTTGCAGTTTCTTCAGTTTCAATCTACAGTTGATAACCAATAGATTGTGGTCAGAGTCCACATATGCCCCTGTAAATGTCTTACAATTTAAAATCTGGTTCTCAAATCTCTGTCTTACCATTATATAATCTATCTGATACCATCTAGTAGCTGCAGGGTTCTTCCATGTATACAACCTTCTTTTATGATTCTTGAACCAAGTGTTAGCTATGATTAAGTTATGCTCTGTGCAAAATTCTACAAGGCGGCTTCCTCTTCCATTTCTTCCCCCCAATCCATATTCACCTACTATGTTTCCTTCTCTCCCTTTTCCTACTCTCGAATTCCAGTCACCCATGACTATTAAATTTTCGTCTCCCTTCACTACCTGAATAATTTCTTTTATCTGATCATACATTTCTTCAATTTCTTCATCATCTGCAGAGCTAGTTGGCATATAAACTTGTACTACTGTAGTAGGCGTGGGCTTCGTGTCTATCTTGGCCACAATAATGCGTTCACTATGCTGTTTGTAGTAGCTTACCCGTATTTTATTCATTATTAAACCCACTCCTGCATCAACCCTATTTGATTGTGTGTTTATAACCCTGTATTCACCTGACCAAAAGTCTTGTTCCTCCTGCCACCGAACTTCTCTAATTCCCATTATATCTAACTTTAACATATCCATTTCCCTTTTTAAATTTTCTAATCTACCTGCCCGGTTAAGGGATCTGACATTCCACGCTCCGATCCGTAGAACACCAGTTTTCTTTTTCCTGATAACGACGTCCTCTTGAGTAGTCCCCGCCCGGAGATACGAATGGGGGACTATTTTACTTCCGGAATATTTTACCCAAGAGGACGCCATCATCATTTATCCATACAGTAAAGCTGCATGCCCTCCGGAAAAATTACAGCCGTAGTTTCCCCTTGCCTTCAGCCGTTCACAGTACCAGCACAGCAAGGCCGTTTTGGTTAATGTCGCAAGGCCAGGTCAGTCAATCATCCAGACTTGCCCCTGCAACTACTGAAAAGGCTGCTGCCCCTCTTCAGGAACCACACGTTTGTCTGGCCTCTCAACAGATACCCCTCCGTTGTGGTTGCACCTACGGTACGGCCATCTGTATCGCTGAGGCACGCAAGCCTCCCCACCAACGGCAAGGTCCATGGTTCATGGGAAAGGCGTTGACTGGTATATACAATAATTAAATAGCAGATGAGTCGTATACCACCCCCAAAAATGCGACGAGAAGCAGCCTTGTTCAGGGAATACAAGAAAATCGAAGCAAACCCTGAACTACACATCGATATACCTGATCTGAGTACCAAGAGACTTCATTCAAGACATCCTCCTTTTGTTATCGACACACTCACTGGGGCTGACGCCAACTCTTGGAGAAGAGAATGGCCCCAAAATGCCCCAACAACTTGCCACCTAATGCCTTGTATTACTGAGGCAGTTCTGGGTTTGATCAGCCCCGCAAGATCTGGTCAACCCTTTACCGACTAAGAAGTGGGCATGGAAGATGTTCTGACTCACTCTTCAAAGGAGGACTGCTGTCTTCGCCAGCATGTGACTGCGGCGCGCCTACGCAGGCCATCCAGCACATCTGAGCGTTTAGTAGGGACTTTGATGAATTCCTCATGGCATCCCAAAAATCCATTGATACAAGAACTAGATATTTGCCTGTGAATATATGTAACATTATATAATGTAGATTAACGTGATCCAATACTGAAATGTACTTAAATGCCATACGCTACATAAATAAATAAATAAATTTAATTTTTTGATAAATTGTTCATACCCGTGTTACAGTAAAAACAGCAAGATAAACAGCTATGGATACAGATCAGGCTAACGAAAGAGAAAAGAAGCCTATATCCGAGGAATCCAGAGACCAGGGAACCTAACCAATCGTCCCGTTAACAGAATTTTTAAGAAAAATGGAAATCCACGAACATGTCCATAGCATCGAATCACATAGGTGAACTGGCTCACAAAACAAGACAGTATGTCGTCCGAACTTTCGACAAAGTAGTACAAAAACTAACCAACGAAGTCGTCGCGATTAAGGAGATAAAAGGAAAATTATTCGAAACTCTTCGGCAGATAACGGCACTGGTTGATGATATTGCGGTCGAGCAATGGAAATCTTTAAGCGAACAATTTGAACGAACGGCATTGTAAGGAACTTACGGATGAGTTTGATTCCTGGATGTCCTAAAGAACAATCAGATAACACTGACAATAGCCACGAAGGTTCAGAAAACTACTGAAAGGATTATAACTGAGACTATTTACGAACAGGATCGTTCGTCGAATCGGACAGAAATCGAAGTGTGTAACGCAACGGAAAAATTATACCAATATTTGTGCAGTGGGGAGAGGAATTTAACACAGAAGTACCAAACGGTAAACAAGAACTTATAGACGTGAGAGGTGTAGTGAATGACGGACATCAAGAGCGCACGGTTCTGAAATAAACCACGTTTCACAAACTACATCAAGCAGGCCGCTGCGAATGAACTGGAATCGATAATTACATCGTTGCACGATACATTGCGTAACATGGGTGCTGCGCCGCTGCCCGTCTTTCTATTACTGGAAAAGAACTACAAACCTAGGTACAACCATAAACCAATGTCACAAAAAGATGTGTTCCGAATACAAAAGGCAAAATTGCGAACACACATCAGAGAAAAATTAATTACAGTATCCTATGTGAAGTTGGGGTAATTTTTACCGGTCTTGTATTCAACATATTTACTCCACGATGGTGTGGGAGTAGCAATAATTAACGGAAAACTTAGTAAAAGCAATGACAGAAACCACAAATATGTGCAAAAACATCGCTCAGTTCATAGCGAAAAGCTAACTTTGTCGAGTGACAGTGCGACGAAAACAATAATCAACAGAATCCTAATAATCAGGCAAATAAGCAAAAGCAAAAGCATGACGATAAGAGATACACCTCTCGTTAAGTAAAGCGTTATAACCGTAGTCAGTGTCAAAACTCGCCACAGAATAACCAAACTGATCAAATTCTCAGAGTTCAGTACCTGATGGATATACAGTGGAGAACGTGAATCGATCGTCTGTATCTATTAAGGAAAACGAACCACAGCCATATTATGCCCCATGAAGGCAGTCAAGGAATGTAGCAGAGGCAGTGATTTACAAATTGACCTGATTAGATACGATAAAGGTATAGACAATAGGAACGATTTGTACTCTGATGACACCAAGTATGATACTAGGCATATGTCTATGATACAGTTCGCTATGAACATACAAGGTCAAGTCACATTAATGTGACCACCCCACCTGTTCGACATCAGCCTGTAATAGCCGCTCGCAGAAGGCATGTAGCAGCACCAGCAGATGAGAGTATATAAAGCGTATCGGGAGGACGTGGAAAAAAATAGTGCGATCGTTGTCGTAATGTGAAAGAAGAGCAATTTATCTGCCGTCCGAAAGGGCATGGTGAATGGCTTTCGGACCAAGGGTGGAAGTATTTCCGAAACGGCTAAGTCTGTAAACTGTTCGTGTGCCGCCGTGGTTAAACTATACTGTGACTAATCATAGCGTGTAGGCTTTCACGGCCGGCGTCTTCAGTAATTAAAACTTCCGGGCTAAGAGGCCGTGGTCCAATAGTAGAAATACTTCTCCCTGACGTTTCGTTGCCAGCTGCGGGCAACATCATCTGAGGTGAGTCTACGACTGGCTGCTAGGCCGTGGAGGTCCTGTTTATATAGAGCGCGTAGAGGGCGCCACCACTCGTCACGTGTTGTCAACAGTAAAACTATCTCTGGCTGGCGTCATTACTCTCGATCGAAGGTAATCGATTGTCACATCTTTGGTACAGAGTCGATCGCCATATCTTATCTAGCTTCAAGCCTTCTTCTTTCCTGTTAAAATTATTGTGGCGTTTAAAAATCTCTACAGCCTCTCTATACATACGTGCATAATAATGCGATGTCTTAGCTAGCACGCTCGTCTCACTAAATTTTATTTCATGGTCACCCGTTTCAAAAACATGTTCAGCTACAGCCGATTTGTCCGTGTGTCCCAGTCGACAGTTCCTTTTATGTTCAGTTAGGCGAGTATTGATACTTCTTTTTGTGGTTCCAATGTAAACCTTCCCACAACTACACGGAATCTTATAGACACCAGGAGTAGCTAGAGGGTGTCGTGCATCTTTCGCCGATCTTAAGCATTCACTAATCTTCTTGGTGGGTCTGAAGATTGTTTCAACTCTGAATTTGGCCAGCACTTTCCCGATACGGTCCGTAACATTGTGGATGAATGGAAGAAAAACTTTCCCCACCGATGGTTGTTGTTGCACGTTTTCGGACATTTTTCTTCTGGGATGGAGTGCTCTATCTAGCTCCTTGCCAGCGTACCCATTTTTCTGGGAAGCGTTTCGCAAGTGGTTTAGTTCCTCTTGCAAATAAGCTGGCTCACAGATTTTATTAGCCCTGTCCACCAATGTCTTGATAATACCTCTCTTCTGCCTGGGATGATGGTTTGAATGCTTATGAAGATAACGATCGGTATGCGTATCTTTTGTGTAGACTTTGTGACCCAGAGTCCCATCTGCTCGTTTAATTACTGAGACGTCCAAAAAATTTATCTGTCCATTACTTTCTGTCTCCATAGTGAATTGTATTTTTGAATTAATGCTATTCAGATGCTTCAAAAAACGGTTCAGTTCTTCTTCACCGGGATTCCATATGACAAAAGTGTCGTCCACATACCGATACCACTTCAAAGGCCTTTTTCTGGCTGACTGCAGTGCTTGCTGGTCAAAAAATTCCATAAAAATATTAGCAACGGCTGGACTTAGAGGGCTACCCATTGCCACTCCATTAATTTGTTCATAGAACTCATTATTATACTGAAAATAAGTCATGGAAAGGCAATGTCTAAACAAAGCTACTACATCAGTCGGAAATATGTCAGATATGCAAGCAAGAGCTTCGTTGACAGGAACCATGGTGAACAGAGACACCACATCAACGCTGACAAGAATATCACTGGGGCTGACGGCAATCTCCTTCAATTTTTCGATGAAGTGCATAGAGTTTTTAATATGATGATCGGTTTTTCCAATAAGCGGTTGTAACAAGGTGGCAAGATGTTTAGCCAGCTCTTGAGTAGGGGATCCAATAGCACTTACTATCGGTCTAAGTGGGACATTAGGTTTATGCACCTTAGGTAGCCCATATAATCTAGGAGGATAAGCTTCCGTTTTACAAAGATCTTATTTATCCTCTGAAGGAATAGAAGACTTTTTTATTAATTGATTGGTAACTGTCAACACTTTCGTTGTAGGATCCTTTTTCAACTTTTTATAAGTGGTAAGATCCAAAAGGTCACTGATCTTCTTGTGGTAGTCTTCACTCTTCATCACCACGGTAGCATTTCCCTTGTCAGCAGAAAGTACAATAATACTCTTGTCCGCATTAATCTCCCGTAATGCTTTCTTTTCTCCTTGAGACAGATTACTGCTAGGTGGCTTAGCTTTATGCAGTATCCTGGCTGTTTCTATCCTAACTTCATCAGCAGTGTGTGATGGTAACAGCCGAATCCCCGCCTCTATATTAGCTACAATATCCTCCGTTGGAATCTTCAGTGGAGTAATTGCAAAATTACCTCCTTTCGAGAGAACAGAAGTTTCTTCCCTGGATAACTCTTTTCCGGACAAATTTATAACCGTTCGAGAATCGTCTATAACCGGTGTTTCAAGAAGATCAGTGACCTTTTGGATCTTACCACTTATAAAAAGTTGAAAAAGGATCCTACAACGAAAGTGTTGACAGTTACCAATCAATTAATAAAAAAGTCTTCTATTCCTTCAGAGGATAAATAAGATCTTTGTAAAACGGAAGCTTATCCTCCTAGATTATATGGGCTACCTAAGGTGCATAAACCTAATGTCCCACTTAGACCGATAGTAAGTGCTATTGGATCCCCTACTCAAGAGCTGGCTAGACATCTTGCCACCTTGTTACAACCGCTTATTGGAAAAACTGATCATCATATTAAAAACTCTATGCACTTCATCGAAAAATTGAAGGAGATTACCGTCAGCCCCAGTGATATTCTTGTCAGCGTTGATGTGGTGTCTCTGTTCACCATGGTTCCTGTCAACGAAGCTCTTGCTTGCATATCTGACATATTTCCGACTGATGTAGTAGCTTTGTTTAGACATTGCCTTTCCACGACTTATTTTCAGTATAATAATGAGTTCTATGAACAAATTAATGGAGTGGCAATGGGTAGCCCTCTAAGTCCAGCCGTTGCTAATATTTTTATGGAATTTTTTGAACAGCAAGCACTGCAGTCAGCCAGAAAAAGGCCTTTGAAGTGGTATCGGTATGTGGACGACACTTTTGTCATATGGAATCCCGGTGAAGAAGAACTGAACCGTTTTTTGAAGCATCTGAATAGCATTAATTCAAAAATACAATTCACTATGGAGACAGAAAGTAATGGACAGATAAATTTTTTGGACGTCTCAGTAATTAAACGAGCAGATGGGACTCTGGGTCACAAAGTCTACAGAAAAGATACGCATACCGATCGTTATCTTCATAAGCATTCAAACCATCATCCCAGGCAGAAGAGAGGTATTATCAAGACATTGGTGGACAGGGCTAATAAAATCTGTGAGCCAGCTTATTTGCAAGAGGAACTAAACCACTTGCGAAACGCTTCCCAGAAAAATGGGTACGCTGGCAAGGAGCTAGATAGAGCACTCCATCCCAGAAGAAAAATGTCCGAAAACGTGCAACAACAACCATCGGTGGGGAAAGTTTTTCTTCCATTCATCCACAATGTTACGGACCGTATCGGGAAAGTGCTGGCCAAATTCAGAGTTGAAACAATCTTCAGACCCACCAAGACGATTAGTGAATGCTTAAGATCGGCGAAAGATGCACGACACCCTCTAGCTACTCCTGGTGTCTATAAGATTCCGTGTAGTTGTGGGAAGGTTTACATTGGAACCACAAAAAGAAGTATCAATACTCGCCTAACTGAACATAAAAGGAACTGTCGACTGGGACACACGGACAAATCGGCTGTAGCTGAACATGTTTTTGAAACGGGTGACCATGAAATAAAATTTAGTGAGACGAGCGTGCTAGCTAAGACATCGCATTATTATGCACGTATGTATAGAGAGGCTGTAGAGATTTTTAAACACCACAATAATTTTAACAGGAAAGAAGAAGGCTTGAAGCTAGATAAGATTTGGCGATCGACTCTGTACCAAAGATGTGACAATCGATTACCTTCGATCGAGAGTAATGACGCCAGCCAGAGATAGTTTTACTGTTGACAACACGTGACGAGTGGTGGCGTCCTCTACGCGCTCTATATAAACAGGACCTCCATGGCCTAGCAGCCAGTCGTAGACTCACCTCAGATGATGTTGCCCGCAGCTGGCAACGAAACGTCAGGGAGAAGTATTTCTACTATTGGACCACGGCCTCTTAGCCCGGAAGTTTTAATATACTGTGACTGGCAAAATGGAGCTCTCCAACACTGGCACCATTGGAACTGTAGTCCACCAAGCGGCCGCAGATGACAGGCCTGCAAGACGGATGTGGAGATGTGTACCGGCGAATAGACGAGCAACCGCTGAGCTTCTGAGCTCACATATGAACCAAGGGGCTACCAACAGTACGTCTTCAACAACCGTTCAGCGAATGCAAATGCCAACCTCAGCTGGCGATAGTTTCATGCTCCCAAGCTCACAGCTGTTCATCGACAACGAAAACACGCCAATACCGCAACTGGATGTCCACTGTGACAGATGGACTTCTCACATGAATCACGTTTTATGCTCTATCGGAAAGATGACTGTTAGGGCGTATAGCCCTGTAACAGTCATCAGAGTGGTTCAGACCTGGGGAACGTTTCTGTGGCATTCCGTGAGTGATATCGTCATTCTGGATGGCACAATGGATCAATACAAGTATGCAGATTGTAGCAACACCACCATTTAGGATAGGGAAAGTTCGTTTTGTGCAATATTCTGAGCACAAGTTACAGCCACGTGCAGGCCGGATTGCAGTGAGCTACGCATACTAACAGTTGCGAAGTAGAATAGAGCCCACAGGGCCATCAAATTGCTGAAAGAGTATACGTAGTGGTTTTGCATGTCGCAGATCACAGGCAGAAGGGGCCCACTGGCCAACCTAGCGTGTTATGAGTACGTGACGTGAAGCGGCGCGTATGGCAAAACAGAGGCGCACAGCCGCATATAAATAGGTGCGGGTTTCTAACGGATTGCAGTGAGCTACGCATACTAACAGTTGCGAAGTAGAATAGAGCCCACAGGGCCATAAAATTGCTGAAAGAGTATACGTAGTGGTTTTGCATGTCGCAGATCACAGGCAGAAGGGGCCCACTGGCCAACCTAGCATGTTATGAATACGTGACGTGAAGCGGCGCGTATGGCAAAACAGAGGCGCACAGCCGCATATAAATAGGTGCGGGTTTCTAACGAGATTCATTCAAGTGTGGCAGCTCTCCTGAACGGTGGAGCATGTCACACCAGCAGCTACACGCAGCAGCAGATGGGGCGTCAGCATTCCAGTCCACAGCAGGTCGCTGGTTCAACCCTCTGAGGCTGATGTGGGGTCCTTAGCCAGCCAGTGGCGGACCACTCCACAGCTCGCTACCATGGGCAGTCGTCCTTGTTTCCAACACATGCAGGCATCCCGTGGCGATGGCCACAGATTCGGACTCCGAATCGTCGGATCTTGTTGTCGCCACGAGCTTAGCCACGCCGGCGAGAGCACGCAGCTGGCTGCTTGCGGTTCACACAGAGTGGTGCTGAGTCAGCAGGGATGCATACTGCTGAGCCAACTGCCAGCACCCCTGACGACGACGCAACTCCGCTTGCCGTTACAAAGATGACATACAGCAGTCCATGCACAGTTCGCTGAGGCAGCCATTCCGTGCCAAACCATTTCGCAGACAGTGAAGTCATGTCCTCAGCACTGCGAGACCCAGTGACGCAGATCGAGAGGAACAGGGGGGGGGGGGGGGGGGGGGGGGCGGCTCTGTAGGTTGGAAACACTAAATCACTTGGAAAGCTCGGACGAGTTTTAATACGGTGCCTTCTACCTCTTCTCACTACATTTGGTATTGCTGTTACATTCGGTGGCAGAATTTGCCATTACAATATATCCTACACACAGGTTTTATTTTCCTCTACGCGATACATGTACCAACAGGACAACGCAATGTGTTACACAGCTCACAGTGTTCGTACTTGATTTGAGGAGCATCAGGATGAGTTAACCATACTCTCCTGGCCAACAAACGCGCCGGATTTAAACTCAGTCGAGAATCTGTGGTACCACCGCAATCGGACTGATTGTTTCGTAGATCCTCACCTGTGAGACATAGCGCAGTTGGCCACGGCACTGGTGTCGATATATCTCAGCGTACTTGCCAGTACCTTACAGAGCCTCACTGAGTCTTTTCCTTCACTCCCACGTTGCAAAAGATGCTTACTAAGGCGTCTGACAGGTGGTCACATTAATATGACTGGACCATGTATACCTGGCTGATACCTCAACAAAAATTATATTGCTCACAGCGGCTGTCCTGAAGGTGATCTCGACTGACCTTTTTAACAAAATATGTTAACAGATTCATGCACTCACCTTACCGGTTAGTAACCGCAGATTTCTGAGAGTAACAGGCACCAGGTTTTGCAATTCGAAGTGGCAAGCCCTCCATTCCCATGAGGCTACAGAATGTAGCCATTCTATGGGCGTTCCTTGGAGTACATTCACTGAATGCGAATTGGATATAGGTATGGAATTTCTTCGAGAAGCGAATGACGCAATCGGCCTGTGTCTGAGGAAATGCCGACTCCTAATTAACGGTATAGAGGCGCTGGTAGATCAGACATATGGCATGGCAAATACAGACAAGATCTGAAAACTGAAACGATAGGTAGAGTGTCGAAATGCATGGCCAGGCAGTTGCCTAAACAGGTTGCTGTTACCGATATTAAGAAGCACATACTAAGCAAAACTAAATAGCCTATGTATTTAAATAGTCATTAGTATGAGATACTAACAAGTGTTTTGTTAATTGGTGCCGAAGTACCTGAGAAAAGTCCTGGTGCAATCCACGAATATAAAATACGTAATAATAGCTTAATTGTGATACCACATTGCACACTCTGCTCTTTGCACTGCCACATTCCAAGAGCTGATTGGCTGCCATTGATGGGAAAGTAGAAAAAAAGATCCACTGAACATATGTTGAAGATTAATAAAAAATATGAAAATTATCATACAGGAGCAAGAAGTCAATTGGAATCACTAAAAAAAGAATCCTCTGTTCTAAGCAAAAGAAATAAAAAATTCAGCCTGCGTGGAGTAGCCGCGCGGTGTTAGGCGCTTCGTCACGGACCGTGCTGCTCCCCCGTTGTAGGTTCGAGTCCTCCCTCGGGCATGTGTGTGTGTGTGTGTGTGTGTGTGTGTGTTGTCTATAGCTAAGTTAGTTTAACTTAGAATCAGTAGTGTGTAGGCTCAGGGACCGATGACCTCAGCAGTTTGGTCCCATAAGACGTTACCACAAATTTCCAAATAAAAAGTCGCAAATTCTGTATATTGGCCAATATGAAATCATCGAGATACCACCTGCTGGTGTTTATTTGCTCGCATATCCTGGGCCCGGTGGAATGAAAGGTCATTATCATCGTCAAGCAGTCTTTTGTAAATAGTTGTGTGTTCGGAGATGTGTAGATATTTTAATGTGGTCTATGTGTTTCAGGATAATATCAGGTAGCTGTGATATTTTCTGGTAGAATAAAGTATCAGAAGTAACTTCACAGAACTGATATACCTACACTAGCGATGTGTTATATGTAAAAGTGTAAATCTGTACGTATACAATGCGAGGTCCGGTGTGCCGGCCAGTCTGTGAAGGCAGTTTTCCATCTGCCTCGGCGAATGCGGGCTGGTTCCCCCTTTCCGCCTCAGTTACATTATGTCGGCAATTGCTGTGTAGACACTTTCTCGACGTACGTGTGCACCATAAATACTCTACCACGCAAATATCTGAGTTACACTCGTCTGGTGTGAGACGTTCCTGGAGTTGGATGGGAGGCGAGGGTGGGGGGGGGGGGTGTTCACCGGGGGCCGAACGCACAATAACCCTGGGTGGGGCGGTGGTGGGGTGAGTGGACTGCTGTAGCCTGTTCTGGGGTTATTTACCATTGAGGGCTACGGCAGGGATGAAGCGTCTCCCTAGTTCCTAGGTCCCCAGTTCCGTACAATACAGTACAATGTACACTGCTGGCCACCGTAAATGCAACACCCTGAAGGAAGCATCCGAATCAAGTGAAATTTACACCATGACTTTGCAGCGATGAGATATGCAACTGATTAGAATTTCAGCGCAGACGCACATCACGCGCGCCTGTGGCGCCACCTCATAGCGCCATTTAAGGCTTGGCGATTTCGACGAGTGTACGTTCGGCACGTGTGTTTACCTTGTGGTTGTTTCACAAGATGATCAGTTATGCCTCGTAGACAACAGCGAACATCTTTTGATCAAGTATCTGAGTTCGACAGAGGAAGGATAGTGGCTTACCGAGATTGTGGATTATCATACAAAGAAATCGCTAGTCGTGTTGGACGAAACCAAACAACTGTAATGCGGATATGTGACCGTTGGATGCAGGAGGGTACGACGGACCGACGTGGTCGATCGCATTCACCTCGGTGCACCACTGCACGTGCTGATAGGCAAATTGTGCGCATGGCAGTGACGGATCGCTCAGTGACATCCCGAACCATAGCACAGCACATTGCATCTGTAACGCATCATCCAGTGTCTGCGCGTACCATTCGACGCCGTTTACAGCAGAGTGGTCTGTCCACAAGACGTCCATTGCTTCGTCTACCATTGACGCAGAACCACAGACGTCTCTGTCGCCAATGGTGTGATGACAGACGGATGTGGACGGCAGAATGGAATGACGTTGTCTTTACTGACGAGGCACGCTTCTGTCTGCAGCACCACGATGGTCGGATTCGAGTGTGGGGACACCGTGGAGAGAGGATGCTGGACAGCTGCATTATGCACCGCCACAC
This sequence comes from Schistocerca nitens, assembly GCF_023898315.1. Classification (NCBI taxonomy): domain Eukaryota; kingdom Metazoa; phylum Arthropoda; class Insecta; order Orthoptera; family Acrididae; genus Schistocerca; species Schistocerca nitens. The sequence goes on along the minus strand of NC_064618.1, from coordinate 525,293,507 downwards.
TGGTCTTGCACCGGGTATTATGGTATGGGGCGGTATTGGATATTACTCTCGCACGCCTCTAGTACGCATTGCCGGTACTTTAAATAGCCGGCGCTACATATCCGAGGTGCTGGAGCCAGTTGTCCTTTCTTACCTTCAGGGCTCGGCCACAGCCGTATTTCAACAGGATAATGCGCGACCACACGTGGCACGCATTGTCCAAAGGTTCTTCGTCAATAACCACATTGAATTGCTTCCCTGGCCGGCTCGCTCTCCGGATCTTTCGCCGATAGAAAACATGTGGTCCATGGTTGCTCAACGAGTGACCCAGATTACATCCCCAGCTGCCACACCAGATGATCTTTGGCAACGTGTGGAAGCTGCTTGGTCTGCTGTACCCCAGAAACACATCCAACGTCTCTTTGACTCAATGCCGAGACGTTTGGCAGCGGTGATCTCCAACAATGGCGGCTACTCTGGCTACTGATTCTGGCAGGAACCACATGTCACAGACGTCTGTAAACGTAATCACTTGATACTTGGTCAACATGTTATCTACAAAATAAATCGTGTTGTGCTACCTCTTGTCTTTCTTGGTGTTGCATTTACGGTGGCCAGCAGTGTATATAGTAGAGGAATTAGTATGTTCATGTGAAACTCAGATACATTATATAATATAAGAGCAATCATGAATAATACGTATAACGTTAATCTAGGAACCACAGGTATAACGGTTGTAAATTGTAGCTGTGTTGGTAGAGTACCAGAACTCCAAGTGCTATTAGAAAGAACTGATTCTCAAATTGTTATAGACCCTAAAATTTGCTGAAGCTAGATATAAGTTAAGCCGAAATTTTTCCTAAGGACCTTACGGTGTTCAGAAAAGATAGGCTGAATACAGTCGGCGATAGCGTTTTTGTTGCTATTGTAAGCAATTTACCCTGTAGCGAAATTGAAGTAGGCCTAGATATGTAGATAGTTCATGTGTGTTAGTATAGGTAGAGGAATAAAATAATAACTGGATCCTCCTAGGCCTACCGACCTCCCAACTAAATAATAGAACTACTGAAAGGTTCAAAGGAAAGTTGAGTCTGATTTCAAGCACGTATCCGATTCATACAGCTGCAGTTCGTGGGAACTTCAATTTACCGTCGATATGTTGACGAAAATACATGTTTAAATCCCGAGATAAGTGTAAAATACCATCGGAAATTGTTCTAAATGATTCTCCAAAAATGATTTCGAGCAGTTAGTTCAGAGCCCACTCAAACAGTAAACACTTGCCTCTTATCAACAAATAATCTTGAGCTAAAAATGAGCATCAGAACGGATACAGGAATTAGTGAACACAACCCTGTATCGTAGCGTCACTGGATATCGTAACTCTCAAATTCTTCAAAACTAAACGAAAGATGTATCTATTCAAAAAAGCAGTCAAACATTTGCTTGACATCTTCATGACAACAATTTACACTCCTTCCAAATTACCAATTAAGTGTACACCAGATTTGACTTAAATTCAAAGAAATATTATCGACAGCAATTGAGATAATTGGAATAAAGTTAAAAATTACGGAGCTGATCCCCCACGGTACACAAAACAGATCAGAGCACTGTTTCAGAAACAGCCAAAAAAGCATATCAAAATCATCGAGATAGGCGATCTTTTACAGAAGCCCGAATTTAAGCGCGGACTTCAATGCGAGATGGTCATGATAGTTTCCACAACGGAACTTGGTCTCAAGACACAGTCAATGCCTTCTCTGCGCGATAGCAATAGAAACAGTGTTACTAAAGCAGAGTTACTAAGCACAACCTTCCAACTTGCCTTCGCCAAAGAAGACGAAGTAAATATTCCAGAATTAGAATCAAGAACAACTGCCAACATGAGTTACTTAGAAAAAGATATCCTCGGAGTACGCTGATGCGATAGCTCCATACTTAACAATCATATACTGTATAATGCACGTTTGAGATTACTTAACTGACAGTAGTCTGCAACATAGCTGTTAGAATGGAAATGGCATGTGAACATGTATGTTATCTCGTCACTTACGCGCTTTGCCCTATTCTGAACTTTTCTGACTGCGAGAATGTAAATATAATGTAGCTGGCAGAATGTAAACTGTCAATATCTTTAAACCAAACCAAAACTGCAGGAATTTACGTAACACAAAAACTGAATCTGATGCAACACTATTGATTTGAAACTGGCTCTGGTATTAAAACATAACTCGGTCATTTTCAAAATGATGGTCCCTGTGCTTAATGAACGCTATCCCTGAAATAATAAAATTGCTTACCTTTATCTTCGCAATGGTGGCGCCGTTCGCACTGCTCTCTGCTAGTTAGCAAACAGCTATTGTACAATACTATTGCTTAGTATACATTTTAATTAAATTTAATGTGACTGAGACAATAACTTCTTGAGAAAAATAGTTAGTCAAAAATGGCTTGAATCTGGGAACTGGTATTCACTTGGGGTAACTTTAAAACTTGTATTGTGACTCATAGAAACTTAATAATGGTCTCAATCAATACACTCAAAAGCCTAATTATGCATTAACAATCAGCTTTACAAAATCATTGGCTGTGAGTGCTATACATTATCTCAATCATTATTGTTGAATACGCACATTGCATTAGTAACAAAACAAGTTTCTTTACCATATTTCCAACATCTGTTGAGATTCCTTTTACAGTTAGCAAACATCATAGTATCTTGTAAATAGAAAAAAGGCACTCATTGTGCCTATAAAGCGTGAGGAAATTATTATGCTGGAATTGTTAAAGGCATAGTTAATGGAAACAAAAGTAATATCAGCAGGTGCTAAATGTCAGTGTACATATTATGTAAAAGGATCATTAGTTCAGAAAAACGCTGTGTATCAAGGGGAACATGAATGACTACTCTACCATTAAAAAGTAAATCTTTTCTTTGTACTACAATTAGTAATATATGTGTATACCAAATAATGTCATGTTCTTCTACAATAGTTAATAAATGGTACTTGTGCCTCCATTAATCCATTATTGTGTTTCCATTAAGTTCAAACTATCGTAAAACATTTCTCATTACAACAGTGTGACCTCTGTGTCATCGCTTTTCGTTATCATATCGTTCACATATAAGCATTATTATCATTAGTAGAACATCACTGTGTCTTCATTATTATCACTTCATAAAATATTAGCTTAAAACTAAAGAAACTACAAATAGGTAGGAATTTAAGGAGATGGGACTTAGATAAACTGACGGAACCAGAGATTGTAGAGAGTTTCAGTGAGAGCATCAGGTAACGATTGACAAGAATGGGGGAAAGAAATACAGTAGAAGAAGAATGGGTAGCTTTGAGGGATGAAATAGTGAAGGCACCAGAGGATCAAATAGGTAAAAAGACGAGGGCTAGTAGAAACCCTTGGGTAACAGAAGAAATATTGAATTTAATTGATGAAAGGAGAAAATATAAAAATGCAGTAAATGAAGCAGGCAAAAAGGAATACAAACGTCTCAAAAATGAGATCGACAGGAAGTGCAAAACTGCTAAGAAGGGATGGCTAGAGAACAAATGTAAGGATGTAGAGGCTTATCTCACGAGGGGTAAGATAGATACTGCCTACAGGAAGCAGAAAGGTGGAAGGAGTATATAGAGGGTCTATACAAGGGCGATGTACTTGAGGATAATATTATGGAAATGGAAGAGGATGTAGATGAAGATGAAATGGGAGATACTATACTGCGTGAAGAGTTTGACAGAGCACTGAGAGACCTGAGTCGAAACAAGGCCCCAGGAGTAGACAACATTCCATTAGAACTAATGACAGCCTTAGGAGAGTCAGTCCTGACAAAACTCTACCATCTGGTGAGCAAGATGTATGAGACAGGCGAAATACCCTCAGACATCAAGAAGAATATAATAATTCCAATCCCAAAGAAAGCAGGTGTTGACAGATGTGAAAATTACGGAACTATCAGTTTAATAAGGCATGGCTGCAAAATACTACCCGGGTTCCCGGGTTCGATTCCCGGCGGGGTCAGGGATTTTCTCTGCCTCGTGATGGCTGGGTGTTGTGTGCTGTCCTTAGGTTAGTTAGGTTTAAGTAGTTCTAAGTTCTAGGGGACTTATGACCACAGCAGTTGAGTCCCATGGTACTCAGAGCCATTTGAACCATTTGAACCAAAATACTAACATGAATTCTTTACAGACGTATGGAAAAACTGGTAGAAGCCGACCTTGGGGAAGATCAGTTTGGATTCCGTAGAAGTATTGGAACACGTGAGGCAATACTGACCTAACGACTTACCTTAGGAAATAGATTAAGGAAAGGCAAACCTACGTTTCTAGCATTTGTAGACTTAGAGAAAGCTTTTGACAATGTTGACTGGAATACTCACTTTCAAATTCTTAAGGTGGCATGGGCAAAATACAGGGAGCGAAAGGCTATTTACAATTTGTGCAAAAACCAGATGGCAGTTATAAGAGTCGAGGGGCATGAAAGGGAAGCAGTGGTTGGGAAGGTAGTGAGACATTGTTGTAGCCAAACCCTAATGTTATTCGATCTGTATATTGAGCAAGCAGTAAAGGAAACAAAGGAAAAATTCGTAGTAGGAATTAAAATCCTTGGAGAAGAACTAAAAACCTGGATATTCGCCGATGACATTGTAATTCTGTCAGAGACAACAAAGGACCTAGAAGAGCAGCTGAACGGAATGGACAGTGTCTTGAAAGGAGGATATAAGATGAACATCAACAAAAGCAAAACGAGGATAATGGAATGTAATCGAATTAAGTCGGGTGATGCTGAGGGAATTAGATTACGAAATGAGACTCTTAAAGTAGTAAGGAAGTTGGGGAGCAAAATAACTGATGACGGTCGAAGTAGAGAGGATGTAAAATGTAGACTGGCAATGGCAAGGAAAGCGTTTCTGAAGAAGAGGAATTAGTTAACATCGAGCATAGATTTAAGTGTCAGGAAGTCTTTTCTGAAAGTATTTGTATGGAGTGTAGCCATGTATGGAAGTGAAACGTGGACGATAAATAGTTTTGACAAAAGAGAATAGAAGCTTTCTAAATGTGGTGTAACAGAAGAATGCTGAAGATTAGATGGGTAGATCACATGACTAATGAGTAGGTATTGAATAGAATTGGAGAGAAGAGAAATTTGTGGCACAACTTGACTAGAAGAAGGGATCGGTAGGTAGGACATATTCTGAGGTATCAAGGGATCACCAATTTACTATTGGAGGGCAGCGCAGAGGGTAAAAGTCGTAGAGGGAGAGCAAGAGATGAATACACTAAACAGATTCAGAAGGATGTAGGTTGCAGTAGGTACTGGGAGATGAAGAAGCTTGCAAGGGATAGAGTAGCATGGAGAGCTGCATCAAACCAGTTTCTGGACTGAAGACCACAACAACAACAAAATATTACCATAATCAAATTGAAACTTATTTCTGGCATACATAGAAAAATCTTTACTACATGTCATTCTTGGTATCGGTGTAATACTCATGTAGCATGCTGAAAAAGAACTGATTAGTGACAGCACGGATGTTACCCATAAGTTAATACTTTGTTGCTTCCTGTAAAATCTGCTAGAAAAGAAAATGATGACCTTTGCTGCACTTGTTTCGTTTACTTTCCATTAATGTGTTACATATCCCCGATGATTCAAAATGTATGTATGTTTACTTCTTTTTATTTCACTTCGCACAGTAACAACTTATTCTGAAACAGTTAATGAACATGATGAGTAAATAGTAATGACAACCTACAGTAAGCATGTGAAATCTTGTCTCAACCTAAGCGGTGGCTACCTGTTAAATCATAGCAGTGCATAAAATGGTACAAAGTTACAAGACAAGTAACAAATACATCGTACATAGTGGAAATAAAGGCGCTAAAACTAGAGAAGAATTCAAAAGTGCAAAATGAATTATTATGTCACACTGTGACAGTGAAATATCAAGTATCGTCTCAGTTAGGAAAAACTAATGATTTCATTCAATACAATGTTTTACATTACTGATATGATGGTTCCCTAGTGACTTTTCGTACCCTAAGTTTCTACATGAACAACTTCTGGATGCAGAATATGTCTTATTCTCTACGGACTACTCCACAGAAACTCGAACTTGTTGCAGCTATTTTTGGTTTTGTTGGAATGATGATATGTACCAATACTTTCTAAAATATTTTAAACTTACGGAGACTTACCTGTTGTTTCTTTCTTGGATCAGCTGCACTTTTAATATTGTTGATTGCATTTTTGATGACTTCATGGTGACGTAGCCGTCGTGAAGTAGGAAATAGTATTAATTCCTTAATTTTCTTCAGAGGTCCAACATTCTTTAATACCATATTCAGAGTCAACAATATACAATCATTTGTAATGGAGTTAATACTTTCTTGAAATTAGTAGATATATTTATCCCAATTGGTGTCTTTCTTATGACAGTATAGTCGACAAAGATTACCAATTTGTTTCATAATGCATTCAGATTGGTTTGATGAAGCATAGTAACTGGATATGTATATAGGTGTAATCCTCCTAGCTATCAGAGTGTGTGTCCATATATCTGATCTGAATTGTGGTCCATTACCAGAAATAAATTATTGTATGTGAGCAACAATCGGTGAGAAATGTTCTGGAAAATCTGCTGAAGCGGTTTTGGCTGTAGCTTTACGTAATGCTGTGAGTATTATAAATTGATATGTTAATTGTCCAGCTAAGAAAAAGTAAGAAAATTCTCTTTTACTTCTAGGAATTGGTCCATAAATATCCACGGTGGCCGTGTGACGTAATTTAATTGGTATAATGGGAAATAATGGAACGAGATGAGAAGTCTTGGATGATTTCGTTTGCTGACAAAGCTTGAATGTTGTTAGTACACGTCGTACACGTTTTTCCATGTCTGCAAAGTAACAGTTCTGTCTGAGATTGAGGAAATACTTTCGTGGACCATAATGTGTAACTTAAGTGCATGTACTAAATTAATTTGTTGACTAAATCTTCAGGTATACATAAGACTCAATTGTCGCTGTGGGGATGTGTAGGGCCGAAAGAGAATGATGTTATGTACTAAGTAGTGATGTGTTAGTTGTTGGATTGGTCTTGTCATGCCAAAGCTGCTTAATATTTTTCCGGATACTGTCCCTATCCTGTTCTTTAGAAATGTGTTTAAGAGGTGAAGAAATAAAGTTTTCAAACGCTACTTGCTATATGTGCAAAATATTGTAATTAGTTTGGCAAAAATGTGTGGCAGTGTCTTGTTGTCTTGTAATGAGAGAGCAGGATAAAGATTCAGCTACCACGTTTTCAGACCCGGGAATGTCGATTACAGTAAAGTCAAATTCATGTTAATATAGCTTCCATAGTCCAAGGTGGCCGTGAGAAAATTTTGCAGAAATCAGAAACTGAATTGCACTGTGGATGGTATAAACAGTGGTATGTCTTCAGTGCAAAATTTAAGTAAAGGCCCAAACGACATAAGGTTTCCAACTTTGTAATCGAATAGTTGCGTTCTGCAGCACGCAGAGTGCGGCTCGCAAATGCAATGATTTTAATAGCAATGATGCCATCTTCTTCCATCTCTTGGAAAATGTATACACCAGTGATGATGATGTTTGGTTTGTGGGGCACTCAGTTGCACGGTCATCAGGGCCCCGTATGCGCCGACGGTAATTTTGGAACTGTCAGTGGCGATCGAATAGTTCTTATTGGTATCAGGATGTGATAGTATCGGTGCATTCAAGAGTGCATGCTCAAGGTTCAAGAATTCGGAAAGAGCTTGTTCATCCCATGTCCAGATAGTATTTTTGCCTGTTAATTGACATAATCTCGAGGTATCCAGTGCATAATAATGAATGAGGGATGAAAAAATTGATCAGTCTTGGGAAGCTACGAAATTCCTGTTTTGAATAGTAATACCTCCAATTGCTTGAAGGTTTTCTGGATCGGGAGCTATGCCGTCGGCAGAAATGACATTACCTAGAAATTTAAAAGAAATTTTACCAAAGTGGGATTTACTTTGATTATCTGTGAGGCATTGCTGAAGAAAAGTCTGAAGTATAACTTCAAGAGTATTGTTATGATCAGACCAAGTGGATTCTGCAATTAAAATGTCATCAACTTACGTGATTGTTTTGCCTCTCAATTCAGCTGGTTTTACTGTGTTCATATCTCGTATGAATGCAACAGAAGATTTTGTCAAATCAAATGATAGTTTACAAAACTAATAGCAACTGCCAAATCAGGGAAATGCCATGTACTTTTCAACAGCTGGAGTGAAGTACAAACAGCCAAACACCCTATTTCAAATCTAGTGTTGAATAAACAAATGTATCATGAAATTTCTGTAAAAGTTTGTCTAAAATCTGTGTTCGATCAGTTTTTGTTATTATAATGTTGTTGATCTTGCGTGAATCGAGGACAAGGTGTAATGGTCCATCCTTTTAATAACAATTTGTAGTGGACTTCCGTACTGACCAACAGCTGGTTCTATAATTCCTTAGGCGAGCATGGCTTGAAGTTCCTGTTTAACCTGTTTTCTATAAATAAATGGTATGGAATAATGTTTAGCTTTGAAAGAATCATTAGGTTTGACCCGAAATTCATATGAGAAACCTGTCATAGTACCTGGAACATTACCAAAGACTTGTTAATGCTGTAGTAAAATGTCATGCAATTTTCACCGTTCGTCATCAATTGTTGTTTTTCTTTCACTTACCTTGTTGGTAATTCTTTGTTCAACGCCGTATTCCATATCGTATGGTACGTTATTTCAATGAAAATAAGTGTCAGTGTAAAAGGATGTATGCAAGTGTGTATTTTTGGTAACAGAAGTGAGTTCAGTTCTATTGACGTTTTGTTCCTCAGATGATAAAGTTTGGTGAAATTCCAAAGCAACCTGGTTGTCATTTCATTTAACATGCGGTACGAGATCTTGAAATCCGAAATAGCTATACGTTTGAGCAGAAAGTTCATACCTAACATTACATCGTTGGTGAGTAAGGGAACAATTCAAAAATTAGAATAAAATGTGTGACCATGTACAGAGAAAGACAAATGTGTTTGAAGTTTTACGTCGACACCTTTGCTAGATACTGCGTCACGCAGTTTTGTTTTGCTCAGTGGAAAATCCGGAGAGCAATTATCTGGTTACACTTACTAAATACATCATCACCTATCACAGTAACAGGCGAACCTGAATCTATCACAGCAGTAAATCTAAGCGTACCTATTTGTATCTGAATGATGAGGTGTGAAGCTGTCTTCTTAGTCTGATTCTTTTCTTGTAAAAGCGTTTTTCTAATGTCATTACTGTTTCGTGAGGTTCTAATTGATGATCGTCGTTGCAGGCTAAAGCAACCGGGTTGTCATGTGGTATTCGGAATTTGATTGCCTGTCGAAACTTGTTGTTGCATCTCAATAATTTGTACATTTCTCCTATTGTGGTCATAAGGGTTTTGAGGTGGGTGTAAACGTACGTCAGATTCATTCAGAACAAGTGGACGTTGTTCCTGAAATCGTCCTTGTTGTTGCCATAATTAACGCTGAAAATTCTGATTATGACCTTTTCGTTTGTTGCTGTAATTAGTCCGATACGGAACATTTCTGCTGAAATGCGATGTCTGGTTTCTACACACGAAATTATTGCCTTATGGTGTAGTATTATTGCTATGCTGTTGCGTGTTCAAGAAAGTTTGCAGCGAACCATTGAAGTTGGCTTGTTCTTGCTGAGAATATTGTTTCCAACTTGCTGCTTTTGTTGTTGAAAATTCTGGTTGTTGCTACCAAACTGGTCGTATTGTTGTTGGTTTTGTGAAAACTGATTACTAAAATTTTGAAGTCTGTGAAAATTATTCTGAAAGTTATTACCATTCCTGAACCTCTTATTACGTCTGTCATTAAAGTCTTCGTAAGAGTTTTGATATCCATACGTGCTGTTACTGTTACTGTTTTGGGAGACATTTTTATTTACAATGGAACTATCAGAATGTTGTACTTCCAAAAGTTGTAAAAGAATGCGAAATGCTGGAATGCTTTCCTTCTGCTGCCCCGTTAACAGGCAGACTCATAATGAACGCCGTAATTTATAGGTGAATAGCTGTATCAATGCTGATTGAATATATGGCTCGATAGACGCTGATTTTGTTGAACCACGAGTTCAAAAAATTGCGTTATGGTTCGGAAGATGGAATTTTCAGAGGACGGTAAACTGATTAACAGATCTTTAATTCCTCATTGTGTAGTTTCCGACCAATAAGCTGATAAAACGTCATTTTGAAATTCTTCTGAGTAGCATTGTCTTGCAATGGGACGCATCCTCGTGGTGGGCTTGCCCTCCAAAAATCTCTAAATGAATTCCAGTTTATGGGTAATAGGCCAATTAGGTGGTAACGAGAGCGAAAACTGTTGTACCGGGTCTAAGGGATGGAGATCTGTTTTGTTATCGCGGAACACTTTGAACTTACGTACTGACAAGAAACGCTTGTAATGGAAACCATCGTGTCGGAAATTTTGTGTCGGTTCATTACTGCTAAAAAATGTGTTTTGCGGACGTTGTTCCGCGTCTAATTCTCTCACACGTCGTAATCTGCCAAGATGTGCTCTAGCAGCGTAGTGCCGAATTTTTCTACCTGGTTATATTGGTTGTTACTTTGGTAGTATGATGTCTGATCTTATAACGTGGCAAATTCATGGTGCAAAATAATTAACTTGAAGATTCAGTGCATTGCTATGAGTTCAGTTCATTAACTGCACGGTTCATAGATTTAAATTATTCAGACTGAATGAAAGGAGAAGGCAATGTGTCTTCAGGTTTAGTATCGCTATTACTTTCTAAAATTTCTATCTTTTCGAAAGATCAAGTTTTTCTGTAAGTGATGAAATGTGCGCAGTGTCGTTGGTGTCATTTTCGTCGATCTGTTTCTGCCGTTTCTTTGTGCATTTGTTAAGTTTGGCTATGTCAGATTTCACTACGGTAAAATTAGTATCAAGTTGTAATTGTTCAAGTCTACTGGTGACAGTTTGTATGTCTTCTTGGTGTTTTTGTGTTGTTGACTCAAACGTGTTTCTACTTGCGTTTTATGCTCTCTAAAATAGCTTAGAAGTTGTGTGTTCGTGTCTCGTACGGGTTTAAGATCATCGAAAACGTTACTGTAGCAATTGTGTACGTATTTTTGAACATGAGCTACTACATTTTTGTTGATTTCATGTTGCTCGTGAACGAGAGTTACGTGTATCTGTTCGATCTTTTGCTTTTGTTGGTGAATGGTCTAATTTTGCGCTTGGATTGCAATTGTAACTTGCTATTGAAATTGATTATGTGATTCTAAGTGCCGACTGAGACGTACATTAAGTAGCTTTTCTTCTTGTTCAAAACATTCGTAAGTTTGTTGTTCTATACTGTGTGTCAGCTCCTCTTGTTTTTGTGAGACTTTGTTAACTTCGTCACTGAATTTTTCTGTCTGTTGGTTCATCGCGTCACTAATTTGAGTGAAACATTCGTCTTGTTTCCGCTGTGACTTTACTGTCATCCATGATTTATCGAAATATAATTATAATGGCATTATTCGATAACTGTCCATGTGTGTTTAAAGTATTTTGCGTAAACCGTTCAATAGTGTCAGGATTTGACATGTCGGATAATGTTTGGGTATTGCCATTTTGATTGGATTCTAAAGGTAAATGATCAAAGTGTAAATTCTGTGCATGGGAAATTTGTGTATCAGTAGCTTCCGCGTTTGTGGAATGTGCAGTCTGATTAATTGCGACATTGGTAGGAAAAGCAAAATTCAAGTTAGTTTGATGTTTGGCTTTGTAGATACACTTTCATTAACTGTCGTTTGATGCACTGTCGTCTGCAATATTGTCAGAAGTGGCATTCATTGCAACAGTTATTTCGCAAATGAATATTTTCGGCGTTGTCTATGAATGAGCTACGCTCAGTACTATTAATCGTTTTACGCGGTATGATGCATAAATAAAATCAAAGAACAAACAACTAGACAAGAAATAAAGAGCAATGTGCCGTTGAACTGTTAGGAATAACTGACACAGGTTAGTAAGTGCGCACAGCAAAATTACTAACTACACTTACTAAGTAACAAAGAGCAAAGTGTATGCCTGGCTGTATTATTTTAAAATATTCCAAAAAGAATTTCTATCTGCACAAAGTTGTCCCTAAGCGAATTATGTACGTTTGAAATATGATTAAAATTACGTAAATGACACTAGTCTGAATCACAACTGTCAGAATGGGAATGCCATGTGAACATGTATTTTATCTCGTCACTTATGCGCTTTGCCCTATACGGAACTTTTCTGATTGCGAGAATGTAAATTTAAGGTAGCTGCGAGAATGTAAACTTTCAATAGCTTTACACCAAACCAAAACTGCGTGAATTTACGTAACAATAAACGGAACCTGATGCAACACTTTTGATTTGAAACTGGTTCTGGTATTAAAACATAGCTCGTTCAATTTGAAATGAACGCTATCCCTGAAATAATAAAAATTTCTTACCATTATCAGCGCAATGGTAACGCTTTTCGCGCTGCTCTCTGTTAGTACTTTAGATTGTACAGTTAGCAAACAGCTACTCTGAAATGCTCTTGCTTAGCATACATTTTAATTAAATCGAATGTGACTGAGATAGTAAATTCTTAAGAGAAATAGTGAATCAAAAGGGACATGGATCTGGGAACTGGTATTCACTTGGGGTATGGAACTTTAAAACTTGTATTGTGACTCTTTGAAACTTAATAATGCTCACAAGTCATACACTCAATAACCTAATTATGCATTAACAATTAGCTTTACAAAATCATTGGATGTGAGTGCTATACATTGTATCAATCATCATTGTTGACTACGCACATTGCATCAGTAACAAAACAACTTTCTTTACCTTATTTCCTTTTACAGTTAGCAAATATTATAGTATCTTTCAAATAAAAAAAATTATTACTACCCATAGCGAGTAAGTATATATCCAGCACACTTCAGATACAACACGTCTTTACACTTGAGATTCCTCCGTACGTCTCTTCATCACTGTTGAACACCGACGTTACTACACAATCGATACCACATTTGACCATCAATAGTTCAGTATAATATTTTCTCCCCTTCTCCCCCCCTCCCCCCCCCCTCATGAACCATGGACCTTGCCGTTGGTGGGGAGGCTTGTGTGCCTCAGCGATACAGATAGCCGTACTGTAGGTGCAACCACAACGGAGAGGTATCTGTTGAGAGGCCAGACAAGCGTGTGGTTCCTGAAGAGGGGCAGCAGCCTTATCAGTAGTTGCAGGGGAAACTGTCTGGATGATGGACTGATCTGGCCTTGTAACACTAACCAAAACGGTCTTGCTGTGCTGGTACTGCGAACGGCTGAAAGCGAGGGGAAACTACAGCCGTCATTTTTCCCGAGGGCATGCAGGTTTACTGTATGATTAAATGATGATGATGGCGTCCTCTTGGGTAAAATATTCCGGAGGTAAAATAGTCCGGAGGTAAAATAGTCCCCCAATCGGATCTCTGGGCGGGGACTAGTTAAGAGGACGTCGTTATCAGGAGAAAGAAAACTGGCGTTCTACGGATTGGAGCGTGGCATGTCAGATCCCTTAATCGGGCAGGTAGGTTAGAATAGTTAAAAAGGGAAATTTATAGGTTAAAGTTAGGTATATTGGGAATTAGTGAAGTTCGGTGGCAGGAGGAACAAGACTTTTGGTCAGGTGAATATAGGGTTATAAATACAAAATCAAATAGGGGTAATGCAGTAGTAGGTTTAATAATGAATAAAAAAGTAGGAGTGCGGGTAAGCTACTAAAAACAGCATAGTGAACACATTATTGTGGCCAAGATGGACACGAAGCCCACGCCTACTACAGTAGTACAAGTTCATATGCCAACTAGCTCTGAAGATGGTGAAGAAATGGGTGAAATGTATGATGAGATAAAAAAAATTATTCAGATACTGAAGGGAGACGAAAATTTAATAGTCATGGGTGACTGGAATTCGATAGTAGGAATAGGGAGAGAAGGAAACGTAGTAGGTGAATATGGATTGGGGAAAACTAATGAAAGAGGAAGCCACCTGGTAGAATTTTGCACAGAGTATAGCTTAATCATAGCTTGTAACCTCCGCACAAAATTCCTTCACATTTAGTGTAACCTCAAAACAGAAAAACTCCTAAACTTCTCAACAGTAAAATATTATAATTATGTCTTTCACATTCAGTGTAACGTTCCAACAAAAAATAAATTCAGTAACCTGGTAATAATACAATGTAACTAACCTCGCAATTAAATTGTCGCTCACTTATAACTTTTCAATAATTGACTGTGAATTTAACCTGGTAAATTTTGGACGTCAGCAATGCTGCGTCATGGCCCTGAAAGATCATTCTGAATAAAAAAAAGAAAAATTCTTACCTCAATGAAGTCGCCGGATAACGCATATATATCTGCTCTTACAATAGATTTTTCTGGCACAGCCCTGTGCAATGCTGGCCGATAGATTTGTCATTTATAAAAGGAAACAACTGATTTTTCTTTTGCAATAATCGGGATGATCATGGATTGGAGAAATTAGTAAATTATTTAAATTGAAATGAATGGTTGTTAAAAGTTACTTTTTATGAGAAAGATTATTATTAGGAGATTTTTAAAACATTTACATGGGACTTGATATAACAATACTACAAATGCGCGAGGCTGCTTTTACCTTATACAATAATGCTCAGGCTCCGGCATCGCTGCACCACGACCGGCCCGGCCAACACGATACACCAGACCAGACTGCTCGCTAGCAACAACCTACTGCTACTGATACACAGTTCCTACTGCAGTCAACACTGCTCTCTGGTCTGAGATTCTCTTATACCTTGCATATCGCAGGCAGCGCGTGAGCAATACATCGAAATTACATCTGCTCGGACCTCTTACATAACCCTCCACTGGGGGGTGCAAAAATTTGGCAGCGATGGTGAGTCAATTGGACTTGCCATGAGCAACAAATTTTTCTATAATCTACTTAATTAACTAAGTCTACAGTCACAGAGTATATACATTATTGATAAGTGCAGAACAGATTAAGTAATGACAAAACGTATACGCATGAGTACAAAAGATATTAACATATGACAAAGTGCACACGCACTGTATAAGTCTTTAGCATTTTTACATAACATATCATGAAGTGAAATAAAATGCACACGCACTGAATACAAAATATATCAACAAATAACATGAAGTGCACACGCACTGTATAAATCTTTAGTATTTTTAGGACAACTGATCATATTAACAAATGAAATAAAGTGCACACGCACTGTAAAAATCTTTATCATTTTACAAGAACTAGGAAAGGAATGGGAAGGATTGCATCATGGTTGTAGCACAGTAGGTTGCACGTAGTTGCACTGAAAGTCCATATCTTTCTACAGAAGCACAACACCAAGTGAGACAATCTGAAGTTCTCTTCCCTGAAGTATTTATCAGTGTAGCCAAGACACTGAAATGTTGTATTAGTATTCAGTGTTATCATTTTGGTAGTACATTAGGTATACCAAACAGTAGGACCATAATAACATCTCCATCGTTCAAGGTGGTGGACATCAAGTTGTGTCAACACCACATTCTTGTAGAATCCATACTCTTTCACCAACGTAGAATTAGTGAAAAAACCAAATATAGTGCTCCATGATCATTAGGATGGACAGGACAAACGGATATTGCAGTAATTTCTGGTGATTAGGTCAGAAGATGAAAGACATTAAGTCTTATGCTAGTCATCATAGAGAATTACACTAGTCTATCAACCGATCTGAGTAATTGTTGGCACTCATTGCCTAGTTACTAAACATTTCTGTACTGTGTATCGAGTATTACAGAACATTATTCATAAGTCATCTGATTATAGTAAATATTGGCACTCATTGGCCAGTTACAAACCATTTTTATGCATTATTCAGAAGTCATCATTCAAAGCAAGAGTTAATTAATGGCATAGCATTTATACATAAGTCATATTATTACAGTAAACAGTGGCATTCATTGGCCAGTTAGTAAACATGTAGCAAGTATTGAATATTACAAAACACTTTTCATAACTCATCTGATTGCGGTAATTATTGGCACTCATTGGCCAGTTACAAAGTATTCATATAGTTTTACAAAACATTATTCAGTATTATTCAGAAGTCATCATTAAAAACAGGAGATAATGAATGTAGCATCAAGCTACTGGTATTCATATATGATATCATGTAAGTGATATAAGACAAATTTAAAATATAAGACATTGGGACTGTTATTCAAAGTCTGTATTACAATAATACTCAGTTCCTACTGCAGTCAACACTGCTCTCTGGTCTGAGATTCTCTTATAAACTTGGATATCGCAGGCAGCGCGTGAGCAATACATCGGAATTACATATGTTCGGACCTCTTACAAGCTAACACTTGGTTCAAGAATCATGAAAGAAGGTTGTATACATGGAAGAGGCCTGGAGATACTAGAAGGTATCAGATACATTATATAATGGTAAGACTGAGATTTAGGAACCAGGTTTTAAATTGTAAGACATTTCCAGAGGCAGATGTAGACTCTGACCACAATTTATTCATTATTAACTGTAGGTAAAACTGAAGAAACTGCAAAAAAGTAGGAATTCAAGGAGATGGGACCTGGATAAACTGATTAAAACAGAGGTTGTACCGAGCTCCAGGGAGAGCTTAAGGGAACAGCTTTGAGGGATGAAGTAGTAAAGGCAGCAGAGGATCAACTAGGTAAAAGGACGAGGGCTAGTAGAAATCTTTGGGTAACAGAAGAAATATTGAATTTAATTGATGAAAGAAGAAAATATAAAAAATGCAGTAAATGAAGCAAACAAAAAGGAATACAAACGTCTCAAAAATGAGATCGACAGGAAGTGCAAAATGACTAAGCAGAGATGGCTAGAGGACAAATGTGAGGATGTAGAGGCTTATCTCACTAGGGGTAAGATAGATACTGCCTACAGGAAAATTAAAGAGACCTTTGGAGAAAAGAGAGCCACTTGTATGAATATCAAGAGCTCAGATGGAAATCCAGTTCTAAGCAAAGAAAGGAATGCAGAAAGGTGGAAGGAGTATATAGAGGGGCTATACAAGGGCGATGTACTTGAGGACAATATTATGGAAATGGAAGAGGATGCAGATGAAGATGAAATGGGAGATATGATACTGCGTGAAGAGTTTGACAGAGCACTGAAAGTTCTGAGCCCGAACAAAGCCCCGGCAGTTGTAGGCAAACCTACATTAACAGCATTTGTACACTTAGAGAAAGCTTTTGACAATGTTCACTGGAATACTCTCTTTCAAATTCTGAAGGTGGCAGGGGTAAAATGCAGGGAGCGAAAGGCTATTTACAATTTGTACAGAAACCAGATGGCAGTTACAATAGTAGAGGGACCTGAAAGGGAAGCAGTGGTTGGGAATGAAGTGAGACAGGGTTGTAGCCTCTCTCCGATGTTATCTATCTGTATATTGAGCAAGCAGTAAAGGAAACAAAAGAAGAAATCGGAGTAGGTATTGAAATCCACGGAGAAGCAATAGAAACTTTGAAGTTCGCGATGACATTGTAATTCTGTCTGGAAGAGCAGCTGAACGGAGTGGACAGTGTCTTGAAAGGAGGATATAAGACGATCATCAACAAAAGCAAAACGAGGATAATGGAATGTAGTCGAATTAAGTCGGGTGATGCTGAGAGAATTAGATTAGGAAATGAGACACTTAAAGTAGTAAATGTGTTTTGCTATTTGGGGAGCAAAATAACTGATGGTCGAAGTAGAGAAGTTATAAAATGTAGACTTGCAATGGCAAGGAAAGCGTTTCTGAAGAAGAAAAATTTGTTAACATCGAGTATAGATATAAGTGTCAGGAAGTCGTTTCTGAAAGTATTTGTAGATGGGTAGATCACATAAGTAATGAGGTAGTGTAGAACAGAATTGGGGAGAAGAGGAGTTTGTGGCACAACTTGACTAGAAGAAGTGATCGGTTGGTAGGACATGTTGTGAGGCATCAAGGGATCACCAATTTAGTATTGGAGGGCAGCGTGGAGGGTAAAAATCGTAGAGGGAGACCAAGAGATGAATACACTAAGCAGATTCAGAAAGATGTAGGCTGCAGTAGGTATTGGGAGATGAAGAAGCTTGCAGAGGATAGAATAGCATGGACAGCGATCTCAAACCAGTCTCTGGACTGAAGACCGCAATAACAACTATATTTTCTTACAAAACTTGAATTTATTTACCATGTGTATATACCTTTCAATACAACAGCTCGCTCGATGAAAGGTCCGCACCCAAAGATGGAAAGTTTCAAAGTCACACAAGTATTCAAGAAAGGCAATAGGAGTAATCCACTAAATCATAGGTCCGTATCATTAACGTAGGTATACAGCAGCATTTTGGAAAATGTATTTTGTGTCCAAACATTACGAATCACCTCGAAGAGAGCAGTCTATTGACACACAATCGATAGGGATTTGGAAAACATCATTCTTGTGAAACAGAACTAGACCACTATACACATGAACTATTGAGTGCTATCGGCAAGGGATTTCAAATTGATTCCGTATTTCTAGATTTCCAGAAGATTTTTGACACTGTAGCTCACAAGCGGCTTGTAAACAAATTACTTCCTTAAGGAATATCGTTTCAGTTATGCGACTGAATACCTCATTCCTGTCAGAGAGGTCACAGTATGTACGTAGTAACTGACAAAAAGTCACCGAGTAAACCAGAAGTGATTTCTGGCGTTCCACAAGGTAGTGTTACAGGCCATCTGCCGTTCCTCATCTATATAAACGATTTAGGAGACAATCTGAGCAGCTGTTCGAGGTTTTTTTTTGTCGATGATGCTGTCGTTTATCGTCTATTAACGTCATCGACCATGTGAGAGGTCCACAGCCGTTAGGATTTCGCAGTTGAAATCCGCAGCTCGTGGTCTCGCGGTTGCGTTCTCGCTTCCCGAGCACGGGGTCCCGGGTTCGATTCCTTGCAGGGTCAGGGATTTTCACCTGCCTCGAGATGACTCGGTGTTTGTGTTGCGCTCATCATTCCTGAAAGTGCTGAGTTTGGACTGAGTAAAGGTTGGGAATTTGTACGGGCGCTGATAAGCGCGCAGTTGAGCGCCCCACAAAACAAACATCATCATCGCAGTTGAAAGCTGGCAACAGCGGTGTGAGTTTCAGGAATTTTATTACGTTGTGTCGACAATAATGTACTTATGATAAATTACAAGCTGTAAGGACATTTGATATAGAAGAAGTACTTGAAGTTACGGAATAATATTTGTAAGTAATGGAAAAGACAGTTCTAGTTAAGAAACCGAAGACAGTCATTAACATGTACAAGCTGCTGAGGAGATAAGTTTTTTAGTGTATAAATGGTGTAATACATAACGTAATGCAGTGTGAAATAATTGTTGCTCTATTGATATAGACATTTGTTATAAATATTTAAGTGCTGAAAAAATCCATGTTCTGGCAATAGCAGTTGCTATTTATTAGATAATTCAATAATCTGAAAAAGTTTGCTGGCTTTGAATACTAAGTGAATAAATTATTATAAATTAGGTCTAGGATTTTACTCTGTGTGGATTTCCTTTAGATTTTTTTGATTCACTTAGCCACGAATTTAACTTTTGCCTCTCAATGCTTGGCAGAAGCGACCTCTATGAAAATACCTCATATAAGTAAAGGAAACTATAGTGCTCTGTACTGTCTGTGTTTGAACAACTGAATTGCCGGCCGTTGTGACCGAGTGGTTGTAGACACTTCAGTCCGGAACCGTGCTGAGCTACGGTCGCAGGTTCGAATCCTGCCTCGGGCGTGGATGTGTGTGATGTCCTTAGGTTAGTTAGGTTTAAGTGGTTCTACGTCTAGGGGACTGATGACCTCAGATGTTAAGTCCCATAGTGATCACAGCCATTTGAACCATTTGCGCAACTGATTTAAAATCCCAGATGTGTATCCACAGCAGCAGCAGATCAGACGTACTTAGAGGATATGCTGCATTTACATTTGCAGATAATAAAACCCGTGTAAGCTGTTAGAAGCTATGAAGTGTTACTGGATCAGCGTCTGGAGGTTAGTCTGCAGTCTCATAGGATTTGGGATGGCAGTTTAAAAGATTTTGTATCTGGGAAGATTCGAGTTGAGCATGATAGACTAAACAATGCAAAGTGACAGTACGAACAATAAAACATTACCTAGAACGTAAGGCATTGGCGTGTTCAACTAACGTAATGGTGTGAGTCAAAAACGATGAACTACAGCTGTGCCTATAACGAGAAACTGTGAGTAACACCTTGGACAGCGACTCCGTTACCCATGAAGTGAACTTCGTAGTGTGTATGTGTAATCGGAGCACTTGAAGTCGTGAATAGTATTTCTGGTGTCATCCGAAAATACTTGCACTGCGCACGTAAACACGAATAAGGAAGTATGATTATCCGACAATATGTACTACTAAGCGGTACAGTTAAAAGTGACTACGTGTAGTTGGCACTTTCAACTTGAAGAAGACGTTTCATAATGATTGCAATTAAGTGATCACATGGACGCAAAGTTAAAACACTTTTTGCTTTTATGAATTGTGACGTAACGCTATGGTTAAATTACAAAACATATTAGCAGACTGAAAATTCATTTGACATCAGCTGTACTAGTTATAGATGTATAATCTATTAGTGACACACAAACATTTCTGTGGGACAGGTACTACTCAGAACTTTCATGTGTCACTAATACACTGTATATATATACTTTCTACAGCTAACGTCAAATAAATTCGCAATCTGCGATTACATTTCGTAATACATGATATATAGCTGTGGATCGTATACAATGTTTGGCCCCTCAGACACTGTAAAAATAAAATTAGCTGTGGTTAATATTATCATAGATTACTAAGTGACGAACAGTGAACTTATTAACACATGAAATCGAAACTACCCAAACTACTGTGAAAAATAAACTGTAATATATTCTAGAATGAGATTTTCACTCTGTAGCGGAGTGTACGCTGATATGAAACTTCCTGGCAGGTTAAAACTGAGTGCCCGACCGAGACTCGAACTCGGGACCTTTGCCTTTCGCGGGCAAGTGCTCTACCAACTGAGCTACCGAAGCACGACTCACGCTCGGTACTCACAGCTTTACTTCCGCCAGTACCTCGTCTCCTACCATCCAAACTTTACAGAAGCTCTCCTGCGAACCTAGCAGAACTAGCACTACTGAAAGAAAGGATATTGCGGAGACATGGCTTAGCCACAGCCTGGGGGATGTTTCCAGAATGAGATTTTCACTCTGCAGCGGAGTGTGCGCTGATGTGAAACTTCCTGGCAGATTAAAACTGTGTGCCCGACCGAGACTCGAACTCGGGACCTTTGCCTTTCGCGGGCAAGTGCTCTACCAACTGAGCTACCCAAGCACGACTCCCTTCATACATTTGAACGTATAATATGATGTATCGTACTCAAACGAGCCTGACTGTTGTCTGCAGCAATGCAGTTCGGCAACATGGAGTTTGTTTGCCAGCTCTCTGATGCGGAGCATGTGCAGTTCTTATCTTCCCACGCTTCTTTTCCGCTCCACCTCTACCATATGCGCAGAAGCGTCATGCTAGGTGATGCGGACTTTAGTACCCAAAGGTTTTCGTACACCCACGTCCCTGTATCAGCCACAGACAGTCAAAGTACCTTATGAGAAGAAATGTATATAGTACGTTGAACGTTACAAAAAATAAATAAATAAATAAACTTTAACAGTAATGAAGTGAGTAGAATAAGAATGGCCACAGCCGTGTTTACTTCGCAAATAGAACCGGTCACCATTAAGAGCACTGTAACATACCGTAATATTATAAACACATTTGTGATGTTTGCAATCTCTGCTAGCGAATAAAGGGTACTCCACAGGCAATGTTACACGGAAAATTCAAACTGCAGTATCTTGTAGGAGTACTGGTTGGTTAGTTGAAATTATAAAAAGAACTGTCAGCCGATACAGAACCACAGTTTGTTCTTGTTCCTTGATTGCTAGAGAAGAAAGGTAAGGAAACTGTGTTACGCTATGGCCTAAAAATCGAAAATAATTTGAAGATTGGAGTACATCATTATTCATTATCAGAAAATCTTTAAAAAAGCACATCATAAATCTTACTCTAGAATTCGGAGTCCAGAAGAGGATAATGGTTAGTATTTAC
Organism: Schistocerca nitens; assembly: GCF_023898315.1. Classification (NCBI taxonomy): domain Eukaryota; kingdom Metazoa; phylum Arthropoda; class Insecta; order Orthoptera; family Acrididae; genus Schistocerca; species Schistocerca nitens. Next base: position 525,271,268 of record NC_064618.1, on the reverse strand, counting down.
TTGCTTTACTATAATTTCAGTTTTCGATCAGAACGTTTATTTGTAGTCGCGTTAATTTCGGTCGGTAACGATCTTGAGACCTGAAGTAAAACGTGCTGCATTCAACATATCACGGTATTACAGGCCATGGTGCAGTCAAAATTATTAGCCATTTCGGCTTCGTCAAACAAATAACATTATGGTACCTAAACAGCACTGCTGAAGCGTACATGAAGACGACTCAGTTACACTCATAATTCGTATAACTGAGTCTCCCTTCATGGGCAGAGTGCACGTTTCAGTGGTGCTCTAAAGGTACCAAATATTATTTATTTAACAAAGCCGAAATAGCTAATAATTTTGGCTGCACCATCGAATGTAATAGCGTGTTGTGCATAATGCAACATGTTTTTACTGAGGTCTGAAGATGATCGTTACCGACCGAAACTAATAACCTTATTACAAATACAATTCGTGACCCTGGACCGCTGGAGGCATTATCGTAACTATGTTGCAACTTGTTAATATTTACTACGCGTGATGAATTCATGTTCATATCTGCAGTGGTCATTAATTGAGACGCTCTTACTTATTTTGGCGATAAATCGACCCTGCACCGAGCGAGGTGGCGCAGTGGTTAGCACACTGAACTCACATTCGGAAGGACGACGGTTCAATCCCGCGTCCGGCCGTCCTGATTTAGGTTTTCCGTGTTTTCCCTAAATTTCTTCAGGCAAATGCCGGGATGGTTCCTTTGAAAAGGGCACGGCCGACTTCCTTCCCTAATCCGATGAGACTGATGACCTCGCAGTTTGGTCTCCTCCCCCAACGCAACCCAACTCGACCCTGCAGCTGCTCCATATCTCCAAAGAATACTTAACGTAACAAATTAAAACTACTGGCCATTAAAATTGCTATACCAAGAAGAAATGTGGATGATAAACGGGTATTCATTGGACAAATATATTATACTAGAACTGACATGTGATTACATTTTCACGCAATTTGGGTGCATAGATCCTGAGAAATCAGTACCCAGAACAACCACCTCTGGCCGTAATAACGGCCTTGATACGCCTGGGCATTAAGTCAAACAGAGCTTGGATGGCGTGTACAGCTACAGCTGCCCATGCAGCTACAACACGATACCACAATTCATCAAGAGTAGTGACTGGCGTATTGTGACGAGCCACTTGCTCGGCCACCATTGACCAGACGTTTTCAATTGGTGAGAGATCTGGAGAATGTGCTGGCCAGGGCAGCAGTCAAACATTTTCTGTATCCAGAAAGGCCCCTACAAGACCTGCAACATGCGGTCGTGCATTATCCTACTCAAATGTAGGGTTTCGCAGGGATCGAATGAAGGGTAGAGCCACGGGTCGTAACACATGCGAAATGTAACGTCCACTGTACAAAGTGCCGTCAATGCGAACAAGAGGTGACTGAGACGTGTAACCAATGGCACCCCATACTATCACGCCGGGTGATACGCCAGTATGGCGATGTCGAATAATTGCTTCCAACGTGCGTTCACCGCGATGTCGCCAAACGCGGATTCGACCATCATGATGCCGTAAACAGAACCTGGATTCATCCGAAAAAATGACGTTTTGCCATTCGTGCACCCAGATTCGTGGTTGAGTACACCATCGCAGGCGCTCCTGTCTGTGATGCAGCGTCAAGGGTAACAGCAGCTATGGTCTCCGAGCTGATAGTCAATGCTGCTGCAAAAGTAGTCGAATTGTTCGTGTAGATGGTTATTGTCTTGCAAACGTCCCCATCTGTTGACTCAGGGATCGAAAAGTGGCTGCACGATCCGTTACAGCCATGCAGATAAGATGCCTGTCATCTCGACCGTTAGTGATACGAGGCCGTTGGGATCCAGCACAGTGTTCCGTATTACCCTCCTAAACCCACCGATTCCATATTCTGCTAACAGTCATTGGATCTCGACCAACGCAAGCAGCAGTGTCGCGATATTATAAATCGCAATCGCGATAGGCTACAATCCGACCTTTATCAAAGTCGGAAACGTGATGGTACGCATTTCTCCTCGTTACACGAGGCATCACAACAACGTTTCACCAGACAACGCCGGTCAACTGCTGTTTGTGTATGAGAAATCGGTTGGAAACTTTCCTCATGTCAGCACGTTGTAGGTGTCGCGACCGGCGCCAACCTTGTGTGAATGCTCTGAAAAGCTAATCATTTGCATATCACGGCATCTTCTTCCTGTCGATTAAATTTCGCATCTGTAGCACATCTTCGTGGTGTAGCAATTTAATGGTTAGTTGTGTATTTTCTTCGCATATAGCCACCTGATAGGACAAGCAGACATAATATCGTCTATTTCTCCACGAAAATACAAAATGCATTACAATCTGCCTACCGTGTACAGGACATGATGAAAGCTATTGACGTATTCTGCGGCTAACAACGTTAAGACGTGTGAGCCTTTCGAACGAATCACGCTATTCGTTACACCAGGTCGACGGTTGTGTCCAGATAAACCGTCACAAGAGCGAAGTGCTGCTCGGAACATGCACCGCGTCACGAATGCAGGCCGTTGGAGGTAGTCTTACACTGCTGTGGACATTCACCTGGACTTCCAAGGGTCCTGTGGTTAATCGATGACACCGCGACTGCCGTAGAGTACATGAACAGTACTGAGGACCACCTACATCCGCTGATGATTAATGCAGAAAGTTGAAATAAGCAGTTCACATAATACGCAAAAAACTGGTGATGTCTCAAACTGGGGAAGAATCAAGAATGGGGTGCCGCAAGGTTCGGTCTTGGGACCTCTGCTGTTCTCAATATACATTAATGACTTCTATATTCACGAAGATGCAAAGCTGGTACTTTTTGCCGATGATACAAGTATAGCTATCACACCCAACAGACATTAATTAACTGGTGAAACTGTAAACGATGTTTTTCATTAAGTGGTTCTCTGCAAATGGGTTCTCATTAAACTTTGACAAAACACAGTATATACAGTTCCACACAGTCAATGGAATGATACCATTAATAAATATAGACTTCGATTAGAAATCGGTAGCTAAGGTAGAATATTCAAAATTTCTAGGTGTATGCATTGATGAGGGGTTGAACTGGAAAAAACACACTGAGTGTCTGGTGAAACCTTTAAGTTCAGCTACTTATGCTATTAGCGTCATTGCAAATTTTGGTGGAATACGTCTCAGTAAATTAGCTTACCACGCCTATTTTCATTCTCTGCTTTCGTATGGCATCATATTCTGGGGTAACTCATCATTGAGTAAGAGAGTGTTTCTTTGCACAAAAGCGTTTAATCAGAATAATTGCTTGAGATCATCCAAGATCATCCTGCATACACTTATTTAAAGAGCTAGAGATCTTCACTGTAGCCTCACAATATATATATTCACTTATGAAATTTGTTATTAACAATCCGAACGAATTTAAAAATAATAGCAGTGTACATGGCTACAACACTAGGAGAAAGGATGATCTTCACTACTCAAGGTTAAATCTAACTTTGGCTCAGAAGGGTGTATGTTATGCTGACACAAAAGTCTTTGGTCTCTTGCATAATAGCATCAAAAGTCTGACAGATAGCCAAATGGCAAAGGAAATTAAAATAATTTCGTAGTGGCAACTACTTCTACTCATTAGATGAATTTTTGGATATACTAAGTGAGTAATTTCCTCAACCCCCCCCCCCCCCAAAAAAAATACGTGTCATGTAATATTTTGTGTAATGTAATATCTTGTATAGACACCTTTTATTAACCTGACACGTTCCACATCATTACGAAGTGTCGTATTCATGATCTATGGAACAAGTACTAATCTAATCTAATCTAATCTAATCTAATCTCTGTGTTGGCCGACAGTGATGTCACCTTCCAGCAGGATAGCTATCGAAACGCATCTCGTAAAGTATGTATACGTTTTCCTTTAAAAAAAAATTAGGATGAAATAATTATCCGTAAGAGAACAATGTCATAAAATGTTTGTAGGACTTCAAAGATTAGAGAAAGAATATTGATTGCAATTCAAAGGGAGTGTATACGCGGAATGTTGAAAAACGTCTATAAAGTCATTCAGTATTTTGTAAAACGAGAGATTCGGAAGTTTCTTGTAACTCAGTTAAGATGTTGCCTGCGAACCTATAGAAGGTGTGTGTGACTGGGCTCTGTAAGTTATCCCATTTATTTAATAATCATTGGTCATATTGGCAGTAAATGCAGTGCAATTCATAGTAGAACACTTCTATTAATGACGTATTGATTTTACTGTATGAGTTTTATTTTCCAGATGAATGTGTCAGGAATTTTGGACACATTGTCTGAAGGCAGAACGACCATTAGCTTATCGCGTAGCTTCGATTAAATACTACATTTTCGAAAAGTATTTCCACCGTGAAAACTCTGTCAAACAATGATGATGTACAATACACGCCAGAGCTTGATATGTAAAAAAAAAAAAAAAAAGACATTAAGCGATGGCCTACAAAATCAAATGAAAATGAGACAATGTGACAAGATAACTGATTTCTCCATAGCTCCTTGTTTAGCAATTATATAAAACCGCTCGCTCACAGAAAGATCCGTACCTAATGACTGGAAAATTGCTCAAGTCACACCAATACCCAAAAAGGGAAGTAGGAGTAATTCGCTTAATTACAGGCCCATATCACTAAAGTCGATTTGCAGTACGGTTTTGGAATATATATTGTGTTCGAACATTATGAATTACCAAGAAGAAAACAATTTATTGATACATAGCACAGATTCAGAAAACATTGTTCTTGTGAAACACAACTATCTCTTTATACTCATGACGCAATGAATGCTATCGACAGGGGATGTCATATTGGTTTGATATTTTTAGATTTCCAGAAGGCTTTCGGCACCGTTCCTCACAAACGTCTTCTAACCAAACAGCGTGCCTGTGGAATATCGCCTCAGTTGTGCGACTGATTTCGTGATTTCTTGTTCGAAAGGTCACAGTTCATAGTAATAGACGGAAAGTCACCGAGTAAAACAGAAGTAATATCCGCCGTTCCCCAGGGAAATGTTATAGGCCTTATATTGTTCCTGATCTATATTAACGACATAAGAGACAATGTAAGTAGCCCTATTACATTGTTTGCAGATGACACTGTCATTTACCGTCTTGTAAAGTCATCTAATGACCAAAAAGAATTTCAACATGATTTAGATAAGATATCTGTGTTGTGTGAAAAGTTGCAATTGACACTGAATAAAGAAAAGTGTGAAGTTATTCACATGAGTACTAAAAGAAATCCGCTAAATTTCGATTAATCGATAACTCACACAAATCTGAAGCCTGTAAACTCAACAAAATGCTTAGAGATTACGATTACAAATAACCTAAATTGGAACGATCATATAGACAATATTGTGGGTAGAGAACACCAAAGACTGCGATTCATTGGCAGAACACTTAGAAGGTGCAACAGGTTTACTAAAGAGACTGCTTACATCACGCTTGTCAGCCCTATTCTGGAGTACTGCTGTGCGGTGTGGGATCCGCATCTGATGGGACTGACGGATGACATCGAAAAAGTTCAAAGAAGGGCAGCTCGTTTTGTATTATCGCAAAATATGGGAGATAGTGCCACAAACATGATACTTGAATTGGAGTGGCAATCATTAGAATAAAGGCGTTTTACGTTACGACGGGACCTTCTCATGAAATTTCAATCACCGATATTCTGCTCCGATTGCGAATACAATCTGTTGGCACTTACCTACATAGGGAGAAATTATCGTCACGATAAAATAAGAGAAATCAGGGCTCGCACAGAAAAATTTAAGTGTTCGTTTTTCCCGCGTGCCGTTCAACAGTGGAACAGTATAGAGACAGCTTGTAGACGGTTCATTCAACCTTCTGCCAGGCATTTTACTGTGAATAGCAGAGTAATCACCTAGATGTAGATGTAGACTTATTGAAAGGTGTTCTATTAGTGACTGCTTTGTGCCATCGCATTTGTGACGTGTTGTTTCCGAGGCATTGCATACTTTTTGCTCGATTTAATTATTTTTCTAACATTATTGCCAGTCAGGAAGTAAGGATAAGTGACACTGTCTGTGTCACAATGAGAGTATAGTGTGACAGTTGCTTGGAGAGCATGATTGTGAACTTACTTTCATGTATTGACCACATATTTCGCATAACCTGAACCCGACGCAACACGTGTTGGACGTTAGTCCTACGCCGACATTTCATTTGTGCACATGATAACTAACTGACGCGTGTGCGACCATCTGGTACCGCATATCTCCGGAAACCTATAGAACCCCGCTCCAATGTATACTGCGCAGGCTGCGTTGCATTCCAAAACTGGAATGCATTTGAAAACTGCTTCCCCAAGAAAATAGTTAAATATACACGTAAGAAACCTTGTAACAAACCATGGCTTACTAAGGGTATAAAAATATATTGTAAACGGAAAAGGGAAATGTATCTGACAGCAAGAAAGAGTAGTGACCCAGAAACTATCAAAAATTATAAAAACTACTGTGTTATATTAAGAAAAGTTATTAAAAAATCCAGGAGTATGTGTATCATGTCTGAAATCAACAACTCTGACAATAAAATTAAAACAATTTGGAATATTATTAAAAGAGAAACAGGTCAACCAAGAGCAGAGGAAGACAGTATTACCATCAAATTGAATGAAAACTTTACGAACAAAAAGTCAGAAGTTGAAAATATTTTTAATAATCATTTTCTAAGTGTTGTGGATATAGTAGGAACCAGGTGTTCATTAGAAGATGCTAGGCTGTTAATGGAAGAGGCCATACCTATGCAATTTGATACAATTGAAATCTCACCCACTTCTCCCTCTGAAATTAGGAAAATAATAAACTTGCTTAAAAGCAAAAACTCACATGGAATTGATGGCATTTCCAGCAAAATACTAAAAGCTTGTTCTCAACAGATAAGTAAGATTCTCAGCCACCTGTGTAATAGCTCTCTGGAACAGGGCATTTTCCCCGATAGACTGAAATATGCTATTGTTATACCTTTGCATATAAAGGGGGATAGATCTGATGTCAACAATTACCGTCCAATCTCCCTTCTAACAGCTTTATCCAAAATTTTTGAGAAAGTAATGTATTCAAGAGTAGCTTCACATATCTGTAAAAATGAAGTACTAACAAAATGTCAGTTTGGTTTCCAGAAAGGTTTTTCAACAGAAAATGCCATATATGCTTTCACCAGTCAAATTTTGAATGATCTGAATAACCGAACACCACCCATTGGGATTTTTTGTGATCTCTCAAAGGCTTTTGATTGTGTAAATCATGAAATTCTGCTAGACAAGCTCAAGTATTGTGGCATGAGTGGGACAGTGCACAAATGGTTTAATTCGTACCTAACTGGAAGAGTGCAGAAAGTTGAAATAAGTAGTTGTCGTAACATGCAAAGATCAGCACATTCCTCAAACTGGGGAACTATCAAGAATGGGGTTCCACAAGGGTCAGTCTTGGGTCCTTTGTTGTTCTTATTATATATTAATGACTTGCCATTCTATATTCATGAAGAGGCAAAGTTAGTTCTCTTTGCTGATGATACAAGTATAGTAATCACACCTGACAAACAAGAATTAACTGATGAAATTGTCAATACTGTCTTTCAGAAAATTACTAAGTGGTTCCTTGTAAACGGACTCTCACTGAATTTTGATAAGACACAGTACATACAGTTCCGTACAGTGAATGGTATGACGCCATTAATAAATATAGACCTTAATCAGAAGCATATAGCTAAGGTAGAATATTGCAAATTTTTAGGTGTGTCCATCGATGAGAGATTAAATTGGAAGAAACACATTGATGATCTGCTGAAACGTTTGAGTTCAGCTACTTATGCAATAAGGGTCATTGCAAATTTTGGTGATAAACATCTTAGTAAATTAGCTTACTACGCCTATTTTCACTCATTGCTTTCATATGGCATCATATTTTGGGGTAATTCATCACTGAGGAATAAAGTATTTATTGCACAAAACCGTGTAATCAGAATAATAGCTGGAGTCCACCCAAGATCATCCTGCAGACATTTATTTAAGGATCTAGGGATATTCACAGTAGCTTCTCAGTATATATACTCTCTTATGAAATTTGTTATTAACAACCAAACCCAATTCAAAAGTAATAGCAGTGTGCATAACTACAATACTAGGAGAAAGGATGATCTTCACTATTCAAGATTAAATCTAACTTTGGCACAGAAAGGGGTGAATTATACAGGCACTAAAGTCTTTGGTCACTTACCAAATAGTATCAAAAGTCTGACAGATAACCAACAAGTATTTAAGAAGAAATTAAAAGAATTTCTGAATGACAACTCCTTCTAGTCCATAGAGGAATTTTTAGATATAAATTAAGAAAAAAAACCACAATAAAATAAAGTTGTTATATTAACTTAAGTATGTTGTTAAATTAACCTAATTATGTCATGTATTGGAAATTTCGACTCGTTCCACATCATTACGAAATATCGTATTCATGATCCATGGAACTAGTATTAATCTAATCTAATCTAATCTAATGGTGGTGCACGCTATTAAGCAGACGGTCATAATGTTTTGGCTCATCAGTGTATATTTTTCAGTTTATGTGTTGCGCAGCAGTAAGAAGTGAGTGTAAGTATGCATCTGTTCTGTTTTATGCTACACCACATTTCGTTATTGTTGATATGTTTAGTCCCTAGTACTGCGTTTCAGGGAAATATTTACAATTCTTCCGATTAGCGCACATCTAAAACTGCTATGTGAGGGAGAGAGCGCGGTAAAATATCGTTTGTCAACAGTCGTTTAAAATATCCACAGTCGACGCATATTGACCCTAGACTCTGTTTTCTATGTGTAACTATTGTGTTCTCTTATTGTATTTTGTTATGAGCGTCTGGTGATACCTATTAACCCTTTGAGCCCTAGTACTTTCTGCCCAACCAGCATTTCATTAATTTTATGTAAGTAACAGTGCCTTTCGCGTGAATTCAAAGATGCTGTTGCAAGACGGAAACTCCAAACTGTACGCTGAGGTACTTCTATGAATACAGGGCAATCCAGCAATCGCTTAACACCATTCACAGGAACAGTACGCGCGGAGCTTTTGCTATATGATTGTAGGAGACTTGTTTTTGTAAATTTTTTTAAAGTAATTTATTTGACGTGTGGTTTTTGTATACTGGCCACAATGAAGAGATAATTGACAGTGAAAGGTAACACATCTAAAGATACTGTAACGTAAATCTGAGTTTGGACTACAGCTCGTATGAGTGGTGTCAATAGGAAACCACCGGGGCTGTATGTACTTTTACAATTAATTACGTAAGTGGAAGTAAATTTATTAAATTTAGGCCAGTATTTTGCTTGTTATTTAGGACTATAATTTGTATGATTAAATGATGATGGCGTCCTCTTGGGTAAAATATTCCGGAGGTAAAATAGTCCCCCATTCGGATCTCCGGGCGGGGACTAATCAAAAGGACGTCGTTATCAGGAGAAAGAAAACTGGCATTCTACGGATAGGAGCGTGGAATGTCAGATCCCTTAATCGAGCAGGTAGGTTAGAAAATTTAAAAAGGGAAATGGATAGGTTAAAGTTAGATATAGTGGGAATTAGTGAAGTTCGGTGGCAGGAGGAACAAGACTTTTGGTCAGGTGATTACCGGGTTATAAATACAAAATCAAATAGGGGTAATGCAGGAGTAGGTTTAATAATGAATAAAAAAATAGGAGTGCGGGTTAGCTACTACAAACAGCATAGTGAACGCATTATTGTGGCCAAGATAGACACAAAGCCCATGCCTACTACAGTAGTACTAGTTTATATGCCAACTAGCTCTGCAGATGATGAAGAAATTGATGAAATGTATGACGAGATAAAAGAAATTATTCAGGTAGTGAAGGGAGACGAAAATTTAATAGTCATGGGTGACTGGAATTCGTCAGTAGGAAAAGGGAGAGAAGGAAACATAGTAGGTGAATATGGATTGGGGGGAAGAAATGAAAGAGGAAGCCGCCTTGTAGAATTTTGCACCGAGCATAACTTAATCATAGCTAACACTTGATTCAAGAATCATAAAAGAAGGTTGTATACCTGGAAGAATCCTGGAGATACTAATAGGTATCAGATAGATTATATAATGGTAAGACAGAGATTTAGGAACCAGGTTTTAAATTGTAAGACATTTCCAGGGGCAGATGTGGATTCTGACCACAATCTATTGGTTATGAACTGCAGATTGAAACTGAAGAAACTGCAAAAAGGTGGGAATTTAAGGAGACGGGACCTGGATAAACTGAAAGAACCAGAGGTTGTAGAGAGTTTCAGGGAGAGCATAAGGGAACAATTGACAGGAATGGGGGAAAGAAATACAGTAGAAGAAGAATGGGTAGCTCTGAGGTATGAAGTAGTGAAGATAGCAGAGGATCAAGTAGGTAAAAAGACGAGGGCTAATAGAAATCCTTCGGTAACAGAAGAAATATTGAATTTCATTGATGAAAGGAGAAAATATAAAAATGCAGTAAATGAAGCAGGCAAAAAGGAATACAAACGTCTCAAAAATGAGATCGACAGGAAGTGCAAAATGGCTAAGCAGGGATGGCTAGAGGACAAATGTAAGGATGTAGAGGCTTGTCTCACTAGGGGTAAGATAGATACTGCCTACAGGAAAATTAAAGAGACCTTTGGAGAGAAGAGAACCACTTGTATGAATATCAAGAGCTCAGATGGCAACCCAGTTCTAAGCAAAGAAGGGAAGGCAGAAAGGTGGAAGGAATATATAGAGGGTTTATACAAGGGCGATGTACTTGAGGACAATATTATGGAAATGGAAGAGGATGTAGATGAAGATGAAATGGGAGATAAGATACTGCGTGAAGAGTTTGACGGAGCACTGAAAGACCTGAGTCGAAACAAGGCCCCAGGAGTAGACAACATTCCATTAGAACTACTGATGGCCTTGGGAGAGCCAGTCATGACAAAACTCTACCATCTGGTGAGCAAAATGTATGAGACAGGCGCAATACCCAAAGACTTCAAGAAGAATATAATAATTCCAATCCCAAAGAAAGCAGGTGTTGACAGATGTGAAAATTACCGAACTATCAGTTTAATAAGTCACAGCTGCAAACTACTAACGCGAATTCTTTACAGACGAATGGAAAAACTGGTAGAAGCGGACCTCGGGGAAGATCAGTTTGGATTCCGTAGAAATGTTGGAACACGTGAGGCAATACTAACCTTACGACTTATCTTAGAAGAAAGATTAAGAAAAGGCAAACCTACGTTTCCAGCATTTGTAGACTTAGAGAAAGCTTTTGACAACATTAACTGGAATACTCTCTTTCAAATTCTGAAGGTGGCAGGGGTAAAATACAAGGAGCGAAAGGCTATTTACAATTTGTAGAGAAACCAGATGGCAGTTATAAGAGTCTAGGGGCATGAAAGGGAAGCAGTTGTTGGGAAAGGAGTGAGACAGGGTTGTAGCCTCTCCCCGATGTTATTCAATCTGTATATTGAGCAAGCAGTAAAGGAAAGAAAAGAAAAATTCGGAGTAGGTATTAAAATTCATGGAGAAGTAGTAAAAACTTTGAGGTTCGCCGATGACATTGTAATTCTGTCAGAGACAGCAAAGAACTTGGAAGAGCAGTTGAACGGAATGGACAGTGTCTTGAAAGGAGGATATAAGATGAACATCAACAAAAGCAAAACGAGGATAATGGAATGTAGTCAAATTAAATCGGGTGATGCTGAGGGGATTAGATTAGGAAATGAACACTTAAAGTAGTAAAGGAGTTTTGCTATTTAGGGAGTAAAATAACTGATGATGGTCGAAGTAGAGAGGAGATAAAATGTAGACTGGCAATGGCAAGGAAATCGTTTCTGAAGAAGAGAAATTTGTTAACATTGAGTATAGATTTAAGTGTCAGGAAGTCGTTTCTGAAAGTATTTGTATGGAGTGTAGCCATGTATGGAAGTGAAACATGGAAGTTAACCAGTTTGGACAAGAAGAGAATAGAAGCTTTCGAAATGTGGTGCTACAGAAGAATGCTGAAGATAAGTTGGGTAGATCACGTAACTAATGAGGAGGTATTGAATAGGATTGGGGAGAAGAGAAGTTTGTGGCACAACTTGACTAGAAGAAGGGATCGGTTGTTAGGACATGTTTTGAGGCATCAAGGGATCACAAATTTAGCATTGGAGGGCAGCGTAGAGGGGATAAATCGTAGAGGGAGACCAAGAGATCAGTACACTAAGCAGATTCAGAAGGATGTAGGTTGCAGTAGGTACTGGGAGATGAAGAAGCTTGCACAGGATAGAGTAGCATGGAGAGCTGCATCAAACCAGTCTCAGGACTGAAGACCACAACAACAACAACAATTTGTTTTCGACATTATGTGTTCATGGATTTTTCAAGACGTCAGCCATGATCCAAACGTCCGTATTTTAAAAGAATAAACTCAGGCTGATTTTGATTCAGAGGAGTCTGAAGCAGAAAGTGACCCATAGTATGCTTCTGTGAATCTTCTCCATTGGGCAAGTACATCAGAGACATCAACTACTTTGCCATGTCCTGAACTACTCATTAAAAATGCAGTTCATGACGATGTTGATTATGACAGTGACGATGAGCCTGCCAAGATAAACCCACAAATAAGATGGTCACATCGTACATATTAGCAGTTGTCTGTACGTTCTCTGAAGAGGTCGGAGCGAACGTTGATGTAAGCCGTGAATCTCCCGTGGAGGTGTTCTGAAGTTTTTTCCACAAGAAATGATGGGAGGTTGATAACTGTATTTTCCAGTGCTTCCAAAGTGAAACCATGTTCATAAAATAATCGCGTGTGTTCCTTTTGACAATTTCTTGATGAATTTGCTGCTTACGATGTCAATAATGGTGGATTTTGTGAAAAATTTTAAAACTATAATTTTTATCACTTTGGTGGGAGTCGCTGCGCGACCTTGCTAGATCATTGGTAGTCTAACATAGAGTATAACTGAGGAATCTCATCTAAAGTAATAAAATTAACACTTTAAATACTATTTTAGAGGAACATGAAAGTCTCATGCAGATTTTAACCACATTTGTACATGTCTGGGTATTAACTGGGCTATTACACTTGTTCTGGAGTGTTTAGTGGACAGACTAGGGGCTCGTTGTATCCACAAACAACGTATATGCCTCGCTTCACAACTGCCTGTCATGATTGCTCTGCGTCAGCATCCATCACTGAGCCAGAAACCAATACTGACTCTCGTAGATAATTTTCATGTTTGAAATCAATAATTCTACTTACACATCCAGAAGGGACGAATTTTAAAAGTATATATGTTCACTCAAACTGGAAAAGCAAATTATTTTAATAAATACAATTACAGCTTTCTGTAACAAACTAACAAGATGTTAAATGATTTCTTTTTAAAACAACGTTTCAAGAAGTTTGCACAGAATAAAATGAAATTAGTAATTGTCATTACACTCAAGTTACTTCAGACTTGAGACTTTAAGTAAATGAATTAAGCAAACGAAATTTAAGCAAGTACAGTTAGAAGCGATCCATCATTATCGCGTGCATCCACATTCTTGTTTTAATAAACCAACACTGCATGTAGCAATGTTAGCATGTAAAAATTAATGCCTTGCGGAGCGTACCAGCACGTTATCTCACCCAACCACGGCCAACTGGCCACTTTTTTAGAGTTCAGTCTGTCTGTAGAATACTCCGTTGCACATAGAATGCTTTCATAATACGGAAACGACAAGGTACACATGCGAAAGTGTCTCAACCCTGTTCACTGGGCCAGGAACGACAATGGAAGAAGCATGGCCATCGTCAGGCCTGACGGCTTCCTCATTTCCTTGGCAGAATATTACTCTCTTTGTAATAACTAAAAACAAGGCTTTTATAAATTAGCTATACGAGAATAATCTTTAGTTGTAAAAATGTAAATAACTTACAGAAATGTTTGATACAGCACTGAATGGTGTACATCTTCAAGCATTATTTACTAACTTTTTGTGTGGTTACCTTCTGTAACACGATAATTCTCCCAGCTGTGATCAATTCCCTGCCAAATCCTATGACGTAATTCTTGATGTATACTGGTAACTGCTAGTGCTATCCGCTGTCGCAGCTAGTAGACGTTTCCCGGAAGCGGAGAAACAAGCACTCTGTCCTTAAGGTAACCCCATACACGAAGTCCATTGGGATCAAAGCACTTGACCGTGTTGGCTAGGATATTCTAACCCCATGTCAAATACAAGTCGGTACATTCCCACGGAGATAAGCGACAACCTCACAGTGATAATATAGTGACGTGCCATCTTGTTTGAAAATAAATCGTGTCCCCATTTCCTGTTGTAATTGAAGCATTAAAATAATGTTCAGCCATGTCCAGGTACTGTATGCCGCTTACAGTTGACTCGGAAAAATATAAAGGACCATAATTCTTGTTAAAGATTATAGCGCAAAGAAAAAGAAAAAAAAATCTCACACGAGTCCCGTAGATGTTCGTTAACGTAACATGGTTTGTGCTCACCCTATATCCAAAAATTGTGCCTATTCACTTTACTGCCGGTGTGGAAAGTGACTTCGTCGCTGAACATAATTCTGCTAAGAAAATCATCTCTAGTCTGCATTTTATTAAATGTTTCTACACAGAATTCAACTCGTATTACTTAGCTACAACTTTCAACAGTTCCGTTTGTAGGATTTGATTGACAGGCGACTCCGTTACACCTTATACACTGTAACACTACGCATATTCAATTCTTAACTAGCACGTTTCGCTGAATTACTCGGAATACGAATGTAAGACTGCCGAACTTGTTCAATTACTGCGTCAGAGACTGCTGGTCGACGCTGACCCGGCGTCGTATGTAATACACAGCCAGTGTTGGTGAAATGATTGTACTAATTAATAACAGTATGTCTTCGAGGTGATGGCTTGCGATATTTAGTCCTGAATTGTTTTTGAACTGTAATAGCGGATCTGGCTTCATGAAACCATAAACAACAGTATGCACGCTCTGTACCATTATGCGACTCCATGATGACTGCTGGCATGATTCATTACCGCATGCTACCTAGCGGGCACGTCGGGAATAAAACTTGAAATTATGCTGCATTCAATGCTGTATCAAACATTTCTGTAAGTTGCTTACCCTTTTCACAATTAAAGATTACTTTTGTGTAACTAATTTATTAACACCCCGTACAGCATCCTCAGGAAGAGCTGACTTTGCAAAAATGATTGTTCTAAACACTACATTATGTAAGAACGAAATAAGTGGGTGGTAATATCACAATTTACTTTTACATTGGTCTACTGACGTCTCTTTCCCCATGTATATACATACATATTGTGTAAAAGTATGTAAAGTGGTGCCAAGTGCCATCACAATGGAGGCAGACAGTTGGGTACTAACAAAAAGATGCCGCCCATACTGTCACAAGCCAGCACTCAGCATAATGCTTGAAACAGATATGTAATTTCCGGAAAACCATCTGAAGATGAGCCAGAAAAAGATTCGAAAACCGGTTCATGGAATAATAAAAAAGTGTTTAAAAAAGTGGGTGGTTGTAGTTTCTGCATGTACACTGAGTAAACAGTCTTGGGTTCGAAAACATCCGTAATGGATAATCTTAAAAAAGATGAAATCGATTATTTTTTTACATCCATGGACAAATCTATCACGACATGGGATAATTACTACCACTACCCTACGAAGACCGTAAATTTCTGCAAGTATATTACATCGGAAATGAAGAAACAGAAACTGATCAACGATGCACAAATGCTAATGGGCTGAGACGAGAAGCAGTCCAAGATGTACAGAGGAGCTTACAAAAACACAATCAACCGATTCACATATTCTGAACAGCATTAGACCTAACGATTTCTGATGACTATAAAGTCATAATTCGAGTCGACAAAAGACCACCTGGTATAATATGCTCTTACGAACGATGAATAATAAACAATAAAATAAACCTTTTTCTAACAAACATCCACAAAACGTTAAGAACGCGTTGAAAGTGTAACATATATTTCATTTATCAAAAATTATTTTTTGTAATTGATGTAATCATCAAAGAATATTTATTTATTCATTTGCTGTATTTATCCCACTATCCATATAACAATTTTTGGACAGTATAATGACTAATACAATTCTACTAGTGCAATTACTACTGCGGCATTGTGTTAACAATTACAATTTCTTCTTTGTTCTTTGTTAATATAAATGCAGGTTATAAAATAAAATGCAAATATTGGAAAACATAAATAAATAGTGATTAAAGAGAATACGAAAGTAAAGAAAGGTGCGAGGGAAGTTAATGAACAAGAAAATTTGATCCTGAAAGCGTAGCCGTTTCAGTGACGAGGGCTCGATACTTGGTTTTACAACTGATATCTTTTGCTTTACGTAAAAGTTTTCTTCATTAACTGAGTTATGAATTAATCCACACAGTTTTTCTAAGAGCTCCGGATATGGTGATGAGTGCGCTACTTTGTCCACGTTTTATAATGTTCTTATATGTGGTCAGTCTGAGGCGGCGCACCCAAGTGCTGGCAGTAAAAAAAACTGATGACTCGAAGAGTGCCATGTGATAGATCCGCATGGTCTACATCTACATCTGCATGGACACTCTGCAAACCACTTTTTAAGTGTCTGGCAGAGGGTTCATCGAACCACCTTCGTAATTCTCTATTAATTCAATCTCGTATAACGTGCGGAACAAAACGAACACCTATATCTTTCCGTGCGAGCTCTGATTTCCCTTATTTTATTATGCTGATTGTTTCTCCCTATTTTTTTCGCAATCGGAGGAGAAAGTTGGTGATTGAAATTTCGTGAGAATATTCCTTTGTTTTAATTATGTCCACCCCAAATTCCGTACCATTTCATCGACATTCTCTTCCACATTATGGGAAAATACAAAACGTGCTGCTCTTTTGTGAACTTTTTCGATGTACTCCGTCGATGTTATCTGGCAGAGATCCCACACCGTGCAGTTTGTAATGGAAGTCGAAATGGGTCGTGTTAAGTCTAGCTAATTAATGCATTATTGTCGTCACTTTGTCAGTAATCAGTCTTGCGTGTTCGTTGAAGTTTAATTTATTATCCAGATGTATTCCAAGGTATCTAGTTACTTCTCTGTTCTTAATTGAAACACTGTTTAGTTATATTATAGGCTTTCTTTTAAGAGTCCCCTTTAACAACAGGTATACTGTTTAGTTAGTTGCTATACAGTTTTTTGTACACTAATTGTTGATACTTTCGAAGAGTTGTGTGGCCTTCGTTTCCAATTCTAGTCTTGAATTTGCTGAGGTTACAACCAGTAGGTCGTCAGCGTATGTCACTACCCCTACTGCTCTGTTATCCTCACAAATTTATTCAGTAGAAGCTATGTCCCAGAATATTGACCCGCAAATTGACCCTTGTGGACATCCTTTGGCAATCTTTTTGATAACCTTCCGGTGGTCAGACTTCCATTCAGCTGTTTTGTGCTTACAGTAGTCTACCAGACATACGTAGCTGATGAAGTCCCTATGTCTCTTTGTCTTCCGAAGAAAGCCGGCCATCAGGAGTTGTCGAAAACTCCAGCAATGTCTATCAGTATAGCCGCTGCATATTTATCGTCAGTTGTCTCCATTTTTTCTATTACTATGTTTACTCCGTCGTTTAGATATCTTTGTTGTCTGAAGCCATACTGTTAGGGATTTAGTACGACTAGCTGTCTGTGCGATTGTAGTCTCTCACATATTAGCCTTTCTTGTGTGTTTGCAAGATTGTTGTTAAGGCATATTGGTCTATAGGTCTTAGGGTCAGTCGTGTCTCGATCGTCTGACTTTTTAATTTTTTAATTTTCTGATTGCCAAGGCAACCTCTTTAAGTGCAAAAGGGACAGAGACTCAGTTCTTCGCATTAAGTTCAGTTCCTTGTTTGCATGTTGTCGGTTGTGTTGTGTATGGTCGTCATTGTGAAGGAGTTTACTCAAAAGGTACTGAGCAGAGCATCACCATCAGATCTCCTGAATTTTTACAATACTATAGGGGAACGTTCTTTTTGTATATTAAAGGGGGCCCTTCAAGGTGTTGTCTTGTGTGTTTGTCTTTACAAATTTATCCCAGTGGTTTTGTCTGGTCTTTTGGAGGTTGAGTTCGTTTTTGTATCGTTGTTGCGCGTCTAAGTAAAATTGTAGTCTAATGGTTCTCTCCTCAGCTGTCTTAGATTTTTGGTAGTAGCGTCATTTGTCACGTGTTTCTTTCCTCTGTCTTGTTAAGGTGGTCGACCATGGCAGACTTGTTTTTGTGTGGTTTGTGTTGTTGGAATTGCTTGTCTTTGGGCTTGTAAATTTGTGAATTGGAGGTAAGATCTTATGGGACCAAACTGCTTAGGTCATCGGTTCCTAAGCTTACACACTACTTAAACTAACTTACGCTATGTACAAGACACACACCCATGCACGAGGGAGCCGCGCGGACGGTGAGAAAACGCCCTAGACTGCGCGGCTACTGCCCGCGGCTTTGCGCTTGTGCTAGAATATTTGTTATGATGTCTGACTGCCTTGAATTATGTTTAGAGGCGTGTTCTCAATTATATGTTTCAGGGTAAGCAGTCTGCTTTGTTTAAGATTAGTCGTTTCTTTAGTGTGTTGTGTATGTTTGTGTTCCTAGTTCTCGTATGTTTTACTGTTGCATTGTGGCCGCTTTGTGTTACGCTATCTAAGACGTTCTAGTCTGTAACATGTGTAATTGATGTTCTGTTTACAAGTGAGAAGTCCTTGTTACTTTTATTTCCTATATTATTGGAGTATGTCGGCGGTTGACCAGTTTTATTTAGAGCAAATAGATTGTATTAATTTATTACGTCCTCTATTAAGTGTCCTTTTTCGCCCGTTCTATCGGTGTGCAAAAGAGTTGAGCGTGCAATGGGTCCTAGAATCATTAGTCGTTTTTCAGTTGCAAATCGTGCTATGTCTTTTATTACATCTGCGAAGGGATCTACGTCTAAAGATTACTATGCAAACTCTCACCAATTTGTTTGGCAAAGTGACTGCGTTTTTCAACGCAGACACGGAGCTAAGGCTTTTTTTGAGCTTACTACTTCTTTCCTTTATTAGCCATTGTTGGTAGGCTATACCTCAACGAAGCGCTGTAGTCGGCGTCTGCTGAGTCGCTCACAGCTGGCAGGGACGGCTGGGCAACTGGAAACACCTGACGCAGCACTGGTCGCTGGAATCCGCAAGCTGCTCCCTCAGCTCTGCTGACGTTGCACGACGCGTGACGTAGCAGGAACCGGCTCACGCTCAGCACCGCAGCAGGGCAGCGACACCACTGCAGCGGCGACCGATTGCACTTTAAAACTCTGATCACTCGTAGCACCTTATTTAAACTTTCTGTCTCTGTCAAATATCGCGCACTACATCAAACGTCACTTCTGCCATCTGTAAGAATAAGTATCAACTGCTAAATACCATTTCTACCACACGGAAACATCTCAACGCGGAGCCGATATCAAGCCACTGTCAAGCCGGCGGCGTTCTTGGACGTCAAAGAATAACTATATGTTAAAAAAGATGTATCTTAGAGTTACATTATAATAATATCTGAGGTCATATTAATTTTTCGTTACTAAAACACGAGCGCCATCATGGTTTTCGCTATCTCTTCTGTTTGCTTTCGAAGTTAATGGTCCAACTGTATCTGTCGAGCCAGCAGGGATGTGTGTGTGTGTGTAAAACTATTAAATAGTTCAATGTATGATTATAGATCATTTGTTGGAATTATTTAAGTAGTGTAAATACCCTTCCATGTCAAATTCATTTTTCAGTATTTACCATTTTTAGCTGTTCGAGCATCATTGCTTACGAGCCTGAGCGGCTGTCATTGCGCAGCAAATATGAACTTAAGTTAACCGTGCAAAAAAGGCACAGGACCTGCTAAGATTTAAAAACATTTTCTTACTGAATTCTGACGCCCAACTTGAGACTTGGCCTGGTATAACTTAGGCACTTATAATATTTTTCTGAACAGTCAAGATTTTTACTGTATAAAATCAATGAAAGGTGAGACGTGCGTGCCTCGTGTGCGTACCATATCTCATTTGACATCCTTTTTTTCTGTACTATCACCTCGTTGTGCTAATTTCAGTTACTGGTGTTACTGAGTTGCTG
Organism: Schistocerca nitens; assembly: GCF_023898315.1. Taxonomy (NCBI): domain Eukaryota; kingdom Metazoa; phylum Arthropoda; class Insecta; order Orthoptera; family Acrididae; genus Schistocerca; species Schistocerca nitens. The sequence goes on along the minus strand of NC_064618.1, from coordinate 525,251,071 downwards.
CCTTGCCGGCCCATAAGCGGCAGCAGCGGCGCTTATCGATATAAGCCCTGGCGTATTATCTTTTCTGACTGCTATTACTTCCCGGTAGTCGTGTGTTAGCGGGGAGTTCGGATCTGCCAGGAAGTGGGAACGCGCCTGGAGAGCAGTTCGAACCTGGCAGTCGTTGAGTTGGGACGTGGCGGAAGTTGGTGGGGTTGTAGTGAGACTCGGATAGACATGACACGCCCGACCGTTGCCGGCACACATGACATGAACTGGGGACGGTCTTGGTTGATCGTCGGTTGGTCGTCTTACCGGACGACGTGTATTTGCTCGCCGGTCGCTTTTGGTTTGGAGGTGCGTGTCTCAACTTGTGGTTCGGCCGTGTCATTGCTCGGTCACCGCTTTTAGCATTGGTTGCGTTCTTCGTCCTAGTATTTGTAAAATTGTGTGTAGCTTGTGATGTCGACTAGTGCTAGTGTGCGAGGAGTCGGTCGGTTGGCGTGGAGCATCGAGGAAATCTCCGCGGGGCGTAGTTTGGCCGGACCCCGCTGGCGATCTCTACGCAGTGTCTGAGTGTGTGGGGCTGTTCCCATTGCTACGAGGTCCGTGGCTCACCAACCCTGGACACGAAAGTTGAGTTTGGATTTAATTTACCATCAAGTCGAGACTGTTCACATTGTGCCGTTTGGTTCTCGTTGTTGGCTGTTTGGACATTCCCGCGAGCAACACCGTCCGGTAGAGTCTAACTGTATTTGGTTATTTGCAATTGAAGTGCACCAGCGGAATTTCATCATTGTGGCCGTTAACGTTCCGGTTACCTGCACTGGCCGTTGATGTAAAATCAGCTAGTGTCCTTCCCTCACCGTGTTGTCCCTGTGCAGACGGCGTGTAGTTTGACAGCTTAATGTATGGTTGGTTGTGGGCGCCCATGCCTTTTACGTTTTGCATTGAACTCCCGGTTGTGTGCTGGTAGAGTGGCGCACAAGTTACCTTGTCGGTGGGTCCGTTGACTGTATGTCGATTGGGTTGTCGTCGGATCGAGAATGGTTGGGCCGACTGCTTGTCTCACCTAAGTGATCGTTGGTATATCAAGTGCTCGTCGACCCCCGAAACTTCTGAGCGCCGTCCGCTGCACTGCCTTTTCTTATTTTCTGTTGTATTTGTATGGTTTTGAATGAAAGTTGAATTATTTTAGTTGTGTTTTAAGTCTTGGGCCTTCAGCCGGTTTAAAATTAAAGGTTTCTTGCTTGTCACGTGTTAGATTGTTTGGGCCTACAGCCTGATTAATATACTTTTAAGCCTTGGGCCTTCTGCCTACAAAAATTATTTTAGTTGTGTTTTAAGTCATGGGCCTTCAGCCGTTTTAAAATTAAAGTTCCTTTCTTGTCAAGTGTTAGACTGTTTGGGGCCTTCAGCTTAATTTAAGTTTTTAGATTAAGGATCTTAGTCTTTCGAGCATCAGACTGTTTGGGACCTTCAGCCTAATTGAAGATAAGGCCATCTGCCTTGTGTTTTTTAATTAATTTTACCTTGAGTCTTAAATCATGGTCCTTCAGCCGTCTTTAAATTAAGGTTGTTGCTTTTCAAGTTTTAGGCCTTCAGCCACATTATAGAATTTACTCAACGTGAGGCCTTCTGACTTTTAGATATTATCTTTGGCGTATGAATTTTGAGTTAATGAATTTTAGCAGTTTTTTTAAATTAAAGTGGTTGTGCTCTTAAGGCATAAGATAGTGTGGCGTATTCAGCTGATAACTAAGTTCAAGAATTTGTACTGTAATGTTTGGTCAAATAAATAAAGTTATATGTGTACGAGTGTAACTGACAGCCGCTTATTTTGGCCCCTTTCCACAGTTGCAACTACCTGTTCTGTCCTGCGGGCTTAGCAGGGCGTTTTAAAAGCATTAACTAACGTAACAATAAAATATTTCTCTCACAGTATGTATTAATACAGATCCTAAATAAGTTCTACGGAGGCAAAACTGACGTGTGTGACTTCTGCATGAGCATAAACAAATAAATAAATAATAAACGCAACGTAAGTGACTTTAAACGGCAAATATAAATATTATAAACGAATACTAATGAACAGATTTTAAAGGAAATGTGCAACAACTATCAGCTCGCAAATTTCACTTGGTAGAAATAAATAATGTTTAAACGGAGAGATGGCATACTGGTCGACACAAACGTCGATTTAATGCACTTTAGGTAGACGAAGTAGACATCATAATTGTGGACAATGAAAACACAAGCCATGACATAATTGTAAAACAAAGAAGAGAAAGATTACAACACATTGCAGAGACACGCTGCTCTCCGATATCCATTAATACATCTGCAGAGGATGGATATAATTTTAATGTGAAACAAATACAATCTGAAACAGGCGTAGAAACAAACAAAAAAGTCACTTCTAAGGAGTTCTATGCTTACCACTTAATGATCAGAGACTATGAAACATTCTCAACACTCGCCGTATATTCCAACAATTCATGATAAATGTGTGTGAAAAAATAGAAGTGGAACGGATGCTCTACATGACTGCATAAGAATAAACTACGCACGGAAGAATACATCCACATTCGAGACGCAATCACAAACGGCGGAAATATTGACGATATTGGAACAGTGGTAATCTTACCCTCGTTATACATAGGAATTCCGAGACACATGCACTAATACACTGAAGATGCTACGACCTACATAAGAAAATTTGGACCACCTGACCTCTTCATTACATTCGCAACTTGTGGTGGCCAGAAATAAAAGGACATCTAAGATACCGAGAAGTCCCCATGCGTCGACGCGACGTAAGAGCCCAGGTTTTCCGAGAAAAACCAAATGAGATTCGTTGAAGTCATCACAAAATACCACATCTTTTGAACCGTTGGATGCTGGATGTACACAATCGAAGACAAAGACGAGGAATGCCTCCCGCACAGAGTCTCATATGGCTACAGAATTCATCGCAGGCTTATCGACAAAATCATCTCTGCAGAATTTCTCAATCCACAAGAAGATCCGGAACTGTACGACGCAGTAGTGAAAACATGATTCACGGATCATGCGGGCCATTAAACCCGAATTTGCAATGTATGAGTGATGGAAAATGTACAAACAAATACCCAAAACCATACTTGGACGTCACACGCACCGAGAGTTGATGGCTGTACCATATAGAAAAGATGATCAGCCGAACACAGTGGATTCACAACAAAAATACGAAAACAAGGTTGCGACGAACTGAAAATAGATAGTCAATGGATAGTACCATATAACACTTTACTTTCCAAAATGTTGCAAGCAGACATAAACGTAGACTACTGCAACACAGTGAAATCCAGTAACCATGCCTGCAAGTATATGAACAGATGCAGTGATGTGGAAGTATCTCGAATAGCCAAAGAAAGTGAACAACAAAACAGAAACGACGAGATCATCATGTACCAAATGGGAAGATACAGCAATAGTAACGATACAGCATTGCGGATTTTCGGTTTTCCCTTACAGAAACGCGAACCGACTGAGTACCATCTATAAGTCCGTTTGGAGAATGGACAGAGAGTTTACTTCACAAAAGACACCGCCAGAAAATTTGCGAGCAAGCCACCTCAGAAAACAACATTAACAGCTTTTAACGAAATGTGTCGAACGGATCCATTCACGAAAACATTACTATATGTCGGCGTCCTTACCTATTACATGTGTAACACAATAAGAAAAATCTTTCAACGAGGCTCTTTAGGTAGAGTATACACCATACATCCGAACAACACCGAATGTATCTATCTCGGGATGTTGCTACACAAAATACGGGGACCAACAAGTTTCACAGATCTTAAGACTGTTGACGGTTACTTATGCCTTCCTCGGGCTACTGGAAAACGACAGCCACTGGGAATGAACTAGAAGCCTCACTCACAGACTCAGCTGATCAAATAACTTATTCACCAAAGCTCTGTCAATTTGTAAACCATCGATCCAAAACAGCTATGCGACTCCTTCAAAGAGAGTATGAGTGCTGACACACTGCACCAAATCCGACAGGCTCATCCTGAACTGACCGTCGAATTCAACGACATCTTCAGTGAAACATTCACTCGCCTAGAAGATAAATGTTTAGCAATAAACGACCAATATTTAATATAACTTGGGATGTAAGCACCACGGAAAGATGCTATCAGTGGGCTAAACTTCTGTAGTACATTGCTCACAACAAAACACTCCTCAATGACAATCAAAAGGAAATTTACAGCGTTGTCCTCAACCGGACCGACAACAACAGTGCCAGAATGATTTACTTGGACGCACCAGACTTCACCGGGAAACGTTTCTAATAAATCTATTGCTGACAGAAATACGTAGTAAACAAGACAGTGCGCCACTGCAACCACACTTACGGAAAGAAGACGAACTGCCCATTCTGATCTACAATTATTGTTGAATATAGCCGAAAAACAATTCCCGGAATGTCCTCTTAATAGCATCTGGACGGGGTGAAGTTCTAAAGCAAACTAAAATAAACTTCTGGGACGAATGCACAACGGCACATAAAAAAATCACTGAATGCCGTGGACAGAACGTTACAAGAGTTACGAGGAAACTCTGAAGCGATGGAAGGAGCTCTACTCATACTCTCAGAGATTTTCGATAAACACTCCAGTTACTCCCAAGTCAGCACAACCACTCGAGATCAGTGCATACTTAGAAAAGAAATCACATCTCTGACCACACATACAAATACTACGACTAACAAATTATATGAGAGTTGAACTGTCGGAAGACGAAACAACAGAACATTTTGCTCTACAACTTTTACAAATAGGCGAAGGCATAATTTTGCTCACCAGGCGACCAGCCTTTTTAAACTCTACATTGATTTCTGCAACTCAGCTGCTGCTGAAAACGTATTCATCGACCAAATTAACCTAACATCGTTCATAACTGTACCAATCCGGGATGACAATTAAAAATAATATTGTCGACGGTATCAACTTTAATATTCAAAAGAAAATTTTCGGTGAGGAGAAGATATACAAATCGATCAACACGACGTTAAATGTTGAAGAAAGTGTGAACTTCCCTACAGAATTTCTAAGCTCTTTGCAAATACCAGGAATGCCATTACACTGCCTTCGACTTAAAATTGGATCTCCGATCATATACTCAGAAATCTCAACTGACCAAAACTATGTAATGGAACAAAGATGATCGTCAAACAGCTATCTAATAACGTCGTCGAAGCCGAACTTATGACTGGAAAGTACAAAGAACAGGCACTATTTATTCCCAGGATACTACTGATCTCTACTGAACTGCCATTCTAATTTAAAAGATAGCAATTACCAATCAAATTAGTTTACAATTTCACAATTAACAAAGCACAAGTACAAACTTTAAAATATTGCTGCATCAACCTCAAAAGTCTCCTTCTCTCAAGATCAACTATACGTAGCTGCTCTCGAGTAGGATATTCTAAAAACCCGGATAACCAAATGAAAATTGTTGCTTGTAAATAGGTATTGTAAATAGCTATAATATGCTTTTAATAAGTTTTTTTACCTCTTAATACTATAAAGTTTATCATTTTATTCCAACTACCACACATTCTCACATAAACTCTCCGAGAAAAGCTGGGAGCACCAGCTAGGGTTTTTACAATGCATTTCATAGTTGAAGTATTTTTGTTTGAAGTTTTGCTTTTCCGTACTCTCTGTAGTGTATTACAATCACAAAGACGGACTTTACTTATAATTAGGCAGTGAAGTATCTTACATAAAGAGAGACACATGAATTGTGTTGATGATGAGGTTCAACATATTTTGACATAAGCATTAGAGGAGTAGTAAAACTGAGAAAGGAGCGAAATTTGCCGCCAAGGCAGTATACTATTTGAGTGTGTGTGTGTGTGGGGGGGGGGGGGGGGAAGAATGATATTACGAGAAAACTTTTTGATAAATAATCGACTCCCGCGATCTTGCAGTGATTGGCTAAATCTTAAATTTTCAAATTTCGCACCATCTGTCATCTTCAATTTTTAAATTCACCATCATCTTTAAATTTTAAGTTTACCACCATGTGTCATCTTTAATTTGTAAATTTCCTGCCATCTGCCATTTTTCATTTTTAAATTTACCATCATGTTTACTTTTTATATTTCTAGTCAACCACCCTACTGACGATGTCATGTGATCGAAGCCATTGATGATGTCATATGCAGCGCATGTGTCAAGGTCATTGATGACGTCAAAAAAGCCTGGAGACACAATAGCATACCCGCTTAAACGAAACACAGCACATACTGCCACACCAAGCACCAACGTAACTATATGTCTGATATCTTCCACTAGGTACCCTTAGAAACCATTTACTAATATAGTCTATCATTTTCGATGACTTCACTGGCGATATTGTGCCCCAAAATACAGGAAGTAGCTTCATGAGATCGATTCTATTTGCAATATGATTCCTTTTAATGCAGAATCATAAGATATGACGCTAGTGCCTTCAGATTTATTGGATTGTTATATAGGAACTACGCTGTAGGATTTATATCAGTACGCTTAGTGTCATTATCTTATTGGATAAAATTGCTTTCATCTAAGTCTATACTACAGTACAGCGATACTGACCGGAATGTTTCGGTCTAAGAACCCGGGCATAACACAGATACTCATTTTTCTTCAAACAGAACCGCACTCCTAGACGCAAACAAATCCGTACATCTAGCCAGTGTTGGATATTGAGTTGTTTGTGTGTTACAGTGCGGTTTAGGCCGACAGATTAGTAGCTAGCTGCATGGCGCTGTAGATTTCTTTTCTTTTTCTCGAGAGTGTGCTCCAATCATTTGTTCGACGATGTCAACTTTACAGCGGTGTTTGAGCCATGAATTTCGAGCATGTTTATTATTAAACGATTAACCTGCGGTAGTGTCACCCAGTCCAAGGAGCAAGCTTCCATGGGCAACAAAAATTTTATTTTCATTATTTTTTGAATTATTGACCAAATAAAAAATTTAAATTGCTGCTATAATTTCTGCATTAAGAGGTGTGATTTTATGTTAAAGTTTTAACATAGTAAGACAAGTGCTACAGTTATAAACTGTGTGTTTGTCTTGAGGTAGCGTAACTTAGGGGACAAAATATTTCCAGAAAACAACCATCCAGTGTTTGAGAATGACAGCACTTAGCGATTCCCAACAAATCTTGGGCGTAATTTCAAATCATTACGAAAGTTTGTTTCAGAGACAACTCCAGAAAATGATACATGTGGAAAATGGTTATCGCTTAGTACATTTTCGCTGGTCATAGTATAAAAATTCAGCGTTAATATATTATTTCTTTAATACTAACACATTTTGCAGACGTATTTACATACAGCATTGAAAGTACTTGCGAAACTACATCATTGTGCTATACCTAGTTCAGGATATATAACGTCATAAACATTCAGATGCGTGAAAAAGTAGAGTTTGCATAAAACGGAGTGCAAATTACCCACGCTATACTCATCCAGTCGGTGATAATGAGAGCATTGAACAACTTGCAACAACCTTTGAAACATAATTTCAAATCTTTTCTAAACATTTTCTCATTTACATGCTTATCGTCAAATATTTAACGTATTCACTCATCTGTAAAGTAATCAAATGTTTCAAGCTGTTTTATGTATGGAAGTTCGATTCTTTGTGTAATCATGGATTTACTGGTTTATTGTAAAACAACGGTATTTTAAAAAATTGTGTTTAAAATTTAATTCCTGCTTTCTTTTTTACCAATGTCTTACTTCACACGTACTTATCTACTGTAGTTTTTACAACTCTCTCTGTACATTAACAAAAATTAAAGCAAGTGACTTTAGATTTCATTATAGATAACATTGCACCTTACAGTACCAAGTGTCAGCCATCTTAAAGCAGTGTCATTTCTACAGTATAGCTTATTATGCTAACATGTTAACGGCATTACAGTACATTTAGCGTAACTGATTTAATAGTCAAGCTTTAACCATAGAACACCACAGAAAATTTATGTTTACCGTAACCGGATATGAATATGAATTTAGAGGTTCTCTAACTTTGACTGTTCAGCTTGAACCATTATCTTCTGTTAATTTATTTAGAAACTACACTCTTTAGCATGACACATATTAACTGAGCAAGTTAATTGAAACGCACGCTCTCCTGGTTGCTCACAGCTGATTAGGTGTCGTCTTGCTGTCGCGGCTCCACGGCGGTGCAGTTCCAAGTTACAGGTATCTGGAAGATTTGTTCGATTAGATGTTCCGAACACTGCTTTGACCTTATTCTCAGTTTTTGTGTCCAGCCTTTTGTTCTGCCCGTGAATGTTGCTCTTTATACTGTTAGGAATAGTTCAGTTAGTATCATTAAGCAGGATCTACATCTTCATCTACATCTACATATATACTCCGCAAGCCGTTATACAGGGTGAAGCGACGACTACAGTCGTCAAGAAATACAGAAAATATACTCGCAACTGCAAATATGGAACCAATCGGCTGTTTATTGGAATGACGACAGTGAAAATTTGTGCTGGTCTGGGACTCGAAACTGGATTTCCCACGTCATGCATGCGGTCATCCTAACCGTTGCGGCAATCAGTGTGCGAGGCACGGCCAGACCCAGACTCTCGTATGTCGTCGTCCATGAGTCACAACCTGCACTCGTACGGTACTTATATTCCCGTCCAGGAAGAACATATTTATTCAGAATCGAGGGCCTGTTAAAGTCGAATAAATGCGAAATAGCAGTGCCTGTAGTATTAACAAGTACGTTGCAATGTTCCTGAGTAAGTATGTCCTACGTGGACGGAAGTATGCGTAACGTACAAGTGCAAGTTGTTATACATGGATAACGACATGTGGAAGTTTGGGCTGGCCGTGATCCGTTCACGGATAATGGAAGCGGTCAAGGCAACTGGTCGCGTTTAGGGGGTAATCCGGGTTCGAGACCCGGTATAGTGCAAATTGCCATTGTGATCATTCTAATGCATAGACATTAGTGACTCATATTCACAGTTGGGAATATGTTTCCCTTCCACAAATTTCGTCATTGTGGGTAAAGGCGTGGTGACAGCAAGGATATTAGGTCACCGTCTAACATTAACAATGCCAAGTTCGATAACAACCATACTGACCTCGCACGGAGTAATAGCAAGCACAAAAGAAGAATAAGAGATGTAGTGAACACATGTTGATTCATCGCTGCCGAAGAAGACAAAGACTCAGTCATCATCTGGTACGGATTTGCTCAGTGTCTTTTGAAACCGGCGTAGGGCGGTGCTCACAGGCTGTACTCGTAAGGGCAAACCGTCACTGGAGCCTACTACCCAGATCTACTGACGATTCTACGGGAGACTGCCAAGACGAAAGGTCGTGGGAACCCGTCGAAAGCGCTATTTTTTCACCACAACAACGCCCCATTATCGTTCCGCACGGAAGTGTCGCATTGGCTGTCGCTTTGGGTTATCGGATTTTGATTGAATTCTCTCATTTTAGGAAGACCAAAAGAGCTATCTGTTTACATGCTTAAAATATTCAACAGACTAGATCACATATATATTGCTGTGTTCAAGACAACCGGTTTCGACGGACTTTGCTTCCATCTTAAATTCTTAAAAAATCTTTTTGTTATGAAACATGCTCATTTTACGTTGGACTTCACGCCAGATTGTGATGTGGATAAAAATCAGTATATTATAGAAGGTTTGCCAAACTAAAATATTTGAAAGCCCAAAGCACCATGTGCAAATAACCATATATATACGTGATTATATATATATCGCTCACAGATGCTTGGTACGCCACAGAAAAACAGTACACAATAACACATCTGTTAACATAAGGCGGAGATGGTGATTTGCACAGTATGCTTTATGTTTTCAGGTATTTTAGTTGCGAAAACTCTTTTATAATGCTCTGATTTTTCACCATATGAAAACTTGGCGTGAGATACAACGTAAAATGAACGCTTTTCACAACAAAATGATTTTTTAAGACCTGAATATGACAGCAAAGCCCGTAGAAAGTGAATGTCTTAAATTCAGAAATATTTATGGGATCTGCGCTGTTGAAGATTATTATCAGATTTTGCTTACTCTCGTATTCTCTTTACATGGCACCAATTTAGTTCTTACTCTTGCTTCAGATAAACGAACCATTGATTGGGAGGCATTTACAGAATGACTAGAAGGGTTAACACCGTCACCAGGTTTCAGGATTGCAATTTACATTTTGTTTGAGATGAATAATTAAAACCTTATCACTACCCTTCGTATTATGGACATTGTTGGTTCTGTGGTCCGGGTTGTAACTGTTGACGACATATTTTACCCTAGATGGAGTACGCTATATTAATTAAGTGTAAAAAACAGTATATCGAAGAGAAACTCAAATGTACATACCGTCTAGTTGTTGCTTTGAGTGTGTCTGTGATGGTCACTGAGTAAGGTGTGGAGAGAGTCGGCTGGACACCATGAGCATGGGGAACACCGTCATATGATGAGAGTTATATAATCTATGAGATACAGTTAAAGCATAGGAGGGGACACATGTGAAAAGTTTCAGGAGGACACATATTCCCAAATAAAATTATGAGTACAGTGCATTAATGATCTGTTAAACTAAAGGCTTTTATTTCCATCAGACACGTATATACGGCATTTACATCATAAAATATTACAGAAAATCACATAAATGATCAATTTTTATTAAGGTCTGGAAGCTCATATCTTGTCAGTCTGTTGGTCATTGAAAATATGTGTTTCATTTCAAACGTCCTTTGAGAAAATCTCTACTTTCCGTGCTCGTTTCCTAGTCCCTGGGACGCACGAAGGTGTTTATAATTTCAATGCCTAACAGAACGGAGTTTTTGTACACAGCAGGAGCGTTCTGATATGTTGACGAGACTAACTTAGGCACGGATCCGTACACTCGTCGGACAAGTCGTGTGAAGAATGGGCTGCTAGTGTTGGGGAGCGAAGAATGCTAGCGGACTATAAAGAAGTAAGCAATAGTTTCTCAGCTACATCTACCAACTCTTGTACGGAATACTTTTACGCTACGTTTAATGAATGGCATTTTTAAGCACTGAGACAGAGAAAATATCCTAAAATATAACCTAATAATTCAAGTTTCTAGCTGATGGAGTTTTATGAAGGTAATTTTTTCCTATGAAACAGTACAAACTAACCGAAGTACATTTGGTCTGATTGACTAAGTAGTGAACAAAACGAAGCGCGGAAAGCGATAATTTTATTGCACTAGCTACGTGTCGCCTGTAATTTTTCACCAAACGTTGTCTCTTATTCTGCTCCAACTTTCGTCTGTCTTCCAGGATGTTTCAAAATGAGAGAAATTCTGCTGTTCGTGTAACACGCAGACCTTGTGATATCCCTCTCTGAAGAAACAAAATATTTAGGATTTGTTTAGTTAAGTGTTGGTTATGTCATAGGAACATTTCTGTGTGGAAGATGATAATGTCGTGACGTCCTTCCTCAGAGTTGAATTAACTGCTAGTAGAGCATTCATTCGTAAATAAAGATAACTGTATTTCGAGAGAACATTGTTCCAAGTGAAGGTATTTTACAAAATTATCGAGAGATCAGTATCATTACGCAAAGAGCATGAAAGGAAATAGCAAAAGAACATGTTCGTATGTCACTAGTCAAATACTAAAGTAAGAAGTCACAGTGTAAAACAGGAAGAATTAATGATTGTCTTTTAAAGAACAGCATTAGCACCAGTTGAAGGTGAGGAAAAAATCCAGAATAATTTTCTACTTATATATTGATTTTCATGACAAGATGTCGTCCTTAACTGTTTGTTTAAGCCGATAAGTGAGTTTGCACACAAAATTATTGCCTTCACTAACGTTGTTATTATATTTACATTACAGTAAGTTTCACTGGAAAGACGATCAATCCTTCTTACAAGCATATAACCGTAACTGTACGAAAATAACAATCTGGACACAAATAAAACGTAATTCGAGCATCTTAGTTTCGCAAATGTGATACAAACGTGAAAGACAGGTACCTCCCTTTCAGCAACAATGTAGTCTATGTATATTTACTTCTCGTTCACGATAAAATTACAAGAATTTAAAATATCAAGCGCCACTGTATTTTTTTAAAAATAATTAGCCTTTGATAAAGTGCCAGCAGATAAGATTTTAAAAAGTTTATAAAGTAGGCATTTAAGAATAGTGCGTTATTAAAAATAGAATCTTAGTATTGAGCAAACACCGAAATATGATAGCCGTTGGAAAAAGATAAGACGTGTTAAGAGTGGGCGGACAGTTAATGAGATTAAAAACGAGATACAAGCTTCCCATTGCTCTTAACAAGTTAGTTAAATATATCATTATTGCTTTTTGTAAAAACAGGCCGTAAGTAATACTTGTCTGTACAAAGTGAGCTCATTCAGTACGTGCAAGATGTTAAACACAGATTAGCATAATGTGTGTAACAGAACACTGAATCATACACTATGTCTAACATGGAATAAAATGTCTAAGAATCACAGTTGCAAGTGTTAGAGTTGTTTTTGTTAAATTATCTCATTATTGCATTGGATTAAATATTGATTGCTGGTTGTTTTTTGCACAGTTCTATCAGTGTTACGTGTCAGAAACTACAATCCTACAAAGTGACGACATACAGTTTCAGCACTGTCAATAGAAAATAGTTGTAAACTGTAATTTAACTACCACGAATTGAATGAAAGACATTGAATTACAAAATCAGAATGTCTTGGAATGATGAATACATACTCTTTGGTAAAGGGTTAACTTCACAAAGATAGCTACAAAAAAACAGACGAATGTATTTTGATCGACACATATTTTCTTATAAAACCTCCCAACAATTTCTTTGGAAAAAAATTATTGTATTTAAAAATCAGCTCACTAATTTTATGCAGTAATATCGAACAACTTCTTAAGACAAAATTGTAGTCTGAACATTCCAGAATGTACAAGACTGTATGATCTTAAATTTATAAATTAATTAAATTGACGTAGATCTCATAAAAATTTCAGGAAATTTCTAAATTACTGAAAGCGCATTACGTTATCAATAAAATGACATTGCACGTGACTGTCGAATTCGATTAGAAAAAAAACCACCCCTCTTTGTATAGATGTAATGCGATAAATGTAAGATGTCATATTTCATTATGATACAGGGTGATCCAGAAGACGCTTCACTTCGAATAAATAAATTAATTTAACTACCTTATGGTAATTTCAGTTTCATGAACATAAGTTGTTAAAATTAAACAGATATTTGTAACTGGTATAATCTGTGACCAAAACTTATAACCGTTTGAGAACTCATTTCTGTTCTCGAAACATTGTGGCCATTATCTCGCAAGTTGACAGTTTGGATGTCCTAGTATGTGTTACGTACCAAATCACTTTTGGTCAGAACTATTTACTTATTGAACTGTAATTCAAGTTTCCACAGCAAAGTAGTGAATGTGGAGTCAGTAACTAACGACGGGTGGTGGATTTCAAAAATGCCGAAGGAAACAGGAACAGGAATGGACGCCGTAATTTTCTCATCTGTTGCCAAGCATAATTACGGATCTTCATATTCTTATGTTAAACACTGCTGTCTGTGCATAATCTGGCATCTCATTGATCGAATAACCTAAAATCGTTGCCTCGAACACTGTGATGTCAGCCTCTTCCTTGCAATTGTCATTTGTAGGAATGATAGCTGTGTGCATATGCGTGTTCCACTGATTTTATACACAAAATTTCGACGACCCTCCCAAGTTGCGAGCAAGGTTAGTCGTCGAATTATTGTGCATAAAAAGGGATTCAACAACACGGCTGAGCACGCAGAAATACACCGTTAATCGATGACGACGGTGTAAGAATAATATTCCTTTCTGTTTACAGTAAAACGAGTGACGTTGCAGTTGGCTATAACTGAAATGGTAAATTTCGATTCGTATTTGTATTTTTTTTTTTTGCAGGACGAAACATAAGATTTTATGTTATTTTGATTATTTTCGGGGTTGGTCTACCAATTTTCCTTTACGAATACCATTCGTAGTTTGAAATGAGTTTTGAGTCTCTTCGTGTAGTATGAGTTCTGGGAATTTTGACCAAAACTTGATACGAACTTCATAATTCGCAATTCGTATACTGATTACTTCAATGTGCTGCGGCTTTTGAATCACCTTGTGTACATAATTCTTCAGTATTGCTTAATCTCTGTGCAATCTGGTATGTTAAAACAATGTTGTTATCTTCTGCAGATCTATGCACGGATGTGTCGTCTTTCAAGAAAATATAATCTGCAGTCATGAGAAAATACCGAATAGTCACCAAAGCATTGTAAATAATGGTTGTCCAATCAGGTCAACTTCACCAGTCGCACAAATCTAGTGCTGCGTTACCCATGGGGCGCACATTCAGTACGGATGAATAAATACGTCGAACCAGTGGACAGGAACCTATAAAGATTAACGTGTTCTGCATCCAGTAATTATTCCACGTAGCACCTCGTGTGATGAAGTCGCGTTATAAATTTGGAGACTGAGATGTCGAATTTTGACATTAGAATCTTGGGATAATTTATGACCTGAGATACTGATGGTACGTAATATATGTGAGACGCTGAGGTATCAGTATTCCGAAAATGAAGAAAAGAAAAAGACGTTGGCACAGATTATTCTTATAACAGGAGGCCTCTTTCAGTACGTCAAATAATTATGACATGGCTTTCGTTAGGCCAGTTGCTGAAAAATAGGCTTATAATGGTGGCGTGAATTGTACTTCACAAAACTTACATAAAAGATGCGTATAAACCGTTTTAAGCAGTATCAATAATCACAGTAGTTTTACTGCATTGGTTTTATATTTTTAACAAAAACTATAATAAATTGCGGCAGATGTGACATAATACCATAATTTCCATACTAGTAGGAGTGCGAGCAGTGATTTATGTCTGTGAATACCAGACCTTAACAAAATAATAGGCCGAAATAGAGAGTATAGAAATGGGTAACATATTAATTAGGAAAGAAAAATGTTAGAGAAGAAGGAAATTATAGAATATGGGAAATAATAAGGATATGTGGAAAAAATTACTGAAACCACAAAAGACATTACCTTAATAAAAAAGAAAACATGGGAAATCAGCAGTGGATGACTCAACAAAGCAGGATTCCACAAGGAAAAAATACGTTATGGTTTAACATTTTATGCAGATAGTGGTGTCAAGGCCGTGGTCTCCGTTTCACTTGCTTTATACGCCGCTTTCGCCGAATATTTTCTATCACGAGTGTATTTTAGGTTGTATACGGATTAAGCTTTGAGGGGGTGCAAAGAAAGTGGAATTCCAGTTTATTTTTCTTATTTGGAGGTTTATCACAGCTTCTGGTTAGCACAGTCTGGTAGACAAGTGACGTATCGTAAAAAGCGCGAGGGATCGCGGGTGGGGTGGTGTTCAGTGTTGCTGATGACGAGTGGTGTGTGCAGGGTTGCTGCGGCAGCAGGCGCCTCAGTCGTCTTCCTCCATGCTGATGAGCTCGCTCTGCAACCGGCCCTTGTAGCGGCGGCACAGCTTGATGCAGACGATGCGCGCCGCCAGCCGGAACTGCGGACTCAGCGTCACCAGGATGACCGACTTGAAGAACGAGTTGAGGATGCCCAGCCACACGATGCCGAAGTGCAGGTACGGGATCTGGAACTTGGTGTTGGCGAAGTACTCGTACAGCTTGACGGCGGCGTACGGCGTCCACGAGACCCAGAAGGAGACGACCAGCACGAACGACATGACGTGGTTGGGGTTGGACAGGTTCTCGGACAGCGCCGTCGCGTACTCCTTGTCGTGCATGGGGGCGCCGCTGCGCAGGCGGCTCATCATCGTGAAGATGTACGAGTAGGCGTACACGATCGTGATCAGGCTCGGCCCCAGCACCAGGAACGCCACCTGTGGTGCAGAGAGTCACGGCTCACTCACTACCAGGTAGAGGCTTCCCGAAAACATGAAGACGCTAGTGGTACTAATGCAGCAGCTGGCACTTTAGGTTTAATGAAGAACACGATTCACAATGTGAAATGGTACGTAAGTATGGTGCTGTCTATCATTCATGTTAAACATTTTGCACATGGAACATCAAATGCATTATCACCTAGCGTACAGAATGATGTATTTAGCAGTAATACTTTCAAATGTGCATTATTATCATTTCTTACAGTTCAGAACATGACTGTTATTCAGCAACCGTATATTAGTTTAAATATAACATTAAACACCCAACCGGTTGGACGTAAACGTAGGTTTCGACACCTACTAGTGGCGTGTTCATCTGAATGAACAGTTGCTAAATCGTATAAAATAATACATACAAAATCAGGTATAACAAAAAAAAAACCACATTAATCAAGGTGATAATTTTTCTTCACGTACAAAGGTTACTTACGTAAAATTACATAGCTAAGTAGCAATAGCCAGCATTTTCAGCAGCTGCTCTCAGTTCAAAAGTAAAACAAAACGTTGTAGCCTTTACCACGTGTACTCAGCTGGGAACAACATCAGACTGACCGGCGTTGTTGCTTGCACTGCCGCCACGAAAACATACGAGCTGCGCCGCCTATCTGGTGTGGACAGTAACATGTGCTCTATTAAAACATTGTAGCAAAAATAATTGAAAAAACGACAGTTAACTAAAAAAAACAAAATATAAAGAGATATTAGTGTCTTTTTGAAATTACACAGAAGTGGAGCAGATTAAGTATCACAGTGGCATCTGTTAGATTTTACAGAAATTACTATTACGTAAAGGGCAGAGAGAGAAAGAAATTTGTTTTTAAGAACAGCTGTACAATGCAGAAAGTATTTGCATGAACGTAACTTTAGCAGCACATAGCTATGAGATTAGAAGAAAATAATGCTTCAAAATCAGAAGCAGGAAAAATATACACTCATGCTCATAAATTAAGGATAATGCTGACACATGGTGAAACAACGCTCTGGTGGAGGGTTTGCGCGTTTAAATCACCTCGGGGTATGACCATGCTGTGCATTTCACCTGCGGTCGTCGCACCGTGACGCTGCCAGCAGTCAACCTACGCAGAGGTGTGTTGGTGCATGTCAGAGTACGGTGCAGCGAGTAAGTGTGCAGACGTGCTCAGATGTGCTAATGGTGACTGCGTGTTGAAAATGGCTCAAAGAACACATATTGATGGCGTTATGAGGGGTAGAATATTAGGGCGACTGGAGGCTGGTCAAACACAGCATGGGCCCTCCTTGTGCCACAAAGTGTGATCTCAAGATTATGGCAACGATTCCAGCAGACAGGAAACGTGTTCAGGCGCTACAGTACAGGACGTCCACGGAGTACAACACCACAAGAAGACCAATATCTCACCATCAGTGCCCGCAGATGGCCACAGAGTACTGCAGGTAGCCTTGCTCGGGAACCTACCACAGCCACTGGAACAGTTGTCTCCAGACACACAGTCGACTGAATAGACGACTGAACAGACATGGTTTATTCGCCCGGAGGCCTGCAAGGTTCATATCATTCACCCCTGGTCACAGGAGAGCCCGTAAAGCATGGTGTCAAGAACACAGTACATGGTCATTGGAACAGTGGTCCCAGGTTATGTTCACGGACGAGTCCAGGTATCACTGAACAGTGATTGTCGCCGGGTTTTCATCTGGCGTGAACCAAATACCAACCCCTTAATGTCCTTGAAAGGGACTTGTAAGGAGGTCGCGGTTTGATGACGTGGGGTGGGATTATGATTGGTGCACTTACACCCCTGCATGTCTTTGACAGAGAAACTGTAACAGGTCAGGTGTATCGGGACGTCATTTTGCACCACTGTGTCCGTCTTTTCAGGGATGCAGTGGGTCCCACCTTCCTCCATATGGGTGATAACGCACGGTCCCACCGGGCTGCCATCGTGGAGGAATACCTTGAAACAGAAGATATCAGGCGAATGGAGTGGCCTGCCTGTTATCCACACCTAAACCCCATCGAGCACGTCTGGGATACTCTCGGTCGACGTATCGCTGCACGTCTTCAAACCCCTCGACACTTCAAGAGCTCCGACAGGCACTGGTGCAAGAATGGGAGGCTACACCCCACTAGTTGCTCGATCAACTGATCCAGAGTATGCCTACCCGTTGTGCGGCCTGTGTACGTGTGCATGGTGATCATATCCCATACTGATGTCGGGGTACATGCGCAGGAAACAGTGGAGTTTTGTAGCACATGTGTTTCGGGACGGTTTTGTCAACTTATCACCAATACCGTGGACATACAAATCTGTGTCGTGTGTGTTCACTATGTGCCTATGCTATTAGGGCCAGTTTTGTATAGTGCCACGTTGTGTGGCACCACATTCTGCAATTATTCTTAATTTATGAGCATGAGTGTAGTAAAAAATAGAGGAATCAAAATTACGCGAGCAGTGGATTGAAATCATCGGAAAATTTTTTTGTGACGTTGTTGTAACTGTTCATTGAGGACGCGGCCATCGTTCTTAGAAATATGTTTGAAAATCTCTAGCTCTTTGAGTACATTGAGCCTATGACCTTTCCTTTCTCTACACAAAATGGAAATATCTTCAATGTGTTCAACGTGTCTGGAAATCAGCAGATGATCAGCAAAAGTGGAATTGTGTACATCAGTGCCTCCTTTCGCCAATAAATGTTCTTTGTACCTGACACTAACAGATCTTCCAGTTTGTCCTGTATAATAAACGGGACACGTATCGCAAGTGATTTTATAAACTCCTGAATTATGTATCGGATCAACTGTGAAACTGAGATTGTGGATGAGACTTTTTTGTAAGTTACTGTTCGTGGAAAAGACAACTTCGAATCCATATTTCTTAATCAGAAGACGACGAATTTTATACGAAAGAGGGTCTAAAAATGGAACCGAGAAAACATTTTTATACTCGCTACTGTCTGGAATAGCACTCCTGCCTAAAGTGGTCACTTTAGCGTCAGTTTTAACTTTGAAGATTTTGTCAACTAACGTGGGATCATACCCAAGAGTAACTGTAATAGTTTTTATTGTGTTCATCTCTTTATTAAGCTTGTCAGGTTACGAAGGTATGGAGGGAGACTGCACGATGAATGGCTGAATGGAAAAATGCTTTCTTATGGGTATGAGGATGGACTGAACTAGCGGGCACAATTTGATCTGTAGCAGAGGGTTTACGAAAAATACTTAAGGGAAGCTTGTCGTCGTCAATAGCAATAATGAGGTCCAAGTAATGTCTTGTAAAATTGCAGTACAGAATATTTCAGGATAAATAATGAGAATATATAGATTTTTAATAATATGTGTGCTATGAACACAAGACTACACCAATCTGTTCAACATTAAACCTTGACTCTTAGCAAATATTAAGTGAAAAAGGGATTTTGAAATTAGAACTTAAATCACAACCCTGTATTAAATGTTTACGAAACTTATTTATTCCATTTCCGATCTGAAAATGTATTTCTTCCTAAATTCTACTTATGTAAAACGTAAAACCGTATTTTACAGCGATAGATTCTGTATGCAATCTCTCAACGTTCTAAAAATTTCAGCTGTAGCACTAATAACTTTTCTCTTTAAAACAATAAAGTATATAACGATTATTATTGCGCATTAAACAGAAAACACCGACAAGCTTTAGTAAGATGTTCCTTATACCAAAACAAGAAAAGAAGTCTAATACACATGAGGAGCTCTAAAACGCTTATCTTAAGAGGTATGAGCACTTATTCATCTTAGATACTGTGAAACAAATCTCTTCCACTGTAAGCTCTTTCCTTTTCATATCTTGTAAGTGGTAGTATGAACCAAAACAAGAAAAAAATGTCCTATACACATGGGGTCTAAAATGAGTACTTTAAGTGCTGTGAGCTCTTGTTCATCTTCGCTAGTGCGAAACACACCTCTTCTACTGAACGAGTGCTCATCCTTTTAAGGTATGTGTTTTAGAGCACATGTTTGCCAAACATTTATTCTAGTTTTGTTGTAAGAAAACTGCCCCCAAAACTTGTCGGTGTGTTTTGGGACACCCTGTATATATCCAGCAGAACTGACTGCTACATAGAGAGAAAAAGAGAGAGAGTAGTACTAGCTCAGTTATAGTAGTTGTTGTTTGCTATACGACTTAGACACTACTAAATGGTGAATTCGATTATCATATGTATGAGATTCGTTATTGTGCAAGACATTGTGTAGTACTGTATCGTATTGTATTGAACTGGGGACCTAGAAACGACGGAGAAGCTTCGTCCCCGCCGTAGCCCTCAGTGGTTCACAAGCCTACAACACGCTACAGCAGTCCACTCACCCGCCGTCGCCCCACGCCGAACCCAGGGTTATTGCGGGGTTCGGCCACCAGCAGACCCCCGGGAACGTCTCACACCAGACGAGTGTAACCCCAAATGTTTTCGTGGTAGAGTAAGTATGGTGCACGCGTACGTGGAGACAGTGTTTGCGCAGCAATCGCCGACATAGCGTAACAGATCCGGAATAAGCGGAACCAGCCCGCATTCGCCGAAGCAAATGGAAAACCGCCCTAAGACCCATCCACAGACTGGCCGGCACATCGGCCCTCGACGCTAATCCGCCGGGTGGATTCGTGCCGGGGACGGGCACACCTTCCCCTCCCGGAAAGCAGTGCGTTAGACTGCACGACTAACCCGGCGGGCAGACGTTGTGTTAACTGTGACCCAACGTTTATAATAAGTTACTAAGTGAAACGATGTTTAATCGTCAAGGCTATAAACATACAAAAAAGCAGGACCTTGTCTTTCATCAACCGAAGCTAATAACAACTAAGAATTCATGTTATTGTAACATCATCATTCGATATTTGCCTCCTAATGACGTATATTGGTTCATTTTACCAATAAAATCACTCGCAAATTATTTTAAAGTCAAATCATCATGTTAAGGACGGCCGTGAGTTTTAGTATCGTTTTATAATCAAATGGTAACCGTTACAACACACGACACGTGATGTGTAATTTTGCAGTACTGCAACAAAGCATCTCAGTACTGAAGAAAGTCGACATATAAATGAACTGCTACAGTCGTATTGTATTTGGTACAGCAAGTGCTAGCTATATCTATTGCTTTTCCTGACTCGTCCTCCTTCACCCCCCCCGTAATATGGCGGTTTCTCCTGACAGGGAACACTATAATACAAAGTAACCGGACAGGTGATGTATTTGAACTTGAGTCCACAATTTCCAAGAAATGTCTAAATGATTCCAATTTAGCTGCAACGGTCAATTTTTAGTTTATTTTCTGTACCTACATACAGTTTCGACCATAGGCCATTTTTAAGTGCCTACATACATTTGTTGACAATACGATGAAAAATGTTTCAATGGAAAATGTTGCCATTCTGTTCTCTGGTTGGTTGTTATTTCAATCCCATGCCTAGCAGCGATTAATTGCAACTCTGCGGCCGAGAACATTTATAGGATACAAAGACACAGCTTCTATAAATTAAAAATGTAAAACATGTACATTGTTTTGAAGTTGATAAATCAGGCTTTGGTAAACGGTAGGATTTAAGTAAATTACGGTGATAGTTCTTTTTAAACACAGCAAATTAATAATATGGAATTTACAGGAAATAAGCAGTAGGTGAAGCAGGATTGCTTAGAGGGGGAAGGAAATGAAGAGGAGCTCTGTCCTGGAGCAGAAGTGAAATGTACTGTCGAAGCTGGAAAGGTGGGTAAATATTTTAACGGATTTTATTGTCAGATAGGGGAGTGGGGATAGACAAAGTATCGTTGCGAAAGGTTATAGGAAGTTTGTAGGTGTAGGGTGAGGGGACGTTAATCCACGTGCAGCATAACATTAATGTTGTTCTCCTGCATCTCTATATGAATCATGTGTAAAGCGCTGTACTTCTGAGTGCTCCTGTCACATGCATATTTGAAATTGTACAAGAACCACCAACAGTATGGCAGCACGCCACGATGTTAAAATCGGATATGCAGGGTGATCAGAAATAGTCTCGAAAGTTTGTAAGGGTGTTGCATAGTTGGTTGCACTCATAAATAATTATAAAAAAAAGAATTCGATACGCTGCGCCTGTTCCAATTTAATTAACATTGAAGTTAACCAATCAGGCCACTGTGCGCGAAAATTCCAGAAGCAAACCATGAGCAGTCTCGGGCGCTATAATTTACGCCATGGGTACAACAGACACTGATTGTATCTGGCGGGCCGGTGCAATTTTCGCTCACAGCAGTCTGATTGGCTAACTTCAATGCTATTTAAGTCGGGAACGGGGCAACGAATCGAATTTTTTTCTTAACAATTATTTCGTAACACAACCCACCTTTCAACATCTTGACGGGCTTCTCCGACTGATACTGATCATCTTGTATTATTAAATCGGGAACGGGGCAACGAATCGAATTTTTTTCTTAACAATTATTTCGTAACACAACCCACCTTTCAACATCTTGACGGGCTTCTCCGACTGATACTGATCATCTTGTATTATTAAACCGTATAACCACACATGACGTGCCGGCTTCAATTTAAACGCTTTCAAGAGATCAGCGTGACAGCATTTGTCAGCGCAGATGTTGATGATCATACATTGAACACATATAGGTAGTAAAAATGACGTAAAGCCATAATTCTAGGAAAGTACAAAAAAAGAAAAAAAGAAAATAAAGATAGCTGCAGGCAGAATGGAATCATTAAGAAAAAGTAAAAACATATGAGTGACAAACTAAATATTCATACTCACACAAGTGACTGAAATGATATAGGATCATCGTAAGAAAGTATATTGCCTATTTAAACTATGAGCGAGCCAATGATAATGTCAGCAAGGAAAGAAAATGGAAGACCATGGAAGAAATAGGAGTACTCTTGAAACTGACCAGACGTATTTGAACTTGTAATGAGAAAACTAAACTAATGAGTGAAAACATTATGACCACCTGTTTAACTGCGTATTGGTACACTTATGGAAGGCATTACAGGAGGGAGTCTGTGTAACATGAATTCGAGAAGTCCATGATAGGTTCCGAGGGGTATGTGTCTTGAGATATCTGCGCACAGGTCTCATAATTCCCCTAAATAACACTCCTGCGGCTTTTGAGCGTTACGCTGGAAGCCTAGAGCGTCCCAAATGTGTTACATCGGTTTCAGATAAGGGTAAATCAGTGACCAAGACGTCAACGTGACTTTAGTATCATGCTGATCTAACCACTGTAGTCACAGTCTGGTTTTGTGACTGGGATAATAATCCTGCTGGAAGAAGCAATCAGACATGAAGGGATGTAGACGGCCTATAAGAATGTTCATATAATCCACCAGTTCTAGGGAAGCCCAGGTGTACGTACATAACAGCAGAATATTGCTTCTGCTGTCCTGTGTCCGAAGCGCGGTAGACATTTCGGGCAGCGTGAATGATGGCGTATCTAGTCACTACCACCGACCTGACGTTACAAGAAATGTGATTCGTTCGATTAGCAGATACGTTGCCATCGATCCACGGTCCTGTCACGATGATTCTGTGCCCAGTGCAATCGCAGCTGACGATGAAGTTGGGCGATATGGGAAAAATTAGGGGTTGTTTGTTGTGGAGTCCCGTCGTAACGGTGTGCACTGAACTGTGTGTTCCGAAACACTTGTGCCTGCAACAGTACTGTGCTCTTTTGTGGTATCTCTCACAAATCGCCGCCTTTACAAAGCAGATAAACTTCCGTACTCCACTTCTTGTAATTAAGCCTGGACGTACAACAGCTTGTCGCCAAGTGAAGTTCCACCGTCCTTCACCCACTTTCCACAGATGCTCAAATGGCTCAAATGGTCCAAATGGCTATGAGCATTATGGGACTTAACATCTGAGGTCATCAGTCCCCTAGAACTGGGAACTACTTAAACCTGACTAACCTAAAGGACATTACTCACATCCATGCCCGAGGCAGGATTCGAACCTGCGACCGTAGCGGTCGCGCGGTTCCAGACTGAAGCGCCTAGAACCGCTCGGCCACAACGGCCGGCTACAGATGTTCGCTCCAGTTGCACACGAACAAGCGATGAACTTCGTCGTTTCGAGATATTTATTCCCTACACATTGTTCAAGTCGCTCATGTCAGTGGATTTCCCCTCTTGTGTCTCGTATCGTCGATAGAACGATTTCCCATTCGTCTCTGCTCTGTCTAAGTACTTTACTTACGGCGCTACTCAAGACGGGGGAGTTGGTTTAGGTTCTATGGAATTCACTGGAACAGTTACTGTGTGAAGATCTCACTTTTCGTCGTCGTGGTTAAGAATAAATCCCTCGAGACTGCATTAATCTGTGGAAGATTATCGTCTTCCCTGGAAACTAAATTCAATTTCAGAACGATAAAGTGCCTTGTCAGTGGCTGGAAGAGACAGCATGTGGCTCAGAGAGAACGTTAATACCTATATCCCATATCCTTAACCCAACTGAACGTCTGTGGAACATAAATCGTCAGATGCATGCCCTCGTTATGCGAAACGTCTCCCTTGTATGCTACAGCAGCTGTGGGAATAATTATAGATACTTCGGTTCTGCATACTCTTGGAGGCCGACCGGAGTGGCCGTGCGGTTCTAGGCGCTACAGTCTGGAACCGAGCGACCGCTACGGTCGCAGGTTCGAATCCTGCCTCGGACATGGATGTGTCTGATGACCTCAGAAGTTAAATCGCATAGTACTCGGAGCCATTTGAACCATTTTTTACTCCTGGAGACCTAGAAAAAATAGATACCTTCACCCCGTCTAGCCGACGATAGTCAGCAAATGGATATTGCTCGGAGGGAATATGTGGCACTTCTAGCAGGCTGACGTAATAACGTACCTCGCTAATGTGTACGTGACAAGCAAAATAAAATCTCATTCTATGACGTAATAACGTCTCCCGTCGTAACATGCACGTCCGAAAATTGAACGTAAGGAACATAACTTTCTGTGTCCTTCGCTGTTTTTGGCGTACTGTGGTACAGGCACTAGTCATCAATAACTTTGTGGATAAAGTTCTTAGCTAAACGATCGCACTACACGGTTCACGTACTTCGTCACTGCTGACAACGAGAGGAGCGTAGGTTTGTGCATGTGAAATATAATAGGCAATGCGATTAGTTCACATTTATATACTAAAAGAAGCGAACTTGTTAACGAATTTGTTAATCAATTTGGTGGTGAAATTTTGGAATGAGATTAAGTGTGACTAACAAATGACTCTTCTATCAGACAAAGACAGTTTATCGCAGGCAGATGTTATCATGCCGAAAATTCTCAGCATAACGTGGACGATGCAGTCTAACCATTTTTAAGGACTTGCAGGTCACGTTTTTTACTAATTAAAGATCATAGTTCCGGTCCCTACAGGGAAACCCATCGAATATTAGCCAATGGGACCCATGAAGGAGCGGAAATGTCCCACCTCGCCTTCGCTCCCAATGTCCTTGTTCGTGTACGTTGTCTATTCGGCGACTGAAAAGTTCCTAATACTTCTATATTTCTCCTACAAATGGTGGTCACTGAAGAAACTTCGCTAATCTGATGTTTGCACTTCAAAACAGTGGCGGGGACAAAAATTGAAAGCGTGATTCAACCACCGAAACTGACTCTGAACTGTACAAGTGGGCTGAGCGGTTCTAGGCGCTACAGTCTGGAACCGCGCGACCGCTACGGTCGCTGGTTCGAATCCGGCCTCGGGCATGGCTGTGTGTGATGTCCTTAGGTTAGTTAGGTTTAAGTAGTTCTAAGTTCTAGGGGACTGATGAGCTCGGTAGTTGTCCCATAGTGCTCAGAGCCATTTGAACCATTTTGTACAAGAGGAACAGGCTACACGAGAGCTCCAGTTTTCGCCTCCTACCAAACATTGACACCTTGCGTGGGGAAGGTACTGCGTGAGATACAAATGAACGAATTTTTTCATATAGGCAGTAGAATCCTAGTAGGATTCCCACCCTTAAGTTCCACATGATTTTAATGTTGTGTAGTTGTGTTACAGCAGTTCATCAGCTATAGCATCTCCAGAATGAGATTTTCACTCTGCAGCGGAGTGTGCGCTGATATGAAACTTCCTGACTGATTAAAACTGTGTGCTGGATCGAGACTCGAACTCGGGACCTTTGCCTTTCGCGGGCAAGTGCTCTACCAACTGAGCTGCCAAACACGACTCACGCCCGTCCTCACAGCTTTACTTCTGCCAGTACCCCGTCTCCTACCCGAGTTCGAGTCTCGATCCGGCACACAGTTTTATCTGTCAGGAAGTTTCATATCAGCGCACACTCTGCTGCAGAGTGAAAATTTCATTCTGGAAACATCCCCCAGGCTGTGGCTAAACCATATCTCCGCAATATCCTTTCTTCTAGGAGTGCTAGTTCTGCAAGTTTCGCAGGAGAGCTTCTGTGAAGTTTGGAAGGTAGGAGACGAGGTACTGGCAGAAGTAAAGCTGTGAGGACGGGGCGTGAGTCGTGCTTGGGTAGCTCAGATGGTAGAGCACTTGCCCGCGAAAGGTCCCGAGTTCGAGTCTCGATCCGGCATACAGTTTTATTCTGTCAGGAAGTTTCAGCTATAGCATCTGTTATACGTAGCTGCATACCGTAAGAAAAGAAAGGAAGGGACCTTTTACGTCTATAGGGATAACTATGAATGAATAAAAATGGTAGTATGGTTACTCGAAGTAAATCCAACACTGGAGAACCTATCTCATCCTATTCCTATACTTCAGTAACCCCACTAGCGATTAACCATAAATGTTGGTAGAACTCGATAAGAAAAAATGTTGACCAGTTTACTCTGAAAGGGCGATTCATTATACCAATTTATAATTATATCTTAGATTTTTGTATTACTGTTACTGTCTTTCTCGATGTCGACGATTTATTACATTGATTTGAAATTAATTACACGGGTCATTCGTCTTCCATAAACAGGGTCATTGAAATTGGACATTAAGTCAATACCGAACTGGCAATAAAATAAAATGTTACACACTACTGTTTTGTCCAATACAGTATTGAAATTGCACTTTCAATGACCATAGATCTCCACCTGTCTCCTACGGCTAAGTGAACGAAAATGACGGACAGAGGGTTCTTACTATCTGAGAGTGTGTTCAGCAGTTACGCAACAAAAAATGCTCTACTACAAGTTTGAAAATATGTACAATTGGAGTTAACGAAGATGATAAACAGCTGCTTATTTTACGATTCTATTCAATCCTATCTCAGTCGCACAGCAGTACTGGAATTTACAGCGAATTATGTGAAACTGTTGAGGATGACCCTATAAATTATACTGCAGTTAACTTCAGTGCGCCCTTCACTACTGACCGCAGGAATTCTCCTCCTGCAAGTGGCAGCGATTTTCGTGTCTTCGTGATACCATCAGTGGCAGGATAATGGGAGGGCATTACCTGTAATCCGCGAGTGAAGCGATTCTGACAGCGAACCTCACGTAACGCTGCACCGGGAGAGAGCCAAGAATAAAGTAGCATCACGCTACCAGCCAAGGTTAATTACAGGCTAGCTCTGCTTTCAAATACGTTACCTAGGTATTATTGACAGACTTGCAATGGGAAAGCCGGTCTGTGTATCAGCACGGTGTTGCGTAACCATTTGAAGAGAACCATTTGCGATAGGTATCACTACTACAGTAGCAATACGTAGGTCAGCTTCAGTTACGTGAGGTGAAGTTTTTGTATCCGCTTTGCGTTGGCCAGTTATTACGTAACATATTCTCAATTTATGTTAAATGGCACCAGGGTACTGTCAAAACAAAATTACTGAACATAAGAAATATCACTAGAGAGGTAGCGCACAACTACTAGTGCAATTTTTGTGATGTGTCTACTGATGTAATCCTTGTTTCAGTTCTTCTTACCTCTTGCTATTCTTTCTTGCAAAGTACTCCACCCAACAATAGGCCGGTTTGCTTACAGTAAACCTTGTAATGAGCGAAGTGGCGCAGTGGGTAAGGCATTCAGGAGGTTAGAGGTCCAAATCTTCGTCAGAACATCCGCGTCTAGCTTTTCCGTGATTTCTCTATGAGCTTGTCATCAGTCTCTAATAACCTCAACGTCGACGTGACGTTAAACCTTGATCTTCTTTCCGTTTCCAGTATTTGTTAGCTTCTGTTATATGTCTCCTGTATTTGTCCGTCGAATGCCAAGGCTGCTATCTATTTGTGAATGCTGTACCACATAGGCCGCTATATTATGTTCATTTTCTGATAAACATATACTGACTTGGCAGCAATAAATTGTGTTTATTCAGATCAAAACTACTCGTCAAATGCTTTTTGGTCAGTTGTTTCCATATCTGTTGTGCGATTGTGGAAGGACTATAAAAAACTCATTTACCGCTCTTGATAATATTTTTATTGTACCTAAGATTTTCGAGTTTCAAATGCCTTTGGAAATCGATGTACATAGAGAACAAGACTGGGCGATATCTGGTACATAAAATGAAGATTCCAACAATTCGTGCTTCACAGTTTTCCAATTTCCGAAACATATTTGCGGGCAAGTGCTTTGTCTTCCTCTTTTTTATTTGATGATGAAAACCTGTAAACATCTGTTTCTTATTTAGTTACTCACATGACTTGCGTTCTGGGACACACTGACCAGAATCTTTCCTGGAAATGAAATTTATTGCGAGGTCACCGTCTTCAATCCAAGGCCTTATTTGGTGCTTAGTCCTCGGTCTGAAGAGGTGGATCCATGCCTACTACGTCCGCAGCTCGTGGTGTAGTGGCTATTGTTGCTGCCTCCGGAACTTCGAGTCCTGGGTTCGATTCCCAGCGGGGTGGGGATTTTTCTCTGCCAGGGGACTGAGTCTGTGTTTTCCTCATCATTTCATCATCACCATCATCATTCGTGCAGCGAATAGATTGGACTGTGTAAAAAATAAGACTGTGTAACAAATGGGACTTCGTACGGGTCCTGATGACCACGCATTTGAGCGCCCCCAAACCAAACACCATGTCTCAACTACTATGTAAATGCCGCACAGAATCGGTTGGATTCCTTTCTGAATAGGGAACTTCCCTCAACGTTTAACAAATGGAGCTCCCTTCATTTACAAAAACTACTAATACCTAACGTAAAGGAGCTTGTGATTGTTCTTCAGATTAGTTTATGAAGTTAGCTGTTTTTAATATATCCTTCATCGGCGGACATCCAATACTGTACTGTGCTCTTTCTCTGTCATTCTATCTTCCGATTTCCTTCATGAGGATAATATTCGAGAGAAATACATCCACCTTTAACCTCAACCGCCTATTGCAAATAAAGGGGCAGGTATCTCGCTAGCGTTCGCCGGCTTAGTATCAATTTCCATTTATGACGGTTCGTCTAAGGCAAAGAACTTTGTAAGCTTCACGGAATGACATTTAATCCGATTTAAGTTAAGATCAAAATACTGCTACTTTAAAGAGAGTCAGGAAAATGGCGTTCATGAAGACATTTTTATGCCGGTCTTTAACAACAGATCAAAACCCAAATGTTATTGTTACAAACTGCTTTGCTATGGTATTTACTAAACGTGGCACTGTCATGCTATTATTATTCAGCAATTATCGTGTGTTGATTGCACTTTTATACCCAGGAATTTATATAAAAGGTACTTTTGTACCTGAGTATATGTGTGACATTGTTCAATTTTCTCACGCTTTCGTTCCTTGCACTTTTATGCTCACATTAATTACGTTTTGCGTTATACGCCTCTATTTCCCCGTATACTACATGCGTTACTTTAGAATGCGTGGAACTTTGCACATATAAATTTGTTATTTTCTCCCTTACTTTCCTTCAAATGGTTCAAATGGCTCTGAGCACTATGGGACTTAACTTCTGAGGTAATCAGTCCCCTAGAACTTAGAACTACTTAAACCTAACTAACCTAAGGAAATCACACACATCCATGCCCTTTGGCAGGATTCGAACCTGCGACCGTAGCGCTCGTGCGGCTCCAGACTGTAGCACCTAGATCCGCTCGGCTACTCCGGCCGGCTCATTTTCCTTTTTTTTTTTTCTAGTAGTTGGTGATATGCCATGATTATAGGTAATTATGCCGAGCTTGGGTGGTTCATATTTTATACATGCTTTGTTTTTATACCCGAACTTATGTAACATTCATCTTCTTCTTCTCCTTCTCCTTCTTCTTCTTCTTCCATTTCAAGGAGCGGCTGTTACCAAAAGAATCTGGCAAAATAGTTATTTCCATCTGTACACCGGTCGTCCTATACCCGTCCTTTAGCTTTTTAAAAAATTAAATACTCGCCAAGACAGGAGCTCAGGTGGCATTGTTTTGATGTGATCAGATCTTTTTTTTTATTTTGGAGTTGCCTAATAGCTTCTCTCATTGTTGTTTTCACGTCTAGTTGTTGTCTCATGCCTTTACTCCACATTCTGTCTCTTAACGTCAATCCAAGAAGTGACCTCAGAGACCTCGTTTCAGCTGTTTCGATTCTTCGTTCCTCTCCTTTTCTTAGAATTCAGTTTTTACCACCATTCTTAAGAGCAGGCCTAACCACCACGGTATGTAGTCTTAGTATTATCTTTTTCTCATGGTTCGCCAAGATACCTCATTATACAACCATTTATAGCATTATAGTTCTGTATATTATGAACAATTAGTTTTGTGTCTTGAC
Organism: Schistocerca nitens; assembly: GCF_023898315.1. Classification (NCBI taxonomy): domain Eukaryota; kingdom Metazoa; phylum Arthropoda; class Insecta; order Orthoptera; family Acrididae; genus Schistocerca; species Schistocerca nitens. Next base: position 525,220,418 of record NC_064618.1, on the reverse strand, counting down.
ATCTCTGACCTCTATTATTTTACTGTTTATCACATTTTTGTCCTTCTTACGAGTTTTCCCTTCCAGTGCCATTATTTGTGCTTCATTTACAGATTCTGTAAGTCTGTAAAACGTTATTAAATTAAAACACAGTTTCTAGTAATGCTCTTCCCTGTTTAGTAAGAGAGCAGGTCGCCTGCAAATAAACTGTACCTTTTTGTATGTAAAACACTTCGATATCTATTGGACTTCATTTCGTTAAACATAAAATCAGCCACTATTACTTATAGAAATCACTGTTATACGCTCCCTTACCTTGCATGAAGTTACAAGTACTTAGGAACTGTATATCCTATGACCTGGCCGTAGACTGTTTGGCAGATAGTTTTAAACTTCCCCGCGCATACAGGGCGGTAAGAAACGGCCTATAAAGCTTGTAATGGTGCTGCAGGGTAGATTGTGCTGAGGAATAATTGTTAAGAAAAAATTTCGATACGGTGTGCGGTTTCCGAGTTAATTAGCACTGAAGTTAGCCAATCACGCCATTTCGCGCGCAATTTCAACCAGACCGCCATAAACGGTGTCGTCAAATGTGTACTTGGTTTGGTTTGCTAAAATCGAACAAGAGGACGCTATAAAAATCCGCTGTGGGACGGTAGTAAAGATCGAAGTCGAACCAAAGATTAAGTAGTCTCGTTCGCTATCATGTGCGCTATGAGAGCAACTGACATTGACTGTATCTGGCAGCAGACAGTTGTTTGTTATAAACCATAAGCAATTTGCAAACACGGAAATACATAACGTATATCATTAATTCAGTAAGACGTAATGCTGGAAAAATGCGTTTCTCGCTATTGGTTCCTTAATTTTATTCATAATAAGCACTGATTTTATGTAACTTGCAATTGACATACATGATTTAAATAATAAAACACTGCATCAGTTACTTTTTTCATGCATAGCGCAATGCGTTTCGAGAGTTTATACTCTTTATCAAGTTCAAACACTATACTGATGTTTTATGTGACGTTTACATATGTGTTTTTCTGTCTCTCTTTCCCTGCAGTCGTCTCTTTGCGGCTTTACTGAAACTGTGTAACTTACGAGGCTAGCACTCCCGGAAGCATGGATATTGCGGAGACATTGCTTAGCCACAGCCTGTGGGATTGTTTCCAGAATGTTAGATTGTGGTTAAGGCATGTCTCTTCAATATCCATTCTTCCAGGTCTGCTAGTCTCGCAAGCTGCACGGTAGGACTGCGAAGTTAGGTAGATAGGAGACGAAAAACTGTTGGAAGCAAAGTGGTGAGTAAGGTTGCGAGTCGTGTTCAGGTGGCACAGTTTCCGCGGAAGGCAAAGATCGCGGGTTCGGGTCCCGTTCCGGCACACGGTTTAGTATTCCAGGAAGTTTCATATCAGCGCACAATCCGCTACAGAGTGAAAATTAATTCTGGCAGTGTGAATGATGTTTTGCGTATGTTTGAATATCTACATTGTGAAGGACACACTGTACATGTTAGCAGTCAGAAAAAATTCTATTTTCTGACATTAGCATGTAGAAAAACACAAGGTTAATATTTTCAGATTTTCCATTTGCAGCAAAATCAGAAAACGGAAATGTGCATACGGCATTCTGGACCGGGAGTCCCCCATTTGGTTAAGTTAGACCGCCGAGAGCAAGTACTTATTGCATTCGACGCCACATTGTGCGACTGACGCGTCGGAGATGGGGATGAAATGATGATGAGGACAACACAACACCGAGTCCCTGAGCGGAGAAAATCACCTGCCCCAGCTAGGAATCGAACCCGAGGCCCTTGGCGTAGCCTTCCTCCGCGCTGACCACTCAGCTAACGGGGGGCGGATTAGTTAAATCAGAAAAAGTCGATGACATGGCAAGAGAGGCAGAACAACACATATGGAAACACCATATAAGATGTAGACGTACATATTTTCACTTGATAATGAGAATAAATTCATCGAAACGCATGGTGCTGTACACTGAAAAAAGTAACCTTTTTTATTATATAAATCACACCGGTTCCTTATTCGAATACAGTGAAATGTGGATCCTTTATCTTCTTTATATTTTTGCCCCTACTGTTTTGAAAAACTCTGCATAGCGCACACATGTGAAAATTAATCCAGATACAGAGATTTAGCACGTCGCTGTTAATTTCTTACTACAGTTTGTTACATTTATCTCTGCTTTCGTTATTTTGACTTGAAGTTTGTCGCACACAGATTCTACGATCCTAAATTTTCTTATTTGCTACGAGTAGTATTGCACCGTCAGCGATGTTATCCTACTATCTTACACTTTACTTTATGTTTTACATTTTATTTTACTATAGTGATTGGTAGTGAGCTATTACATACTACAACGAAACAATCAGAGTGAATTGTTTGTCAACAGATAACGCATACCCCCTTCTGGAACACAGAACTGAGGTTACGGCCTAAAGTGGCGCTGATGGTGACCCTATTAGAGAAGGAGCTCAAATTCAGCGAAAGAAGGAAATGCTGAAGGAATCTGGGGTAGCATATTCAGGGAGTCATTGTTGTCACCAATCTCATACCATATAACACTATCGATTTTATGTGTATAGACTGAAGGGGCTAATGAAAACTTGTAGCAAGGCCGGGATTGGAACCCGGGTCTCCTACTTATTAGGCAGGTGCCCTAGACACTAAGCCACCTGCAAGGATTACTATGGCAAGACTCCCTTCTCGATCCAGTTGTGCAAACCGCTGTGTCAAGGTGGCTTAGGGGCTAGTGCATCTGCTGAGTAAGCAGGCGACCTAGGTTCGAATCCGCCGCTTCTGTTCATATACACAAAATCATATCTGTGTGAGTGTTCGAAATTGTGTCACTTCCTTTGTATGGCTATCGAGTTAGCTAAGTTTACCAACATATACTTGCAAGGATATACTACAACATTTGAAGGGGTAAAAAACCGAATAAAATGATTTTAAAATATGAACTTGTGTGTGTTGAACCAAACATAAAGAATACTGATCTCTAACACTTTCCGTTTATTTCAAATCGATGTCTGAAATTAACGAATGAAAAGGTTGTAGAAGTACGAATCGCTGAAGAAACTATGCCGAACAATAAAAATTACGAACAGTGAAATAAATAATTACTTGGCAAAGAAGCTAAGCATTTACAAGAAATAGTATATGTTAATACTTACAGTTCTCAGAGAATCAAATTTCTCAAAATAAAAGTTAGTGTGTGGTACGTAGGTCTTCCTCTATTCGTATATGAAGATGGTATCTGTTCCTTCGGACATGTCCAAAAGAACAGATACCACCTTCATATAGTTAAGGCTAACCGGCCATTGACCTTCTTCTGTGCGGATGCACACGTGTTGCCCGAACTTTTACGGGACTCGGTGAGATTGTCTGTCGCGAGTAATGAGTGTAATGGGCAGGGGCACTACGAACGTAGTGTGTGGACGTTAAGTTGGGAATGTGGGTCTCACGGGGAGCGTGCAAAGTATAAGTCCCTGCAGTCACACTATTCTCTGTGCCCTCGGTGGCTCGGATGCATAGAGCGTCCGCCATGAAAGCAGAAGATCCCCGGTTCGAGTCCCAGTTGGGGCAAACATTTTCAACTGTCCCCGTTGATGTATATCATCCCTTGTCGGCAGTGGAGGGTCTTAATTTAATTATTTATTTCTTCCTCTATTCATACCGCGCGAGGTAGTGCAATGGTAAGCACTATGGACTCGCATTCGTGAAGATTAAGATGCAAACTCGCGTCCGGTCATCCTAATTTGGGTTTTGCTTGAGATCACTAATCGCTTTTGACCAATATTGGGACGCGCTCCGTTCCTAATGATGGCGTTGGCGGAGGCTTGTTAAACACTGATGTTCCTTCCTTCTTCCCTTAATCGGCATCGAAGAGTCAATTTGGAGTTTCTGTGAAGTGGTTGAAATACAGCAGAATGGAACAGCATACACACCTCACTCGGCCAACATGTGGACATGCTACATAATTTTGGGTGCATCTAGAATACAATAGTCAATTACCAAAAGCCACCGTGATCGCATTATCAAATAATGAAGCGTCGTAACTGGGACTGGTTTAACGTAGCTCGGTATTTCGGTGTAGAAGTTGGTTGCAGATAACAAAGTGAGGACGGATGATGAAATATCGATCACATAATTTTGTAAGGGGGCCTGCAGTTTGTCGCTTTGCAACCGGACAAAATTAAAAGTTTCTAGCACAGAGTTTTTACCGACTGCGGAAGTATAATTTCCATTACACGGTATTGTTGCTGTAGTGCCTTGTTATTTCGTACTTATTAGATTAGTTAACTTTCAGTCATTGATTGTGTGCAAATATAGAGCTCTACAGCTAGATGACTTCGATGGGTGGTGGGAAAGACACTTCCGTATTTGAAATAGTTTTAACAGGTTTCATTTGTCCGAGCTGGAACAATTCTCTTGTTAGGAATCGTAAATAATCACCTGCGCTTCTCCTGACAGCATAACCAACCATATTCTTTTATTTCTTAGGCGAAGTTTGCTTTAGAGTCACCTTAATTAAAGGAAATAATGAACTATCTTGCAACCTACCGGTAGAGTGAGAGCTTCCTCGTCATCTGTGGGATTCGGTAGTTCCAAACATGGAACAGACATGTTGTTTGGAACCAGGTGAAGGAAGAAATAGAGTCTTATGTGTGACTGGAAACGACACACAGTTTAATAACGGAATACGTAAATAAATAGATGAAAACCATTTACTGAAATGACATGTCCCTAAGGTGCTTTTTGGCAGTAAAATTTTCTGTTGTGAAAAATAAGAACCGGTCTCTCTCCCTTAGGACTACAAAGCCACGTTTCAAAAATTCTACTCAGTATTACTAAAGATACATTACGAGTAAAAGGTAAGATTGCCCAAATTTTAGGAGAAAATCATTTTTGGATTTAAGAAGGAAATAGGAACCCGGGAACTATCATGCCATTACGAATGATTTTTGAAAGTAGAGCTGAGATGAACAGGAAGACGTATATGTGCCGCATTCATTGGTCCAGGTAATCTTCTTGATGTAGTGGATTGGAAGATACTGCTTGAACAACTGAATAACTTGGAATGAATTGGAGAGATAGAAGGTTAATCCTTAACCCATACAAAAATCAGAGTACAGAAATAGATGCAATGGCATTAAGGAGGAGGCTAGAATAAGAAGAGATGTACGATAGGGCTATGCTATCTCTCGCTATTCATTTTATTTATATATAGGATGTGCGATATTAATAATGGAAAGCGGTACCATGGGGATCAAAGTTGGCGACGAACAAATGCATTGTTCTCGATTTTCTGACGTATCCACAAAAAGTTCGGTCTGGTGCCTTCGACAACCACAAACTGAAAAAACGAGATTAAGATAATGGTGAAAAATAAATCGAACAGACTATTAAAAGCAAATGCTAATATAAGAAATAGAATGCAAATTCAACATTCCTTGGCCAGTACTTAAATGCTGCTCCTCAGTCTTGTATCCATACCAGGTAGGATTATAGAGGAAACAGAAAAGATCGAGAAGGGGAGCAGCGCATTTCGTTACAGGTTCATTTAGTAAGAGCGAGAAGCCACGGAGATGCTCAGTTAATTCCAGTGGTAGACTCCGCACGAGAGCCGTTCTGAATCGCAGTATGGTTCAATGTAAAAATTCCGAGAGCGTACGTTCCTAGAAGAGTCAATCAATGCATTGCTTCCTCCTGTGTACATCTCGCGAGAAGAACATGAAAATAAAATTAGAGAGATTCGACCTTGACGGAGGCCTAAAAGCAATCGTTCTTCCGCGAACATTACTCAACTAGAAGAAGAAAAGGGCGAGGTAACTCTGGTACACAAATACCTTCCTTCACACACCATAAGGTGGCTTGTCGAGCGTAGATTTAGATGTAAATAAAGTCTGATACTTGGGAACTACAATACCAGATGGCAACTGAAGTACTCTGAAGCGCCAAAAACACTGGTATAGGCATGTATATTCAATTACAGAGATATGTAGACTGGCAGAATACGGCGCTGCGGTCGGCAGCGCCTATATAAGACAAAAAGTGTCTGGCGCAGTTGTTAGATCGGCTACTGCTGCTACAATGGCCGGTTATCAAGATTTAAGTGAGTTTCAACGCGGTGTTATAGTCGGCGCGCGAGCGACGGGACACAGCATCTCCGACGTAGTGATGAAGCGGGGATTTTCCCGTACAACCAGGAATCCAGTAAAACATCAAATTTGCCTGCGGCCGGAAAAAAAGATCCTGCAAGAATGGGGCCAAGGACGACTGAAGATAATCGTTCAACGTGACCGAAATGCAACCCTTCCGTAAATTGCTGCAGATTTCATTTCTGGGCCATCAAAAAGTGTCAGCGCGTGAACCATTCAACGAAGCATAATCGATATTGGCTTTCGGAAGCGAAGGCCCACTCGTGTACGTACCCTTGATGGTTCTACCACACAAAGCTTTACGCCTCGCCTTGGCCTGTCAACACCGACATTGGACTGTTGATGACTGGAAACATGTCTGGTCGGACGAATCTCGTTTCAAATTGTTTCGAGCGAATGGACGTGTACGGGTACGGAGACAACCTCATGAATCCATTGGAGCCGGCCGCTGTGGCCGAGCGGTTCTAGGTGCTTCAGTCCGGAACCACGAGGCTGTTATGGTCGCAGGTTCGAATCCTGCCACTAGAATGGATGTGTGTGACTGATGAACTCAGATGTTAAGTCCCATAGTGCTTAGAGCCATTTAGAATCCACTGACCCTACATGTCAACAGGGGATTGTGCAAGCTGGTGGAGGCTCTATAATGGTATGGGGCGTGTGCAGCTGGAGTGATATGGGACACCTGGTACGTCTAGATACGACTCTGACAGGTGACACGTAGGCAAGCATCTTGTCTGTTCACATGCGTCCATTCATGTCCATTGTGGATTCCGACGGACTTGGACAATTCCAGCAGAACAATGCGACACCCCACACGTCCAGAATTGCTACAGCGTGGCTCCAGGAACACTCTTCTGAGTTTTAACACTTCCGATGACCACCAAACTCCCCAGACATCAACATATCTGGCAAATTTCATGTTTTACTGGATTCCTGCTTGCACGGGAAAATTCCCACTCATCGCTGCGTCGGAGATGCTGTGTTGCATTGATCGTGCGCCGACGTTCAAACTCACTTAAATCTTGATAACCTTCCATTATAGCAGCAGTAGCAGATCTAACAACTGCGCCACACACTTGTTGTCCTATAAAGGCGTTGCCAACCGCAGCTCAGTATAGTGCCTGTTTACAAATTTGGGATACCCTGCAACGTGCTGTTCAGAAGAGATGTGTACGCCCTCGTGCTCTTACGGATTTATGGAAGCCTTGCAGGATTCATGGTGTCAGTTCCCTCCAGCAAAAATTCAGACATTAGTCTAGTCATTACCACGTCGTGTTGCTGCACTTCTGTGTGTTCGGGTGGGCCCTACACGATATTAGGCAGATGTGCCTGTTTCTTCAGTGTATAATGAATATTAAAAGAAGAACTACAGTGTCCAAAGAAGTCTTCCGAAATATGAATAATTTCTTAATGTACAAGTACCTTAATATAGAAACAAGGAATTCATCAAGACATTTACTTGGAATATTTTATGCAGAGACCGTAGAGTTTGAACTCTGGACAAACAGGAAAAGAAAAATATAGAATAAATAGAAATGTGGATTTAGAGAAGCATCAGGAACACATCCCAGATCGAAAAAAAGTTGTGAATACATCCAAAAGCAACTGAAAGAGAAAAGGGTATTGATTAATTAGATACAGAGAAAACAATTATCCGGACACCTAAACCGAGGTATTGGGTAGGTATATACGAGTAAGTTCGTAGCGTTTTTCCGTAAGTTTAATAAACACAACAGGCACACATAAAAGACATTTCAGTCATCAATGATATTTTGTGCTTCACTATCTACAACAGTCATCCAAAGCTGGGGTAACTTTTCAATTATGCGGACGTGGAAGCCACGTGGTTTTGAGGCGAAGAACTCGTCGAGCCGTGTTCGGGGCACATTTTAATCTGGAGAGGAAGTTCCTGGAAGGTTGTGCGATAGAGAGCGGAAAAGGAGAAATCCGAGGGCGCAAGATCAGGTGAATAAGGAGGGCGCTGAATGACTTTCCAGCCCAATTCCTGTAGAGATTTCTTTATCATTCTAGCAGAATGCAAGCGGACGTTATCATGGACTAGCATCACTTCACGCAACGTTCCTGGTCGTTGTTCTTGGACTACGTCTACAAGACGACTCAGTTGCTGACAATAAATGTCAGCAGCGATGGTTACACTTCGGGGAAGCAATTCGTAGTACACCACACCGTCGCTGTTCCACGAGATGCGTAGCTTTACGTTTTATGGATGCACACAGTTCTTTGCACGGACAGTTGCTGCTTTGTTTGGGCTTAGCCGTTACTTTCTTTTCCTTATGGTAGTATAAAGGCAACATTTATTGTCACCAGTAACGATGCAGGATAGGAATGGTCGGTATTGTTGAAGAGCCAACTGATGATGAGGAAGCAGAGATGCACATATGGCCACTTGCCGATTTTTATGATTTTGGCTTAGAGCATGCGGTACTCATAATCCCGATTTTTGAAAGTTCCTCATTGTATAAAAATGTCTCACGATGGTGGAATGACCACAGTTCATCACACTTGCCAGTTGTTGAGTATACTGTCAAGGATCATTGTGAATATTGCGTTTAGACCATCTTCATCAAACCTCGATGGTCTTTCCGTAAGTGGAGAGACACTAATATCAAAACTATTCTCCTAAAAACGAGAAAATCAGTTTCTTGCAGTGTTCTGTCGACTGGCATTACCGCCACATACCGCGCAAATGTTTCTGGCTGCTTCCGCTGCTGTCAACCCTATCAACTCAGAACTACGAAGAATAAGTCCGCAGCTCGTGGTTTTGCGGTCGCGTTCTCGCTTTCCAAGCACGGGGCCCGGGTTAGATTCCCGGCTGGATCAGGGATTTTCATCTACCTCGAGATGACTGGGTGTTTGTGCTGTCCTCATCATTTCATCGTCCATCATTCATGAAAGTGGCGAGATTGGACTGAGCAAAGGTTGGGAATTTGTACGGGCGCTCATGACCACGCAGTTGAGCGTTGAGCGCCCCGTAAGCCAAACATCATCATCTTCCGATTTCTCCACATGGCACTCCATTTTCTAGCGTACACAGCTCTACTCGCTACTTCGAAATGAAAAAATGACAATGGGTAAACTGAAACAGCAACAGTGAACCAGAAATAAAAGTGGCAGTCGATCAATGAACCTATTTCAAACGGAATACCAACATACAGGAAAAAAACATATCAACTTATGCACCAACTTAGTAACATTTTAATAAGAAGACTTTTTATAGAGAAAAATACCGGGGGAAAAATCAAGAGGCAGGCTCAGAACACCCGTATTATAGAGCTTTATCAGCTGAATGAAATGCAGTAACTAAAACTAAATGGTAAGGGTGGTGAGAGACAGAGAAATATGGCTACGTCAACAGGGCGTTGCCTTAAGTCCGGTGACGATCTTTCTCTACACGAGTGACGTTTACAACATTCTCTTTGCTGTTTATGCGTGTCTTACATGTCAGAACTTTGTTTCTGTGCGTCCCTTTTAAGCGACTATTGTCGGCGGCGAAACTGACCGTGACAGAGTAGGCGGCCATGTTGCCCCAGTCGAGCATGCAGACGTAGGCGTCGCGGTCGAAGCTGGGCTTGTTGAAGCCGAGCAGCGGCGGGCAGCAGAGCATGGCGGCGGACACCCAGGTGAAGACCATCCAGCAGCGGCAGTGCGTGTGCTTCTGCACGGTGTCGTAGCGCAGCGGCCGCTGCACGGCCAGGTAGCGGTCCACGCTCATCCACATGAAGGTGAAGACGCTGACGCTCCACAGCGTCACCTCCACGTAGCCCACCAGCCGGCACACCAGGTCGCCGTACACCCACTGCTGCACCATGGCCGCGTACACCGACAGCGGCACCACCAGCAGCCCCAGCAGCAGGTCAGCCACCGCCAGCGACAGCAGGTAGATGTTGATCACCTCCGCTGGGCCTGCGGAACACACGGTACAGCTCAGTCTACACTCGTCTGGATGGAGAGGGGAAAGCGAACTCAAATTTCACAGGTTGATAGGGCTATGTGAATTCGCAGGTTCAGAGGCTATGTAACGTCATGTGTTGAGAGGGTATCTGTTTACGATACCGTGACCGAGGGCTGGAACGGATGAAGTCGCCAGAAGTCGGTCGAATTCCGGCAAAGAGTATGTTGTGGCGTCTGGTGTTAAATTTGACGACCTTAGAATACAGTAGCTCAGTGTACACATTACATTAGCCATTACGAAGTGACTGTCGAGCCGTGACAAGCAAGAACAATAAGAACGTCTATGGTGACAGCACTGTGCACGCGAAGTATAAAAATGTTCCTTCCGCGCTCTATCTCTCCACTGTGTGTCTACGTGTTGGAGTTCAGTAGACGGAACTTCCCTCTTGCCAGTCGTCCTTGATATCCTGAATTCTGGCAATGGGTCAGAGTTAATATCCGAGCTGGTCCACACCTGTTGTATCGAACACGTGAGTACCTCGATATCGTGCAGAATATTCCTTGCAACACTTGCTGTATATGTGGGAGTGTTGTCCTGCTGAATGGTTCAAAATGGTTCAAATGGCTCTGAGCACTATGGGACTTAACTTCTGAGGTCATCAGTCCCCCAGAACTTTGAACTACTTAAACCTAACTAACCTAAGGACATCACACACATCCATACCCGAGGAGGGATTCGAACCTGCGGCCGTAGCGGTAGCGCGGTTCCAGACTGAAGCGCCTAGAACACCTCGGGCACCGCGGCCGTCCCTGCTGTATGGTGGTACCAGGATATTATCTGATGTGAAATAGTCCAGAAGGACCCCGCATGTTTGTGATGCACTAAATGGGTCTTCTGGGTCTTTAGTCGATTTGTTGATGCCATTTTATCTTCGGTATTCCGGCGACCGAGCTAGCTGTCTTCTTCAAGTGTTAAGAGATGTTTTATTATGGGTTCTCGCTGCCTGGACTCATATCAGATTGGGTGTAATGCTGCTATTTATAGCGAGTTTGTCTCCCGGGCCCCTTTATGACTGTTTGATGCTTTTTTTTCAGAGTCGCATTACGGACGCAATCCACCCAGCAAATACCTTTAACAACACATCTTGGAAACGAATCGAATCAATAGATCCACTTGAACATCTCTACAGACTCCCTTAATCAATCATACGGTTGTGCAGTGCCTGTATTGTTTCGAATTACGATACAAAGTTCCTTTGTTCATGCATGGGTGTCCGAAGGAACTTTGCATCGTAATTTGGAATAATACAGGCCTGAATTACCGTATTTATCCGCCGACATCGCGCAAGTAACTTTCAAGTTAAATGTCTCACCTGAACAGGAATATACGTAATGGATGTGCGAGTACAGGTTGTAGACACATGGTTAACGACATATGAAAGTTTGAAATGCCAAATGTTAAGGCGACTGGTCGCGATAATCGGGAAATCCGGGTCCGAGTCCAGGTCCGGCATACAGTTCCGTTGCAGTCATTCCATTCTACAGCCGATGGATGTCCATCATTCGCAATTGGGAATACGTTTAACGTATTAACCAGTCAGGCAGAGAAAACCTGTGGGATCACATCGTGATGTGCTGTTGCGCCATCAGAGTCCCGTGAATCGCCACCAGGACAATTTGAATTCATAGCCTTTGGCTCCCCACTCAGTGTCGTAAGGACCACAGTAATCAGTCTCTCCACTTTAGAGCCACTATACAGAGAGACTATGATCATCCTAGGTAGCGCAAAACCGAGATATATCTCTGAAAATGACACATCACTCGTCAGAAGCGCATAATTCTCGAATAGGACGCCATTTCAAAGACAGGCGTGGTGCTAACGGCAGCCTGCTCATTGGATAATGACTCAACTGTTAGTGTCCTGTCAATGGCTCCAGCAGGTAGTGTGAATTTCAGTGAGAACGTTACTTTCTGCCGAACGGCAGTTGCAGATATGAAGGAGTTACATTGCCCTTGGGGCACGATATGGAAATCCTTCCCAGGTGTGGTCAGACTTTTTCTATCATAAATTTTGCTAAACGTGTAGTTTCCCTCGTACTCTCGTTCCATATAACATTGGGCTTCCATCGCATGCAAAGGCCTCTCCTACTAAGACATTGCATAATTAGACCATCTAGCGACATGAAACCTGAAACGGTGCTCCTTTCACACCCTGCCGAGTCCTGTTAATGGTTAACAGTGTCTCCCGCGAACACACAGCATTTTCTGTGGCCCTTCTCAGTGTATACACTACTGGCCACTAAAATTGCTACACCACGAAGATGTGCTACAGACGCGAAATTTAACCGACAGGTGTAAGATGCTGTGATATGCAAATTATAAGCTTTTCAGAGCATTCACACAAGGTTGGTGACGGTGGCGACAGCTACAACGTGCTGATATGAGGAAAGTTTCCAACCGATTTCTCATACAGAAACAGCAGTTGACCGGCCTTTCCTGATGAAATGTTGTTGTGATGCCTCGTGTAAGGAGGAGAAATGCGTACCATCACGTTTCCGACTTTGATAAAGGTCGGATAGGATAGAAACCGACCTGTCTCACGCCGGTCTGAACTCAGATCATGTAAGAATTTAAAGGTCGAACAGACTGTAGCCTATCGCGACTGCGGTTTATGGTATCGCGACATTGCTGCTCGTGTTGGTCGAGATCCAATGGCTGTTGGCCGAATATGGAATCGGTGGGTTCAAGAGGGTAATACGGAAAGCCGTGCCGGATCCCAAAGGCCTCGTATCACTAGCTGTCGAGATGACAGACATCTTAACCGCATGGCTGTAACGGATCGAGCAGCCACGTCTGGATCCGTGAGTCAACAGATGGGGACGTTTGCAAGAACAATTCGACGACGTTCGCAGCAGCATGGGCTGTCAGCTCGGAGACCATGGCTGCGATTACCCTAGAGGCTGCATCACAGTCAGGAGCGCCTGCGATGGTGTACTCAACGACGAACCTGGGTGCACAAACGGCTAAACGTCTCTTTTTCGGATGAATCCAGGTTCTGTTTGCAGCATCATGATGGTCGCATCCGTGTTTGGCGACATCGCGGTGAACGCACATTGGAAGCGTGTATTCGTCATCGCCATACCGGCGTGTCACCCGGCGTGATGGTATGGGGTGCCATTGGTTACACGTCTCGGTCACCTCTTGTTCGCATTGACGGCACTTTGAACAGTGGACGTTACATTTCAGTTGTGTTACGACCCGTGGCTCTACCCTTCATTCAACCCCTGCGAAACCCTTCATTTCAGCAGGGTAATGCACGACTGCACGTTGCAGGTCCTGTACGGGCCTTTCTGGATACAGAAAATGTTCGACTACTGCCCTGGCCAGCACATTCTCCAGATCTCTCACCAATTGAAAACGTCTGGTCAATGGTGGCCGAGCAACTGGATCGTCACAATACGCCAGTCACTTCTCGTGATGAACTGTGGTATCGTGTTGAAGCTGCATGGGCAGCTGTACCTGTACACGCCATCCAAGCTCTGTTTGACTCAATGCCCAGGCGTATCAGGGCCGTTATTGCGGTCAGAGTTGGTTGTTCGGGGTACTGATTTCTCAGGATCTATGCACTCAAATTGCGTGAAAATGTAATCACATGTCAGTTCTAGCATAATATATTTGTCCAACGAATACCCGTTTCTCATCTTCATTTCTTCTTGGTGTAGCAATTTTAATGGGCAGGAGAGTAATAACCATCAGGCACATTGTACGCCAGTTACATACCCTGTCGGATCTAATAACACGACACATGAGGCAATATGATAACACGAGAAATGTGATAGCCATTCTAGGCGTCGCAAATGATTGCAAATATGATCATTGATCCTCTATCTAGGCATTCGTCCTAGGTGCTTTTGTTCCGTGAGTGCATGCATTTGGCAGACAAGCTGCAGAAGATGCCGCAGACCCGCATACTGACCCTACTCGATCGCTCAAAAATGCTCTGAACAGTGTAAAACTAAACAGACTCGGAGAACATATGAAAATATGTGTCGTCACAAGACGTCATTCAGTTGCAGCAATTTGAAATGACGTGCGAACAGTTGCGCTTGCGGCAGAGCGTCTCCATGGGGACGCTGCCACCGAGAGCGTAGCTGGAGCGAGTCAACGTACGAGACCAGCTGGACGCATCGGAAGGAACTGGGAGTCCGACCGAGAGAGTAACAAGAGAGCGAACCCTGGAGAACCGGCGAGCAGCCGGAAAGGACGGTTTCGACCGGGCGTCTGGGTAGCCGCAGTCTAGTTGGCGCCCGATAAGAAGTATGTGCTATCCGGGCAGTCTGTTCCCGACGGTTCCTTGTAAACATGAATTTTGGCAGCGCCTTGAGCTGTGTGAATGTGTCGTCATACAACGCGTCCCTTATTTCAGGTGCAAGTTGTTAACTGTCTCTCTCTTATACAACCGATATCGTGCTAATAGGAAAGAGCAGACAGCGCTATTGGTGTGTACAAATGTTCTTAGTCTGTGCAAGAGTGACTTACTATTATTGTAAGGTTGTTTAGTATTATTATAATAGATTATCCCTGATTCTCAATATTTGCAGTATAATCATTTGGGTCAGATGTGCAGTAGTACTTAGTAAACCAATGCGTCGTAGTACTGCAACTTTTTTCCAAAGTGATTCATGCATATCCAAATAAAGCAAACCTTTGGCGTATTTTGGTTCCTTTAGTATAGTGTTGCAATTACCTCTCTGATTTCTTCAGAAATGAGAGAACTACAAACGTTGCATATTCTTGTTAACGATGTACTTGGAAATTTTCTCTCATCCTGTTGTAATTTTGAATTGTAACAAAATTCCTGCCGGCCGCTGTGGCCGAGCGGTTGTAAGCGCTTCAGTCTGGAACCGCGGATCTGCTACGGTCGCGGATTCGAGTCCTGCCTCAGGCATAGATGTGTGTGATGTCCTTAGGTTAGTTAGGTTCAAGTAGTTCTAAGTCTAGGGGACTGATGACCTCAGATGTTAAGTCCCATAGTGCTTAGAGCCATTTGAACCATTTTGAACAAAATTCCTTATGCTTTGTTATATTTCTGATTACTTGGTACTGTGTTATTTGGGAGAGACTGTGGGTACTATTTTTCTGAGAAAACTTCAATATCGATGTAGTCATTGAAATGAAATGAAATGCCTCCAGTCGGGTAGACCGGTCGCCTGGTGCAAGTCTTTTTTAGTTGACGCCACTTCGGCGACTTGCGTATCGATGAGTGCCTGACCGGAGAAAATCTCCGCCCCAGCCGGTAATCGAACCCAGGCCCCTTTGCATGGCATTCCGCCGCGCTGACCACTCAGCTATCGAGGCGGACTATGTTGTCACTTTTATGGTAAGACTGTATTTGGTGCTCTGGTCCGAGTGCAGTCAATTCATTTTTGAATATGGTATGTGTTTCTAAATTGTTCTCATTCCGTGGGTTGGCCCAGCGTAATTTTATTGTTCAAAAAATGTTCAAATGTGTGTGAAATCGTATAGGATTTAACTTCTGAGGTCATGAGTCCCTAAGCTTACACACTACTTAACCTAAATTATCCTAAGGACAAACACACACACCCATGCCCGAGGGAGGACTCGAGCCTCCGCCGGGACCAGCCGCACAGTCTACGACTGCAGCGCATGAGACCGCTCGGCTAATCCCGCGCGGCCGTAATTTTATTATGTTATTTGTTTTTGATACCTTTAGGGCCAGTTAACTGGTTTGGATTTTAATTAATTGCAATGGATCTTGCATTTTTTCTACCTGGTCTTGGATTTTAATTAATTATAATGGTTCTTGCGTTTTGCTTTAATTGAGAGGGCATTTGGCTGTTACTGAATATCTGTTGTTATTCACACACTTGTTGTTGGATCTTATAGCATTGCTCTTATACGTTTTTTAAGATTGATTTGATATAAAACCTTTTCAATGTTGTTGAATAAATTTTTATAGCTCACTGCCCAAAACTGTCATACCACTTCCTGTTAACAAGACTGGAGTGTGATGTGTGTGCTGAAACATAGTTGCTTGCCATAATCAGCGTCTTTGCAACACAGACACTAAAATATGATCTTTTGCTTTGGTTGGAACTACTCTCTGCTAGGACATACTCGCATTCTCTTTTACTTAGGCGTGCCAAAAAATGATTTTCAGAAAAATGCTTTACCGAATGACTGTTTACTGAATAATACTTTCAGTTTTCAACTGATTATTCGTTGTAATCAGACTTCCAGACAGGTCAAAATAATTTCATGGTCTGATCAAAACGGTTCATATGGCTCTGAGCACTATGGGACTTAACATCTGAGGTCATCAGTCCCCTAGAACTTAGTACTACTTAAACCTAACTAACCTAAGGACATCACACACATCCATGCCCGAGGCAGGAATCGAACCTGCGAGCGTAGCAGTCACGCGGTTCCGGACAGAAGCGCCTAGAACCGCTCGGCCACCGCGGCCGGCTTGATGGTCTGAGAACCGAACACCCTCCACTCCATTCCATGGTATGCTTATGTCATTTAGCGTAATGTGCAGTACTTTGTAATATCCTGTAGTGCGTTTTATCAGCTTTGAGACTTAACATTACGTCGATAACTTTCTTACGTTGTCGCAGTTACATAAGAAATCTTACCAAAGACCATATCTGGATGCTCTACAAACCAAATATGGTTCCACAAGGTACTAAATGTCATTGATTCTGATTTGAAATGAAGTTATTTGCGTGTGAAGGAAATTATACGCATATTTATGTGAAGGGTTAATGAGGGAAGTCGTTCTTCTCGGTAAGCTATTCTTTTCTATTTTCAGATAAACACTTATTTCGTCCCCTTGGGGCATTTTCAGGCTACCTCTTTTACTTGATTCACAGTGAAGAATCGTAACCATATAACATTATATAGTATTCCGCTAGTCTGTGTGGGGGAAATAATATCTGAAGACGTCCTCAATAGTGGTTTCTCATAGCCATGGTATTTATGGGAACATTTATCTCAGACGTGAAGTCAGTATGTAAAAGAGAATAAAATGCGATCTTTATGTAGGATTTACCACTGTGCCAACGTACAACAAATTACAATACATTAGCGTAACATTTACAATGGAAATATATATGGGGTGTTCAATGTCTTAAAATGAAATACAGTGCTGTTAAATTCGTTGACATGCACTCCACTTGATTTCAAGACCTTGGCCAGACTACGAGGTGCTGTAAAGGGTGAAATTCGGTTTATCCTAGAGCCAGAACTTTAGGCGCATGCGGTAATTACGCAGCTTAAACAACAGTATCACATTCCTAGGCTTGTTTACCGGAATTTTCCCAACTAGAGAATACCGAACGTGGAAGCATAGGAAGTAGTAGCCTTTAAAAGGAAGAACTATGTTACATAACAACCCCGAGGATCGCAGCATCGACCTTACTATTTAAGTAACGCATCTTCTGACATATCTCCGTTGGTAAAAAAGCATGTGTGTCAAGCGTTCTTTGCGTTTGCATATTAGAAAACTATAAACAGTTCTTAGTGTTAGGAGTAAATGGAGCCTTTATTCATTTAATAAAGTAGTATGTATGCTAGGAGTGAAACCAGAACAAGAAAAATTTTTCCAAAGAGGGTGCTGAGGTAATGTAACATGTTTGTTAATCCCAGCTGCACCTCACGTAAACTTCCGGAGCATGTGCTGGTTATGCCAGCTGGGTTGGCCGAGCGGTTCTAGGCGCATCAGTCTGTAACCGCGAGATCGCTACGGTCGCAGGTTCGAATCGTGCCTCGGGCATGGATGTGTGTGATGTCCTTAGGTTAGTTAGGTTTAAGTAGTTCTAAGTTCTAGGGAACTGATGACCTCAGATGTTAAGTCCCATAGTGCTCAGAGCCATTTGAACCATATGCTGGTTATTTAAGAAAATAAAATATTTCTGGAATGAATTTTACTCATCTCTTTCACTTGCGCTAAATGGGTGGCAAGAAAAACCAACTGCCAGCACTTTCAAACGGACGGGCAATGAATGCGTTCCTCTATAAGTTTCAGTTTATCGGTATCGTGATGAAACAGTCAATCGTGATGGATGAAAACAATGCAGCTTTTCTTTACTCTGCATGCTGATTTTGTACTTGGGACTAAGCGCTTAGTAAACGAATACTCGTCGCATGCTTCGCCACGTGAGAAAGTATTATCTCTTCACATGTATACTAAAATGACACTGAGCTAGTACGGATGAGGCAGACGACAACACTGAAAAACAAATTTAGAGGAACAGTTAATTTCGTCGGAGTTTTTACTAGCAATTGCAGCTGCAAACTCCGTGAACCGTTAATCGGATTGCGGGCAAAATAAAAACTGCGGGGAAACAAATGGAATGCCGAGCTACTGATATGGCTCTCTGAGCAAAACTTGTGTCCCGTATAGTTTGATAAAAGAATTAACCATGTCGCTACAACGCAGAGATCGGCGAATTAGCGTTTTCTTTTCTTTTTCTTTCTATATCCCATGTTACTGTTACGTAGGGATACAAATAATAACCATCGTTAGTAGTACATCTTAAACAGCTTATAGTGACTGTAATGGTAATAGTTTAGCATGTAGTTAATGTCGACATAATTGAGTTCAAGCGTTGTCTCAAACGTACATGGATGAATCTAACTGAAAGTGGTTAAAAAATGGTTCAAATGGCTCTGAGCACAATGGGACTTAACTTCTGAGGTCATCAGTCCCCTTGAACTGAGACCTACTTAAACCTAACTAACCTAAGGACATCACAAATATCCATGCTCGAGGCAGGATTCGAACCTGCGACCGTAACGTTCTCGCGGTTCCAGGCTGAAGCGCCTAGAACCGCTCGGCCACAACGGCCGGCTGAAAGTGCACAATTATGATGTTGTAACTGAGGAAAAGATCAGGATTTGGATTCCGTCCGTCTTAACATTCTTCCATTGTATCGATCACAGTTACATATCGCGAAACAACCCGTTATCTCATTGCTGTCCATCAGGTTGCCGATGTTACTTCCATCTTCATACACAATACACAGCAGAACTATGTGACACTTACTTAGTTATCACCCTATTGCTGAACAAAGGAATGATCTGTCTAACAGTATGAATATGATTCTGTTTGTTGTTTAACTAAATGACAGGAAAGTTTTCACCGTGCCATGAACATTATCGAATGAGATGTCGCAATGCGGAAAGGACAAAACGCGCAGTATAGCGTGTGTGTGTATTGTGTACCTGAACCGGGGACCTAGCCGTAGCTCTCAGTAGTTCACAACCCCACAACAGGCCACAGCAGTCCCCCACCGCACCTCCATCCCACACCGAACCCAGGGTTATCGTGGAGTTCGACCTCCAGTGGACACCCCCCCCCCCTCCCCCCCACGGGAACGTCTCATACTAGACGAGTAGAACCCCAAATGTTTGATTGGCAGAATAATCATGGCGTATGCGTACGTGGAGTCAGTGTTGGCGCAGCAGTCGCCGACATAGCGTAACTATCCACAGGCTGGCCGGCACACCGGTCCTCGACAGTAATCCGCCGGGCGGATTCGTGTCGGGGACCGACACGCCTTCCCCCTCGGGAAGCAGGGCGTTAGATCGCGCGGCTAACCGTGCGGGCGCAGTTGGGAGACATAGGGATATAATCAAATTGATTTCGGCTACCAAACACGACTCTTCCTACAAGGTTTCGTTAAATTCTGTTTTCGTTTCTCCAAACTTTTCCAACTCAACTAGAACTCAGTCACTAAGAAGTTCCACATAGGTGACACTTTAGTCTCTTACCTCCCTTTAATCTTTTTTAAGCCATAATTTAGAGAATGCAATAGTTTTCGCCTTTCTACCACTAAGATGCTAACTCTCTAACATTGGAGTTAATTTTATACAAATTTTCGTTTCTTGGCCAGTATTTTCTAGAATTCGCATAGTAATATTATAATTTTTGAAAATTGTTCATTACCATGTTCGCTATCCGTCAGGTAAATTTTGAAATAGTGCCATGCTAAGCTTTTTGTTATAAACAAATTGTGATTTGGTGGATGCAATTTGTTAGACTTGGCCACATGGTGGTTTACCAAGGACTGAGTGGGGACTAATACGATAAGCTGTCATAGAGTTATAAGAAAATAAAAATAAGTATTTAAGTTTCTGTTGCAGTTCTGGTAGGCACTGAAATTCCCGCGCCGCAGTACCATAGCACGCCGTAAACAATGGTGTAGCCGATTTCTAAAGTTGTAGATGGCCTATACCAGTTTGTTTAGTCTCTTATAGCGCCGTCCTACGGTACTGTACTTCGAAGATTTCAGTACGTATCACGATTGCAAACATTAATCTGCAAACAAATAAAAACTGAATTACGTAACTTTAAAACTGGTCTACCACTCGTACGTCGTGTTAGTTCATATCCCTTCCCCCTTTGTCCCGACTCCACCAACCTCCATTTGTATAAATGCCAATGTTTGTCTACGTCATAGACCAGCAGTTCGCCTGATGGATGGGCAACCCTGCAGACGGAGTAGCATTGCAAACAGAGGTCTTCTTCACTGGGGATCTAGTTCCTGTTACCGTCTTCGAGGACTTGAGTTCGGACCACGGCTAACGATAGCCCCGGTAAGGCCACCGATGTTGTGTGTCAGTTTTGATAAGGCCATTCATTGCACGACATCCTTGCAACGTCTACCACTGCAGTTACCTACTTAGTTGTTTCCCATCGGGGAGCCCTACGGGACTTCAAGACCCACCATCACACCCTTCACGTGCTATGCAACGATGTCACTGCGATGATGCACCAAGACAGTTAGACAGCTCTACACCACTGACGCTGTACCGCAACATGTTTGATGCCACTTAACGTATGCAAACTTTAATTTAAGAGATTACTGGAGAGACAGATCTGGTGGGAAGATCTACTGGCACGAGTTGTGGCCGCTGCACTAGAAATTGAAGAGATACCAGGTGGCATAGAGAGTGTGTACCAAAACATGCTTTGTAGGTACAATGTCTGTAACAACGTGGTGGTCACCACGTCGAGTCACTGTTGTAATGCATCAGTGCTGTTCCGCACGTACAGTATGCTAGGCTCTTGATTGTTCTAGGCGCTTCAGTCTGGAACCACGCGACCGCTACGGCCGCAGGTTCGAATCCTGCCTCGGGCATGGATATGTGTGATGTCCTTAGGTTAGTTAGGTTTAAGTAGTTCTAAGTTCTAGGGGACTGATGACCTCAGCTGTTAAGTCCCATAGTGCTAAGAGACATTTGAACCATTTTTGAAGAAAATATCGTTCTTCAGCAACACAGCTAGCTCTTTATTCCCTTGAAGTAATGAGTGCTGTCGACAAGGGATCTCAGATCGATTCCGTATTGCTAGATTTCCTGAAGGCTTTTGATACCGTTCGTCACAAGCGACTATTAATCGTCTCAGTTGTGTGATTTCCTTTTCAGAGAGATCACAGTTCGTAGTGATAGACGGTACATCATCGAGTAGTACAGAAGTGATATCTGGCGTTCCGCAAGGTAGTGTCATAGGCCCTCTGCTGTTCCTGATTTACACAAATGATGTAGGTGATAATGTGAGCAGCCGCTTAGATTGTTTCCAGATGACGCTGTAATTTACCGTCTAGTAAAATCGTCAGACGATCAATTCCAATTACAAAATGATCTAAAGAGAATTTGTGTATGGTGCGAAAAGTGGCAATTGGCACTAAACAAAGAAAAGGGCGAGGTCATCCACATGGGTACTAAAATAAATCCGATAAATTTTGGGTGTAAGATAAATCGCACACATCTAAGGGATCTCAATTCGACTAAATACCCAGGAATTACAATTACGAGCAACTTAAATTAGAAAGACCATATAGATAATATTGTGGCGAAGGCGAAACAAGACTGCGCTTTGTTGACAGAACACTTAGAAGATGCGACAAACCAACTAAAAAGACAGCCTACATTACACTTGTCCGCCCTCTGCTGGAATATTGCTGCGCGGTGTGGGATCCTTACCAGGTAGGATTGACGGAGGACATCGAAAAAGTGCAAAGAAAGGCAGCTCGTTTCATGTTATAGCGCAATAGGGGTGAGAGTGTCACTGATTTGATACGCGTGTTGGGGTGGCAGTCACTCAAACAACGGCGGTTTTCTTTGCGGCGAGATCTATTTACGAAATTTCAATCACCCACTGTCTCTTCCGAATGCGAAAATATTTTTTCCCTACGTAGGGAGAAATGATCATCCTAATCAAATAGCCGGCCGAAGTGGACGTGCGGTTAAAGGCGCTGCAGTCTGGAACCGCAAGATCGCTACGGTCGCAGGTTCGAATCCTGCCTCGGGCATGGATGTTTGTGATGTCCTTAGGTTAGTTAGGTTTAACTAGTTCTAAGTTCTAGGGGACTAATGACCTCAGCAGTTGAGTCCCATAGCGCTCAGAGCCATTTGAACCTAATCAAATAAGAGAAATCAGAGCTCGAACGGAAAGATATAGGTGTTCCTTTTTCCCACGCGCCATTAGAGAGTGGAATGGTAGAGAAGTAGTATGAAAATGGTTCGATGAAACCTCTGTCAGGCACTTAAATGTGAATTGCAGAGTAACCATGTAGATGTAGATGTAATGTTTAAGTGTTAATACAAACAAATGTGTTTAAGTGGTAAATGATGTTTCTTTACGTTTCCTTTCAAGTTTGTTTTCAGAAATTAGCACAATTTCTTTTGAACTGCTACCTAATAATTGTGCTGCGAGGCGTCTAATTCAGCTGTGTTAAACATCTCAATTGAAACAGTCGTAGAACGGGAAAATACGTTTCCGGAAATGGGTTAATATTCAAAATATTATGTACTCAATGCCCTCTACACGTCTTAGAAATCTGTAACGGGATTTTCCGGACACCTTGTATACACAGTACTAAGTTGAAACAGATTCCTTACGTACACCCCTTACATATCCCACACTCTACTACGAGAATTAATATCACAAGTTAAACCCTTATACAACTTGCTTATTAAAAAGGTGTATCTCAGAGCAGGACTGTATCTGGTGTTGTGAAGGAGAAGACAGCTGTAAAGAACAACTGAAACAAGTAGCATTTATAAATCATTTACCGAACGACCTGCCTTGTAGGACTGTTGGTATATTTAGACTATTTCAAATTCTGTTTGAAATTTGGTCTTTCCGTTGCTCACACACTGTGACAGCAATTTCTGACCACAGGCTCGCCATTATAAATAACGGAGCACGGTCTACCAGTGTTATGAGGTATCAAAGATCGACATTTGGTGCCGTGCATTGAAACCTCTCCGCGTCTACCGTCTACCCCTACTTCAGCCATCGACAGCACAGTACCGTGGAGTACTATTTGTGGGGACGATTGATTGAAGCAGTGTGTTTGCAAAGTGACGACTGTGTGCGCCGTTCGCCGCTTGTCGCAAAGCGGCGCGTTTGCCCTGGGTCTGCCGCCATGTCCACTGGGTCGCTAATCAATGGTGGACTATTTCTCTACGTGTGGGTGCGCGTTTGGCATTGTCCCAGAGCATTTGAATGTCGTGAATATGACCGTCTATCATAAAATTCTATTCGATAAATGATTTAGAGGGAAATTTAGTTTATAAATTGTTCGACACGGCACCGGAAACGCTGTATAGTGCCTAGTCAGACCACGCCGCTACAGAGGAGTCTGCTCGCGTGCAGAGGTGTAGTTGGAGATACAGCAACAGCTGTGGCCAAGAGCATGGCTACGTGGCTCTGCTGCTTCCAATCACCCGCGTTTGTGCACGGAGCCGAAGACGTTAAGACAGAGTGTAAGATGCTACTGCTGTTTATCTGTCTCTGGGATGTGTCGAATATATGAGATGACAAACAACCATATCTGATGCTCAGTACAGTGTATTTTTTTATCTATTCATTTTATTTCGACACTAGTATGGGGTATGTATCTATTTTCTTCGGCATCTGGGTTACAGAAGACAAAATACATCGTACAATACGTTAATCTCTAGCATATGCCCTATTTTTGTTTCAAGGAATAGAAAAAGAAAGAGATATCATTCAGTCACAATAAAATATCTAACACAAAACTCTCAGAATTAAAATTGAGCAAGAAAAACATAGATCCGGATTGCGTCCACAATAATCCGGTAATCTATACTACTACAACGCTATACCTGTATTCGAAACCCGGAATCCGGAACTGGCACACGGTCCCTGTTGCATCGTAAGAGCAATAAAAACTCGATTTTCGTTATTTCGAGTAATTATTGACCCAATTTAAAAATTTAAAATACTGCCATAATCTACTAATTAACAGGTATAAGCCGGCCGTGGTGGCCGATCTGTCCTAGGCGCTACAGTCTGGAACCGCGCGACGGCTACAGTCGCAGGTTCGAATCCTGCTTCGGGAATGGGTGTGTGTGTGATGTCCTTAGGTTGGTTAGGTTTAAGTAGTTCTAAGTTCTAACAGACTGATGACCTTAGAAGTTAAGTCTCAGAGTGCTCAGAGCCATCTGAGCCATTTTAACAGGTATAATCACATGTTAAAAGTTTAACACAGTTAGACAAATATTACGGATGGAACTGAGTTTGCCGGCCGCGGTGGTCTCGCGGTTCTAGGCGCGCAGTCCGGAACCGTGCGACTGCTACGGTCGCAGGTTCGAATCCTGCCTCCGGCATGGATGTGTGTGATGTCCTTAGGTTAGTTAGGTTTAAGTAGTTCTAAGTTCTAGGGGACTAATGACCACAGCAGTTGAGTCCCATAGTGCTCAGAGCCATTTGAACCATTTGAACTGAGTTTTTCTTGAGGCAGCTTAACTGAAGGCGAACAAATACACGGACTTCTTTCATGCTGTTTTTCAGAATGAAAGCACTTAGCGACTTCCTACAAACTTTACACATAATTTCTAATATCTACCAAACACTTTCTCATAGACAACCAACATAAAATGACGAAAAGAAAAGAGCTGAACACTTACGACATATTCGCTGTTCACTCAGTGAAATTTGTGCATCAGGTGCACTGAAGCGCCAAAGAAACTGGCACAGGCATGCATTTTCCAATACAGAGATGTGTAAAAAGGCAGAATGTGGCGCTGCGGCGGAAACGCCTATATAAGACAAGAAGTATCTGGCGCAGTTGTTACATAGGTTATTGCTGCTACAATGGCAGGTAATCAAGATTTAAGTGAGTTTGAAAGTGGTGTTATAGTCGGCGCACGAGCAATGGGACACAGAATCTCCGAGGTAGTGATGAAGTGGGGATTCTACCGTACGACCATTTCACGAGTCTACCGTGAATATCAGGAATCCGGTAAAACATCAAATCTCCGACATCGCTGCCGCCGGATAAAGATCTTGCAGGAAAGGGACCAACGACGACTGAAGAAAATGGTTCAACGTGGCAGAAGTGCAACCCTTCCGCAAACTGTTGCAGATTTCAGTGCTGGGCCATCAATAAGTATTAGCGTGCGAACCACTCTACGGAACATCATCGATATGGGCTTTCAGTGCTGAAGGCCCACTCGTGTAGCCTTGATGACTGCATGACACAAAGCTTCATGCCTCACCTGGAGCCGTCAGTACCGACACTGGACGGTTGATGACTGGAAACTGTTGCCTGGTTGGACGAGTCTCGTTTCAAATTGCATCGCGTGTATGGACGTGTACGGGTATGGCGACAACCTTATGAATCTACGGACTCTGCATGTCAGCAGGGGACTCTTCAAGCTGGTGGAGGCTATGTAAAAGTGCGGGGCATGTGCAGTTGAACTTATATGGGATACCTGATACGTCTTTATACGACTCTGACAGATGACTCGTACGTAAGCATCCTGTCTGATCACCTGCATCCATTCATGTCCATTGTGCACTCCTACGGAATTGCGCAATTCCAGCAGGACAATGCGGCACCCCACACGTCCAGAATTGCTACAGAGTGGCTCCAGCAATACTCTTCTGAGCTTAAGCAATTCCGCTGGCCACCATACTCCCCAGACATGAACATTACTGAGCGTCTCTTGGATGCCTTGCAATGTGCTGTTCCACCCCCTCGTACTCTTACGGATATATGGACAGCCCTGCAGGATACATGGATTCCCTTCAGCACTACTTCAGACATTAGTCGAGTCCATGCCACGTCGTGCTGCGGCATTCTGCGTGCTGGTGGGGATCCTACACGTCATTAGGCGGGCGTACTAGTTTCTTTGTCTCTTCAGTGTATAACGTCTTAATTTATTACGTCTTTACTATTACTTGTATTCGCAACACAGTTAGCAGACAGTTTTCACGCGTTTACCACTGAAAGTACCTGCAAAACTACGTCACTGTATCATAATGCAGGAGATATGACGTGATAAACATCGAAATGCATGAGAAATTAGATTTTGCTTAAAACAGAGCGCTAATTATCCGCTTTATATTCATCCAGTGTTTTAGAGCATTTACAGCTTCAAACAAACTTTAAGCATAATTTTAAACCATTTCTAAATTTTTTCTCACTTACATGATTAAAGGCAAATATTCAACATACAGACTCAGTAGCCGGCCGGTGTGGCCGAGCGGTTCTAGGCACCAGTCTGGAACCGTGCGACCGCTACGGTCGCAGGTTCGAATCCTGCCTCGGGCATGGATGTGTGTGATGTCCTTAGGTTAGTTAGGTTTAAGTAGTTCTAAGTTCTAGGGGACTGATGACCTCCGATGTTAAGTCCCATAGTGCTCAGAGCCATTTGAACCATTGACTCAGTAGCAAAGTTTCAAGCTGTTTTATACACGGGAGTTTCATTGTTAAAACAGTCTGGGGTAATTGGTGATATCTTTTTGGCGTGTAGTTCTTTAGCCTGTGAAAGCTAAAAAGGTATTAATTCGTAGTTGTCTTCGCGTTTGTGACAGTAATGTCTCTTACAGTTATTTGTTATGTTGTTAATGAAGGCTTTCTAACGATTCATCCATCTTTTTAACCAGTGTTTCGGATTGAAACTTACCAGTTCATTTCAAGATAAGAAGCAAGTTCTGTTAACAAAGCACGAACAATTTCGATTCAGCATGAAGACATCCGTGAGTTGATATGCGTTTATGGTATTTCTACTTTATGAGAGTCGAAACAGACTTCTATACGTAAAATTCCTTGCATATTTTTCACATATTTTATTGTGCATTTGAGGTAATCTTTATTCCAATTTTTTAAAAATTACTAAGTATTGCTGGATTTGTTCCACGGGTGCCTGACTGAAAATCCATAGGTCATGGAACTTTTTCTGCCAGTTAATATCACTGTGACCGCTGCTGATATTTTACGTATTTAAAAATGCAAAATTCTGTCTTAGTTTGGATTCAACGTTTACTTGTGGATCACTTTAGAGGTGGATTTCCGATTTGGAGGGGCATATAGTATGCTGCGTCACTATTCGTAGAAAGCTTTACCGCACGAAACAAGTTTTGACCTGGCAGCTATTTCATTAAGATTTTTTATTTTATTCTTTAAGGCAAACATAACAGATGAAAATATCCGGCAGTAACTGCATCTATTTTATTTGTGTTTACTTCCACTCATCATGGTTACGCACAATTTCTCTCGATTTCCTTGTCGTCTAAACTGCACCTAAGGTGACGACACTTAGCGGTATATATTAAAAGACATCTTCAGTATACCATGAGCTGCACTAGAACTGTTTTATTTTCCAAAACCGGTTTTTGGTTATATAACCCATCATCAGTAAGAGACCATGCAGTTCTATAGCAATAACATGCTTGTCAGTTAATACGACAGGACCTGAAATATGTCCTGTAACATAGTACACAGATTATCATGTATGTTATTGCTGTCAAATTTTAGGCAGTGACAATTCTTGTTAATGCTTGACGTAACTGCAATATAGAGTAAGTATGAATTAGACAGCAATAATGTATATGACAAACTGCGTAGTGTGTGAAAGGACATATTTCAGATATATCGCATTGACTGACAAGCACGTCATTGCTATAGAAGTACATGATGTGCCACTGATGATGGATTATAAACCGGAAAACCAATTTTGGAAAATAAAACAACGCTAGTGCATCTCATAGAGTGTGTGTGTGTGTATTGTGAATTCAACAGCAGCCCTCAGTGGTCCACAACCCCACAACAGGCCGCAGCAGTCCACCCACCCCACTGGCGCCCCACACCGAACCCAGGGTTATTGCGCGGTTCGGCCCCCAGTAGACCCCCCGGGAACGATTCATACCAGACGAGTGAAACCCCAAATGTTTGCGAGGTAATTATGGTGTACGGGCACCAATCACTGACATAGTGTAACTGAGGCGGAATAAGGGGAACCAGCCCGCATTCGAGGAGGCAAATGGAAAATCGCCTTAAAAACCATCAACAGGCTGGCCGACACACCGGACCTCGACATTAATCCGCAGAGCGGATTCGTGCCGGGGACCGACACGCCTTCCCGCTCGGGAAGCAGTGCTTTACACCTTGCGGCTAGCTGGGCGGGCAGCTCATAACGTACTGAAGACACCTTTAAGCAATATCTGAAATCTGTGGAGCACCAAACATTCTATATTTTTACTTAGACGTATCTTTGCATTTAGAACAGAACTAGACGGGTAGTGGTAGAACCCTTGACTTGTATTTTGGAGTTCCGCCGTTCAGTTCCCGTTCGGTCTATCAAATTTATGTTTTCCGTGGTTTCCGTGTATTAATGATGCGGTTTCTTCGTAAAACACAAGCCCGATTTCCATCGCCGTTGTTCCGCATTTGAACTTTTGCTCTATCTCTGATAACCTTTTCGTCGACACGATGTTAAACCCTAAACTTTCTCCTTCGTTGCAATGTTGTGAGCTCCCTGAGCGGTAACGGTAATCTCTTTCTTTGCGACTGGCGAACATTTGTAAATGAGCAACATCCTGTCTTTTCACTTTTAATAAAACAATTACGTTCTATTTTCCGTTTCTTCTGGTCTTCAGTATAACTTTCGGCTTTTGTGGCTCGAATCAAGGTACATATCACCTGAACTCAGGCGAGAGATCCCGTCCAAACAGCAGTAGTGCTGTTTGTGCTATTTATTGGCAGACAAATTAAACATTCGTGGGAAGTATTGCTCACAAATATTTTATGTGGTACTAGCTCACCGTAGGAACTGCACTCCTCACTTTACTACAATTACTCACAGAGGCATTTGAGGCTATACTCATACTAACGAGCCAAAACTTAACGATCACTGGTGTTAGTCCAATGACGAGGTGAGGTCGTATGAGTAGGGCCTCACATCAGGTAGACCGTTCGCCGGATGCAAGGCTTTCGATTTGACGCCACTTCGACGACTTGCGCGTCGATGGGGATGAGATGATGATGATTAGGACAATACAACACCCAGTCCCTGAGCGGAGAAAATCTCCGGCCCAGCAGGGAATTGAACCCTGGCCCTTAGCATTGACATTCTGGTGCGCTGACCACTCACCTACCGGGGCGGACGTTAGTCCAAAGAACTAGCGATTCTAGCGATTCTTGGAAATTTTCCAGAAGAGTGGCATCTGATATCTACGCACGTCTCAGGCAAATCCCGTAAGTTACTAGCCGGTGGTTTGTCGGCGCCTAGCTGCAACCCGATAGTGTCCCAGATATGTTCCATTAGGTTCAAATCAAGATAAGACACCACTATGAGTTCACCATCATGCTTCTCAAACAACTTTAGCAAGATTCTTTCCTTGTGACACAGGAAGGCGCCGTCTCTATCGGAGAAGACATTACGCATGAAAGGGTGCAAGTGGTCCGCAATAATGTTCACTTAGTCCACAGCTGTTGTGGTGTCTTCGATTACTACACAGGTCCCATGGAACTCCATGTGAATGTCAACGATGGAATAATACTGGTGGCAGCGATCTGCGTTCGTAGTGCGGTATCCGTTACGGGTAGCCGTTCACCTGGATGACGACCACCGACCTAGCGGAACAAGAAACGTGATTCATTAAGCCAGATGAGGCGATTCCATTTATCCACAGTCGGACGTCTATGATCCCCTACTCATTGCCACCCTAATTATCGATAGAAACACGTAGTGATCGTGTGCCCAGCAACTCCATGTTTATCAGTGTACGCTGGACGGTGTCCTACGTAAAACTACCGCTTACTGCATGGTATTCTGTCGACAGAACTACCACAGATTGCCTCCTTCCCTGCTGTATAGAGAGGTCAATCCTCAGAACTCCACGTCCTGTGAAGAACCATTGACGTCCAACACCTTGTCGCCTACTCGTGGTTTCACCCTTGAACCAGTATCTATAGATATTCATGAAAATAACAGCCCTGCAACACCTGCGCGGTTTCCTAATTACTCGGCTCCAGAAACCGTACCAGAACAACTTTCCTTTGCCGAAATCGATGATAGTGAATTTTCTCATTTCTGGTCCCGTCGTCGCTAAAATGATTTTCCTATTCGTCTCTTCATCTCTTATATACATACATCAAAAATAGTTATGCATCATCTCGGTTCCGAGAGTTCCGGAACCTGTACAGAAAATTGGAATAGAGATCAACATAATTTTCGCCCTTTTTATTGGTCATGAGAACCACACATTGCATGTTTTACCACCATACACCGAGACCTTCAGAAGTGGTGGTCCAGATTGCTGTACACACCGGTAGCCTTAATACCCAGTAGCACGTCCTCTTGCATTGATGTATGCCTGTATTCGTCGTGGCATGCTGCCCACACGTTCATCAAGACGCTGTTGGTCCAGATTGTCCCACTCCTCAACGGCGATAAGGTGTAGATCCCTCAAAGTGGTTGGTGGGTCACCTCGTCCATAAACAGCCCTTTTCAATCTATTCCAGGCATGTTCGATAGGGCTCATGTCTGGAGAACATGCTGGTGACTTTAGTCGAGCGATGTCGTTAGCCTGAACCAAGTCGGCCGGCCGTTGTGGCCGAGCGGTTCTAGACGCTTCAGTCCGCAACCGCGCTGCTGCTACGGTTGCAGGTTCGAATCCTGCCTCGGGCATGGATGTGTGTGATGTCCTTAGGTTAGTTAGGTTTAAGTTGTTTCTAAGCCTAGGGGACTGATGACCTTAGATGTTAAGTCCAATAGTGCTTAGAGCCATTTGAACCATTTGAAGGAACTAATTCACAAGATGTGCACGATGGGGGCGTAAATTGTCGTCCATAAAGACGAATGACTCACCAATATGCTACCGATATGGTTGCACTATCGGTCGGAAGGTGGCATTCACGTATCGTAAGGTCGTTACGGTGCCTTCCATGACCGCCAGCGGCGTACGTCGGCCCCACATAATGCCACCCCAGAACAGCAGGGAACGTCCACATTGCTGCACTCGCTGGACAGTGTGTCAATGGCGTTCAGCCTGACTGGGTTGCCCCCAAACACGTCTCCGACGATTGTGTGGTTGAAGGCATATGCGACACTTATCGGTGAAGAGAACGTGATGCCAGTCCTGAGCGGTCCATTCGGCATGTTGTTGGACCCATCTGTACAGTGCTGCATTGTGTCGTGATTGCAAAGATGGACTTCGCCATGGACGTTGGGAGTGAAGTTGCGCTTGATGCAGCCTATTGCGCACAGTTTGAGTCGTAACACGACGTCCAGTGGCTGCACGAAAAGCATTATTCAACATTGTGGCGTTGCTGTCAGGGTAACTCTGAGCCATAATCCGTAGGTAGCGGTCATGCCCTGCAGTACTAGCCCTTGGGCGGCCTGAGCGAGGCATGTCATGGACAGTTCCTCTCTCTCTGTATCTTCACCATGTCAGAATAACACCACTTTGGTTCGCCCCGAGATGCCTGGACACCTGCCTTGTTGAGAGCCCTTTTGGCACAAAGTAACTATGCGGGCGCGATCGAACCGCGAGATAGACCGTCTAGGCATGGTTGAACTACAGACAACACGAGCCGTGTATCTTCTTCCTGGTGGAATGACTGGAACTGATAGGTTGTCGACCCCCTCCGTGTAATAGGCGCTGCTCATGCTTGGTTGTTTACATCTTTTGGCGGGTTTAGTGACATCTGTGGAATCTCTTAACAGTCAAAGGGACTGTGTCTGTGATGCAATATCCACAGTCAACGCAAGTCACTCTATCCAATCCAATATCCACAGTCAATTTTCAGCAGTTCTGGGAACCGGGGTGATGAGAAACTATTTTTGATGTGTGTATTTTTTTCTGTGACCCGTGCCATAAAAGCCACCAGGCGGCAGACAGTCTCGCGTTGAGCGGTTGTCTTGATATTCCGTTATCTGTATGCGCTGTAAATGTTTACTGTCCGGTTTTGACATCTTCGGAAATGCCATTTTCGATTTTGTTATGACGATTTGAACGTGCATCTCGGCGCGAAACTAATCATTGAAGAACAAAAAAAAACTAATAATTTCCAACTGGACTGTCTTTTCGTTCTACTGATTAACAGAAGTTGCTGAACCGAGCTACGTCAGCATGCTGGAAGTTCGTCTTGATATTTTGAATGTAGCAGAGTCTTACCCCGTGTCTTATCGTCTGGTCTTCGTGGGCAAGCGCAGTCGACTGGAGACGACACAGCCGTGTAACAATGCTCTACGCCACAGCCACTAGTTTATCTCTACGAGTCTGCGATTCCAGCTCTGCACGCGAAGGGACTCGTCTTCGATGGCTGTAGCCACTGTACAGTGTTTTCCTTGTCGTTTCCCTGTAAATAAAGAACCGGTACAACGATGAACACGGGCCATGCACGGAGAGATAGTCCGCCATTGATATACGAGGGCAGTTCAATAAGTAATGCAACACATTTTTGTTCTGAAACAGGGGTTGTCTTATTCAGCATTGAAATACACCAGGTTATTCCCCAATCTTTTAGCTACACAACACTATTTTTCAACGTAATCTCCATTCAATGCTACGGCCTTTCGCCACCTTGAAATGAGGGCCTGTATGCCTGCACGGTACCATTCCACTGGTCGATGTCGGAGCCAACGTCGTACTGCATCAATAACTTCTTCATCATCCGCGTAGTGCCTCCCACGGATTGCGTCCTTCATTGGGCCAAACATATGGAAATCCGACGGTGCGAGATCGGGGCTGTAGGGTGCATGAGGAAGAACAGTCCACTGAAGTTTTGTGAGCTCCTCTCGGGTGCGAAGACTTGTGTGAGGTCTTGCGTTGTCATGAAGAAGGAGAAGTTCGTTCAGATTTTTGTGCCTACGAACACGCTGAAGTCGTTTCTTCAATTTCTGAAGAGTAGCACAATACACTTCAGAGTTGATCGTTTGACCATGGGGAAGGACATCGAACAGAATAACCCCTTCAGCGTCCCAGAAGACTGTAACCATGACTTTACCGGCTGAGGGTATGGCTTTAAACTTTTTCTTGGTAGGGGAGTGGGTGTGGCGCCACTCCATTGATTGCCGTTTTGTTTCAGGTTCGAAGTGATGAACCCATGTTTCATCGCCTTTAACAATCTTTGACAAGAAATTGTCATCCTCAGCCACATGACGAGCAAGCAATTCCGCACAGATGGTTCTCCTTAGCTCTTTATGGTGTTCGGTTAGACAACGAGGGACCCAGCGGGAACAAACCTTTGAATATCCCAACTGGTGAACAATTGTGACAGCACTACCAACAGAGATGTCAAGTTGAGCACTGAGTTGTTTGATGGTGATCCGTCGATCATCTCGAACGAGTGTGTTCGCACGCTCCGCCATTGCAGGAGTCACAGCTGTGCACCGCCGGCCCGCACGCGGGAGATCAGAGTCTTGCTTGACCTTGCGGCGATGATGACACACGCTTTGCCCAACGACTCACCGTGCTTTTGTCCACTGCCAGATCACCGTAGATATTCTGCAAGCGCCTATGAATATCTGAGATGCCCTGGTTTTCCGCCAAAAGAAACTCGATCACTGCCCGTTGTTTGCAACGCACATCCGTTACAGACGCCATTTTAACAGCTCCGTACAGCGCTGCCACTTGTCGGAAGTCAATGAAACTATACGAGACGAAGCGGGAATGTTTGAAAATATTCCACAAGAAATTTCCGGTTTTTTCAACCAAAATTGGCCGAGAAAAAAAATGTGTTGCATTACTTATTGAACTGCCCTCGTACAACCCTGCGAACATAGCAGCCCACTCAACGCAAATGCGCCCCCTTGTGTTAAGCTGTGAGCGACACAAATATTCGTCACTTAGCGCAGACATTGCTTCAGTGAACCTTCCACACACTGTATTATACGGTACTGCGCTGTAGGTGACTGAAGAAGGGGCAGACTGTAGATGCGGAACAGTCATTGTGCTTTGATTTGAATGCCAGTCCTTAACACTTCGTAACATTGGAAGACCGTGGAAGATTGTTCATAATGACTAACCAGAGGTTGGAAATTGTTGTCACCGTGCGTGAACAACGGAATGACCAAGTTTTAACGAGAGTCTGAAATGGTTCCTAATATTAGTGGTTCTCCATGGCAGATAGCTTGATATATCAACCACAAATGGCATTAGTCTTAGTTGTCCCTTACAACTGTTTTCTCTTCACAACACACGGTACAGTTGGGCTCCCAGACGTAGACTTTTTATGTCAGCAAGGCCTAAAAGAATGGAAACGGTAAGATTAATTCTCGTAGTAGTACATGGGATATGCATTTCGGTGTATGTACGGAATCAGTTTCAGCTTAGTGCTTTGTACAAACAAATAGCTGTTCCATTATCAAGACAAAAGGCGTTGTCTTGATAATGGAACAGCTATCTGTTTGTACAAGATGTTAACATTTGTCTGGCGTTCTTCTAAAACAGATTGTCGGGGTTGCAGTAACAGCGAATATGACAATAACGATAAAAGTATTTTATTGGGCAAGACATTGCAAAAAACGTATGAGTTGCAACCTTCAGTTCCGTTATAATGATCTTGTCTTCCTTCATTCTTCCTTATCGACAGACAGACAGACGAAATAATTTCAAAATTTAAATCCATAAGTTTTCTATGTATATGCCACAGACTCGAATGCATCAGATCTTGCTGTCGCAACACATATTATCCGTGAACTACCGCCAAACACAGGAGCAACCTGTATAGAACCAAAAGCCACCCTTCTGCCGATTGGAGGTAGTATTGGTAATATTAGCAACGTCGACTTTTGCGAAGAAAGGGCCCATGGCAAATCCCCTGGTTTCAACATTGAGGCCGTTTAAGAATGAATTTTCACACGCAGCTGGAAATACAAGACTATACATTCAGATAGGTGCAGACACTCAATGTTTCTGCAGAGAGCAAGCTATGCTACCTCGCATAGATTCCCGATTTCGCGTCTTCTCGCCGAAAGTATCCAACGAGCAATGTTCTGGTTTTTAATGACGGGCAACTTCTTTAAGGTTGGACACTCTAACGCTGCCTCTACCAGGGGCTGGTCTCAGTCTCACACATATGCACCAACGATGTAAGACTCTTCTAGTTACCCTAGAAAGACTGTTTACGCACAGACGTCGAGCCTGGTCGTAAACCTAACAATTAGATAGTGACCAGCCAATATGGAGCCCAGTGCAAACATAGCACCGATACCCTGAGTTTACTGCCACATCAGGTTCCACAACTCCGAGTAGAGCTATGCACAAAACGTCAGCAGCTTCGTTAAACATTAAACTACCCAATAGGAGAAACCATATCGAAGAGAAGTAGCTATTGTTGAAGTGGAATATCACCAAGAGAAACGTCTACAATCCAAATCTACCACCACGGATGTAGATTATAGTGGTTCGTCACCGTAAATCCCGAAGACCCGACATGCAAGAAACTGAACAAAATTCGTCTGTGTCCGACAATAGCGTACGAGATTCGTGGGCAGGACGATGTCATCATCCATATGTTTGCGTGGGAAAAAGTCTGCACAATAACTGTATCTCTGCATCACAAGATGACCGTTAGAGAACAACACGATCCAGATTACATCGACACGAGAGACCTTGTTTATCCTGAGAAGCTCCGACATCCGTACCAGAAAAACAATAGCGTCAACATGAGCTACAGGTTACACGTCGACTTACATATTAAGAAAGTGCTATGGCAACTTCGGCGATGATTATTATGTAAATCGAAGGTGGCGCAAGAGAGAAATGAAACGAAAGGAAAGGAAAGGAACTGACGATATCAGCTACATCGGGACTTTACGCAGAATCGGCGGCGGCGAGAGAAACTTTGTGTCAGATTGGGGTGCGAACCCGGGATCTGCTGCTTACTAGCCAGTTGCTTTAACCACTGTGCCGTCTGGACAATGTGTTTGTCGGAAATGCATGGACTGTCTCTACACTCCCCCCGGCCGAACCACATTCCCACCTACCGGCACTTATCCGCAGTACCCCTCCATGTCCCCCATACTCGCTAATATTTAGATTCCCGCCGAAGGTCGAACGATATTTTGCATCCGCACTGAAGGCTATGAGTTCATTACCCGTCGAGGCGAAATAGTTATATGAATGCATAGTATCCTTTCTTCTACACATGACCAAAGCAACAGACACTATGCATTCACATACTTCGGACATTTTGCTTCTGCATCAAATATGAGCATCGAAAATACGAACCAGGGGAAAGTATCAACAAACATACGATGACATACTACAAATTACGATTAACCTTTAACAACCACTCAGTACTACAGTAAGGAATGAAAAAAAAGTAACAATTGGTTCGATGTGAACAGCCCTTTAATTGCTGTTCAGATTTTGGCCGTAAGCATTGGATGCTAACGGTTTCATCGTCTCCAGTTACCTAAGATGTCACCAACTGAATACAACTATGTGATGAATTCGTTCGCCATACACCACGTCCTATCTCACAAACTGACGGCCCTCAATGAATCCAGAATCTTCTCCAGTCAGTTATGAATATCTCATAAGCAGAATTATTCAAATGGTCAAATGGCTCTAAGCACTTTGGGACTTAACATCGGAGGTCATCAGTTCCCTAGACTTAGAATTGCTTAAACCTATCTTGAGGACATCACACACATCCATGCCCGAGGCAGGATTCGAACCTGCGACCGTAGCAGCAGCGCGGTTCCAGACTGAAGCGCCTAGAACCGCTCGGCCACAACGACCGGTCAGGATTATTCGTTACTAACCATTTGGACTTATTTCCTTAACGAATAATTGTTGTGTACTGTTTGCTGCCAGCGAGCAGATCTCGCCTAGCAATGAACTGGTTGGTTATTCGCTGCACTGTAACTCGTCTCTCTGTTGCTGCGTTCCGTGGTAGTCGACGACGGTCTTCGGCAATAGGTTTTCCGGAAGGCAGTTGACTCTGGCGGTGAGGTTTTTCTCCAAATCGAGTTGAAATACATTCTGGGGATGGTGACCTGTGCAAAGTGCCTAAACGATCTCAGGGTGTTCCATGTATCGGGCACATAATACAAATCCATATTCACACTAGTAGCATATGCGCGAAAGTAGCTCTATCTATTATGGTATTACTACTAAATCGCTGAAACGATTTTGATAAAATTTGGCTTGGAATTAGCTTGATCGCCGAGGGAAAACGTACGATAGTTTAAAAAGCGTATAGTACATCTTTATTGATTTGAAGGATCGAAAATGAAATGCGGATCTACAATTACTCCTTGTAAAAGATGTTTACTGCTTGACTTTCGAACTTTATCATAATTGTGAAAATGCTTTTGTTCTTTGACGTGTCGTACATAACACGATTCAACGAAATGAATGCAATCCTTATACAATCTTCTACGAGTTTAATCCCTGCCAATCCACTGGACCCACGTCCACAAAATTTGGCGTGTGATATCTTGAACCCTTTTGAAGAAAATAGGCCACTTTGCAAAGTGTGTTGTACAAGCTATTTATTGATTTAGAAAGAAATATATTTACTCGTTAAAAAAGCTATCTTTCACTTTTGAACTTTATCGTATTTGTGAAAATGCTTTAATTGGCTGGTATGTTCTACGCAGTATGACTGAACGTAATCAATACAAATCTTATTGAATTCTCAATGTGTTTAGTCCATACTTCCATACTACTACCAGTATTATGAATTGCGAAAGTAAGTATTCTGTTACGTATCCATGAGTCTACCGCTAAACCGATTCCGATGGTATTTGGTAAGGAGATAGTTTGAAACCTGAGGAAGACCATAGGCAGCTTTACAAAATTGTATCTTTTTGAGTATAATTAAATTTTTAAATGTGATGTACGTGAGTAGCATGCAGACTACAATGGCGCTATGGTCGGCGACTATTAGTATCTATAGATTATTCCGTGACAGCGCAAATCAAATGTTATTGTGCACGTGGCTTATGATATTGATTGAGGTCCTACAAAATCTGGCATAGCTCGAGAGTTTTGGTGGAGATACGACAATAAAATCAGGGGGTACGCCCGAGAACCACATTT
This sequence comes from Schistocerca nitens, assembly GCF_023898315.1. Lineage (NCBI taxonomy): Eukaryota > Metazoa > Arthropoda > Insecta > Orthoptera > Acrididae > Schistocerca > Schistocerca nitens. The sequence continues at coordinate 525,181,998 of NC_064618.1, read as the reverse complement.
AAAATTATTATTATAAGCCTCGCAAACGTAAGTCTGATGTAGCGCCTAGTTTTAAGCGAGTTCAAGCTGCGAAAGTTACCCGAATCCAACACACGTCAGAGCAATCTCGCTTCCGTCGGAACTTGGATGCAGAACGTCAGGCAGCCTTAACAGCTACAGGGTCATTAGAAAGTCGTAAGTCGGTCGCATTTAAGAGGCTGAGCGTGACGCCTCTCTTATAGCTTCCAACACCCTTGATGAGTCACAATGACAGCGTCATTTAAGAAACAGAGGGTCATACTTTTACATGTGAAAAGGGGGAGGCTTTTGATGATGCTGCATTTGGTTATGATGTATTAACTATGTTCATCATACATCAGTCATCATAGGTCATAGGGGGATGGATCAAAAATTTAGGCGCCAGAATGCATAAAAAAAGGCAAGGAGAAACGGTTGGTATGTGTTTCTCTGGTGGAAAAATCTCACATCCTGAAAAAAAAAAAAAAAACAAAAAAAAACCTTATCTACTCCACAAATGTAGCGACCCGAGGCATTTTTAAATGTAATTAGAAAATATAATACAAGCTTTCAGATTCGACATACAGTAATATAACAGAAACATATTCATTATGTACCTACGTACCGACACTGCATACATTTTTATACGTACGTCTCTACATCACTGTATACAGATACATTTCGTAAAATTGCCACCTTACTTTCTTAGCATCACTCATAGCAAGGCTACTGATATTCGAACGAAGCAGCGGGTAACAGTTAGTTTTATAAATGTATGTAAATGTTGTACCTGTGTATGTCTGATTATTTTAGTGCTACGCCTGAGAAATAAATACCATGTAATCTCAGAGGAACAGGCAGATGGAGTCAACTGAAGGGTGATAGTGTGGGGAGGAACGTGCAATGGCCCCTATTTGACAGATTAGTCCTTCGATTGGTCGTGAGAGAAGAACGAAAAGTTTTGGTACAGGACACTAATAATTAATTATCGGTGTGTAATGTAGTGTGGAATGAAGGAAGAGAGCTTAAGGGCACTGCTGTTTGAGAGAGTAGCGTAGTAATGTTTGATGGTAAAATTCGCAACAGGCACTTACAGGTGCACTAGAAGACACCAAGAATTAATTACTGGTGCTGAAAGACATGTAAACTGAGAGCAGAGTGTCTAAGTCGAATGTTAAAGTCTAAAAGGAATTATGACAGACCAAGTATACGATTTGCTATATTCACTGGCTGACAAAACAAATGAAGCGTCCAGAAGACATGGGTGGACGTCAGTGTGACTTTGTACTCGTACTCGCCGTCAGTGGGTACGTAAATGATCAGTGTTGCAATTCTCTGTGGCTGTTAGAACAGTCACAGAAGTGCATTACATTTGTTTGAGCTTAGTGTTAATACCAGATCTTGTAGAGTATCTAAGGAGCGCGAACAGCGTCAGATTAATGATCGTTGTGAAGGACACGGATGTGCTGGGTACAAGTCGCGCAGAATACGGTGGCCGATGCGCTGTGATCAGTTTTCGTCCAAAGCGCTGGGCTAGCTCATTTGTTTCTTCAGAAAGGGAGGCCGAAAAGAGTCTGCGACCTTTCGGCCTGTCGGCGATGACGGACACGACGCACATGTCCTGCAATTATTCTCAAACGATTTTACAGAAACTATTCGGTAAAAAAATTCATTTTTGCTTTACTTGTAGTTTTATACGTCAGGTCCATTATGATGTGCCCATCATTTCGTTAATGATCTTAATTATTGTCATAGTTACATGGAAGTAAGACAATGCCCGAAATCTGAAAAAGTTTGCAGTTAAAAATAGGGGTCGCTATTATTTAGTTCAAATGGTTCAAATGGCTCTGGGCGCTATGGGACTTAACATCGGAGGCCATCAGTCCCCTAGAACTTAGAACTACTTAAACCTAACTAACCTAAGGACATCACACACATCCATGCCCGAGGCAGGATTCGAACCTGCGATCGTAGCAGCAGCGCGGTTCCGGACTGAAGCGTCTAGAACCGCTCGGTCACAGCGGCCGGCCAGGGACGGCACTACGATTCACAGTCTTCATACGTCACTACGTAGGTACTGTTTACTTGCATACGTCCTTGATAACAGTAGAATCGAACAAATAAGACTTGAATTACGTATGCACTGAAAGTCTAAAAAACATTAATATCTTTAACCAATACACAAATTAAAGACTTTCCTTTTAATTTAACGGAAAAAATTGTTTTATAATCATTCTCTCTAAGCTAAATTATGACAGCAGTTTTTATATTAATGGATCGGCAACGCGAGTGTCCAGCAGTTGCAATCCACAATCACTAAAACCGACTATATTCGTATAACTATCTGTCCATGTGTAGCTCATGGGATGATCTAAAAAGCCGGCCGCGGTGGTCTAGCGGTTCAGGCGCTCAGTCCGGAACCGCGCGACTACTACGGTCGCAGGTTCGAATCCTGCCTCGGGCGTGGATGTGTGTGATGTCCTTAGGTTAGTTAGGTTTAAGTAGTTCTAAGTTCTAGGGGACTAATGACCACAGAAGTTAAGTCCCATAGTGCTCAGAGCCATTTGAACCATTTTTTGATCTAAAAGTAAAATAGAGATCTAAAGTTAAGAACAGAGTAGGATTAGAGGTAAATTTACAGAAAGATAATTTGAATGGAGCCCCATACTAGTGAGCTTGGCGCTATTTCTGTTTGTGTTGAGTTATAATGTCACACTTCATCGCGTAGCCCTGGAATCATTTAGTTCAGAAGCGTGAAGGGGGTTTTCGATGTAATGGCTGCCACCAAAGAATCATTCATATGTCTTTGCATGAAGCTGCGGAAGACCTCTGGTGAGAAAAAACCTGAAACGCATGTAGGACTGGCACCGTTCGACGGAATCCGAGCATTGGTTTAGTAGCTATGTGAGAGTACTGCCAATGATTATTAGAGAGCTCTTTTTCGTTGAGGAGTCATTCTTCGTACTTGAAATAAGACTGGTAATCTGAGATAGGCTGTGGCTATAAGGGGGCTGTGTATTTATTATAGTTGCGTAATTTCATTTTCTTTTCGTTTGACATAGTATTCTCTTTTAAAATATTTTTGTGTGCGTGTTTCGCCACGCGGTCGCGCAACAAATGTATTGAGTACATTCTTAAATAATATCACTTCAGATGTAATACGGGAGTTCTGGGATACATCCATTTGATTCACCCATCGCTATATTTCCTGCCGGTCGTTGTTTATTTTCATGTTCCTGCAAGGAAAATTATTACCTTGCATCATATCTTGGAAGGGTGGCCAGGTGGCTTTAATTACAGATTCATTGTTTTATAGTGCATTAATTACCATGAATAACATATTTGGCCCAGTAACATTAAAAACAGGCTTGGAACCGAAAACTAGCCAGTCACTACTTAGGTCTGCTAATTTATTTTGTTACCCTTCAATGATTCTCGGGTTTTGATATCCACATATGGAAGCTAGACATCAAACTTTGTCACACAAAACATTTACGATCTTTGTACTGCTATCAACACTCGCCTGTTTTTCTTCCTTTTCATATGCGCTGCTGTCGAAATGTTAACGCCACGAATATGCAAACGAAATTTGCGTTATGTAACAAGTAAGGTGACAGTTGTAAACACGTATCGGTAACAAGGCCACACAAATGTACGATGGCTATTCGGAAAGTAAGGCCGACCGGTCGTGAAATGGAAATCCAGTGAAAATGAAAAGTATTTTCTGTGCAACAGTTTGCAGTACCTTCCAGGTACTTCTCTACGTTGTCACCACTCCAACTTAGACATTTGTCATGGTGTTGCACTAACTTTCGATTATCCCCGCCATCCTCTTCGAATATCCTTTTCACTACTTCTCTACGTTAGTCTGCTGTTCGTCGTCTGTGTCAAGAAGTTATCTTCATAGCTATCGGATAATGTGAGTGGAGGGAGCCAAGCCTGGGCTGTGTGCTGAGAGATCAAACACTTTCCTTTGAAAAGGCTACAAGGGCGTCCTCATTGGCCTGCAATGTGCGGTCGAGAACTGTCGCGAAGCAGGAAATGCATGACAGATACGTTATGTGGGGGTGCATGAAATCAGGTGAACCTCGCAGTGGGCACCCATGTTTGGGGGGGGGGGGGGGGAGACACTGTTGTTGTTATCATCTTTACGTGCACACTGTATGCCCAGCAGGACTGAAAAGAGTGACGTGACGCGATCGCAAGGCATACTAAAGAAACTGACCGACACATCTGTGCAAAGCTCTATCGGATTTTCGCTGTCGTCTCCTTTTCGTGACCTATCTGATCTTACTTCCAGAATAGCCCTCGTATTTGAGTTGATGTAAAATACTGACTGAGTATAGAGTTCTCTTATATTTAGAATCAGCTAAATACATTTTTTTCCTGCATTAGTGTGTTTATTAAGGCAATTTCTTGTTCTGTTTAGACTAAATTATAGCGAGAGAGTTTACTGAAATTACTGGTTCTTTTGATCCCCATACAAATGATGTATTACTCTGAACATCTTTGTGATAGTTTCATGCTCGATTTTCCCGTGAGTCACTGATTATCTAGATATTCGGTGATAATTTCTATTATGGTGACATCTACATTGAACAACCTAATTAATGGCATGAATCGGTTATTATGAGATGGTAAAACACGTGCATTCTATTAATATGTGCTCAGAAATGCTCTTTTAACACAACAACATCAAAGGCTCGAGCGTAAATTATGCTGGAAAGCCTCAGCTTTCACAAATGTCAGCGTAATTATACAGCTCTCTCTGCGTCACTGCTGTGGACGGCCCGGCCGCTGCCTTTGATGTCTGCTTGGTGGTACCGCTAAGGCAAAAATCCTGCGATTAAATGTAATTGGGTCAATGGATACTGGAAACTGTGACACAAGTCCGTTTAGATATTCTCCTTAATCTGTGGCGTCACGGATTCTTAACGTCGATATAAGTGCCTCTTTAATGAGGTCTTTAGTTGAACGGGACTGAAACTGTAATCCTTTCACCGTCAACCTTCTAGGAGAAAGATTCCATCTGTATGAAATAGTTGCCCGGCTGGTGCACAAAACTGCCCTGTTTTTCATTTGAAACAGTACCCTTGTAGCTAGGGACAATTTCGTGTTGGGATAAGCTGTGCCAATAACTTAGGGCAGTAAAGAGCTGCTCTGGAATAGTATTTCACGAAAACAGTAGATTGACGAGAAGCAAAGAAGAATGAGAAACGAACAAAGAAGATGAAAACGCAACAGAAGTATAGCACATGTCCGGATTACACGTAGTGTTCTGAGAAAATATTCTGCCATATATTTTGGTTCCAATCGTAGTAGAATTCTATGACGACTGATGCGTTGGCAACGGGCCTATCAATGCCCCCTCCAGTGAGTGTCAATTAATTGTGGACTTCGATCGAAGCAGACCTGGCAGCACTATCTGAAAAATACTTGAATCTATTGCTGGTTTCCCGGTCGTGAAATAAGAGGTCCTGTGGCAGTTCACGGCTGTTTAAGGTAAACGTTATGTGATTAGCGGTGATTTAGTTATATTAGTACGTAATTGTATTCGTATACGGATACGGCACTATAGCTCATTGTTTACCACATTTAACATTTCGCCAAGGGGTTACTTGGAGTGTTGCCATTATTTAGCGCTACTATGTACTTTCATCTATGACAAGGATTCGAAAGACTGAGCTGATAATACCAGCCGTGGTTCGAAATTGAAGGCAAATTTCTTATTAAAACACCGGATAGGTGCGAATAGGACTCGCGCTCTTTGGGTTATGTACAAACTTAATTGTATACATAATCATAGATAATTTATAATTATAGATAATAATAATTTCGTTTGGATCAGCGGCCTAGTGCTGGTCTTCCTCTTGGACGGCACTTCGGCGACTTACGTGTCCCTAATCTACGCCAGTAATCTAACTGGGGAAAGGAGCCTACAGTTTAAGCGTGGAATCCGAACCATGTTGTTTCCGGCGACTCGTCACAGTGTTGTGTGGTAGAGACTAGTTTAAAAACGAAGCCATCTGATAAAACACGCCGAGCTACCATGCCGGCACCGCTAGGTAACTAGTTCCGAACTCTACGTAGGTACTTCATCTGCATGTTTCGATGAGTGAATTTGAGAGTATCAAAATGTTACACAAACGGTCGTATATTCTTATTGCATTGACTTAGAAGCTTAAATTATTTACACCGCCAAGGGAGCACAGATTCTTATCTTCAATTTATTATCTCTATCCGTTCCTGAGAAAAGGGGGTCGTAACAGACGGCCAGACATACAGAGGAACATGAAGTGGCAAAAAAGAAAAGAAAAGTATGGCCAGGTACGAGAAGGACCCGGGCACTGATGGTTTCGTACAAATTTAATTAGTTTTATAGAAAGTTCGTTCATTCCAGGAATCAAGGATCTCGACAGTTTTATTTGTTACCGCTACTGGTAACGGCAAGATATCGGTCTCAGAGATTCCAAGACTTCCGTGAATGTTTTAATTTCAACTCTGAAGTCGGGTTACAAATGACGAAAGAAATATTTTTTCGTGTATTGCAGTTACAAATTAACAATTTTCTGATTTTTTTGTCATCTGCGCTGTGAAACTTTCCTTGTTGCCAAATTTCATGATTCTACGTCAAGGAGAAGTACTCAACATGTTTTAATGAGTGAGTAAGCGAGCATCAAATATGTGACACAAATGGCCGTTTCTTTTGAGTGGCCTGTCTTATAAGCTTAACATTTTTACACCACCAAAGAACTATAGACTTCAGTGTGTGACATAAATTTCAACTTTATATGTCAACCCGTTCCTGAGAAAAAATGGGTCTTAACAGACGGTCGGATGGACAGATATACAGGGTGTTACAAAAAGGTACGGCCAAACTTTCAGGAAACATTCCTCACACACAAATAAAGAAAATATGTTATGTGGACATGTGTCCGGAAACGCTTAATTTCCATGTTAGAGCTCATTTTACTATCGTCAGTATGTACTGTACTTCCTCGATTCACCGCCAGTTGGCCCAATTGAAGGAAGGTAATGTTGATTTCTGTGCTTGTGTTGACATGCGACTCATTGCTCTACAGTACCAGCATCAAGCACATCAGTACGTAGCATCAACAGGTTAGTGTTCATCACGAACGTGGTTTTGCAGTCAGTGCAATGTTTACAGATGCGGAGTTGGCAGATGCCCATTTGATGTATGGATTAGCACGGGGCAATAGCCGTGGCGCGGTACGTTTGTATCGAGACAGATTTCCAGAACGAAGGTGTCCCGACAGGAAGACGTTCGAAGCAATTGATCGGCGTCTTAGGGAGCACGGAACATTCCCGCCTATGGCTCGTGACTGGGGAAGACCTAGAACGACGAGGACACCTGCAATGGACGAGGCAATTCTTCGTGCAGTTGACGATAACCCTAAGGTCAGCGTCAGAGAAGTTGCTGCTGTACAAGGTAACGTTGACAACGTCACTGTATGGAGAGTGCCACGGGAGAACCAGTTGTTTCCGTACCATGTACAGCGTGTGCAGGCACTATCAGCAGCTGATTGGCCTCCACGGGTACACTTCTGCGAATGGATCATCGAACAATGTGTCAATTCTCATTTCAGTGCAAATGTTCTCTTTACAGATGAGGCTTCATTCCAACGTGATCAAATTGTAAATTTTCACAATCAACATGTGTGGGCTGACGAGAATCCGCACGTAATTGTGCAATCACGTCATCAACACAAATTTTCTGTGAACGTTTGGGCAGGCATTGTTGGTGATGTCTTGATTGGGCCCCATGTTCTTCCACCTACTCTCAATGGAGCACGTTATCATGATTTCATACGGGATACTCTACCTGTGCTGCTAGAATATGTGCCTTTACAAGTACGACACAACATGTGGTTCATGCACGATGGAGCTCCTGCACATTTCAGTAGACGTGTTCGTACGCTTCTCAACAACAGATTCGGTGACCGATGGATTGGTAGAGGCGGACCAATTCCATGGCCTACACGCTCTCCTGACATCAATCCTCTTGACTTTCATATATGGGGGCATTTCAAAGCTCTTGTCTACGCAACCCCGGTACCAAATGTAGAGACTCTACGTGCACGTATTGTGGACGGCTGTGATACAATACGCCATTCTCCAGGGCTGCATCAGCACATCAGGGATTCCATGCGACGGAGGGTGGATGCATGTATCCTCGCTAATGGAGGACATTTTAAACATTTCCTGTAACAAAGTGTTTGAAGTCACGCTGGTACGTTCTGTTGCTGTGTGTTTCCATTCCATGATTAATGTGATTTGAAGAGAAGTAATAAAATGAGCTCTAACATGGAAAGTAAGCGTTTCCGGACACATGTCCACATAACATATTTTCTTTCTTTGTGTGTGAGGAATGTTTCCTGAAAGTTTGGCCGTACCTTTTTGTAACACCCTGTATAGACAGACGGACAGAAAGTTGGTCCCATAAGCGTTCCTCTTTTACGAGTTGAGGCATGCACCATTAATAATTGTGTGATATAATCACTAATTAACAAATTTCGGATTTTTCCTTCACTTGTACTGTCAAACTTTGCTTCTTGACAAATTTTATGATTCTACGTCAACGAGAAATACCCTATAGGTTTTGATGACTGAGTTTGCGAGCATCAACATATGAGACACAAATGGCCGTATCTTCTGATTGCATTGACTTAGAAGCTTAATCTATTTACATCGGTAAGCGACCATAGACGTTAATAGTGACATAAATTTTAATTTGATACCTCTACCAGTTCGTGAGAGAAAGGGGTCTTAACAGTCTGACAGAGAGATGGACAACAAAGTGATCGCCCAACAGCTCCGTTTTTAAGGACTGAGGTGCGAAACCCTGGAAATGAGTCGTGATAAAGGCTGGTTCGTGCATGTGTAGTGTTGTTGTTGCGGTCTTCAGTCCGAAGACTGGTTTGATTAAACAGCACACTCTAGTTTATACTGTTCTCTACCATGACTGCATGACTACCACGACCTACATTCATTTGAACCTGCTTAGTATAGTGAACCATTGGTCTCCCCTTGCAACCCCCTCTCCCTTCTCCCACCCATGTCACCACAAACGCCTCATCATTACCAAACGCACGATTCCTTAATGCCTCAGGATGTGTCCTATCAACTGATTCCTTTTTTTAATCAACTTGTGCGATAAATTTCGTTTATCCTTCACGTCGATTACGTTTGTCCTTATTAGTTATCCCGTCTATCGATCTGATGCTCAGAATTCTGTTGTAGCAGCATATTTGAAAAACTTCTATTTTCTTCTTGTCTGAACTGTGTACTGTCGATGTTCACTTTCGTACAAGGCTACACTCCAGAGAATAGCCCCCCCCCCCAAAAAAAAAATAGCGATTTCCTAACACTTAAATTTATACTACATGTTAAGAAATTTCTGTTTTCCAGAAATATTTTTCTTATTGTTACCAGTACGCATTATAGGTCCTACGTGCTTCGGTCATCACCAGTTATTTTGGACTCCATTCCTTACATTTATTTTAATTTTGTTGATTATTTAATAAAATATTTTAAGGCACTACCACCTCCGTTCAACTGTTCTTCCAAGTTCCTTGCAGTCTCTTACAGAATGCAGTGTCGTCGATAAAGCTCAAAGTTTTTATTTCTTCTCCTTGAACTTTAATTCAGTTTCCAGATTTGACATGGTTTCCTGTACTCAATGGACATATTAAATAATGTTGGGGATAGCCTACAACACTGTCGGACTTGCATCTCAAGTACCACTTTTCTTTCATGTTCGTCAACTTTTGCAACAGCTGTCAGGCTTCTGCAGGTGTAGTAGATAACCTTTCAGTCCCTGTGCTTTAGCTCTGCTACCGTCAGAATTTCGTAGGAAATATTTCAGTTAATAGTGTCAATAGCTCTCCCTAAAGCTACAAAGGCTATAAACGTAGGTTTGCCTTTTTTCAACCTGTCTGCCAAGAACGGTCATAGGGTCAATATCGCACCGTGTTTCTCTGGAACCACACGTGATCGTCGCTGAGGCCAGCTTCTACCTCTTTTTTCACTCTTTTTTTGTGAATTATTAAGGTCAATATTTTGCAACCATGTCTTATTAGACTGTAGGAAACATGTATAGTGGCATAATATGGCCGCCGTCAGTTCCCGTTGTCCATCTTACCAAGAATGTGTTGAGAATGAGTGTGGTAGCTTCAAATTCGATCAGTTGTGAGGTCCATCCTTGATCTCATTTCGAAATCTAAATCTGAATTCTCCACAGCGTTGACCCAGAAACACCTGGAATTCTAGAGAAAGACCGAGAAAAGCTCGTCACTGCATGGTTAGCGCTCGTGGGTTCACACGCTCGACGAAATCGCCAGTCGGGGTATTGGGTCTGTCAGTTTCCCTTTTTCCCGAAAATTTGAGCATATTCGTGACACTATTGCCTCAATCGTTCTTTACTCATTGCTGTAGGCCCTTACACATATCCTAAGGAAAGATGACATCCACTGGCGAGAAAGAAAATTGATTAAGGAATTATAGCTGAAGCAGAAAATCAGAGTTGGTGGAGAACTAATGGAGGGAATAGGAATAGGAAGAGAGTCAGATATGGATGTAGCCTTTCACATACACCGCTTAACACCTACCTGGAAGAGACCGTAGGAGAGTGCATGGATGGGAGGAATGTGTGTAGGAGACAAAATGGTGGAGTGTATGCGCTTTACTAACGACGTGGTAGTGTTGGTGGAAATCCACAAAGTGCTTAATGAAAAGGTGTAACACATAAGCACCAAAATTCGAAGTGTTAGGAATTAAAATAGATAAGAAAAGCACCCTAATGGATGCAAAAGGGAGAAGAACAAACTCACAATAGACGGACAACCACCAGGGTGTAAAATTGAAGTACTTGGGTGTGTTATAATGAAGAACCTAAATTATATTACTGGCATAATATCGAGATGAGCGACAGCCGAGTAAGTGATCAACAATAAGATGAAATTGCTGTTTTGGTCGCTAAATAACAACCAAAGGAAATGATTGACCAGATCCTATATATGGAACATAGTTTTATATGTGTGCAAACCTATATTTTACAAAAAGACGAGTAATGAAGGCTGGTGACAGTGAAAATGTGGTCATGGAAGAGACTCGAAGGTGAGGACTGGGAAGACGGAGAGAGTAATGATGAAATATTCAGGAGTGCTTCAAAGAACAGAATCCTCTTAGAACCCATAAGTAAAAGGAAGAAAAGATGGCTAAGCCACACCTTGAGAAGCCATTGTTCCCTCCAGAAAGCAACTGAAGGGAAGGCAAAGGGAACGAGAAAGAAAGGAGGATAAAGAATACACCAATTAATGACAGTCTCGAAGAAGAAAGTGATATCAACGCGGAACTGAAGTGGAAAGTGAAAGGTATGGATGGGTGTGTGAGTACCTTTCATGGACTTGCACAACAATTACTGGTGATTACCTGATGATGTTACAAACCATGTAGCCCTATGGTCCATGTCGCAGTATTACCAGCAATGCCTAGATAATAAACGAGTCTTAAGTATTTAATAGTTTGCATTCTACTCTTTCATCACACTCCCACTGCCTACAGTTACCCGTAAGATAAAGATTATTTTTCATGTCATCATTTTGCGCATTTGATAGAAATCAGGTGCGATACACGCAAGTAATTATCGCAGGCCACGTTAGCAGAAGTAATAATGGTAATATCTATACCTATAATGTATACGAGTTTCAAAACACACACATACACAGACACATACACGCGCACAGAAGGAGAGAGAGAGAGAGAGAGAGAGAGAGAGAGATGGGCAGCTGGGTTCGGAGAAAGGAAAGCTAAATTCTGTTTTGATGAGACTTCGTAAAAGAGAGTTATTTTTGTTCTGCAGAACCTTTACGTCCGAAGCTGTATTTGATGACCTGATGAGGATTTGATGCCGGTTTATGAAGCGAATGAAATTCTCGTTAAAGCTGCATTCACAGAAATTCAGCACCACCCGGAAAAATCTGAGGTTAGAAGGTTTCACGTCATACTGACCTGGATACACATAAACGTTCTCAGGTCTCGTAATTATGTCCATTTCGTTGAAAAAATTGGAATTGTGATGCGATTCAATAAAAGGAGAATGCATTACCATTCTAGGGATTGGTCCCATCCGACATGTTGAAATCTAAGCTGAAATTTTTCTCACAGGTGGAATACACCGAAGGAAATACGCAGTCAGAGCTTTAGTAGCTAAGGTGCATTGCATGTAATTAAAAAAAATGTTAAAGTTACGTTTGCTGCACGAAGAACGGCTTGTCGCAGCGGTTTGTATAGCCCTTCTTGCCTGGTGCGCGAATCGGTGAATAAGCAGACGCAGCCGTGACAAGAGAACATAGCGTCACGGAGCGCGAAGTCCGAAATGCACATACGCTAATTTTAAGCACTTGAACCATATCAAAAGTATCTCAAATCATTAATTGTGTGAATAACTTGCAGTTCATATTGTCAACTAAATTGGTGCTATTGTAACTGTTACACAAGTGACTAGCAGAGGAAAGAAATTCAAGGCAGCGAATAATGTTAATTTACAGAAACGCCCATCAATCGAGACTTTAGTATGTCGACATGGAATATTTTAAAACAATTTCTGTCTCACAGTTCTTACGATAATTTTTGAATAATTTTTATTGTACTAACAATGATACAGTTGCTTGATTATTTGCAGTGGTTGTCACAAATATGCGAAGTGCCTATTGGATGAAGGAAACAAACATTTCCTTTACACCAGGCAAACGTGATAAGAGAATACTTACTACATTTAGGAATTCACAGTAATTAATAGTTTCATTTAGACAGAAACTGGAGGAGTAAGATATGGTTGTCGCCTTTGTTCTGCATACAGTGATACGCATCAGGCATACTTGTTCAAATTCTTAAAACCTGGTGATGCAAGCCCACAGTGTACAAATGACTGAAGTTTAACAATACTATTCCGCTGATAAACGTGAAATGACAAAGAGCTATCACAAATTATACTGTCCAACAATTTTCTGAAAAATGCAGAGTCAAAAACTTTCTTTATCAACAGGCTGAGTCTTTTCGTCGTTCTCCTACAGACAGATGTGATCTTAAATCCAGGCGAAGAGTGCAGCAAAAGTAGTGGATTATTTACTGCAACTAGTAAGAAGACATTCTGGATGGAATATTGAAAATTAATCTCTTCCCCTTTTCTAGATTCTGCTACGTCGATTACAAGATGTTTGCAACTAAACAGTCGTACTTTTTTTTTAAATTTTAGGTGCTAATTGGCCTTGAGGTTTCCCAAGAATGTATAAAGCTGCGGAAACAGCAATCACAGGCATTGTTGTATGCAAATGTGTCACAGCATTCGTCGACCGCACAAGCGACTTCATCTTTCTATTGCTAGAACGATAAACTGGGGTTTGCACGCAGTTCCCACACGAAACATGATTGATTGGCATACACTGCAGTTTGTGGGATAACAAAAAGCAGAAACAATAGTTTATTCAGCAACCAAGTGCAATTACAGTATGTGAACTGCAAATTTTGGTGTGGACTACATTATTGGTAGTGAGCTGATCATCAACTTTTCAGTCTGTTTCGACGGAGACACTTCTATCGAGGCTAACTGTGCAGATAAAAACGGATAAACTACAGTCTCTGCATTTTGTAACAACGTTAGAGTACTGTGAAAGCACTGCACACAAATCCGTTCTCTACTAACAGATGGAAAAAGGCTGTAGACATTGCAATGTATCGTGAAGAGTGGCGGCTATGTCACACTACCATCAGATACGCTAGAAGCTACCTTCTCTTTGACAACGCCTCTCCACGAAAAACGCCCTACTGAGAACTGTTCGCTGTCAAGTCTTTATTCCACTCACATATCTGATCGGATATTCCTTATGCAAATATGACGTTCAGTAGAAGCGGTGCGGAATCGCATAAAATGCTTTTTTGGCATAAGGAAACATGATATCAGTCTTAGCTCCGCTATTGCCTTGTACATCTCAAAAATGGTCAAGACATGCAAGTGTACCACGACCTGTGCCTATGCAACCGATAGTTGTTCGGTTTACAGAAAAATCATCACACGCGGCCACAATACATATTCTTTAATAATCTTGGTAATAACGGAAAAGAAAACTGGGGAGCTTTTAGAGGGCGATCAGTTTGTCTCTAGGAACGATAAAGTCCACAGACAGGCAATTTTTACATTGCACTTGATAATGCAAGCAAGACATGAAAAACTCAAGGCACTTTCATAATATTTGTAAGACAAGAAAAGGCGTTCGAAAATGTAAAATGGTTTACGATATTCGAAATTCTGAGAAAAACTGCAGTAAGCTATAGGGAAAGACAGATAATGCAGACAATATTTAAGAACAAGGAGAGAACAATAAATATGGAAGACGAAGAACGAACTGCTAGATTAAAGGAGTTAGAGGGATGCAGTCTTTCGCCTCTGGGTTCAGTCTGTACATTGAAGAAGCAGTGACGGAAATAGAGATCTCCTGCAGCTCGTGGTCGTGCGGTAGCGTTCTCGCTTCCCACGCCCGGGTTCCCGGGTTCGATTCCCGGCGGGGTCAGGGATTTTCTCTGCCTCGTGATGGCTGGGTGTTGTGTGATGTCCTTAGGTTAGTTAGGTTTAAGTAGTTCTAAGTTATAGGGGACTGATGACCATAGATGTTAAGTCCCATAGTGCTCAGAGCCATTTGAACCATTTTTTTTTTTTTTTTTGGAAATAGAGATTCAAGAATTTGGATGAAATTAAGAGTGTAAGGATGTCAGTGATAACATTAGCCGGTGACATTGCTATTCTCAGTAAATGTGAAGACCTGTTGAATGATATGAATGGTTTGATGAGTAAAGAATATGGGTGGAGATTAAAGCCAAGAAAGTCAAGACTAATGAGGAATAGCAGAATTCAGACTATGAATAAAATTTACATTAAAATTGAGAAGTACGAAGCAGACGAAGATAAGCAATTGTTCCTTCGACGGAAAATAACACATGGCGAACAAAGCAAGGAGGACATAAAAAAGCAGATTAACTCAGGAAAGGAAGGCAATCCTGGCTAAAAGAATGCCAGGATCAAACATAGGCCTTGATCTGAGGAAGAAATTTCTTAGAATGTAAGCTTGGAGCATAGCATTCTGCGGTAGTGAACCATGGTCTGTGGGAACAATGGGAAAGAAGAGAATCGAAGCGTTTGAAGTTTGGTGCTGTAGAAGTATGTACAAAATTAGGTGGCTTGAAAATATCAGAAACAAGATGAGGAATGAGGAGGCTCCCCACTGACAAGAAGAAGGGACAAGATGACCAATATGTCTTATGATACTGAGAAATAACTTCCACTCTAGACGGTAAAAACTGTAGGGGAAGATTGGAATACATCATCAAAAATTAATGAACGTATGATACAAGTGCTACTATGAGATGAGGAGGTAGCCACAGGAGAGGAATTCGTGGTTGGACACAGAAAACCCGTCAGAAGACGGATGACTCAAAATAATGGTAATAATAGTAATAATTCCAAGAAACTGACGTCACTGAGAAAGGTTTGAACTTCGACGCGTCTATATTGTGGACGTTTATGTGCACTGAGGTGACAAAAGTCAGGAGATACCTCCTAATATCGTGTCGCACTTTTTGCCCGGGGTAGTGCAGAAACTCGACGTGACATGGACATAACAAGTCGTTGGAAGTCCCCTGCTGAAATACTGAGCCATACTGCCTCTGTAGCAATCCATAATTGCAAAAGTTTCGTCGGTGCAGTATTTTGTGCACGAATTATTATTATGTTCCATAAATGCTCAGTGGGATTCATATCGGGCGATCTGAGTGGCCAAATCATTCGCTTGAATTGTCCAGAATTTTCTTCAAACCAATCGCGAATAACTTTGGCCCAGTGAAACGACGCATTGCCAGTCATTAAATTTCCATCGTTGTTTGGGAACGTGAAGTCCATGAATGGCTGCGAATGGTCTACAAGTAGCGAAACGTAACCATCCGGTTCAGATGGAGTAGCGGACCCAGTCCATTCCATGCAATCTCACCCCTTATCATTATGGAGTCGCCACCGGCTTCTCACTGCCTTGTTCAGAATTGGGCCCATGGCTTCTTGCGGTCTGCGCCATACTCGAACCCCGGCATCAGCCCTTACCAACTGAAATCGGACTCACCTGACCAGACCACGTTTTTCCAGTCGTCTAGGGTCCAACCAATATGGTCATGAGCCCAGGAAAGGCGCTGTCGTGCTGTTAGTAAAGGCATTCGCATCGATTTTCTGCTGCCATAGCCCATTAACGCCTAATTTCGCCACATTGTCCTAACGAATACGTTAGGTACGTTAGCCGTACGTCCCGCATTGATTTCTATGGTTGTTCCACGCAGAGTTGCTTGTCTATTACGACTGGCAACTCTACGCAAACGCCGCTGCTCTCGATCGCTAAGTGAAAGCTGACGGCTACTGCGTTGTCCGTGGTGAGAGGTAATGGACGAAATTTGGTATTCTCGGCCCTGTGGGTCTCGGAACAACGAATTCCCAAACAATTTCCAAAATGGAGTGTCCCATGCGTCTATCTCCAACCAACATTCGCTTTCGACGTCTGTTACTTTCCACCGTGCGGCCATAATGACGTCGGAAACTTTGTCACACGAATCACCTGAGTACAAGCGACAGCTCCGCCAATGCACTGCCCCTTTGTATCTTGTGTGCGTGATACTACCGCCATCTGAATGTGCCCATATCATTGTCCAAGACTTCGGTCACTTAAGTATTGCACTTTTTCAGGCAGGTGGCACAGTTCTTCGATCGAATGAAGTACGGTAAGCTGAAGCTAGAAGACAGGCCTATTTCTCTATATATTCAGTACTCAGAGTGCGTAAAATAAACCTGGCCTGGAAAATATTTATAAAGCTCGCGGAGAATTGACACATATTAATGAACACGGGAACTGCTCATCACAGAAAATGGTGGAAACTATGATTTGCGTGCACCCACCTGTGCTGCCATTCGTCTGCGCGTGCGTAGTTCCCAGACACTCTGTCCCAAGTACTTCACTACATTATTACATTTGAGTGAGCGAAGGAGCAGACGTTTTTAGTGACCAGCTGAATGCAACAGAAAATTGTGCTCACCACAAAACAGCGAGTGTTTATTGTTGAGTGTTACGCGAAGTCCAGTTCTTGGAAAACGTGTACGGAATTCTCTGAACAAGAGTTTAACACTTTGCCGTCCGCACGTCTCGTACAAATTGATTCGCTTGGCGCCGGCAGCCTTAATTCGGATTATTTGGCTTGTCGCCGGCCGTTCTTGACATTATCGGGAGATTATAAATTGTTAAGTGTTACTAATCTCATCGTTAGTTCTCTTGAGTTCTCAACCCTGTTCCCCTACTTTCACGCTACGGTCGCAGGTTCGAATCCTGCCTCGGGCATGGATGTGTGTGATATCCTTAGGTTATTTAGGTTTAATTAGTTCTAAGTTCTAGACCGCAGAAGTTAAGTCACATATTGTTCAGAGCCCCTACTTTCACGAAATTTCTTAAACTTTTTGGAAAAATAATCAATACGAATTGCATTTTGAAAAGCTGGTCGGCATTATCCTGTTTATTGTTGTTGTCGGAAAAATGTAAAAATGATAATATTTGTCTGAATCGGTTGTGGGACATAGTTTGGCGAAATATCGGTGTCTATCAATGGATTCGTTGACCAATAATCGTCAATGCTTGCCTTTTTTACAATTTCCATAAGGACAGCAAGCTCAAACCATTTTCTAAGTTCGGGACCGTAACGTCAACAAATTTGGCATTTTTTAAATCTAGTTTCCTTCTATTGCAATTTTAATTGTAGTATTTCTTGGTTTCGTTGCTAATATATTCAAATAGATCGTTCCCAATATATAATTCGACGATATCCTCGACGTTCTATGTATCTTTGGGAAATATGTTTGGACCCGGAGATCCTTCAAATTTATTATTTATTATTTATTATTTGTCCTCGCTAAATCAAAGACTGACAACTATCTACTGCCTTCTTCGTCTGATTCATCCCAATCAGTTGGCAACCGTAGAGTTCGCCGAATTCTTCTAGGACGTATTTCACAATCGTCCGTCGATTCTGCTTCACTTTCATTTTTTTCGATATCCAATGTCTTCTTCCCAATCGGCCTAGTCGTCCGAAACGTCAGACAAGACGTCCGTGCATTCATCGTAAATAATCGTATCATCTGTGTCGTGTGCCACGATGAAAGGTCACAAGTTCTTATAAAAACAAAAAAACTTGTTGACGTCTGTAATTTATTGTTACCTAAACAAAACACCAACAGAATGCAAAAGATACTAAAGTGCTGTCGCCGGCCACTGCGCGATACTATGCAGACGACACCACTGTGGTGCCACCTGCCGTTGACCTCTATTTCGGGCATGACACCACTGTGGTGTGGCCGGATGCATAGTGTTAATACTGTAAATGCTTTGGTAAAACCTCCAGCAAGAACTGGCCGTAGAACATAGTGCCAAAATGGCAAGAAACTGGATCGGTAGCGAGCAAGAACTGTAGTTATCCCAAAAGAGTTCGAGCACTACAAAACATTGCTCAAATGAATGGAATCCCGAAATGAAGTTCGACGATATCTCAACGCCGTTAAACTTTGCAAATGGAAATTAAGTGAGTGTCGTGTCGAAAAATTATCATAAAGGAGCAGCTCCTGTATCCTTACAACGACTGTTTTTGTGCATAAGTTAAAAAGTGTTGACGAACGTTCACGCGTTGACTCCTGTCGTTGGTTTCTTAGTGAAGTGGAATCAGGCCTTTTGGATCCTCACTTTTTCATTTCTTCAGCTAACGCCTTTTCGCATTAGAAAATCCCTATCAGTATTTTAAAGAGGCGTTGCATAATCTCAAGTTGGTAACATGATTCTTTCACCAAACTGTTCCTGCTAACCAGTATGCCCGGAAAATGTTAATTCCATACGTGGATCAACTCATAGCGAAAGAAAGACTGTGTCGGTATTTTCAGCGTGACGGAATAACAGCACAACCATTCTGACGACATCCACACGAGTTCATGAGGTTGTAAGTTAACGCGCATGGGTAGGAAAACAGGCCCGTAATGTACGGATACAGCATTAGTAGTGACCTGCCTGATACAGTCACGTCTTTTAAGTACCTGAGCGTAACGTTACAAAGCGATATGAAATGGAACCAGCATGTGAGGGTTGAGGTAGGGAAGGCGAATTGTGGACTACGGTTTATTGGGAGAATTTTAGGACAGTGTGGCTCATATGTAAAGGCGACCGCATATAGGACGCTAGTGCAACCTAATCTTGAGTAAGCCTACTGCTCGAGTATTCGGGATCCGCGCCAAATCGGATGAATGGAAACGACTGAAACAATTCAGAGTCCAGCTGCCAGATGTTTTACTGGTAGGTTCGAATAACACGCAAGTGTTACGGAGATGCTTCGGAAATTCAAACGGGAATCCCTGGAGGGAAGGGGCCGTTCTTTTCGAGTAACACTACTGAGAAAGTTTAGAGAATCAGCATCTGACGCAGGCTCTAGAACAGTCATATTGCTGGCAAAATGCAGCTCGCATTAGGATCACGAAGATGTGAAAAATTAGGGCTTATACGAAGCCATACAAACAGATGTTTTTCTCTCGCTCTCTCTTCAAATGAAACGGAATAGGAAACGACTTGTAGTGGTCCAAGGTACCCTCCGCTAAGCACTGAACTGTGACTTGCAAAGTATGTATGTAGATGTAAAAGTGGACAGTGAGCAGCGGCACTGCAATCTCCTGGTCACCTCCATCACCTGATCTCTCTCCCCTTGATTATCACCTTAGGAACATATTGTTGGATGAGGTGTACACAGATTATCCTCACACGCTGGAAGAGCTACAATAGAACACTGACAACGGCACTGTTGTTATTTCTCGGGCAGAGGTGCTACACGCCACTAAGAATTTGATAAATAAAGCACAGCGCTGCATCAGCGGCAGTGGTGGCCATTTGCAGCATCTTCTGTCATGTTCACCAACAAGGGGAAATCCCACACCAGTCTTATTGTAAATATTTTCCAGGTGAGTTCTATTGTTCACACTCTACAGAACCTAAGGAACATCTGATCAGGTTCTGTTGTCTTCCCTCTGTTGCGGGACTTGTACTGTTTCCCAATTTCACGCTCATATTTTTGTAACTATCATCTTCGCGTCTATGTGTTTGGCAAATTTAGGTTTTGCAGCTGAATGTGTCAATCTACTGTCTCAGTGAAAGTCGGTTCAAAAAAGGTATTCACACATAATCATCTTGTGGTTTTGCAGTTCTTCTTGTTATGTCCGTGCTTGCTACGAAATGGGAAGAGGAATTCCGCCTTACGGAAGACATTTTTTTCTGTTTTGGTTCACCCAGACATGTTTCAGCAAATTTTGTGCTATCTTCAGTGGCTTCTTCTTTTTATTTTTTAACTTACATGGTAAGGTTGAACATCAAAACCATGAGAAGTAGTAGCTTGTGCAGCAGAAAAGCTACCAAATTAAATGTTCAACAGTATCGTGTAACTTAGAAAATAAGAAAAGAACCCACCGAAGATAGCACAAAATCTGGTGAAACACGTCTGGGTGAAACAAAACAGAAAAAAATGTGTCTAGCATAAGGCGGAGTTCTTCTTCCCACCCCGTATTAACACAAATTAAGATGTTCAAAGTGATGTTCATTCCACTTGAAGACAGACACGAGTTTAGGTCAAATTGGTGAACTTTTCGGTGTGTTTGAAGGAAACCACGAGATTGCAGTTCCCTTTTCATAGTATGGTCCAGAGATTGCAGTGCTACACTGAAGCCGGCAGCGCACATCGATACCACAGACATTATCGACAGGTAGCTGCAATCCGCAGTGCTGAATGGGAGAATCTGAAGAAGAAACCCCTCACTCTCAACACAGCAGCGCCCTGTCACGGAGGTCAATATAGAGCCGAACTTGGAAGCACTCTGCGCAGTTGGTGACCTCATCTGAAGCAGACAGCATAAAAAAAGAGAAATGGCTCCGAGCAGTATGGGACTTAACTTCTGAGGTCATCAATTCCCTAGAACTTAGAACTACTTAAACTTAACTAACCCAAGGACATCACACACATCCATGCCCGAGGCAGGATTCGAACCAGTGACCGTAGCGGTCGCGCGGTTCCAGAATGTAGCACCTAGAACCGCTCAGTCACCCCGGCCGGCTGTCAGCATCACCGAGCAGGTCTAAAGTGTTACTCAAGTCTAAGATGGAAATGTACACTTGTAAATGTTGAACAGATTGTTAATCAGTGCATCCAGTGGTGCTTTAATAACCAGTGACAGTTATAAGTTATCATGCACTCCTGTGGCAAATGATTGTATCAAGTTATGTTAATCTTCTCATTCATTGATGTAACGAAGTAAACTAATTTTTCTTGTGGTACGATGAGCTGTTTCCCAGAGCAATCAAAGAACCCACAGTTATGGCTAGACGGTTTTAATTTCGTCTGGCCGTAACACTTTTCCTGAATACCGCAGTATGATGGCTACTAAAAATGACTAGACGTAAGCCGTGGAGGCGAGTTACACATAATGCGCGGCGCAGAAGCTCTTGTTTATTCAGCGGCCGGTGAAGTCTGCAGAGGGCTGGGTCTCAAGGTAGTAAGCGGGTCGCCTGAATCTTTCAGCGATATCGACGCGCCATTGGCGCCCCCCTCACGAGCGTAACGGCAACGTTTTAAGGCTGACGGACTCCGCTTTCTGGAAACATTGAAGGATGGAAAATCGAGCTACCAGACTATCAAACTGGGTGAAAAATGGTAGCTGCCGTTTTCAGTAAACGCACCGAGGGCTTCAGTCGTTAAACGTCTTTGCTTCGGGTTAGGAGGAATCTTCCAGGAAACGTGGTTACGAAATGACGTTTCCACAAAACAGGCAATGTCTTTTTATCTGGCGAAAATATCTGCAATTTGACCCTGGCGTGTCTGTTTCTAATCACACTGACATACAAAAACATTTACACTGCTGCCCATTTAAACTGCAACACCACGAACGCGGCATGCAGCGAACATCAAATAGGAATGAAGTATACTACGTGCTTGGATATGCAAAGTACTTGCATTACAGCGCAACTGTGCAAAGTAGGCAAGAGTAATGCAGTCTACATTCTTTATGTACGGAAACATCACGTGCCATGTCTCTCATTAAGAAATCGCATTTGAATTTTGGTTGTTTCTGAGAACAACATACTCGTATTATCTCTCTCGTTTAAGAAGGTTTAGTGATAGCATCGCTGACTACTACTCGAAAGGTCGTGGGTTTCGGGTTTGAACGCATAAAAATCATCAGTAGTGAATAAAAATTGTCAGCAATAGCGACAGAAGACTTCTGCCATATCAATTCATCCCCCTTCTTCCAACAGCCTCGTCAAAGAAGGCGGAAGAGAAGACGGAGCTACAGGGCACCCTCTTGACCTTGGGGCTGGGGGGGGGGGGGGGGAAGAGGAGGAGACGTCCCTTAAAAAGCTGAAGAATCAGCAGAGATCAGCGGCATGAGGATGAAGCAGGTAATGGAATTCACTACGTTAACTTCACGGAATGTGTATCCACATGATATGTGGCCTGTAATCGAAAAAAAGGTGTCATGGTGATCTCTGTATTGGCAAATGATGCCGGATTATTCTCGCATTCGGATCCCTTGGAGGGGACCATCGAAGAGGAGTGATCATCAAAAAAGGATGGAATTAACGACGAGATAACGTTCTACGAGTCAGAGAATGGAATGTCAGAAATTTGAAAATAATAGAATAGCTAGAAAATCTGGAAAGCAAAAGGCAGAGGTTCAGTCTTGATCTAGTGAGGGATGTTATGAATAGGAAAATGGTGGTGAGTGAGGTACTGTGAACTGTCCAGTGATTGGTTCAATCTCGTCAGATTCGACGGCAAACCAACGCCGCAGATCAGGTACACATACCCACGTCGCAAGCAGAAGATGAAGACATAGAGAAAGTATATGATCATACTGAAGGGGTAATACAGTAATAATGGGGGATAAGAAGCTATTGCGTGATAGTGAATCGAAGAAAGGGTTACAGGAAGTAAGGGTTTGTCTGTAGGAATGACAGACGAGAAAGATTATTTGATTTCTGTAATAACTTTCGATGACAATAGCGAATGCTCTGTTCACGAATGACACCCCAGAATTCCAGCTGGATTACAACATGGTGAGAAAGAGACTCCAGAACCCGGAATTGGGTTGTAAGGCTCACACAGGAGCATATGTAGACTCTGTACACAGTTTAGTAACTATGAAGAGTAGCCTGAGGTTTGACAGAATCGTCCGGAAGAAACAGTGTCCAAGGAAGACGGGCAATAGAGCACTGAGGAATGATGAGACGTGTTTGAAGTTCTCTAAGGCTGTAGATGCAGTGGCAAGGAATACCGGTTGAAGAGGAATACACATCTCTGAAAAAGGCAATCATAGATGTTGAACAGACAAACGTAGGTACAAGGAAGGTAACTGCGAAGAAACCTTGCGTAATGGAAGAAGTTCTTCAACTGATCGACGAAAGAAGAGAATACAAAAATGTACTGGGGAAGACAGGAATATAGCAATATGGATCCCTTAGCAATGAAATAAATAGGAAATGCAGTGGAAGCAAGGTGAAGACTGACTTTTCATGGAGATAAGTCAAAACAACTTTCGTTGAAATTGAAAGAGTGCAATATTAAATGCAAAGGACAGAGCAGACAGGTGGAAGGAGTGTATTGAGTGACTCCATGAGGGCGAAGACTTATGCGATGACCTAATAGAAGAAGTAATTCGCGTTCATTTGGAAGACATACGGGATCCAGTATTAGAGTCAGAATATAAAATACTTCTAGAAGTCTTGAGTTCGAAAAAGGCAGAAAGGGTAGATAACATTACACCGAATCACTGGAGGAAGAGGCAGCCAGTCGGCTCTTCTAGTTGGTGTGTAGCGTCTATGTGACTGGCGACGTACCGTCACACCTTCGAAAAAATATCATCTACACAATTCCAAAGGTAGCAAGACCAGATAAGTGCGAGAACAATCAGCTTAACTGCTCTTAAATCCAATCTGCTGACTGGAATATTTATGATATGTCAGATGGTAAGCAGCTATTATTCAGCAAAGGTAAAGGCACCTGTGAGAAAGTTCTGACGTTGGGCTCGATAATTGAAGGAGACTGGCCAAAAGTCAAGAAGCGCCCATAGGATTTGTCGACCTAGACAAAGCGTTAAAAATGTAAAATGATGCAAGATGTTCGAAAATCTGAGAAAAATAGAAGTACTTTATGGGGAAAGGCGGATAAAATACAATACGTGCAAGAACCAAGAGGGAGCAGTAAGACTATAAGACAAAAAGAATGAAATGTACATCTACATCTACATGGTTACTCTTCAATTCACACTTAAGTGCCTGGCAGAGGATTCATCGAACCATTTTCATACTACTTCTCTACCATTCCACTCTCGACTGGCACGTGGGAAAAGGGAACACCTAAATCTTCCCGTTCGAGCTCTGATTTCTCTTATTTTATTATGATGATCATTTCTTTCTACGTAGGTGGGTGTCAACAAAATATTTTCGCATTAGGAAGAGAAAGTGGGTGATTGAAATTTCGTAAATAGATCTCGCCGCAAAGAAAACCGCCTTTGTTTCAGTGACTGCCAACCCCAACTCGCATATCATATCAGTGATACTCTCACACCTATTGCTCGATAACACGAAACGAGCTGCCCTTTTTTGCACTTTTCGATATCCTCCGTCAATCCTTACTGCATTTAGCTACTCTCTCCGTTTTTCTGATCTGCTGGCTGCAAAGCGGCATCCGCTGTTACAAGAGAAACTACCAGTTCTTACATACAGCGGCAGAGATTGCTAATTATCTATGAGTCGGGTATCTGGACCTATTTCTAATGTAACGATAATTACCTGTGGATCGGGTTTCTACGTCTACTGGTAATACAATGTCCTAAAGAAATGTAATGGACCTGAACGTAATACGCGACATAAATGGTACTTATCAATAAAACCAGTGGCAAGAGGATATGCTGGAAACCTAATATACATTTCGTTTGAATATTTTAATTTTGATGCTTCAATATTTTTGTAAAAATCAAATGTAATATCTTTTTTGAAATCAGATAATCTCGTTCATATAAGATTCTCGGAGAGAAAGGGTGTAAGACAGAGATGCAGTCTCTTGCCCCAACTGTTCAATCTGTGCGTGGAAGAAGCAATGGAAATTAAAATTCGGAAAAAGAGGATATCAATTCACAGATGAAATTGTTGTCATCACTGAAAGTGAAGAAGAAATACACGATCTGATGAGTGCAGTGAACAACATAATGAGTGCAGCATATAGATTGAGAGTTAATAGGAACAAGGTGAAAGTAATGAGAAGAAGTAAAGACGAAAATAGCGAGGATCTTAACATCAAAACTGAAGACCACAAATGTAAGGAATTCTGCTAGCTTGGAAGCAAAATATCCCATGACGGTCGAAGTAAAGAGAACATAGAAAGCAGAGTGCACAGTCAAAATGCCATCCCAGGACAAGAGACGTCTATTGGTGTAAAACGTAGGCCTTAATTTTAGGAAGAAAATTCTGGAAACGTACGTTTGAAACACAATTGCCGAAGTAAGGAAGAAATGGGAAACACTCAGAAGTACATGGGAGAGGATGATAGCACATGTGTTAAGACATCAACGAACAAAATGAAATGAAATGATCGTATAGCATTGTTGGGTGGGAGGCCCCATCCGGGGAAGTTCGGTCGCCCGAGTGCAAGTCTTATTTTAGTCGGCGCCACATTCGGCGACTTGCTTGCAGGTAATGAGAATGAAATGATGATGAGAACAACGCAACACCCAGTCCACGAGCGGGGAAAATCTCCAACCCGGCCGAGAATCATATCCGGGCCCGCTGCATGGGAGACAAGCACCTTACCACTCAGCTAAGCAGGCGGACATTAACGAATGAACTCCATGGTACGAGAGGCAATGGTAGAAACTGTAGGGGAAGACACAGATTGGAACATATCCAACAGATGTCTAGCAACATTTACACTCCTGGAAATGGAAAAAAGAACACATTGACACCGGTGTGTCAGACCCACCATACTTGCTCCGGACACTGCGAGAGGGCTGTACAAGCAATGATCACACGCACGGCACAGCGGACACACCAGGAACCGCGGTGTTGGCCGTCGAATGGCGCTAGCTGCGCAGCATTTGTGCACCGCCGCCGTCAGTGTCAGCCAGTTTGCCGTGGCATACGGAGCTCCATCGCAGTCTTTAACACTGGTAGCATGCCGCGACAGCGTGGACGTGAACCGTATGTGCAGTTGACGGACTTTGAGCGAGGGCGTATAGTGGGCATGCGGGAGGCCGGGTGGACGTACCGCCGAATTGCTCAACACGTGGGGCGTGAGGTCTCCACAGTACATCGATGTTGTCGCCAGTGGTCGGCGGAAGGTGCACGTGCCCGTCGACCTGGGACCGGACCGCAGCGACGCACGGATGCACGCCACGACCGTAGGATCCTACGCAGTGCCGTAGGGGACCGCACCGCCACTTCCCAGCAAATTAGGGACACTGTTGTTCGTGGGGTATCGGCGAGGACCATTCGCAACCGTCTCCATGAAGCTGGGCTACGGTCCCGCACACCGTTAGGCCGTCTTCCGCTCACGCCCCAACATCGTGCAGCCCGCCTCCAGTGGTGTCGCGACAGGCGTGAATGGAGGGACGAATGGAGACGTGTCGTCTTCAGCGATGAGAGTCGTTTCTGCCTTGGTGCCAATGATGGTCGTATGCGTGTTTGGCGCCGTGCAGGTGAGCGCCACAATCAGGACTGCATACGACCGAGGCACACAGGGCCAACACCCGGCATCATGGTGTGGGGAGCGATCTCCTACACTGGCCGTACACCACTGGTGATCGTCGAGGGGACACTGAATAGTGCACGGTACATCCAAATCGTCATCGAACCCATCGTTCTACCATTCCTAGACCGGCAAGGGAACTTGCTGTTCCAACAGGACAATGCACGTCCGCATGTATCCCGTGCCACCCAACGTGCTCTAGAAGGTGTAAGTCAACTACCCTGGCCAGCAAGATCTCCGAATCTGTCCCCCATTGAGCATGTTTGGGACTGGATGAAGCGTCGTCTCACGCGGTCTGCACGTCCAGCACGAACGCTGGTCCAACTGAGGCGCCAGGTGGAAATGGCATGGCAAGCCGTTCCACAGGACTACATCCAGCATCTCTACGATCGTCTCCATGGGAGAATAGCAGCCTGCATTGCTGCGAAAGGTGTATATACACTGTACTAGTGCCGACATTGTGCATGCTCTGTTGCCTGTGTCTATGTGCCTGTGGTTCTGTCAGTGTGATCATGTGATGTATCTGACCGCAGGAATGTGTCAATAAAGTTTCCCCTTCCTGGGACAATGAATTCACGGTGTTCTTATTTCAATTTCCAGGAGTGTATTTAAAAGCGGCAGTGGCAGGATAATGGCCAATCGGAGGCGCCTTTAAACGTTTAGCGATATTTCTGCTTGCATTCATCGGGTTGACATCACCGAAATCCGTATATGGAATCGACGGGTTCGAGAGGGTCGTACTCCACATCAAGTAGGTCCTCAACAGCCCCACGCAACTAACGCCTGAGAGGACAGACATATCGTTCTCTAGACCGTATGATAGTCACGTCGAATATCGTGAGTCAGGAGAAGCGTTTTTTTGAAGCCGGACAAATATCGACGTGAACAGTGCATCGACATCTGGGGCATTACGGGCTGACAGCGCGGAGGCTATTATTGCAGCTGCTGTAGCAGACAGAGCTGTGGTCGTACACTGAAATGACAAAAGTCATGGGACTGCGATGTGCACATATGCAGATGGCGGTGGTATCGCGTACACAAGGTTTTAAAGGTCACTGCATTGACGCACCTGTTGTTTGTACTCAGGTGATACGTAGGAAAAGGTTTCCGGCGTGATTGTGTGAGTACGGCCACACAATGGGAAGTAACGGACTCTGAACACGGAACGGTATTTAGAGCTAGACGCATGAGCCACTCCATTTCGGAAATCGTTAGGGGTTTCAATATTTAGGCCGGCCGAAGTGGCCGTGCGGTTAAAGGCGCTGCAGTCTGGAACCGCAGGACCGCTACGGTCGCAGGTTCGAATCCTGCCTCGGGCATGGATGTTTGTGATGTCCTTAGGTTAGGTTTAACTAGTTCTAAGTTCTAGGGGACTAATGCCCTCAGCAGTTGAGTCCCATAGTGCTCAGAGCCATTTGAACCATTTTTGTTTCAATATTTCGAGATCCACCGTGCCAAGAGCGTGCTGAGAATACCAAATTTCAGGCATTACCGCTCACCACGGACAACGCAGTGGCCGACGGCCTATCCTTAACCGACGGAAAGCAGCGGCATTTGCGCAGAGCTGTCAGTGCTAACAGACAAGCAACACTGCTTGAAAGAACTGCACACTTCAATGTGGGACGTACGACTAACGTATCAGGACAGTGCGGCGAAATATGCCGGTAACTGCCAGTGGCAGCAGACGACCGACGCGAGTGCCTTTTGCAAACAGCACGACACTGCCTGCAGCGCCCCTCCTGGATCTGTGAACATACCCGTTGGACACAAGACGACTGGAAAACGTGAGCTGATCAGCTGAGCACCGCTTTCGTTTGGTAAGAGCTGATGGCAGGGTTCGAATGAGGCACAGACTCCACGAAGCCATGGACCCAAGTTGCCAACAAGGCACTGTGTCAGCTGGTGGTAGCTTCATAATGGCATGGGCCGTGTTTACATCTAATGGACTGGATCCTTGGTCCAATTGCACCAATAATTGACTGGAAATGGTTATGTTCGGGTATTTGAAGGCCATTTGCAAACGTAAGCACCTCGTGGTCTAATGGTTAGCGTTGTTGCCCCTGGGTCACGGGGTCTTAGGTTGGATTCCAGGCCGGGTCGGGGATTTTCTTCGGTTGAGGACAGGGTGTTTGTGTTGTACTCATTCTTTCATTACCATTCAGGAAATGTTGAGATTGGACAGCTCAGAGACTGGGAATTTGTACGAGTGCTGATAACCATGCCGATGAGCGTCCCTCAAAACCATATATCATCAGCATCATTTGCGGCCGTTCGTGAACTTTTTATGTAACCGTGCCACAATTGTTCGCTAGCGTTTGAAGAACATTCTGGAAAATTCCAGAGAATGATTTGGCTCCCCAGATCGACCGACCTGAATCCCATCGAACATTTTTGGGACATAATCGAGAGGTCAGTGCGTACTCAACATCCTGCATCGGCAACACTTTCGCAATTATGGGCCGTCATATGAGGCAGGATGGCTCCAATGTTTCTGCAGGGGCTTCCAACGATTTGTTGAGTCCATGCGACGTCGAGTTTCGCACTACGCCGGGCAAAAGACGTCTGACACGATGTTGCGAGGTATGAGTTTCGCCACCTCAGTGAACTGTACCACTTGACACAAGATTGGCCTTGTTTTACCAATACTCTTTCTCACTAATGTTGCAGCACCAACACTTTATGGCCATTTAAATAAACGTTGATGTGTTATTATTATTATTGTACTATTATTGTTGTATTATGTATGCTTTTTCCTTATTGAATGTAAACCAATTCAGGATTAGGCCTTATGACCTGTTTCGGATCTCAGCATCTCCCCCTCGGTCTTCCTTTATATGAGGCTTACTTTGGGGCTTGAGAGTATGAAAATTTTTACCTGGATATGTTACCACCCGCATCGCAGAACCATCAATTTGGAGGACTAGTCACTGAATGTAACTAAGAAATATGTAATGTAATCAAGAGGTGTGAATGAAATTAAGAGATATGTTCCTTGTATAATTCAAATGTAATGCGAATTTGTCTTTTCCCTGGTTCATACACACGGAATCGATAGGCAGAATTATAAGGGGTAGGAAAGAAAAGGTGGAAGGAAGTCCCTCTATTTATGGGAGGTATTTACCTGCCAAAGGTATAGGTGAGACAGTGCGAAGTTAGCGCGTCAAGACCAATTCAGACAACAAATAGCTAACTGCGGAATTTTGTACGTCCAGAAGTGGAAAGTGAGGCAAAATCATTTCCAAATCGTTATAAAATGGTATTGCAATGTGGCATAATCTGGAATGCTCTTAGGCAGGGGTAGTCAACCTTTTTATTTACCACCCACTTTTGCTTCCGTCTTAAAAGTAAAATTTTATAACCGCACACAAGTTCCACAGTAATGGTAACTTATGAAGTAAGGATGTAACATTTATTTATAAAATTTATGAAGCGACTTACCGCAAGTCAAAGCATATTATAATAATTACTAAAGAAGTGTTCTGCTAATACTTTTCTGATGTGCAGCCGGATCCAGTCGATA
This sequence comes from Schistocerca nitens, assembly GCF_023898315.1. Taxonomy (NCBI): domain Eukaryota; kingdom Metazoa; phylum Arthropoda; class Insecta; order Orthoptera; family Acrididae; genus Schistocerca; species Schistocerca nitens. Next base: position 525,151,568 of record NC_064618.1, on the reverse strand, counting down.
TTCTGCCACAATATTTCTGCCCAGAGACATCCGGCCATCTTCAGATGAGTAGACAACTTGGTGCATTCGCGGTATTTATGCCGAATCTCGCCCATACTAAATGTGCTGGCGTCTTTCGACGCATGCGTCAGGTGATGACATGCGCGGGACAGCCGAGTTGTGTGTGATGCCCCCGGTAGTGGAAGTGAGAGATGATCTAATCATTGAGTAGCGAACGATCCCGCCGATTCCGCTGTGACTGGATAATTTTAATTACGAGATTCCAATTTTTATCCAGCTGAAAGTCGTTATCGCGATTTATAAGATTATCGGCAAGACGTATTTCCACCGAGTCTTTGATTACTGAATCCCAAAAAACTGGAAACTGGAGTTAAAATTTTTGTGCTGTTATATTCCATTGAGTGTCCCAAGGAAACAGTGTTCTGCGCCTAATGATTTTAACAGTTGCCGAAGACGGGAATATCTTTCGTGTTCTGTACAACGTTCCTGGACAGTTCGTCTCATCCGGCCTGTGATTGCAGCACCAGACTCACAAGGAATTTTGTAAATGCTAGCTTTTTGAGTTTTAAGTCGTGTTTAAAGAACGAGGACCAAGATAATCTTGGTTTAATTTTTCCTAAGCGATTGTCTATTTTAGAAGACACAATCCCGGAATGTTAAAGGAACGTAATTGATTTATAGTCGTCGTCAGAGTCCTCAATGTGTTGCTTTTTGTTATTATATTTACGCATGGCCTTCTTTATTTGGCATTAAGTGTAGCCATTCTCTTTAAAAGCATTCTCCAAGTGTTCTAATTACACGTGGAGGTTTTCATCGTCCGATACTACATGCGCCCTACGTATGAAGGTGCTGAGAACACGGTTGGTTTGTGTGGGGTTAAGGCAGCTAGACACCTTGAGATAGAGATCTGTGTGCGTCGGTTTTCCTACACACAGAATGTCCCAATGACCCATGCATCTTCCGTGCACCATGTAAGAGTTTGTCCGTGGTTGGATCCGTTAAAGATGACATACAACTGAAAAAAAACGGGCATTTACAAAATTTCCTGTGGGTGTGCTGCTGCATATACAGACCAGACGACATGAACTCTCCAGGAACGTTGTACAGAACACGAAAGATACGCCCGTCTTCGGCAGCTGTTAAAATCAGCAGCAGCAGAACACAGTTTCCACGGGACACTCTGTGGAATACAGCAGAACAGAAATTTTAGCTCCAGTTTCCAGTTTTCTGGGATTCAGTAATCAAAGAGTCGGACGAAATACGCCTTGCCGATAATCATATAAATCGTGATAACGGCTTTCAACTGGATAAAAATTCGAATCCGGTAATTATAATTGTCCAGTCACAGCGGAATCGACGGGATTGTTCGATACTCATCTCTGACTTCCATCACCGAGGGCAGCACGCACAACGCGGCTGTCCCTCGCATGTCATCACCTGACGCATGCACCGAAAAACGCCAGCACATATCGCAAGGGCGAGATCCAGCATAATTACCGTGGATGCACCAAGGCTCTTCAGAGCTGTCTTCTCATCAGATGATGGCCGGACGTCTCTTGGACGAAATATTGTGACAGAACTTCGACGGGATCAGGCCGAACACCCGATAATTATCAGAAAAAAGAAATACGCCGGAAAAATTTTTGGAGTTACAACTAACAAATGCTTTATGTTCACATTTTATGTAGATCTAATGACAATGTTTTTAAAATCCATACCGCCTACCCCCCACCATGAAAGCCGAAACGCTCACTAGTGGGCGGTAAGGAGCAAATAGTCTACCACTCTAAGGTAATCGAGCAATTCGTATGAAAAGCCGCGATTGTGTAATACTTCCTAGTACTGTCGTCACAGCAGATCATCAGTTCGAAACCTCGTGGCAATGAAGAGTTCACTTAATTTCGTATCAGTCATTTCATTGCAGTGCGTCAAAACGATTGTAAAATTCAATGTAGACCTGTAACGAGAACATCACCGACATGTGACTTACCTGTCTAACGGCCATGTTCCTGATACCGAAGCTTTGAGTATCCATATATGTGAAGTTTAGGTTTCTGCTAACATCAATACAGTCATTAAATAACGATGTGCACACATACAGTTGGCGGTGATATCGCGTACACAAGATATTAAAGGGCAGTGCACTGCACAGCCTTCGTTTGTTCTCGGGTGATTCATGCGAAAAAGTTTCCCAAGTGATTATAGCCGCACGGTGGAAAGTAAAGGACTTCGAAAGCGGAATGTTGGTTGCAGCTACACGCATGCGACATTCCATTTTGGAAACTGTTTTGGAATTCATTATTCCGAGACCCACAGTGGTGGGAATACCAAATTTCATGCATTGCCTCTCACCACGGACAACTCAGTGGCCGTCAGCTTTCACTTAGCGATCGAGAGCAGCGGCGTTTGCGTAGAGTTACCAGTGGTAATAGACAAGCAACGCTGTGTGGAACAACCGTATAAATCAATGTGAAACGTACGGCTAACGTATTCGTTAGGACAGTGCCGCGAAATTAGGCGTTAATGGGCTCTGGCAGCAGACAATCGATGTGAATGCCTTTGCTAACAGGACGACAGCGCCTGCAACGCCGTTCCTGAGCTCGTGACCATATTGGTTGGACCCTAGACGACGTGGTCTGGTCAGGTGAGTCTGATTTCAGTTGGTAAGGGCTGATGCCGGGATTCGAATATGGCGCAGGCCCCAAGAAGCCACGGACATGAGGTGTCAATGGTGTGGGCTGTATTTACGTTAAATTTACTGGCTCCTCTTGACCAATCGAACCGATAATTGACTGGAAATGGTTATGTTCGGATACTTGTAGAACAGTTGCAGCCATTCACGCACTTCATGTTTCCATTGAACGATGGAATTGTTATGGATGACAATGCAACATGTCACCGGGACACAATTGTTCGTGACTGGTTGGAAGAACAATCTGGGCAATTCGTGCGAATGATTTAGGCGACCAGATCGCCGGACATGAATCCGATCAAACTTATATGGGATTTAATCGAGAGTCAGTTCGTGCACAAAATATTGCACCGGCAACACTTTCGCAATATGCGCAGCTATAGAGGCGTCATGGCTCAATATTTCTGCAGGAGACTTCCAACCATGTGTTGAGTTCATGCCACGTCGAGTTGCTGTACTACGACGGGCAAAAGGAGGTCCGTCAAGATATTAAGAGGAATCCCATGATTTTTGTAACTTCAGTGTATTTGAAGTATTCGTTGACGTGTGTCAACTTTTCAAATCAGTTTCAGGGGTACTGGAGTTTGTAAACAGTTGAACGTTATCTAAACATCACATCTGTGCAGAAAACAGCTCGTTTAAATTCTCATATTGGTCCGAAATTTCTTTTGCCAAATTAAGGCTACAAAGTTTAACATATGTACCATGTATTTCTCTGTATAGGAAATGCTACTAAAAGTATTGTTGAATGATATCACAGTGAGAAAATGCTACTAAAAGTATTGTTGAATGATATCACAGAGCTAGGGTAGCCACATTGTAGAAATTGTTTTGATCAGTGATTGATTCATTCTCATTAAAGACATATTATGTTTATGAAGCTAGACGTTTGGTATGCGCTACACTATGGAAAGTTTTAATTCTCTGACCGTACTTAACAGCTTGGTATTTTATAGAAGCTGTGAGTGACTGGTGTTGCTAACATGTTCTCGCCTAATTCTGATATTAAGTGTTCATATTTTATTTCTGAATTCTGAGTGTAAAGTAAAAAAAATGATTACATACTATTCCTATTGATTAATGATCCTTGGTTCTAATCCCGTTTACAGCTTTCTTCTCTCTCTTTTAACACAATGGTCTGTTTGGAAACGAAGTTAACAGTCCGATTGCTCTAATCCTTGATCCTGAAAACAGGCAACACTTATCAGTTTGCATTTATCAAAATGGGTGTTATAGGCATTCTTCAACTTCAACTTGGTTCTGTGTCGAGCATCACAGTTGGCGTATTCGTGTGTCGTGTCTCAGAAGTGAAGTAACTGTGGCAGAGTAGATTCGTCATCGAGAACGGTTCCGGCACCTGGCGTGATGTAGTAGTGTGCCATAGGGTTCTAACACGATCACTGCGTCTTCACATAGTCGATAATTTGGACATGTAGCGTTACATTTTGGACGGCCGGTGACTGTGCCCTATTTACAAGGTCTCCACTACGTTACCTTTCAATGGAAAGTTGCACACTGCTCGTGCTGCTCTGACTTATGTCGTTTCAAAGGGGTCGGTCTCTTGCGCTGGCCATCACGTTCTCTAGATTTCTCAGGCATTCAAAACGTCTCACTATGGGTTACCAAGAGACTCGCTCACCACCATTCGACAGTCACTACGTTTCATGAACTCTACAACAGAGCTGTCGCCACCAGGTATGATGTCATACAATGGAGATCGGCTGAATGACCAACCGGGCTATGTTGCTGTCAGGCATAGTAGTTATGTGTGCTCAATTTCATCCCCTATATAGCACAAAACCAACTACAAATTTAATCTGATTTTCTTCCTGCTATACGATATGCGCCCAATAGTTAAAATACTATTTTTCGCTATAGTACCTGATGCTGCAGTTTTAACGGCCAACGGTAGACTGCAAGGAGTACGTGGTGGTGACATCGTCGGCTACCATACATATTGATCAATTTTCTTAACAATAATAGTTTACAGCACTGGTTGTCACGGGTTGGATTAAAAGATTATTTTTTTTTACACTTGACATTAATGTATCGTTTACATCGTGTAGCAGTTTTCAAGTAATTGTTACAATACATTTCAGATACAACATCAGCGAAATACAAAATAGTAAAAAAATATTGCTTTTTTAGTTGAAAATACTTAGACAGCATAATCCACTATACGGACATAAATGGATTGCCGTCTAAGCGCTCGTCAAATCACATAGTAGTGAAAAATCGTAGTATGTTGTCGTAATATGCAATAAAATTAAACTTCACTGCAATTAAAAATGGTTACCGTACAGTAAGGGAAAACATTGTATAATATAACATTTTACTACATTCCTGGACTTTGTGTTTACTGACATGACACTTAGAGTCTTCAAAATAGATTTGACGTACCATGCCGATTACAAGTGTAAGGGCGCTCTGGACTGCACCGGCTGTCCGAGGAGGAATGATAAATTCTCGGTGATGTGACTGGAACGATCGTTCGAAGCAATAAGTCTAGGACTCTGAATCGCATACGTTAAGAGCTACGAGCACCTCTTCATCTTAGATACTGTGAAATGAATCTTTTCTACTGCATGTTATTTACTTTCTCTGTTTTGATATAAGGTACTACGGACCAAAAGAAGTAAAAGTTGTCTAGTAAACATGGGGTCTAAACTGGGTACCTTCAGTGCTATGAGCATGTGTTCAGTAGGAAAGATTTGTTCCACAGTAGCGAAGACGAACCAATGCTCGTGACTCATAAGGTATGCACTTTAAAACCTGTGTTTACTGAACACTTTTTCTTCTTTTGCTCCAAACTACGACCTCTCAAAATACGGAAAACGAGACTGCTGTAGAAGATATATGCTTCACAGTATGGAAGAAGCGTGCGGTTCTAGGCTACGGTCGCAAGTTCGAATCCTGCCTCGGGCATGGTTGTGTGTGTGTGATGTCCTTAGGTTAGTTAGGTTTAAGTAGTTCTAACTTCTATGGGACTGATGACCTCAGATGTTAAGTCCCATAGTGCTCAGAGCCACTATGGAAGAAGAAAAGCAGTTCATTGCTCTTAAGGTAAATACTTCAGAGCCCATCTTTACTAGGTTTTTTGATTCGAATGGTCGTTCATGTCGAGTTCCTGAATACTGACTATTCCTGGGACGCTCTGTATACAGAGACACTTCATGCCAAACTGATCAGAGATAAACACCAGACACAAGATATGCTGAGTGTCGGTCGAGGTAATGTGATAAAATGGTTTATTTTGCGATATTCTCCCTTACTGTACCCCAGCTTGATGATTTCTTTCTCATGCTCAGAGTCTCAGTTTACTTGCATGTCAGTTCCCCTTTACGAGATGATTGTCTTTAGCGCTGGACTATTCCGTTGAGTTTGTGTAGTTGACATGAAGCAGATAAGTTACTTTGGATCCTTTTTCTAGGACTGTTTTATTTCTCTAATAGAAACCATTTTGTGAGTGCACGTAAAGACAGTATTGACCCTGTCGAGTGACCTCGTTTTTACTGGCGACGGCTGTATATTCCAGTGGCTGCATTTCAAAACGCTTCGTTTAAGCGGCATCGATCGTGTCAGAATCCCATTTTCACTGCGGTTTCTCTGTTCCCGGGACAATACTGAATGCGGTGTTGTGAAGCGCGATACGCACAAACATGACAGGGCTACTGCGTAGCAGCGCTGAACATGCTACCTGCTTAGACTGGTGGCCAGGTGTTCTAGCAAAAATGCCAACGACTTAATAACACACCAGTGACGCATATGTTTTCTTTGAAAAGTCGTTTTTGCGGAAATGAAGGAATGCCTCTGATTTACAAACCGAAGTGTTCTGTAGGATCTCTATTTTCTGTAGTGGCCGAATGTTTGTAGATTCAGAGCTGTAGTCATATAAATGAAATGATTTGAGTAACATGTGACACTTTGCGCGGGTTAGCTTTAGCAATGTTATTTTGACGTCATTGACCAAGATAAGATCTAAAACAGAACGACATTACAGGGCGCTGGAAAAGTCACTTGGTTGTTATCCATTACAAACCCTTTCGTCAACTGTGATTTGCGATTCGTTTGTCTGTCCTACAGGTCACGGAAAATCTGGATAACATGTTAGCAAAAGTAATTTACAGAAAACAGGAAATGGAGATTAATTTTTAAACGTCACGATGACGAGATAATTACAGACAGATCATAGATTTAAGTTATTTTTCATATTTTTGTTCATTTTTCCTTCCTTACGAGCAATAAATTGTAATTAATAAAGAGGAAATGTGCGTAATGATGATACAGTATCAGAGCAAAGAACTAAGTTAAACAGAGACGTGACGCAGAATACGTAATAACGTGCTTAATTTGTTTCTTTTGTAAAAGTATAAATGTGACGAAACGATAAAATATCATTCACTTCTCCGTAAGCGATTCCTACTGAGATGTCGAGTCATGTATGTGTACTCAAGTTGAAAAATTTAATTTCAAAAGAGAGTGTTAAATAAAGTCGTTTGCATTATTTAGATAACCAGAATCACATTCGATACTCAGATAATTAGTAGAAGTGGCCTTCCGCATTATAACTCAATATATCGTGGGAGAAATTTTTGGTTGCCTTCACCGAAAATTAGTGAGTCCATTGTATCTGCGAAATGAAATCTGCATCTTCACCACATTATATTAAAGAAATCCGATAGTTTTTCTATAGACGACATGGCGATTAATTATATCGTAATTTAAAAGGAATCCCTACTGGAACTTTAGCTTGGTTTGGACCTGTTACGCAAAAAAGGCAATAACTTTCATAATGCAAAGTAAGAAAATATAATTGGAAAGCTTTCGGGCTTAAGACTAATACTTTTGCACCATCGATGCATATAAAATCCAGAGATCATAGTTATATATAAAACACTTAAAATCCCTACAGTCTCCCAACATTTAAAAATACTTGAGTAGTAATAATAGTATTTTTTATTTTAATTTTATTTAGTTATAATGCTAAGAGTGGAAAGGTACGGTCAAGAAACTAGTCGTAAACAACTCACAAGAGACAACTCAACGTTTGACTTGAATGGTTTAGTTTTAAGCTATTTTATTATTGGTTTCTTTCATTGCTGATACGGTCTTCATTCCGAAGACTAATTTGACACACTCTCCACGCTAATGTATCCTGAGCAACACTCTTCATCTCTGAATAACTGCTGCAAGCTACATAAGCCAGAAAATACTTATTTTATTCACGCTTAGGCCGATCTTTAAAATCGTGCCCCCTGCAGTTACCCCTCCATAATCATGTCCTTCGCGATGTATCCAATCACTTGATTTAATCAAGTCGCACCACAAATTTAATTTATTCTCAATTCGAGTCAGCACCTCCTCATTAGTTATTCAATCCATCTCTCTCGTCTTAAACATTCTTCGGTAGCATCACATTTCGCCAGCTACTATTCAGTTTCTGTCCATCGTTCACATTTTACTTGCGTACGAAATTACACTCCACTAAACCTTGATAAAAGACTTTTAACAGTTGAATTTATCTTATACGCCACTAGTTTCCTTTTTCTTTAAAATAGTTTTCTTGCTATTATCTATCTGCTTTTTACACCTCCTATACTTTCTCCAACATCAAGTATTTTGCCGCTCGAATAGCAGAACTCATTTACTTACTTTTAGTGTTGCATTTCCTAATCTAATGGCTTCAGCCTTGCCTGGTGCATTTCGATTGCATTCCTACCTTTGATTTACTTTTGTTGAGTACACCTTGTAATGTGTTCCATTTCACTCAGCAGCTGTTCCAGGTTGAACCATTTAGCTATTTAACTGCTTAAGTATTTACGCGTTTTACCGGTTTACGTCTTTAACGGTTTATACACGCAATTACCCTATTACTTCCTAAGGGAGATAACATGTCACTTTAATATTACGCTGTGACTGGCTGCCGAGGGGGAGGCGAGGAGGAAATGGGATACAAAGCACAATGTGGCTAGTTCCTCTATCTTGTGTTTTTTAATTTATTTTAGTTATTTATATATAACGTTACAGGCCAATTAAGGACCACGTCAAGATAATCTTTTATTTCTCTTTACCTCCATCCTCCACCATAAATTTTTCATTTCCTCAGAATGAGCTGTCTCTCATTTGACTCCAGTTTCTTTCTGTTTACCTTTTTGAAATCCATTTAATTTCTTGACTTCTTGTCTCAAGAGTTATCGCTGTTGAGTAAGGTATCCTGTGCAGTCTGCATTTCTTCTCAGTTCTTTTTAGTCATGACTATCCACCAATTTCCTGATTTGGGAGAATCTTCAGATCTCCTTTGTTAATCCCTCTTCCTTCATTGACTCCAGATGTCCATAGAATGTAACACGTCTTTTTCTGATCTCATCTGTTATGTTAGGACAGAGTGAGTATATTTCCTTATTTGGTCTCCAACTCTAGTTGTCATCTTTGTTGTTGTTGATTGAAGCTAATGCTTTTCGTCGGATTCTTCTTTACATCTTTTCCAAGTCTTCTAACGCCATTTTGTATCCCTGTATAAGCAGTGCTTCTGACCCACAGAGAACTCCTGGGTTTACAACTACATTATAACTCCTTAATTTAACGTCTTTAGAAAAACATTTTTTATTGTACAAATTTCTCACTTTCGTGCACGCCATTGTCGTTTTTTTTAAATTCTGATTTTAAAAGCTTCTTTTTCACCTTTATGTTTAAATTCCTAACGAGATATTTTTTGGAAAAAATCTTCCGGGTGACGAGATTAGGTATCATCAATAAGAGACGAGCCACAAAACGCCGAAGTGCAGGGACTCGCTTGAGGGATTGAGGCGCTGACGACGTAACATATACTGAGCCAATATGACGCGGGAATTGAACAACATCGCAACGAAGGACTTTTGTTACAGTTTCACAGCGTTATATGTATTTTCTGTATGTTGTACTCATGCGGGGAGGACACTATGTAGAACAATGCTTAAGCATTAAAATCACCATCTTAACTTCACTCTATTTCTGCTTAACCCAGTCTCGAAAGTTCTTGAACTAATGGCGTAAAACTGCATGCGAAGTGTATGTATTCAGCTAGGCAAAGCAATCTTAACTCTGCGTGTCTACATCGCAGGTGACATGACAGATTTGCGTTATTGTGTCTAAGTGTAAATTCTTTTACGGTAAGTTTCGCATGAGAAAGTATTGTGAATATCTATTCAAGGATTTTGTTCATTACTTAAGATCGATAGTTAAGCGTGCATGACGATTCCGGTGAAAATATTGGTCTAAATAATTGATTATATTTTCCTTAAATAGCTTTTTTTCTGATATTCTAAAATGATCACTATAAACTGGAAAGTCTGATGTAGAAGAAATAAAACTGTGATTTTAATAAAAGACTTGTGACCATTTTAGAAAAAACTTCGTTTTATTAGTGTGGAGACCGCGATGAGCGTTTTAATCACTTAAGAGAAATTGTTCGCCTAATTGCTGATTCAGTAAAGTACTCGTAGCTACTATGGTACCAAAAAAATATTTAAGCGTTAAGAACTGTTAGAAACTTATCACAAATATTGTTTTTCTGTTCCCTAGTATCATGAGATTTTATTTCTATTTTTAGTGTTAGAAACATGTCTCAGATCAGTAGATAGCTTTGAATTTAGTAATCTTATTTTTAAATTGCGAAGTCCTACGAAGGGTTTATGCCAGAAGAACATTAAATAGCTAACCGCTTGGAGATGTGTGCGGCACAGAATATGTGTTGGAGATAGGGTATTGTCCACGAGGGAGCCATATTTCTTTCATGACAATAGTAATTTAGAATTCGAACGTTGGCAGTTGTACAGTACACTGCTGAATTAATGAACAACACGTTTATGTTTTCCCGATAAATAAATGATAGCGTAGCACTGCGTCATGCCTGTGAATCGGATGCTCACGTGCACATTATTAATTTATTGTTCACTACTTGCCCAGTTTATTAACATCTATGATGCGCGATCGTAACGGTGAAATCATAACCCTTCCTTGTCGCGCTGTGCATACAGGATTTTGGTTATGCCGGACTTCCGAAGTCAGAAAGAGGATTATATCACGAGCACCAACCTCTTTTCTTTATTTTTCTAAGGGATAAAATATTCGAAGCAACCCTCAATAGTATTAAAATGAAATATTTCTTACAGCATGTAGAACAAATAAAGAGACAACGTTTCTCGCGAACAGCGTATTAATTCAAACATCCTCATTGTTCTTAGATATGTGCAATGGATTAACAGTATGTCTAAGGAAATCAGCGTTATGTCCATTGACTCAGAAAACGCGCAAGATTCTTCAATACCAGTCCACTAATTAATGTTAACTTTATTCACTCTGCTTCTTAGCTGTCACCTTAAGCGTAAACGTTGATATTTGTTCAGCATAAAGATTGGCAGAAAAGCTGTCTCAAATTGATCCTGTCTGCTCCTTCTTGTCAAAGCGGAATTTTGATTCTTTGAATCCGTCTTACCCTTTTTCACAAGTAGTGTCACATTTCTTTCCGTCTTCCATGTTACATTGACGGTGGTGTTACGAAGGTCATCCGGTAAGTCAGGAAAGCTCCTGCGACAAAGCACAGCAAGCTTCAATTGGTTCCGAACATACACTGTTTTCGTTGCGATCTTCAGTCCAGAGACTGGTTTGATGCAGTTCTCCATGCTGTTCTGTCCTGTGTAAACTTCTTCATCTCCGAGTAACTACTGTAACCTACATCTTATGAATCTGTTTCACATATTCATCCCTGGGTCTCCTCTACGATTTTTACCCTCCAAGCTGCCCTCCAGTGCTAAACTGGTGATCCGTTGATGCCTCAGAACGTGTCCTATCCACCGATCCCTTCTTCTAGTCAAGTTGTCCCACAAATTCATCTTCTCCCCAGTTTTGTTCTGTACCTCCTCATTAGTTTCGTGATCTACCCAAGTAGTCTTTAGCATTCTTCTGTAGCACCACATTTCGAAAGCTTCATTCTCTTCTTGTCTAAACTATTTATCGTTCATGATTCACTTCCATACATGGCTACGCTCCATACAGATACTTTCAGAAAGGACTTCCTGACACTTAAATCTATACTCGATGTTAACAAATATCTATTCTTCAGAAAAGCTTTCCTTGCCGTAGCCAGTCTACATTTTATTTCCTTTCTGCTTGGACGACCATCGGTTATTTTGCCCCCCCCCCTCCCCCCAACAGAAAGCATAACTCATCTACTACTTTAAATGACTCATTTCCTAATATAATTCCTTCAGCATCACCTGATTTAACTCGACTACATTCCATTACCTTCGTTTTACTCTTGTTGATGTTCATCTTATATCCTCCTTTCAAGACACTGTCTCTTCCAACTCCTTTGCTGTCTGAGACAGAATTACAATATCAATGGCAAACGTCAAAATTTTTATTTCTTCTTCATGGTTTTTAATTCATACTCCAGATTTTTCTTTTGTTTCCTTTACTGCTTGCTCAGTGTACAGATTGAATAACATCGGGGATAGGCTACAACACTGTCTCACTCCCTTCTCAACCAATGCTTCCCTTTCATGCCCCTCGACTCTTATAACTGCCATGTGGTATCTGTACAAATTGTATATAACCTTTCGCTATCTGTATTTTCCCAAGCCATCTTCAGAATTTGAAAGAGAGTAATCCAGCGAACATTGTCAAAAGCTTTCTCTAAGTCTAGAAATGCTAGGAACGTTGGTCTGCTTTTCCTTAATCTGTATTCCAAGATATGTGGTAGGATCAGTATTGCCTCGCGTGTTCCAACATTTCTACGGAATCCAGACTGATCTTCCCCTAGGTGGGCTTCTACCAGTTTTTACATTCGTCTGTAAAGAATTCGTGTTAGTATTTTGCAGCTATGTCTTATTAAAATGATAGTTCTGTAGTTATCACACCTGTCAACACCTGCTTTCTTTGGAATTGGAATTATTTAATTCTTCTTGAAGTCAGAGGGCATTTCACCTGTCTCATACATCTTGTTCATCAGATGGTAGAGTTTTGTCATGGCTGGCTCTCCTGGAGCTACCAGTAGCTCTAATGGAATGTTCTGTATTCCCGAGGCCTTATTTCGACTTAGGTCTTTCAATGCTCTGTCAAATTCTTCACACATTGTCATATCTCCCATTTCATCTTCATCTATGTCCTCTTCAATTTCCATAACATTGCCCTCAAGTACATCACTCTTGTATAGACCCTCTATATACTCCTTCCAACTGTCTGCTTTCCCTTCTTTCCTTAGGACTGGTTTTCCATCTGAGCTCTTGATGTTCATACAATTGGTTCTCTTCTCTCCAAAGGTCTCTGTCATTTTCCAGTAGGCAGTATCTATCTTACCCCTAGTGACATAAGCCTCTACATCCTTACATTAGTCCTGTAGCCATCCTTGCTTAGCTATTTTGCACTTCCTGTCGGTCTCACTTTTGAGACGTGTTCCTTTTTGCCTGCTTCATTTACTGCATTTCCATATTTTCTCCTTTCATCAGTTCAATATCTCATCTGTAATCCAAGGATTTCTACTAGTCCTCGTCGTTTTACCTACTTGATCATGTGCTGCCTTCACTATTTCATCTCTCAGTAGCGTTATCTGATAAAAAGTATTCGGACAACAATTAGTAGATATTAACATGGCGTTTATCCACCCTTCACCTGTATTGCGTATTGATCTCTGCTACGTACACTTTCAACGAAGTGTCTGCATATCTGTGGGGGAATAGCACCCCATTCTTCCTCACGAGCCGAAACCAGAGAAGGTAGTGTATTTTCACGCTGGGATCTGGAGCGAAATCTACGCTCTAACTCATCCAAAAGATGTTCCATTGGTTTCGAGTTGGGACTTTGAACAGGCCAGTTCAATTCCGGAATGTTATTGCTCGCAAACCATTGACTCACAGATGGTGCTTTATGTCAGAGTAGATTGTCATGTTTTTGCAAACAATCAGCGTCTCCACTTTTGTACACAGAATGCGTTGTTGTGATATGTATTCACATCCTTCAGCGTGTAGCATTTTAAGCAGAAGCAGGGGACGATATTATGACGACGAAAAACACTCCCATACTGTAACACAACCTCCTCCGAACTTCGCTGGTGGCTCTATACATGATGGGACGTAAAGGTTCTTCAGACGTTCTCCAAAGTCAAACACTTCCATCACTCCAAATCTCTCGTTTCATGTCATCCCCTGCCAAGTGGCGTTGCTTTAATTCGCCACCTCAAGCGTCGCTTAGCACTGACTACAAAACTGTGTGGCTTATGAGGGGACGCTCGGACATAGTACGCCATCTTTTCAAATTCCTAAGCACAGTTACTGCGGTAGCTGGACTGCTGATAGAGCTTTGAAACTCAGGAGGAATATCTTTCGCTGATTTCACGGTTGTTTTACAACTGCCCTCCTCAAACTCCCCGTTCTCTCTCCGTTGGTACATGAGGTCTACCTGGTCCTGATTTAGCTGCAATTGTTTCTTCAAGTTTGCACGTCACAAAATGCCATCAAATGTCGACTTGCGCAGCATCGGGAGTGTTTACTGTCCCTGATGTATTTGCTACTCAAAAATAAAAGAAATGTTCAAATGTGTGTGAAATCTTAGGGGACTTAACTGCTAAGATCATCAGTCCCTAAGATTACACACTACCTAACCTAAATTATCCTAAATACAGACACCCACACCCACGCCCGAGGGAGGACTCGAACCTCCGCCGGGACCAGCCGCACATCCCATGACTTCAGCGCCTTAGACCGCATTTGCTATTCAGGTGACATCCAGTGATTTGTCCACTTTCAGAGTCACTGAGCTCTTCTGATGACCCACTCTGCCCCTACTGCTTCCCTACTGACAACACAGTACTCCATACCTCCTTTTCTTCCGGCCGGTCCACCACTCGTGATGTCTAGTGGTCAATTCTGGATTACATAGGAGTATCCAGATACTTAGGCAATGATCTCATGTCAGTGGATTTGCAATTATTCCGTTCAGTCCTATCTCCTGGAGGAAGATGTTTAAAAGATGATTGCACACCAACGGGCGTTATCGACATGAAAGACGAAATTTTGGCTGTAGATCGAACAACAGACTGGAACATTCTGTCTCGATAGTGCACGTCCTGTAGCAGTGAGAGACGTCCTACAACCATACATGATATTAGCGAATACTTCACCTCCCTGGTTAATGCGTAGAACTTTAGGATTGAAACGTCCATTAATACCTGGCGGCCTGCACACTTACCTAACACGAGCATCATGTGTCACACGAATCTTACACTCCTCGCTGAAGAGAGGTGGGCACCATTGATGCACGATCCAGACCAGATGTGCCTTCAGCCACCGTGTTCGTGCACCGTAATGCAGAGAGCGTTGCTGTTCTTCATAAAGGACGCCAAGATGGTTCAAATGGCTCTGAGCACTATGGGACTTAACTTCTGAGGTCATCAGTCCCCTAGAACTTAGAACTACTGAAACCTAACTAACCTAAGGACATCACACAATTCCATGCCCGAGGCAGGATTCTAACCTGCGACCGTAGCGGTCGCGCGGTTCCAGACTGTAGCGCCTAGAACCACTCGGCCAGGACACCAAGACCCCAAAAACATTGTATAGAGATGGTTTCTTACTTTCGATAAAACCTTCCTAGATACCTTGGTGAAGACTGTGGGCAAATCTGTTACATCCTCTGCTCGCTATAATTTGTGGGTACCACTTATCAGTTATTATTGTGGACCGCGGCCAACAACTGGAAGGCCGATGTTCGTCGTTTTGTGTCTCACGATAACGGTTGCATGCTCATATGGCGTCACTGTAGTGCACTCCAGTTTACTTTCGTGCAGAGTATGCGACTTGCTGTAATACAGGGTCCGACAAAAAGACTTTCCATATTTGGAGAGACCGCTGTGTGAGCTGTGGTCGGAATACTCATGTGGAGGAGGGATCGATCGATACCGGTATACCTTCCATTTTCAGTGGGTACAAAGGCTTGGCTAGGTAAGCATTGCACTTTTATTGTGGAGGAGTATACTCGTAACGGTGGTTCTGTGATTACTGCTCAGCTAGCATTTCGCATTCGGTTCGAGCTTCACTGATATTTTGTTTTTACTAGAAAAGCTGCTCCAAAAAATGGCTCTGAGCACTATGGGACTTAACACATATGGTCATCAGTCCCCTAGAACTTAGAACTACTTAAACCTAACTAACCTAAGGACAGCACACAACACCCAGTCATCACGAGGCAGAGAATATCCCTGACCCCGCCGGGAATCGAACCCGGGAACCCGGGCGTGGGAAACGAGAACGCTACCGCACGACCACGAGCTGCGGACGAAAAGCTGCTCCAGTTTGGGTAGCAAACTTTAGAGCATCAGGATCTGCACTGAAAAGAAAGTCTACTGGTCGAGTTCGGACTGTCAAGATGCCGGGAAACGTGGTGCGTGTGAGAGCTTCTGCCGGCAATCTCGAAAGCGTTCAACACTTACACATGCAGCTGCCCTGGGATTGTCTGATTAGTGTGTAAGAAGAATCCTCCACAGAGATCTTCGCACGCGCCCACACTGATGTTTACCCAAGAATTAAGTGAGAGAGATTTAGAAACTCGCATAGCTGTGTGTGAGGAAATTTTTCAGAGCATTCCCCCTGGCGCTGTTTTGATTTCTTCCGACGAGGCCCACTTCCACTTGTCAGATACTGTAAATAAAGATAATTTCCGCTACTGGGTAGCAGAAAGCCTCAGAAACTTCGCCAGCGACCGATTCTCGGCCATCGTGCGGCAGTTTGAAGCTCCTTTGCTGAATCTGGTGCTGACGTCTGCATTTTTTCGAAAAAGATAGCGTAAAGATAACGGTTAACTCAAATCGCGTCTGTCAAACGATAGAAAGCATCCTCCGACTTAAGTTAAACAAGTTTGTTGGGACCCTCATTAAGAGGGAAAAGTCTGGTCCTTGGCGACCTCCAAAATTTGGAGAGAGTTGTTTCCTAGACGTCTTCTTTCCCAGCGATGAGACATCGCCTGGCCTCCTAAGTCACACGAGTTATCCGCTTGTAATTTTTTTCACTGAGGACACTTAAAGGCTCAAGTGAACCCACATCACCCCAGAGACCTGAAGGCACTTAAGGAGGAAATCACCCGGGAAATGGCTGCTATTTCACCGAAGAAAGATAGCTTCCGAGAAAGGTTTCGTCAAAGTGTCAACAACGGAGGACGCATTTACCGGACAAAATTTTAAAAACTTGCTAATTTAAAATGACATAGTATTTGTTGTTCACAAATAAACATGTTTTCTCTGTACCTTTGTTTGTTTGTTTGTAATTACTTTTTGAAATACGGGAGGTCGTTTTGCCATGTCCTGTACAACGACGCACACACGAGTTTGAAACGACTCTTCGCTGGATGTCGACGCAATGAAAACATACGCAAGTTGTAGTGTAGGTTTTATGGCTGAAGACACAGCACGCTCAACTGAGCTGCACACACTTTCCGTTGACCCTGATTACACAGGGAAGTGTAACGAGAATTAGGTTGCCAATAAAAAATCTAAGCAACTGTGCTGTGAATTTGTACTCATATTCAGAAAAAACAAAACACCTTGAACGACTAGACATGACATATACATTAGTATGTTCTGTAGAAATGATTAGCATTTGAACCATGTTGCCCGCGGGTTCAACTTCAACATCGATCTCGGGACGCAATACCACCTGCCGCTAAAACGTGCCTGCGGCTCTCGTTGCTATAAATCGAAGCTAATGGACCAGTGTGACTCGAGCAGCTGTGCAGGATGCCTCGCAGACATATGCGTGTGGGACGAAATGTTTCGGATTGGAAAAGGTGTGTGGGGAGCCCATAAGACACGATGAGGTGGATCAGGTCGCTCCACCCAGAGCAGCCCCGAGAAAATCGACACCTCATTTAAATTGCATTGGAGGACAGATCTGCCTCCTCATCATCTCTGGCGCAACAGTGTAACAGCCTAACACATCGTACACTATCAGGAGTGACAGTCCGTCGCCTTTTATTATAGCATGGGTTACGTTTGCGTCATCCACTGCTTCGCTTACCTTGGACGAATGTGCAGAAACCGGTTAGATGACAGTGGTGTATGGAACGACGTCACTGGGGACAGGAATGGCATCAGATAGTGTTTGTTGAAAATGATGGCCGCATTTTGGTTGGCCGCAGTCAGAGGGAGCGACATCACAGTGACTGCATTCGCATAAGACACACAGCGCCAACTCAAGGCCTTATGGTGTGGAGTGCTATTGGGTACAACCGCAGATTACAGTTGGTGCGTGTCCAGGGCACTGTGACAAGTGTAATCTATGTGAATGACATCCTGTAGACCTGGAACTCGTAGCCATACCTTTTCTGCAAAACACCCAAGATTCCATTTTTCAGCAAGACAATGCACGGCCACATGTCGCTGCATGTACACCTGCCTTCTAGGTGTCACAGGATGTCAGCCTTTTTCCCTGGCCCCTCGGATCACCAGACTTTTCGCCAGTCGAAAATGAGTGTGATATGATGAAATGACGGGTGCAGAGCTATAACCCAATGCCAACCACCACAGATGAACTTTGGAACCAGGTGAATGCAGCATGGATGGCTGAACAACAGGACACCATTCGCACCTTACACGCGTCGAACGCATGGAACAAGTTATCATGGCCTATGGCAGACCCCGTGCCTACTCGGCAACAATACACATGCTGAACCGAGGTGACTGAAATGCTAATCATTTATGCAGAACGTACTAATACACATGTCCTGCGAATATAGATGTCTTATCTCTAGTCCTTCAAGATGTTCTGTTTCTTTTCTGAACATGAGTGTAGTTCGCGGCACATCTGTCTGGTGGAGAGCAAGTGCTGCTCCTGATTCTGTGCATACGCTAAGTAGGGCCATCCGTGCAGTCATGTGGTTGCTCAAGGAAGCAGTCAGTTGGTGGAGAGCCAAGAACAGGATGTCTCCTCCAAGCTGACACGCCAAGGTGCTGTCTACGGGATCTCACTGATGGTCAGCATGGCGCGGTGCCGCTGTGTGGACGCGAGCAACCCAGTGGGGCAGTTGGTGTCTTTCACCGAGGACGGCGATTCCAGCTGAGACGTAGACGGGGGTTTTCAGATTGCAGGAGCGGCAGCCACTGCATATTTTAGTGGTCGACAGCAGTAGTTTGTTGTGGACGTGTGATGTAACATAATGTACAGCGAAGTGTACAAGGCATGCGTTAATTGTATCTGATGGTCAGTAACATTACACGCCGGAGGTCCTTGGGCACATTGCGGCGAATTTGGTGGCTGTGTAGTGGTACGCTGGGCATACAGGTCTTTTTGGTAAGAGCGGCAGCCAGACTGATTTTGTTAACTGTAAGCCGGTAAGCATTGCTCATTTTGTGTGTAGCATATACACTATGTGATCAAAAGTATCCGGACACCTGGCGGAAAATGACTTACAAGTTCGTGGCGCCTTCCATCGGTAATGTTGGAATTCAATATTGCGTTGGCCCATCCTTAGCCTTGATGAATGCTTCCACTCTCGCAGGTACTGAAAGGTTTCTTAGGGACTGGCGGAGCGCTGCACTGAGGAGAGGTATCGATGCCGGCGGCTGAGGTCAGGCACGAAGTCGGCGTTCTAAAATATCTCAATTGCGTTCTGTAGGTTTCAGATCAGGACGCCGTGCAGGCCAATCCATTACGGGGATGTTAGTGTGGTGTAACCACTCCGCCACATGCCGTGCATTATGAACAGACGCTCGATTGTGTTGAAAGATACAGTCGCCATCCCCGAAGTGCTCTTCAACAGTGGGAAGGGAGGAGGTGCTTAAAACAACAATGTAGGCCTGTGCTGTGATAGTGCTACGCAAAACTACAAGAAAAATGACAAACATGACCATACCATAACACCACCGTCTCAGAATTTTACTGTTGGCACTACACACGCTGGCAGGAGATGTTCACCGAGCATCCGCCATACGCACAACCTGCCATCGGATCGCTACACTGTGTACCACGATTCGTCACTTCACACAGCTTTTTTCCACTGTTCAGTCGTCCAATGATTACGCTCCTTACGCCAAGCGAGGCGTCATTTGGCATTTACCGACGTGACGTGTGGCTTATGAGCAGCCGCTCGACCCTGAAATCCAAGTTTTATCACCTCGCTCCTGTCATAGTACTTGCAGTGGATCCTGATGCAGTTTGGAATTTCTGTGTGATGGTCTGAATAGATGTCTGCCTATTACATGTTACAACCCTCTTCAACTGTCGACGGTCTCTGTCAGTCAACAGACGAGGTCGGCCTGTACGCTTTTGTGCTGTGCGTGTCCCTTCACGTTTCTACTTCGCTATCACATCGGGAACAGTGAATATAGGGATTTTTAGGAGTGTGGAAATCTCGCGTACAGTCGTATGACAAAAGTGACTCCCAATCACCTGACCACGTTCAAAGTCCGTGAATTCTGCGGATCGCCCTATTCTGCTCTCTCACGATATCTAATGACTACTGAGGTCGCTGATACGGAGTACCTGGTAGGTGGTAGCACAATGCACCTGATATGAAAAACGCATGTTTTTGGGGGTATCGGGATACTTTCGTTGACATAGTGTACATACAGAAGGCGATTTTGTCATTGTTACGCTGTGTGAATGACAGATTTTGTTTATGCTATTGTTTCGCAAATCATCAGTAATTTTTTTATTTCACCCCTTGTGAGTTATCTGTTATTTATGTCAGATTGCACAGGAAATTTAGCAGACGTAATTAGAGTAGGTAGCACGGTAGATGGTTGACAGTAGGTTGCTTTAGTGACTCCTTGGTGATAGGATGGGTCATATATCTACAGGGTGTCGCACAGTTGCCGTCGGAGGGGTTAACTGGAGCTCTGGTAGATGAATTGCAAATACTCTGCTATTGTGTGATCTTAGGTCTGTAATCATACCTATGTAGCCTGTGCTTATGCCTTTATCTACTCTCTGGTATTTCCTATGCCCATCGTAACCTCTGTCTGTGGGTTCTTGGTACAGTAACTTTAATCATAACTACGACCTGACTTCTATTTTCTTTAGCAAAACTTCGTATTTTATAGTTGTTAATCCGCACTCACAGAACCCGCCAGGATAGTCGAGAGAGCTAACCCGCTGCTTCCTGGACTCGGGTAGGTGCGCCGGCCCTAGATCGAATCCGCCCGGCAGATTAACGACGACGGCCGTTGTGCCGGCCAGCCTAGATGTGGTTTTTAGGCGGTTTCCTACATCCTACTAGATGAATGCCGGGCTGGTCCCCAGGTCCCGCCTCAGTTACCCGACTCGCAGACATTTGAAACACATTCAAACTATTTCATGATTTACGCTAGACGCAGGCAGCTGGGCTACACTAATTCCGTCCCGGGGGGTATAAGGTGGCGGCAAGAAGGGCCTCCGGCCACCCCTTAAAATTAACCATGCCAAATCCGTACTTAACCCTGCTGACCCTGCTCACAATGCGGGATACAGGCTGTAGCAAAAGAAAGAAAGAAAGAAAGAATCCGCACTCACAGAATTGGTTAGAACTTGTGTTCATGACGACTTACAAACTTTTGTAACCGGCAACTTTAACTCTAGAACTTCAGTAATTGTGCAACAACTCGGCACTTTCTCTCAATTGAAGACATGTTACTTGCAGTTTTTTCTCAGATTGCAGAGCTGATAAGCAACATTCATGCTCAAAGGTCTCGAACACAATATACCAATTAATTTAACCATCAAACTTATGATAATTAAACAGTCACTTTTCTCTTTCCTGCCTAAATTAACGCTGATAGTCATTTCGAACTTTATTCACAGTGATAAAGCTCATGTTATACATTTTATTCACGATATCAGCGATATCTCCTCAGCAGCGTCCGCACTTCCAGCCAGCTCCCCAAATGGCGCCCCAGCGTGGAGGACTTCCGGAGACAACGTCACATTGTTAGAACTGCTCGGAGGGCAACCTCTCCTATTGGCTGTAGCCACCTGTCATTCTGTATTCTCAGTCGATATTTTCCGAAAGCCTGATTGTCTTTCCTAGGGTTTATTCATTAAAAAGACCAATTGCGCTCTGGCTAGCCCCTCACCTTTCTACCTCACATCACATTCAAACATCACGCAATGATACACTCATGGAAGGGTATAGATAGGAAATGGGAAGTGTGACACAGATGGGTTCATTCTCATATCCAAAGACCATATTTCATCATTTGAAATGTAGAAAAATTCTTGTTATGTCACAAAGTACCACGACAGTCAATCTACAGAAATTCTAATATTACTAGCATGCAAATGTTTTAAATGGAAGGTACTAACAATACCGCTTCAGTGTCCCAGAAGGTACGTTGCAACTTCAGTGTCATATAACCCGACCTGTAATTAGCTTAGGGAAACAAAGCGAAGTTTGTCTACTTCACCAACTCAAAAAGTATTTTTATGTAAGGTAATTTATAAATATCTTGCCCTTCCAGATGACAAGAGCAATATAACAGAAAAGAAGTTTTTTTCTTTGTTGTTGCACGGTGGCAGGAGAACCATAATTGAATCGAAGAATGGAATCTGTACAGGGAAAGGCACAGTGTGCAGACTGGTTTACTGAAACGTCACAAAAGTTCAGAGTAGTTTCAAAACATGATGTGGGAAACCACCACCCACTCGGCCAGCCATAAGAAAATTGCACGTCAACTGCATGGAAACGGGAGTGCGGTTTTGAAGCACCATGTAGGAGAAGAGACAAAAATACTGAGAGAATTCAGCAGGTTTTCCAGCAGTGATCATAAAAGTCCATTCGTAAAGTATCGAACGAACTGAGAACCCTCGTAGGATAGTGCGCCGTGTACTGCGAAAGCGTCTTCATCTGTTTCCGTACGGATGGCAATTTTTTCGGCAAATCAGACCTCATGACAAGTCAATGGTTAGTGATTTGAAGACAGGAATAACGGCAGCTTTTGAGACAGTTGACGTTGTCAGAACGGGTATGGACAAACTTCGAATATCGACTAGATAATGTATGTGCCGCAGGGGGACCGGATGTGGAATTTAATTAAATGACCGAAATGAAACTTTCTGAGTTACTGCATCAGTTAATCTTTGCCCTTTAATTTTTTATCGAAGTTAATTCCAAGTGATATAAGTTTGTTGCAATGTACTTTTCGGGGCACACTGTATATTTAGTTGACTGCTAATGTACGAAGCCTTGATTAAATCGTAGAGTTATCTTCTAATTGATTGTCCTGCGGTTAATTGTTCAAATTAACTTTTTCTAATTTTATTCGGCTGTAGACAGGGGCTACATATTGCGAACTATTATTGGAAACTATTATTGACCCGGTTGTCGCTGCTCAGGAGGAGTGTACTTGAATCTTGTTTTAATTCTGCTAAATGAATTTTATCTCGTTATTCTCTTGTTGAGCCCTGCATCCAAAAAGTGGTTTGGTTCGCAAATTTTGTTATCATTTCTCTATTCCCAAGAGGCATGTTTTATGTTTAACAAATTCTATCCAAAACTGAGACGACGCCTCCAGAGCCCTAAGGCCGAACGCCACTCCACCCAAATCCTTCACAACAAAAGCTATGAGTGTGATGCAAAAGATTTTTTCAGCAGATTAAATACCACCAACTCTGATGAGAAAGCCTCAGAAATCAGTGCATCTGTTAAGTGTGGATGACTGCAATTGTTTGTTTTGGTGAGGGCGATGAGAAAGAGAAAGGAGCTGGCGAAACCTGTCGTTGACACGTATCCTTTTCCTGTCGAAAGACACGAGGGTGACCGCCTAGTTTCGCAACCTGATTCGACGAACGGATCTTGATCAAAACCGTTATATGTGCTTACTTTATAAGGTGCTGAGGAGAAGTTCGGATGTCAATCAAAGCCGCCGAGCACAGAGTCTTGTGATTGCGAACCTTACTTCAACCAGTTCCGTAGCATATGTGCGCTAAATATTGGCGATGAGAATTTCTTCCACCAACAGATTTCGATGCGGGTACCGCCAGGCTATGCGCCACTGCACAGGTGTTGATGAGATTCCTCGGCTACGAATACCGGTCGAATTAGGTATGTTGCCTCTTACGTCACTTTTAGATTGAAGGCAAGTACGTTAAACGGCAATCTCCATTCTTACCTCACCATTAAAGAAGATAACTCCGAAACACATCGGACGTTGTTACTTCGGAGAGTGTAGGTTTTCCTGACACAGCGTATGGTAATTCAGATAAGTCTGTTTTTCAACGATTGATTAGTTTCTGGCAGAAACGATGACGTTAATTTGTAATTATTTATATGATAAAAATCTTTGTACGAGGACGAGCTACAAAGCAACGCATCAGAATTTATTCTGTGAAAATTCTGCAAGCTTCTTAAAAACAGCAAACATTATTAGCGTTCTACATATTTATTCTTCAGGTCTACCTGTTTATTTCTGAACACTCACCCAATGAGACACCAGTTTGGTGATACGTCACTACAGAATGTTTGACTTTTTCTGACGTAGCCACGACCTGACCTCTGCTTCCACCGAAATTGGATTAGATTAGATTAGTTTTTCGTTCCATAGATCCGTGCTGAGGAGATCCTCGTGGATGTGGAACATGTCAATATTATCATTATTATTATTATTCTTTACTTTCTCAGATGTTAAGTCTGGTTAAAAATGGAAAGTGACGCGGACCTTGATCAAGCGTCACTTCCTTTTAACTGTATGGTATGTGTTATATTGCATTTAGGAACTTTCGGGTAATTGAACATGTATCAATAATTACTGATTTCTGTAGTTGTATATATAAGTTTGGATGTAGCTGTATTGCATTGATGTACTGGTGGATATTGTGTGGTATGACTCCTGTAGTTGATAGTATAATTGGTATGATGTCAACTTTATCCTGATGCCACATATCCTTGACTTCGTCAGCCAGTTGGATGTATTTTTCAATTTTTTCTCCTGTTTTCTTCTGTATATTTGTTGTATTGGGTATGGATATTTCGATTAGTTGTGTTAATTTCTTCTTTTTATTGGTGAGTATGATGTCAGGTTTGTTATGTGGTGTTGTTTTATCTGTTATAATGGTTCTGTTCCAGTATAATTTGAATTCATCATTCTCCAGTCAACTTTGTGGTGCATACTTGTATGTGGGAACGTGTTGTTTTATAAGTTTATGTTGTAAGGCAAGCTGTTGATGTATTATTTTTGCTACATTGTCATGTCTTCTGGGGTATTCTGTATTTGCTAGTATTGTACATCCGCTTGTGATGTGATCTACTGTTTCTATTTGTTGTTTGCAAAGTCTGCATTTATCTGTTGTGGTATTGGGATCTTTAATAATATGCTTGCTGTAATATCTGGTATTTATTGTTTGATCCTGTATTGCAATCATGAATCCTTCCGTCTCACTGTATATATTGCCTTTTCTTAGCCATGTGTTGGATGCGTCTTGAACGATGTGTGGCTGTGTTAAATGATACGGGTGCTTGCCATATAGTGTTTTCTTTTTCCAATTTATTTTCTTCGTGTCTGTTGATGTTATGTGATCTAAAGGGTTGTAGAAGGGGTTATGAAATTGCAATGGTGTAGCCGATGTATTTATATGAGTGATTGCTTTGTGTACTTTGCTAGTTTCTGCTCGTTCTATAAAGAATTTTCTTAAATTGTCTACCTGTCCATGGTGTAGGTTTTTTATGTCGATAAATCCCCTTCCTCCTTCCTTTCTGCTTAATGTGAATCTTTCTGTTGCTGAATGTATGTGATGTATTCTATATTTGTGGCATTGTGATCGTGTAAGTGTATTGAGCGCTTCTAGGTCTGTGTTACTCCATTTCACTACTCCAAATGAGTAGGTCAATATTGGTATAGCGTAAGTATTTATAGCTTTTGTCTTGTTTCTTGCTGTCAATTCTGTTTTCAGTATTTTTGTTAGTCTTTGTCTATATTTTTCTTTTAGTTCTTCTTTAATATTTGTACTATCTATTCCTATTTTTGTCTGTATCCCAGATATTTATAGGCATCTGTTTTTTCCATCGCTTCTATGCAGTCGCTGTGGTTATCCAGTATGTAATCTTCTTGTTTAGTGTGTTTTCCCTTGACTATGCTATTTTTCTTACATTTGTCTGTTCCAAAAGCCATATTTATATCATTGCTGAATACTTCTGTTATCTTTAGTAATTGGTTGAGTTGTTGATTTGTTGCTGCCAGTAGTTTTAGATCATCCATGTATAGCAAATGTTATTATTATTATTTTAAGCTGAAATAACAATACTAATAGTATAAATACACTCCTGGAAATTGAAATAAGAACACCGTGAATTCATTGTCCCAGGAAGGGGAAACTTTATTGACACATTCCTGGGGTCAGATACATCACATGATCACACTGACAGAACCACAGGCACATAGACACAGGCAACAGAGCATGCACAATGTCGGCACTAGTACAGTGTATATCCACCCTTCGCAGCAATGCAGGCTGCTATTCTCCCATGGAGACGATCGTAGAGATGCTGGATGTAGTCCTGTGGAACGGCTTGCCATGCCATTTCCACCTGGCGCCTCAGTTGGACCAGCGTTCGTGCTGGACGTGCAGACCGCGTGAGACGACGCTTCATCCAGTCCCAAACATGCTCAATGGGGGACAGATCCGGAGATCTTGCTGGCCAGAGTAGTTGACTTACACCTTCTAGAGCACGTTGGGTGGCACGGGATACATGCGGACGTGCATTGTCCTGTTGGAACAGCAAGTTCCCTTGCCGGTCTAGGAATGGTAGAACGATGGGTTCGATGACGGTTTGGATGTACCGTGCACTATTCAGTGTCCCCTCGACGATCACCAGTGGTGTACGGCCAGTGTAGGAGATCGCTCCCCACACCATGATGCCGGGTGTTGGCCCTGTGTGCCTCGGTCGTATGCAGTCCTGATTGTGGCGCTCACCTGCACGGCGCCAAACACGCATACGACCATCATTGGCACCAAGGCAGAAGCGACTCTCATCGCTGAAGACGACACGTCTCCATTCGACCCTCCATTCACGCCTGTCGCGACACCACTGGAGGCGGGCTGCACGATGTTGGGGCGTGAGCGGAAGACGGCCTAACGGTGTGCGGGACCGTATCCCAGCTTCATGGAGACGGTTGCGAATGGTCCTCGCCGATACCCCAGGAGCAACAGTGTCCCTAATTTGCTGGGAAGTGGCGGTGCGGTCCCCTACGGCACTGCGTAGGATCCTACGGTCTTGGCGTGCATCCGTGCGTCGCTGCGGTCCGGTCCCAGGTCGACGGGCACGTGCACCTTCCGCCGACCACTGGCGACAACATCGATGTACTGTGGAGACCTCACGCCCCACGTGTTGAGCAATTCGGCGGTACGTCCACCCGGCCTCCCGCATGCCCACTATACGCCCTCGCTCAAAGTCCGTCAACTGCACATACGGTTCACGTCCACGCTGTCGCGGCATGCTACCAGTGTTAAAGACTGCGATGGAGCTCCGTATGCCACGGCAAACTGGCTGACACTGACGGCGGCGGTGCACAAATGCTGCGCAGCTAGCGCCATTCGACGGCCAACACCGCGGGTCCTGGTGTGTCCGCTGTGCCGTGCGTGTGATCATTGCTTGTACAGCCCTCTCGCAGTGTCCGGAGCAAGTATGGTGGGTCTGACACACCGGTGTCAATGTGTTCTTTTTTCCATTTCCAGGAGTGTATATACAATACCTCATCGGTTACTATTAAAAAATTCGTCAATGGAGTAGAAGGAGTTGGCCACTAGTAAGCCTTTCAGGCTCCTTTTAAACTCATCTTTATTTGTAACTAAATTTTTTATGCTTGCTGGCAAATTATTGAAGATGAGTGTTCCTGAGTGGTGGACCCCTTTTTGAACTAAAGTAAGTGCTTTTAAGTCCTTGTGCAGATCATTTTTATTCCTGGTACTTTATGTATGAACTGAACTGTTTGTTGGAAAAAGAGATATATTATTCAGGACAAATTTTATGAAGGAGTAAATATACTGAGAGGCAGTAGTTAGTATACCCAGTTCTTTGAAGAGTTTTCTACAGGACGTCCGCCGGCAACTGGTGGCCGAGCGGTTCTAGGCGCTACGCTCGCAGGCTCGAATCGTGCCTCGGGCATGGATGTGTGTGATGTCCTTAGGTTGGTTAGGTTTAAGTAGTTCTAAGTTCTAGGGGACTGATGACCTCAGTCAGATAGTGCTCAGAGCCATTTGAACCATTTTTTTTACAGGACGTTCGTGAGTTTACTCCACAAATAATACGTATTACATGGTTTTGGACTCTGAAAACTTTTGTTCGACTTGAAGAGTTACTCCAAAATATTATACCATATGACATTATGGGATGAAAGTAGGCAAAGTATGCAAGCTTTTGCATTTTTATGTCGCCTATGTCAGCTAACGCTCGAATTGCAAATACAGATTTTTTAAGGCGTTTCTGCAGTTCTGTGGTGTGCTCCTCCCAACCACTTCATCACCATCAAAGTGAAGTTCTCGGAGGTGTTCTCCAAGCTTTGGAGACACATATAAACTGGGTGGGACGAAGTCGGGGCTGTGTGGAGGATGATATACGACAGTGAACCCAAGGCGTCGGATCATTGCAGATGTCGCAGCGCCCGTGTGTGGTCTGGCGTTGTCATGCTGAAAGAGAGGATGATCCATGTCTGGACAAACTCATTAGATTTCTGAGATGTTTCTTACACGCCGCCATGTTACACGCTGCAATTCGGAGCCCTCTAGCGGCAGGAGGTTGCAACTTCCGTCAGCGAATCGGGAATGTCGACCAAGTAATATTCATTATATGTAATACTTCAAACGATGTTGAGAACGGAATAAAAAGTTCGGGCATGTTAATTTTCAGCAGGCCCTCAAACGTGTAATTTGTGAATAAGAGTACAATATGTTATCCGGAGTCGTCTACTGATGGCCGTTCGACGTGCAACACCAGGAAGGCCATCATGTGACGAAATATATTGTTTAGGCACAGTGTGGTAGGAAGAATACACAACAATATTTGTAGGTGATCTGGCGATTTATAGGCGCGAAATTAGGTTCCAAAAATGGTTCAAATGGCTCTGAGTACTATGGGACTTAACATCTGAGGTCATCAGTCCTCTAGAACTTAGAACTACTTAAACCTAACTAACCTAAGGACATCACTCACATCTATACCCGAGGCAGGTTTCGAACCTGCGACAGTAGCGGTGGCGCGGTTCCAGACTGAAGCGCCTAGAACCGCTCGGCCACACCTGCCGGCGCGAAATGAGGTAAAAAACAAAATCCCAGCTCTTGCGACAATAACCGCTCCACCCCGGTTGGGCACCGAGTCGATCTGAGCTTGGATGACTGATACAACTCTCGATGCTGCTTAAAATAGGTGACAGAATTCATCATTCGTAGCGGTTGGCTATTGTGGCTTGCCAATGTCTCGGCAATCCATGACCAGATGAGTGAGAGAAATGACGAATATACTGGCCAGGGCAGCAGCTAGACACCCGTTCTATCGAGGTACATCAAGACAGCATGGGTCTTGCGTTACATTGTTGAAAGGTAGCGCCACAGAGACCTCGCTGATAAATCAAAGCTACCAGCCTTAGCTAGTTGGAAATATTATTCTTATGGTCCTAGTTACCGGCGATGGGGTGACTGTTTTGTGTATCCAATGGTACACCATCCCATCACACTAGATGCTCGGCTCTTAACACGATGACGAATGCAATCTGACAACGTTCATTCTACCTGGGGCTCTCACATACGTATATGTCTATCCTGGTGCGGTACTCAGAACTTGGGCTCATGTGAAAAGGCGATAGGATGCCACTACATCGTACAGTGTAGTCTTTGGGTACCCCACTATTGGCGCGCCGATTTTTGTTGTAGCGTCAAGGAAAGACGCAACAATTGCCGGCGTGCCGACAGGCCGTGTGCTTTATAGGTCGTCGCACTGCCTGTGTGGATATCTTGATGGGAACAAACCCATTCCACATTCAAGGTGCATGACATGGCTGTAGGACCCTGCACAACTGAGTGAACGCAACACTATCGGAACAAAGCATCTGGACACCCCTGTGGAATGCGGGATAGATCACCATATGACTCGAGATGTCGTTCCAACAGTATAAAAGAAGACTGGGGTGTTGTGTTATCAGTAGAGACGCAGTAACAGCACAATGGGTCAGTCAAGAGAGCTCAGGGACTTCAAAATTTGTATAGTCATTGGAAGTCACCTGAGTAAGACATACACCAGGGAAACTGCACCCTCCACAGTTCGACTGATGGTGAGGTGAGTGTTAATTGTAAACGCGAAGGAACAATCACAGCTAAATTAAACCAGGTAGACCTCAAGCACTGATGGACAGGGACCAACGAGCACTGAGGAGTGTGGTTGTAAGAAATCTCATGAAATAAGAGGAAGGAATTGCTCGCGGGTTCCAAATTGCTACCAGTAGTCCTTCTAGCACGATGAGCAATGCCTATGGAGCTGAAAAGGATGAAGTACAATGGCCGTTCAAAGAAGGTTCAAATGGCTCTGAGCACTATGCGACTGAACTTCTGAGGTCATCG
This sequence comes from Schistocerca nitens, assembly GCF_023898315.1. NCBI lineage: Eukaryota > Metazoa > Arthropoda > Insecta > Orthoptera > Acrididae > Schistocerca > Schistocerca nitens. Next base: position 525,121,337 of record NC_064618.1, on the reverse strand, counting down.
GTCGCCTAGAACTTAAAACTAATTAAACCTAACTAACCTAAGGCCATCACACACATCCATGCCTGAGGCAAGATTCGAACCTGCGACCGTAGCGGTCGCTCGGTTCCAGACTGTAGCGCCTAACATTGGCCGTGCAGCACCTCTTGAGCCACGCATTTCTATAGTCAGTGGTGAGTGACGCTTCAAGTGGTGTACAGAGCGACACCATTGGATATTGGACGAGTGACTAGAGTCATGGACGACACCATTGTACAGCGGATGACTTGCGGTACACCCGTGTGGTGATGCGATGGAAGGATTTGGGTTTGCAGAATGCCTGGAAAACATTATCTGCCATTTACATCTACGTCTACATCTACGTAACTACTCTGAAAATCACTGTTAAGTGCCTGACAGAGGGGCCATCAAACCACCTTCACCAGTTCTCTATTATTCCACTCTCGCACAGCGGGCGAATGAAACGAACACCTTTATCTTTCTGCGCGATCTCGGATTTCCCTTACTTTATTATGATAGTCATTCCTCCCTATATAAGTCGCCGTCAACAAAATATTTTGACTTTCGGTGGAGAAAATCAATGACTGAAATTTCGTGAGAAGTTCCCACCGCAACGGGAAAGGCCTTTGTTTTAATGATATCCACCACGAAGCCTGTATCACGTCCGTGACATTCTCTCCCATATTTCTCGATAATACAAAATGTGCTGCCCTCCTTTGACCTTACTTTATGTACTCCGTTAATTCTATTTGGTAAAGATCCCACCCGCGCAGCATTACTCCAAAAGAGGACGGATAGGCGTGGTGTAGGAAGTCTCTTTAGTAGATCTGTTGCATCTAATATCCTGCCAATACAACGCAGTCTTTGGTTTGCCTTTTCCACAACGTTTTTTATTTGTTCTTTCTTGTCTGTTGTCAACAGTGATGTGCAGAGGAGTTTTTTTTGTCGTTAGTATGTGGTGCCCTTATTATACCTCAGTGAACGCTAAATGCGTAAAGATATGAACACATTTTACAACACTGCGTACTGCGTTCAGTGGAGAAACACTTGAGAGACAATGATACTTTGTAACAGCAAGACAGTGCACCACGTCTTAAATCAGCATCGGTGGGGCAATTGTTTCTAGACAACAACATTAGTTCCGACCTGACCCTTATGGAATACGTTTGGCATGAGCTAGAACGTTGACTTCGCTGTGGACAATAACATTCATGAAATGGACTGGCATGTCCATAGTCGTGACTTGAACTCTATGTAAGATCTTTGGGATGAGTTAGAACGTCGACTTCGCTGCCGACCCCACCCTCCAGTATCATCACCATCTCTGGTTTCGGTTCTTGCGGAAGAACGGACAGTCATTTCTCCACAGAGATTCTGGCACCTCACCGGAAGTATCACCAGCCAGAGTTAAAAACATTATAAAGTCGATAAAGTGCACTAATAGGTGTCCGAATAGTTTTCACCAAATAGTGTATGCCAATGCTATTGAGTACTAGCTGCTTGGGTCTGCTGGGATCCTGTATGGTGTTGAATATGGCCCTCATGAACCCATCGATTCCATATCCGCATGTCAGTGGTGGGGCAGGGACCAATGAGAAAACAGTACTGCAGAACGATTAACCAATGTCGACAGGCCATGAATTACGACATGTGCTGGTGCAGATTGATGCTTCTTACAGGAGACATAATTCTCATTTCTCATTAAAGAGCGGTATCTTACTGAGAAACCTACTACATAATCCTTACGTGTGAACAAAATGTAAATGGCGTTACATCTATTTACTTCGTGCGATTTCTTCGAAATGCTAATCATTTGCATATCCAAGTATGTAGTACACTTCACGACAGTGTGGCGTTTGTCGCAAGCCGTCTTCATGGTAGTCAGTTTTAATGAGCCGCAGAACGGATAGTGTAGTTTCTACAGAGCGAATTGCGTAAGGCAGACGTTATGAGGTATTTGGGCGTGCGAATGGCCCTACTGGTTGGCAAAGGAGCTTCCGGGAGTCCTCCCACATGGGCCGGCACCGCCTGGCAGGCAGATCAATATGTGAGCGGGCCCTCTTAGCCCTGCTCTGTGGTTCGCGAGTGAGAATGAGAGTCCTCGTTTGCCGGGTATTGGCCGGACGCATCTGGCCGCCTCCCAATTGATCGACCAGAGACCTCAGTCGTAAAAAGGCTTTCCTGCGCCCGTCCTTGATCAGACTGCTCCGAAACGACTGGGTGAGACGAGGGTTGCGAAACTGAAAGCTGACGTGCCGACAGTCGTAAAAGCTCCGAGTAATTTGGGTTTTACTGGAAAAGAGAGATGTAGATAGATTTTAAAACAAAAGTTCGCACAAGTACTAGCCATCCCTTCTTGCTTTAGGGATTCCGATTACTCTCGACCTTGTATATCTACCGGTGACTCATCAGTCGTTTATTTCTTCTAAAGGAGCAAAATGGCCGTATGAAATTGTGGGTGGCGAGACCTTCAGAGGTAGGTTCACCCTCCTAACCAGAAATTGTTTCCTTACCTCAAGGTATGTGTCTGTGTGTGAGTCGTGTCTTCGGTGTATCTGTTGAGTGTGCGTAACTGTAATGAATGTATGTAGTGTGGTGTCATGTTTCTGTCATAGTGGGGACAGAATGGTGTGATTGAAACCGCTATATAGCCGATATAGCTCTGTAGCTCCAGTGGCCCGCCTTCCTTAACAGAGGGATCATCGTCCACACTGTCGCACGTTATGAGGCGCTGTAGTGAGGTTTAGAATTTCATCCAGGACACTGGAACAATGTCTGGTGCACAGGCACTTCACACTATCATATCTTCTCCGTTTGTCTGCCAAATATTGGTGATGAACGTTTCTGCCACCAACAAGATTCGGTAGTTACCTCCTGCTCGAGCACTACGCACAGGTGCGCTTTAGCGACCATGTCTGCGGAGGCAGCTCTTATCTGATGTGTCAACATCGTACAGGGAATTTGATGGTGGCAAGATTAATGTACAGCCGTATGACACTGTTGACTGATTGAATACTGACATGGAATGAAATTGATCTAGGCCCTGCTGCCGTATCTACACAGTGCAGGAACTTTGATGGCATGTAACAGTAGCTGTCACCTGATCTATGTGAGCTGGCGAAAGGATGTCGCGATGCCTAGTTTCTGAAACACAGTCAACTCTGTCTCAAGACGGATACTAAGGAGACTAGAGGAACCTACCCACGCCTAACGTATACTGAGAAAGGCTGGGGACAGAGCATACAGAGCTTAGGACGTCAGTCTTTGTCACTTTTCTGTAGCTGAATGTGCTATTTCTATATGGTGTGTACTTTCTGATGCGAACCACGTTGATGCTGCCATCATTCAAACGGTATTCCTACTTATTCTTCTTCTTCCTGGCTTTATCTCGTGTATTTACGGCGTCAGTATGTAAATCTGGGTTTGACAATGTTAATGGTAGTGGGTGGCCGGATAGTTTTCCTGTCGCCGCTCTTTAGACCCTCCACCTGTCTGTCAACTGGTCTACTGTTATTTCACGTGAAAATGTGAGAATGTTTACTAAATGTTTGCAAATCGTCTAACTGAAACGGTACATGGGAACCAGTGCGGTATTCACCTAGCTGTATGTGGAAAACCGCCTCAAAAACACGTCCAAGATGGCTGGCACACCAGCTCTCGTAGTTAATCGGCCGGGTGCCGTAGACCCAGAGCCGACGCACCTCCCCGAGTGCCGAAAATGCTGTGCTAATGCGCACGGCTGCTGGGGCAGATCAAATGGCGAGTCTGTTTGAATGTTTTAAACCACCCTGCTAACACGTCCACACGTGTTCCGGCTTTCATAGCAACGCCCAATACAATGGTAGTTTCTGTTAAGAGGGAAAGGAAGAAACAAATGAAAGACGGATGGGTTCTACTTATATGTTGATCGACTTCATTCAGACCATCCAAAAAATAATTTTGAAGGACAAAACAACTGGAAGGAAATGAAAAGGTGTAATAAGAGTTGATAATTTAACATTTTTAGACCCAAAACATATGACCTCGTCACCCTATCCACTTTCCATATGGAAAGGGTTCAACGGACTACGCACTGTAAACTCCAAGTACAAGGTGTATCCACAGGGATGGAAGATCCAACCTGAAGGAGAAATTTATATGCTGTGGTGGAGGACAACAACAGTCTTAACCTCTTTAGACGTGTACGCAAATGGGACAACCCACGGGAAATAGAATGCACTGATGGCAGTAGCAACGATCTTAATGTTGCCAAATACTACATTGGTATTTTGTAATACAGACACGACAAATGAATATCATTGGTATACAGTTTCACGTACCTAAATAGAAAAATTTTCTTTCTTTGCAGGGTGGGACAACTTTCGTCCTTTTAATGTTGCACGTTACGCATAACTGACTTTAGACCACGCTGTTCTGTCGCTGCTGTGATCGATCGCGAGACTGTGAAATCTGAAGCAATCACGTAGCTTACACCTCCTGAATACCCCAATTAAAATGCAGAGCATAATGTCTCCGTTTGGTGGATACTATCGAGATCATTCTATGAGACGCTGTTTGGATCCAGTCTAACGCTAGGGCAAACCAATCTGGTGATAAACTCTACGTGCAGTTTCTCTTGCGCTTGTGAACAAATTACCGACGGTAAATATTTCTGTCGTCTCCAGAATTACAACGGATTACCATTCGGTATCGCCCTCGACCGCAGAAGCGGGTTTCAAAAAAATTGTTCAAATGGCTTTGTGCGCTAGGCGACTTAACTTCTGAGGTCAACAGTCGCCTAGAACTTAGAACTAATTAAACGTAACTAACCTAAGGACATCACACACAGCCATGCCCGAGGCAGGATTCGAACCTGCGACCGTAGCGGTCGCTCGGCTCCAGACTGTAGCGTCTAGAACCGCATGGCCACTCCGGCCGGCAAGCGGGTTTCATATTGGTGACATAATGATCTGATTAGTTGCAACCAAATCTCTTTTAGCTGTTTTAAACGCATTAATGACTACATGACAAAAGAAGTAGAACAATGTGAACATATATAGTCATTACTGTTGCTGTCAACATTCGACTATTTAGGTTTTTGTATATAGGTCAGTCTTTACTTTCAAACGAGCGAGCGAGGTGGCGCAATGCTTTGCGCACTGGATCCGCATTCGGGAGAACGACTGTTCAAACCCGCGTCCGGCCACTCTGGTTTAGGTTTCTCATCATTTCCCTAAATAGCTTCAGGCAAATACCGGGATAGTTCCCTTGAAAGAGCACGGTCGACTTCCTTCCCCGTCCTTCCCTAATCCGATTGGACCGATGACCTCGCTGTTTGGTCCGCTTCAACCGAATTAAACAACAACAACAACTTTGAAACGAAAAGGTAAATGTGAACCACACTCATTTTTTCCTAAGCTGAGGGTGGTCCAAAATAATACCAAAAATCTTTGAGAAAGTGCCTAGCGGAAGTATTCTGGGGCAGTAAGCCATGTCTACAAACCTCATGTAACGGCAGTTTTAAAAATCAAATTCATAGCAACCAACGCCTAGTGCCAGGCCACCTAAGTCCACTCGATACACACCTCTACAGCCATTTGGATAGCGTGGTTTTTGAGACGTCAACTTTCCGACTAAGACTTAGCTGAATTGAAATAAAGCGCTTGGAAATGTCCACAGTGCGTTAGACACCTTGTAACCATTGTGTGTATCAATAATATACAGTTTCAGAGGAGGCTCTTCGGAAACACTGCTTTCTGGCTAACCTCCTAGGTAACTGTGTTTTTCTTTATCACATTTCAGTACTTACGTACCTTTCCCTTTTCCTTATTGAAATTTCTCGTATTCCTGAAACCCATATTCCTATTTACTAAGCACGACTCATTGTGACAATGTTAAGTAGGCAAGATAGCAAACAAAATACTCTAGAATGTTGATAGATTGCATTCTCATTGGGAAAAAAACGACGCAAAAAGCCAGATATTGACTGCCATAGTGGTAATACTCTGTAGTGCCCTTTAAAGCGGAGTCACCACTCACTATTCTTGTCATTTGTAGAAAGTAATACAAACACGCAGTAGTTTTCTCCTATCATATAAGCGTCTGTTTTTAGTTTCTAGATGTTTTCGATCGTTCTTTGATGTTTTGTATATAACATGCTGTATTATACAGGGTGTAACGGGAATAATGGCGGATATTTTTTGTATGCGGAACCTTAATGTGTACAAACATCAGTGTGCTGGTTGTTTTTTCTTTCTGTTGAACAGTCTTCTCACAGACATCTCACAAACTTTACGACCTGATGTTTTCTGCGTGGTCGTTGCTCCACTAAGTAGACTAAACTTGTCGGTGTAGAGTAACCGTTCTGCGTCGATAACTTGATCCTACAAAATCTTACTTACTGCCTAGAGGTAAATAAGCTTTAATGGAGTGTGCTTGCCACATGTACTTAAAGGGACCAACAAACCTAAAAACATATGGCTCGTAATGGCTATAATTATTAGCCTGGTAATGACGTAAATACTGATTTAATGTTCAGTCCGCCGTCCTAGGTCACCAATAGACCACTTATACCTGTTACACTCTGTATATCAGTAAATCTTGCCTTCGCAATGTTTATTTCTTCTGTAGTATGTTCAGTGTAAATTATGTAGTATTTGGGAACGTCCTCTGCATTTAATGAATGTCATAAAAACGTTGTACAGTCGCACAATAGTAATATTGAACATTAAGGTCATCGATTGGGAAGTACACGTGGTGCCACTGCTGAGTAAAGTGCCGTGTTTGGCCATACCACTGTTTCTGTTGTCTCTGTCACCACGTGAGGGGAACATGGAACATTTGTTTCCGTGCTGACAGTCAGTGGTGCTTAAGATGTAGTCGCACTGTCTTAAGGACACTTGTCTTGCTGCAAACCAGCTTATTTCGTGTCTCAAGCTACTTTCCGTAGCTGTACGATTCAGCAGGGCTGAGATATCAATGTGTATCCTTCTAGGTTCGCTGGTCGCACGTGGCTGTTGAGATCCTGCTTGCCGTTGAGTATTGCTCTCCTGAACTTATCGACTTCACGTTCGCACGACAGTGGTGGGATCCCGATCAACTCGAGTAGCGTTACAGCGGAAAGACGAACCAGTATCGTTAGGCCGTTATCTACTGCTGTCGAATTTCGTATCCTTTTGGTTAATCACTGTCTTACAAGCAGTTGATATTAAAACCTGATGTCTGACTGAAAGACTTGCTGTGTAATCTTTGTTTATACACTGTGTTTGTTTTCACTTTACAGAACTAAATATCTCGAAAACGCGGCATCGTACGAAAAAAATGTTAAAGGTGAAAAGTTTGTATTAGTAAATCTGTCTGCGCTACAACTGGTCACCTCCTAACCACCCATCCTGCGTGGGCGGACTCAGCTTTGTATTATCAAATGGAAAGCCTCCATTTTTATTGCATATTCGGAGTCTAAGACCAAAAATACCTACGGTATGCTCAAACCACAGTTTCACATACGTGGAACATGGCTCTCCAATAGAAAAATCTCAAATGTGCCTGTTTTCACAATTAACAACCAAGATTCTACATTTGATTTACCGGTAGTATGTAAATGTAAACCTTTGTGTTCTAATTGCTGATGTTTAAACGGTACTCGAGTCTTGTGAATGTGATCGTGCTGTATAAATATATGGCTTGACATTGACATTTCTGATGAAGAAGCTTCTTGTACGGTAAAGCTGGTGTTCTACTCCCCCGGGGTTGATTGTGGTGAGTGCCCAAAAAATCTGAATGCTTGATTTCGGTGGCTGGTCTCGATCCCCGCCAACGCAGTGACTGATTTTGGTATGTGTTTCCATCCAACCGTCGTAACTCTCGCGCTGGCCGCTACGTGGCTACCGGCGGAATGCAAACGCTGACCAATTTATTAAGAAAAAAATGTACATGAAGTGATGGTTACAGGTGCACCTTCCATGGATACTCACCGAAATCAAGCATCCCCACGAACTGGACTCGCACTCAGGAGGACGACGGTTTAAACCCGCGTCCGGCCATCCTGATTTAGATTTTCCGTGATTTCCCTAAATCGCTTCAGACAAGTGCCTGGATGGTCCCTTTGAAAGGGCATGGCCGACTTCCTTCCTCATCCTTCCCTAATCCGATTGGACAGATGACCTCACTGTTTGGTCTCCTCTCCCAAGTCAATCAACGAACCAACCATCCCAATTCTGAGAAGCAAGGGCACTCACTGACATCAGGTATCCATATGCGAACGGAAAATTACAAATATTACATCTACGTCGTTGTTCCTGGATCAGGTCAAACATTGTTTCTAACCAGACTCTAAAACGGCTTACTATACTGTACTGGCCGGCCGAAGTGGCCGTGCGGTTAAAGGCGCTGCAGTCTGGAACCGCAAGCCCGCTACGGTCGCAGGTTCGAATCCTGCCTCGGGCATGGATGTTTGTGATGTCCTTAGGTTAGCTAGGTTTAACTAGTTCTAAGTTCTAGGGGACTAATGACCTCAGCAGTTGAGTCCCATAGTGCTCAGAGCCAAGCCATATACTGTACTGTAGAATCAAATTTGCAAATACTAAATTTCGAACATTAAAATCAAACGTTAGAACACAGAAGCTTATATTTACTTACTACGGATAAATGAAATCTAGCATCAAATGCGTCAGTTCTAGCTTGCAAAAACAGCCATAGTTACTATTTGTCTATCACAGCGCCATCTGCAACGAACGGAAAAGGAATATTTGAGTAAACCGTACGTATTTTTTGGCGTAGAATTCGAATGTGCAATCAAAGGGGTCTTCCCGTTTTAAAATATAATTTGACTCTGCCCATGAAGGAGGGGCGGCTAGGAGGTGGCCAGTTCTAGCACAGACAAATGTCCCATTTACTAATATTTATTTTTCACCTAGAACATTTTTTCGTACGATTCGTCGTTTCTGAGATAGTTAGTTGACTCAAGTTAAAATAAAAACTCTGTATGCATAATGTAGTTAGTGCTATCCCTCTTTACTTTGTTAGATTGTGTTGAAATGCTAATCATTTGTACGCTGAAGAGACAAAGAAACTGGTATACCTGCCTAATATCATGTAGGGCCCCCACGAACACGCAGAAGTGAAGCAGCACGATCTGACATTGACTCGCCTAAGGTCTGAGTAGTGCTGGAGGGAACTGACACTATGAATCTTGCAGTGCTGTCCAAAAATCAGTAAGCGGACGAGCGGGTGGAGATCATTTTTCAACAGTACTTTGCAAGGCATGGCAGGTATGCTTAATAGTGTTCATGTCTCAGTGTATTCAGAAGAGTATTCCTAGAGCCGTTCTGTAGCAATTCTGGACGTGTGGGGTGTCACATTATCGTGCTAGAATTGAGCAAGTCCGTCGGATTGCACAATGGACATGAATGGATGCAGGTGATCAGACAGAGTGCTGACTTACGTGTCACCTGTCAGAGCCGTATCTAAACGTATCAACGGTCCCATATCACTTCAACTGCAAATGTACCACACCATTACAGAGCCTCCACGAGCTTAAACAGTCCACTGCTGACATGCAGGGTCCATAAATTCATGAGTTTGCCTCATACCCGTGCACGTCCATTCATTCTATATAATTTTTAACGAGGCCTTCAGCTCCGAAGGTTCATATCGCTGAGGTTTCGTTAAATCGTTCGCACGCTTACAGTTGTTGATGGCCCAGCATTGAAGTCTGCAGCAGTTTGCAGAAAAGGTTGCACTTCTTTCACATTGAACAATTATCTTCAGCCACCATTGGTCCTGTTCCTGCAGGATCTTTTAACGGCCACGACGACGTCGGAGATCTGATGTTTTACCGGATTCCTGAGAATCAAGGCACACTCGTGAAATGGTCGTACGGGGAAATTCCCACTTCACCGCTACCCCGGAGACGCTGTGTTCCATCGCTCGTGCACCGACTGTAACACCACGTTGAAACGCACTTAATTCTTGATAACCTGCCAATGTAACAGCAGTAACTGATCTAACAACTGCGGCAGACACTTGTTGTGTTATATAGGCGTTGTCGTCCGCAGCGCCTTATTCTGCCTGTTTAAATATCTCTGTATTTGAAAACGCATGCCTGTGCCAGTTTTTTGGCGCTTCAGTGTATACAGAAGTAAGTAGCGAATATTAGGCCTGTGTGATATTCGTTCCACTCGCCTTTCATGACATTGCAATTTTAATGGACAGCAGTGTATTTAGGTAATAGCGGCTCTGAACAAGCCAAGGAAAATAGTGCGGTTAAATACTGCTCATAAAATTATCCATAAAACCATGGTTTTTGGAGATATATTATCTTCAACGAATAATATAACCTCCGCACAAAAGACATGTTCCAAAGAAAATTCTACATTCGAAACACTTGCCATTGACAATCTCAAAGACATCGAAAACCGACTTACTTGTCCTGACTGTTCTTTTTGAACAGTCCATGTTCCAAAGTAAATTCTACATTCGAAACACGTGCCACTTACAATCTCAAAGACATCGAAAACCGATTTACTAGTCCTAACTGTTCTTTTTGTGGTTCATGTTTCATTCGGTGAAAGAAGCACATACCAATCTGCACTGCGAGCCTCTTCAGCATGCTGGTAGCCTAATTGGCCAACCAGTCAGCATGTTCTTTCCCTGAGATCACCAGGGGTCCATACAATGACGACTGACCGTCCTGAAGTAGTATGTGTAATGGGATGCGAAAGAACGGTTCTCTTCTAGAGTTGGATGGAGATGCAGAGGATGTAGGCAGCAAATCTGTTAGAAGAAGCCTTTATGAACGACCTTATACACTGAAGCGCAAAAGAAACTCGTATAGGCATGCGTATTCAAATACAGAGATATGTAAACAGGCAGAATACGCCGCTGAGGTCAGTAAAGCATAGACAACATGTGTCTGGCACAATTGTTAGATCGGTTACTGCTGCTACAATGGCAGGTTATTAAGATTTAAGTGAGTTTGAACGTGGTGTTACAGTCGGTGCACGAGCGATGGGACACAGCCACTCCGAGGTATCGATGACGTGACGATTTTTTCGTATGACCATTTCACGAATGTACCGTGAATATCAGGAATCCTATAAAACATCAGCTCTCCGACATCGCTGCGGCCGGAAAAGGATCCTGCAAGAACGGGACCAACGATGATTGAAGAGAATCGTTCAGCATAACGAAAGTGCAACCCTTCTGCAGATTTCAATGCTGGGCCATCAGTAAGTGTCAGCGTGTGAACCATTCAACGAAACATAATCGGTATGGGCTTTCGGAACCAAAGGCCCACTTCTGTACCCTCGACGACTGAACGACACAAGGCTTTACGCCTCGCCTGGGCTCGTCAACAACGACAATGATCTGTTGATGACTAGAAACATGTTTCCTGGTCGGACAAGTCTCGTTTCAAATTGAATCGAGCAGATGGACGTGTACGTGTGCGGAGACAGCCTCATGAATCCATAAACCCTGCATGCAGTATGGGACTGTTCAAGCTCGTGAAGGCTCTGTAATTGTGTGGGGCGTGCTCAGTTGAAGTGGAATGGGACCCCTGTTACGTCTAGATACGACCCCGACAGGTGACACGTACGTAAGGATTCTGTCTCATAATCTGCATCCATTCGTGTCCATTGTGCATTCGAAGGACTTGGGCAATTCCAGCAGCATAATGCGACACCCCGCACGACCAGAATTGCTACAGGAACACTTTTATGAGTTTAAACACATCCACTGGCCACAAAACTCCCCAAATACGAACATTACTGAGCATATCTGGGATGCCTTGCAACGTGCTGTTCAGAAGAGATCTCAAGCTCCTCGTACCCTTATTCATGGACCGCCCTACAGGATTCGTGGTGTCCGTTCCCACCAGCACTACCTCAGACATTAGTTGAGTCCATGCCACGTCTTGTTGCGGCACTTCTGCGTTCTCACAGGGCCCCTACACGATGTTAGGCAGGTGTACCAGTCTCTCTGGCTCGTCAGTGTAAATGAAGAGCGCGGATCTACCGCGCAGGCAAGTCGTGAACAAAATCGCCTGTATGCAAGTAAGCAGCAGCTCTGCCGATTACGTTGGAGTGGACCTGGAGAACCGGCCGCTGTGACCGAGCGGTTCTAGGCGTTTCTGTCTGGAACCGCGCTGCTGCTACGGCCGCAGGTTCGAATCCTGCCTCGGGCATGGATGTATGTGATGTCCTTAGGTTAGTTAGGTTTAAGTTGTTCTAAGTGTAGGGGACTGATGACCTCAAATGTTTAGTCCCGTAGTACTTAGAGCCATTCGATTTTCGACCTGGAAATACCGCGGCCTAGTAAAAAGTTTGTGAAAGAATCATGTTCCTGTGTTGGCTGAAAACATGTGCGGCGGAGGCTAATGACTGGATTCCGGGTGTTGTTAATGCAGCAGCCGGACACAGAGTCAGGTCGTTAGCACGCAGACGCGACGGCACGAAAATGTTGGCGTCTGCTGCGTTGAGAGGCGTGGCTGTAAAATTACGGGACTGGCATGTGCCAGAGGTCAAGACCAGAAGCTGTACAGTATGAAGCCTCGTCAGTCGAATTCGGCGTCTCTGCTTTCTGTAGAGAAATCAGCGAGGCCGTGGCCTCTGTTTTTGTAAGAGCTGTTATTCTGTTTTGCCAGAAAAATGATATTTCCGAACGGGGGCAGAAACTTGATAGTGCCCCCCACCTCGAGCGTTGGAGATAGGACGTCAAAAATTAGAAAAAAAGTTTTCTCAAAAATATTTTTATTTTGAAGCACTCATCTTTGTGAAGTTTGATGTGTAAAACGTATACGTTTGAGGAAATGTAAGACATATTATTTGTCCCTTAAGTGTGCCAAAGTCAGTGCCACGCCTCTGTACACAAAATTCTTCTGTCGCACATCGCTGCATTTCATTCTGTGGAATTCAAATGGGTATATTTTGTAATGGAAGGCATCTAACCTATATTCAGGACAGTGGAAATTAAAATGTCCATTGGTGCCGCTCGTGCTCCCAGTCGGCCGGTTTGATATCCTACCCCGTTAAAAAAAAAAAAAAAACCTCTTAGTTATTACCGGGTGGGATTTTTTATAATCGGGAGAATAAGAACTCTTCAGAAAATTTGCATATTTTATTGCCTGTTTGCTAATAACTTTCTCTTCTGTGTACCGTAAATTTAAATATAGGATATATAAAACCAGTAAAGACAAGAGACGAGGAAGACAGCACACATTTCTTCAATCCTTAGGTCCGAGCATTTTTTTTTTTTTTTGTTCTCTCTAACCTAATGCTGAAGAAGCGGTTAATACGAATAGTTCCCAAGATTGATGTGGTTTCTCGATTTGATTGTGTCTGTTATGTCACTGTCTGCTAGATAAAACTAAGTAGATTGTCTAATATTGCAGCAACGGCAACACACGCCAAATCATCGAGACTGTTTTGGCACAACGGTTATTTTTATCCACCTCATTTACATACATAACACGACAGAATATAATTCATGTACTACCAATATCAAATGCGAATTAGTTCTACTACAAGCAAAAAATTTTGTGCTGGGGAACAGTTTCACATTCCATTCTCCATTCACACTCTCCAGGTCACTAAGCATGAGATTGAAAAGTAGTAGCACGAAATTTTTATATACATCTAAAATGGTCATATTCGTCCATATAATTTGTATGATGTCCCCGTTGCTTCTTTTTCCTCGTTCTAACAAACAATTCAAAAATGGTTCTAATGGCTCTGAGCACTATGGGACTTAACATCTGAGGTCATCAGTCCCCTAGAACTTAGAACTACTTAAACCTAACTAACCTAAGGACAGCACACACATCCATGCCCGAGGCAGGATTCGAACCTGCGACCGTAGCAGTCAAGCGGTTCCAGACTGAAGCGCCTAGAACGACCCTGCCACACCGGCCGGCAACAAACAATTCCGTCATCACTAATTCTGTAAGTATTCCTGCCTTTGTCGAAACTTATTCTCCGGTTAACTTCACTAACCCTGCCAGAATCACCGGTTCAGTTATCCTGCCTTTATTCTCTAGTTAGGCGTTATTGTGCGTTCGCACAATTAGTTTTCCGAGCTGTTCCGAGAAAACAATTTAAGGGGCTGCTAACCAGGGACTGTAAAACTGGTCCATAGTTTTGTTGCTATCTAGAAAAAAGTTCAATTTAATTTCATTTCATTGGATACACCGGGAAGATAATACACACTCTTTCTTACCTGTTATTCCTGTTAGTCGTTTATTTCCATTCTGAAACTATGAATTTCGTTAATAATTATAACAACGCTGATCATTCGCACACAAAATCAACCACATAAACAAACAGCGATTGGCATTCATCCGTTCGGGTTTATTCGGCTCAGCTCATATAACTCCGTTTCTTTTCGTCTGCGGGACATTTTTTTTTTTTTAATTTTAAGATGCGACGGGAATTCTTGGAGCAGAGACGTAACGTACGCTATCCACGGATTCTAAAATCATTTTGTAATTCGTTCAGAAAGCAACTCAGAATGTTTTCAAAAATGTTGAAAAACCAAGAGAGATGCATTTCAAAATAATCGATAGACGAACGTAAGCTGGATGCTAGACGCTTCGTGAAACAAGGTTTTCTTCTTCAAGCATATTACTTTGGCGTCCCGTGAAATTGCCGCCCGGGGCAGATACCCCCCCCCCCCCCCCCCCGCCACGTCCTGCTCGCCGCTTAGATCTGGGCCTCTTTATGTTTACGAGTGGTTAGAGCGTCTTCAAAATGGCCGAGAGGACGATGAAGATGACTCACTACCGGAACACCAGTCAACATCAAAAACAGATGTGTTCGAGTGTTTGCTGAAACTCTAGGAAAACACAAAGAACTAATAAGCCAAATTTTTCATGACCAACTTAAGATAAAAAAGAGTGACAGCAACTTGTGGAGAAAATTCTCGCAATAAAACAAAAAGCTCATCAAATTGTTTATACTGACACTTCGAATACCACTGAAAAAGATTGCAAATTTCTTGGAAAGAGTTATAACAAAAGACGAATCGTGGTTTTCACTTATAATCCAGATACTAAGCACCAATTCATGCATTGGAAGGGCCCAATTTTACCGAGAGCGAAAAAAGCTCGAATGAGCAAAACAAGATTCAAAGCAATATCTTCACTGGGTTCCTGAAGGTCAAACTATTGTTCAATATTACTGACTTGAGAATCTTGCTCATCACCGTGGGAAAATGAGAAAAAATGCCCCAAACTGTGGAAGATAAAGTCATAAGTGCTGCATCAAGACAACGCACTGGCTCATGCCCACAGTCTGTTAAGAGATTCTAGTGAGGTATAGCATCCTAGTGTTAGACCAACAACTCTATTCGCCTGGCCTAGCATCATGTGACTTCTGTCTATTCCCCAAGGTGATATCTTCCGTTAAAAGGAACAGAATTTCATTCCGTTGAAGCAGTGAAATAAAAGTGTCATGTACGATCAATGAGATTTCAGACGAAGAAGACTTCCAGCATTGTTTCTGTCAATTGAAAATTCGCATGGAGCGTTTTTGGGATGGAGGAGGGAAGTATATTGTGGATGAAAATAAGTAAATATGCATGTTTTCGAACGAAAAATGTTTACAGGAGTAGTCTTATTATTAATATCGGCAAATGCATTGCCCGGTGGGCAGATTGTGGCTGCGATATAGTTAAGGTTCTGGGCTGCTTTACAAGCTGCTGGAACTTCAAGCCACCATATTTTGACAGTATTGTACGTCGTTACGGACATTAAGTCATAGGTGCGCAATACGTAAAGGGTACAGAAGGGAGCACTGGGTATTATGCACATATGTGAAGTTACACCGCTTTATGTAATGCTAATTGTGGTGTCACCGCTAGACACCACACTTGTTAGGTGGTAACTTAAATCGGCCGCGGTCCTGTAGTACATGTCGGACCCGCGTGTCGCCACTGTGTAATCGCTAACCTAGCGCCACCACATGGCAGGTCACAAGACACGGACTAGACCTCGTCCCAGTTGTACGGACGACATAGCTTGCGACCAGACCTACCAAGTCTTCCTCTCATTTGCCGAGAGACTGATAGAATAGCCTTCAGCTTATTCCATAGCTACTACCTAGCAAGGCGCCATGTGTATCAGTGCTTATAGCTTACTACTATTCAAGAGATGTATTCCAACAAGAGAATAAAGTTAAGTATATTATTCCAGCTACGTACTTTTCTTCTTATTCATTAATAAGTCTCATGTTCCAGTACTTCACGCCCGTCTGCGTTAGTTTAGCGTGCACTTTCAGCCACTTCGATCTACAAGGTGTTGGCCCCGCTGCCGACACATCACTAATAGTGTCCTATTACATTTTAAAAGAATTTTGTCGATATTTTGGCGTGTAAATATTGTCCATAATAGATTGTCATATGTAAGTAGCATGGATGTGGTATGCTGTCTGTGAGTCATATAGAATTGAACTGGTGGACACTGAAGTATCACAGAGAACTGCCCTGATGAAGTATACCCTCTTTACTATATGAATTTTGACCCAGAAAGATAATATCATAGCGAAATCTGACTATCTTTTGCAAATAACTTGACACAGACTCACATACTGAGCGCAAAGGTAAAAATCGTACCTCTGAAATACTTATCGTTTTGTGTTGAGTAGCCTCCAATCACAGAAACGAAGACGTGACCCTATAAACATTTCCTTTGTTACACCATACAGGAATAACAATTGCAAGGAACATGCTTGGGTGTCGTCTGTAATTCAGAACACATTTTACTAAAGAAGCTGAGAACATAGAATTTTCATAAAAAATTGTATGGAACATGGTACCACGACTGCTGATCAATAGTTTTGCACGGCAGTTTACCTTCCAGAACTAAAGCAATCTGCCAGAAAACTATAAGAAACCTCATACTGTCGAAAAGTCTGTGTGAGGTGAGAAATAATTCTCATGGAGGTAATTATCGTGTTGAAGGCACAAGATTATTGTCAATTATCGTCACTGCACGATGCATACATGAATAGCCTCAAGGTTCTTCTAAGAATAATAATGCACATTAATACTCATACTGATGCGGGAACGACGTGCAAAGAAATGTAAAGATTTCGTAGCACTCGATAGTTATTGAAAACCAAATAATACAACTGGTTAATAGGAACCTCCATGACTCAGCACAGATAAGAACCTCTAGTTCCAAAATGGGTCGCCAAATTCGCACTTCCAGAAAAATTTTACCTTGTCTTTCAGCGCAGGTGCATACAGAAATGTCGCTCAAAATCCACATCGTAACTTCACATGTTCAAATTCAGCCTGCATTCGGACATCACTCTCCTTCCTTCTCGGTATAATTCAGAGCAGCCGTGTTTTTTATCACGCGGTAACATACACAAGATGTGAACCAGTCGAAAGCCTGCACAGAACAGAGTAGAAAGAAAAACCTTTGTTCACCTTCGACTGTGCAAGCCGTTTTGTCTCCAAAGTTTCCTTCAGCCAGTGCTCGTCACAAAGGCCGTAGTTAAGACAAATTAGAGCGGCAGAAGCACGAGTGACTACACGGATAATAGGTTAGTGGAGACAGATATCACAGCAATGACTGCTGGCGAGTAACTGACGTGTCAAACATAATACTTGATAGTTGGCTGTTATTACAGACGACGTTCATCATTAAATACGAAATATTTATTCATAAAGAGCAGTTGTATTAGTGAACAAGTGTTGCTCGGTGACATGTAGGGCAGTGAGAACGCGTTTGGTCTGAAACATATCCTAAATTGCTACCAGATAACACGTATGTTGAAGCTGGTGGTATTTGAGTCAAATGTCTTTTCAAAAACGTCCTAATTTCACGTATACTTAATCTGTACATGCTATCGGGGCTCAGAGGCCTGTCCTTGGTGTTTAATACCTTCTTTATCAATAATTATACATTGTATTTTAATGAAATTTCGTGACTTTTCTGAATTTTTCAAGTAAGTCATAATTATAAAAATTTACCTATGGCTTTGTCTTAAGGTGTTTGTGTCCTCCCGTACGGGAATCGCGGTACCGTGCGGTTAGAAGCAATTTTTCAGCTGCCAGATGTCTGTCTGCGCAGAGTCCGTTACGCTATTTGCCATTGTTGACTCATGCTCTTATTCTTTCAGCATTCAACAGCCCATTCCACAGCCCTTCTTCTGATAAGCATATGTTCATTTTCGTGCGTTATTTCGTAACAGTTGTATGTTCCACAGACTGAAATGTTACGGAGAAGAGGACTATCAGATGAGGATGTAATGGAATTGTTCGGAGCAGTCCTCTAATTCTGAAAATCTATGTGAATCTTCCGGTGATGATGATAATGAGGAGGATCATGCTGAAAACTCAGAAACACACGAAGATGACGATCATGAAGAATCCCTTTAAGTTGATGGAGAAGAACAATTTAATGCAAACTCTGTTGAGTGTGACTTTATTTTCTGGTAATGGGAATGAAATACGATCTAGAGCTAATCATGCTGGAATATCTGGTAGGCGAAGCAAAAAGGACGCACTGAAAAAAGACTAAGTACCTACAAATCATTCTATTAGGAATTTTGATAGTGTAGAATTTTCTTTTATGTTTCCAGAATGAGATTTTCACTCTGCAGCGGAGTGTGCGCTGATATGAAACTTCCTGGCAGATTAAAACTGTGTGCCGGACCGAGACACGAACTCGGGACCTTTGCCTTTCGCGGGCAAGTGCTCTACCAACTGAGCTACCCAAGCACGACTCACGCCCCGTCCTCACAGCTTTACTTCTGGTAGAGCACTTGCCCAGGAAAGGCAAAGGTCCCGAGTTCGAGTCTCGGTCCGGCACACAGTTTTAATCTGCCAGGAAGTTTGTTTTATGTTGTTTTCTCGTACCCCTCATTGACAAAGTGTGTGTGTGGACCAACAGGGAAGGTGGAATCGCTTACGTGAACTGGATGACTATAGATATACAATGAAATGAAAAGGTTTCTTTGTGCTCTGATCCTAATTGGAATTTTAAAGTCAAGAAATGAAGATATCAGTCAGCTGTGGAGTGTTGAGAATGGCCGTCCACGGTTCAATGAAATTATATCTCGCAACCGCTTCCCTGATACTCTGAGGATGTTGCGCTTTGACAATGCAGCAACACGACATGAACATAGGTCAAGTCACAAATTGGGACCAATCAGAGAAGGTTTTAACATGTAGGAAGTTACCCATAGGAAAGCCTACATTCCAAGATGGTTCATGACTGTGGATGAACAGTTAGTCACATTCCGAGTTTGCTGTCTATTTAGACAAAAATACCATCAAAACCTAGTAGATTTGGAATACAGTTCTGGGCAATTTGTGGCAGTGTAACAATCTACTGCTGGAAGATGAGAGTGTATTTGGGGAAGGAGGCAGAAACCAGATCAATGAGACTTGGAGAGAATGTTATGAAAACGTAATGACTGAACTTGATAAGTCAGGACGTAATAACACCTGTGATAATTTTTTTACATATTTCGATTTATCTTATTATTTGTTGTCCAAAGATCTGATTCTAATCGGTACTATCCGAAAAGCAAAGATTAATTGCCTGCCAATTTCATTACATCTAAAGAACGTGAAGTATATTCTACATTATTTGGTTTTCAACCAGGTGTGATGATAGCCTCTTATGTTCAGAAACAAATTTGCTATCGTTCTCAGCTCTTTCTTATGACCAGCCAACGGTGTCATCATCACACACAAAGAAGCCTGAAATTGTTGTGACATACAGTGTCACAAAAGACGGCGTTGACACCGTGGACAAAAAGACGCGATACTAGAGTGTGAAAAGAAAAAGTAGGTGTTGGCCATTGGTGGTTTTCATTAACGTGGTCGAAGCAAGTGTAATGAATGCGTACATAATTTGCATGATGCTGGATACCAATAAAAAAAATGATACGTCGAACTTTCATCAGTTTGGGAAAGCAACTAGCAGGGGTAAGGAAGTCAATGAATTCATTAGTCCCACCGAATCCAGAAAGGGCAATGAAACCACCAGCTACGAAAAGGAGAAGTTGTGAATATAGTGTGGAGACGAAAGACAGAAAAAATCAAATTACATGTTGTATGTGCACAAAACGTGTATGCTCGGAACATTCTGCTGTTGCCTATACACATAGCGCAAATTTGCTGTAAGAATAAAATTCACCTGTAGAAGTATAAACATTATGTGTTTTTGAATGGAAACTTTAAGTAAATAAAATTATTTCAAACCTATTTATACCTCAAAAGTCATTCATATCATAAGTAGTCAAAATGGCGTCAATTTATGTCAATTTAAACAACACAGGATTGAGTCGTCCGATTGATAGGAAACGCTATACAGATTTTCTGGTAAGCAGAGGGTTGAACCATTACTGCTGAATGTCAGAACTGTCCTCCCAAAAGACCGTGGAGCCACTTCCTTCCCCAACTTTCACCGTCGATCGCTTCATCTCTTATGCGCTCCACGTCGACGAGACAAACTCTCACGTCACGGACTGCCGTGTGCGGGTAGATATTTTTCTGGCGGAATGCCTGGAGAGTAAAGCTACGGATATGATGCCCGTCCGTCTTCATTTTCGTTTCGCCTCAGTCGTGGCTCTTCTGTAGCAACAAAGGAAAACGGCACAACTTAGTCGGCAAAAACTTGTGCGGCAGCCAACAGGAACTTTCGTTACGTCGTTTTGGTTCGTTAGGCACAAACAGAGAGCGTCATCCTTCGCCTATAGGGAACATTTGCGGATGCAGACTACGTGAAACAAAGAGAGGAACACTACTTAAAACAGTTGCGACGGGGCAAGTTGCTATCTCACTACCCTTTAAACAATCAGTCTACCTACCTGGATTGTCTAGGCGATTATAGGGCTGGTATCCAAGTCCTGTCTCAGTTAGACGATTCACAAACATTTCAAAGAGTGTCGCCCGCTTTCACATGAATAACACTGCAAGGAGACAGCTGGGATTCGCGTCTTTTGTCCCTGGAAGTAAAGAAGCAAGAGGAAGGACATCCGTCACCCATCTCCTCGAAAATAAACGTGTCAAATCCGATAGTAAAAATGCCGACCCTGCGCCGATGTAGGAGAAAGGCTCAAGAAAGAGAAAGAAGAAAGAACCAAAACTGAACCGATTAATTTTCAGAAATGGTGGTATGGGCCAAAGCAAGAAATAAAGAAAAGCCTAATAAACATGGCCTCTAAAGGGCATACCTTGCGAGATACTGTCCAACACGCTCCTTCGACTGCAAACTCTTCGCTTTCTGTGTATTGGGAGGAGGTAAAATGGATCAAAACAAGAGAAAAAATTTCTGTAAACATGGGCTCTGAAATGTTTATGTTTAGATCTATCAGAAATTGTTCAACAGACAATGCGTGTCCTGAAGGCAGGTGCATCATACAGGTGTTGTTGTTGTGGTCTTCAGTCCTGAGACTGGTTTGATGCAGCTCCCCATCCTACTCTATCCAGTGCAAGCTTCTTCATCTCCCAGTACTTACTGCAACCTACATCCTTCTGAATCTGCTTAGTGTATTCATCTCTTGGTCTCCCTGTACGATTTTTACCCTCCACGCTGCCCTCCAATGCTAAATTTGTGATCCCTTGATGCCTCAGAACATGTCCTACCAACTGATCCCTTCTTCTAGTCAAGTTGTGCCACAAACTCCTCTTCTCCCCAATTCTATTCAATACCTCCTCATTAGTTATGTGATCTACCCATCTAATCTTCAGCATTCTTCTGTAGCACCACATTTCGAAATCTTCTATTCTCTTCTTGTCCAAACTACTTATCGTCCATGTTTGACTTCCATACTTGGCTACACTCCATACCAATACTTTCAGAAACGACTTCCTGACACTTAAATCTATACTCGATGTTAATAAATTTATCTTCTTCTGAAACGCTTTCCTTGCCATTGCCAGTCTACATTTTATATCCTCTCTACTTCGACCATCATCAGTTATTTTGCTCCCCAAATAGCAAAACTCCTTTACTACTTTAAGTGTCTCATTTCCTAATCTAATTCCCTCAGCATCACCCGACTTAATTCGACTACATTCCATGATCCTCGTTTTGCTTTTGTTGATGTTCATCTTATATCCTCCTTTAAAGACACTATCCATTCCGTTCAACTGGTCTTCCAAGTCCTTTGCTGTCTCTGACAGAATTACAATGTCATCGGCAAACCTCAAAGTTTTTATTTCTTCTATTATACAGTACCGAAGATGAAAAATGCTCATAGCTCTTAAGGCATGCATTTTAAAGCCCATATTTACTAGACGACTTCTTTCTTGTTCTCGTCCATCCTACAACAGCTGAATGTTTGTGGTGGAGTTCTGGCTCATCCTGTATACTCACTAGTATGCATTTATCTGTGATCTCACCTCAAATACCTTGTCTGACAGAAAAATGAAGCACACAGAAGGGAACTACAAAATCGAGTCAGATTTACAACGAAATTGAAAGTATGAGCCTCGGCATCATTACGACGTTGCACGCCCTCTGGCATGGATGAACTTGCTGATTGGTTGGGGAAGGTGTCGTACAGCCATTGTATCCTCTGATGAGGCAGACTGGTCCAGACCTACTGAAATAAGTCCTTAATTTACTGATTGGAGGCACTGCAACGGAGTTCACGTCCGATCAGATCCCACAAGTTATCTATCGGGTACAGATCTGAGGATCTCACTGACCATGGGAGTACCTCATCATCACACAGTTCATGGAGGTACGTGCCGTGTGCTTACAAGCATTGTCCTGTTGAAGAATGGCACCGCGATACTGGCGCATGAGATGTAACACATGAGAACGCAAGAAGACTGATGTATCGTTGCGCCTTCAGACTTTCCTCAATCTCTACCAGCCGTGACCTGATGTGAAATCATGTAGCTCTCCACACCATGAGACCAGGACCAACACCGCTGTCTCTCCACAGAACGTCGGAAGAATAAAACTTTCACCTAGATCACCTTGCTGATGATGGTCATCCGGGATAGTGCAGAACAATGACGCATCGGTGAACACAAAAATGTTCAAATGTGTGTGAAATCTTATGGGACTTAACTGCTAAGGTCATCAGTACCTAAGCTTACACACTACTTAACCTAAATTATCCAAAGGACAAACACACACACCCATGCCCGAGGGAGGACTCGAACCTCCGCCGGGACCAGCCGCACAGTCCATGACTGCAGCGCCTGAGACCGCTCGGCTAATCCCGCGCGGCTCGGTGAACACACAACAAACAATCATGGTCACGGAGCCACTCCAGACACAGTTGTTTGTATTGTAGCGTTTACGGCAGCCTACGCATCGGACTGCTTCCAGCCCCCTATGGATGATGTAGGATGAAACAGAATGTTGCAGGGGATGAATTACTTGTTCCCACATTGCAAGCGCCGATGTAAAGTCGTTCTTGACACAAAGGGACCCTCCGCGCAATACGACGATCCTATTTTGTGACAGTTAGACGAACCAGCCTTGACGACGAATATACTTGACCTCATATTTCCATGAAGTCCAACAATGGGCCACTGTCGCATCAAATGTCCCGCAAATCTGGCTGTTGCATGATTCGACCAGCCAGCCAAATGGAGACCCATAGTGAGATCTCTTTCAAACTCATTAAACTAAGAAGACTCAGTCCGAACAGGTCTCGGAAGACCCTAACGGTACTGACCGACCGCCGTGTCATCCTCAGACTATAGGCGTCACTGGATGCGGATATGGAGTGGCATGTGGTCAACACACCGCTCTCCCGGCCGTTGTCAGTTCTCGTAACCGGACTTTCAAACTCATTAAGGTGCTAATAACACCGTTTCGCACGTGTTCGCGGCATTACCGTGTCCTCACAGTGATCACTCAACATCTGTTCTGACCCCTTATACGCCCTACCAAGCCTGGTAACAAAATGAAAATCGAATAAGAGTACCGCACTCTGTTGGCCGAACAACATGTGATAAAGATTTACAATCCTAATAATTAACTTATTCACCAATGGCGTATACGGATACAAATATACATTTTACATACGATAACGTCTCCTGGGCGCTTCACTTTTCTTGTCAGACAGTTTAACTATAGATAGATAGTCCAAGGTATTTAGGGAACTTTAATTGATCGCCAATAGCACATTCGAAGTCTAATTTTTTCGTGTTTTATGCACCTTACGTTACATTTATTTATACTTATATGCATGTTTGAAAGAACAGACACTGTCGACGGTCCACAACTGTACGAAATATTTCGAAATTAATTTGTTTACTATGAATTCCATGACATCAGGTGTGTTAGATATAGATTTACTACCCAATAGTGCCACATTAGAATTTTTGTCACGACGGATTTGAGTCTGGGTCCGACATAAATCTTAATGTGTCACTGTTTGGTAGTAGATCTGTATCTAAAACATATGACGTCAAGGAATTCGCAGTAAACGAATTAATTTCGTAACAGTTATTTTTATTGAGAATCAGCTGCCAACCTTTTAACAAGGGTTGAGGGTCAATGTGCATCTCATGACTAGTTATACATTGTTGCAAGCTAGTACGCATAGTTACCAGTGAAGCAAGCTACAAAAATTAAAAAAAGAATCTGACTAACTATGCCAAAACAGTCAAAACAATACAACTTTCATAACCTCGTGTCAAGTGCAGCGATACGAACCACAAGCATTATTTTCCCAAGCAAAACAGAACAATAATAATAACAATAATTTTGTCTTCATTTAGGAATAAGACTGAGATAGAACGTTTTTAGAGCTGAACTTTTCAATTTTTTTTTCTCGTTGGTATCGTGTTGTTCCACACAACTGAAAATGTGCCACTTCCATGCGAACAACAATTGTAAACGTGATTACACTACTGACACACAGCAGATATTTATTATTTTGCTTCAGTGATGGGCATAAAATGATACACTGCACTTCAATACTTAAGGACAACATAGATAAAGTATCATAACACATTATCTAATCGGTGTAAATGAATGGAAGTGCGGGAGGATGTCGTCAGAGGTGTCCCAGTAACGTACAGATAGCTGAGCCCTACATGGCGTGAGATCAGCGTGGCTATAGTGCTAAATGGAGTTGACCCAGCTACACAAAGCAGTTGAAAAGACAGCTTATATCAATCAGCAGCCATTACCGTGTACTGTGGCGGTGTTCTTCATTACAGCTTGGCCCGAAGACGACATCAGGATGACTTGACACGGGGAAGAATAATCAGGAACGTGGAAGAAGACAGAAGACGTGTCACGTTGGATAAAGTACCTGCGGTGGTTATCCAGTTACGTGGATAACCAGCCGCACCTTATACAGGGTGATTCAGCTGTTCCTACCGATGTCATTTTGTGCAACTCGCAATTCTGAATCTGGCCTTCAAAAACCATGCACGAAATCTTCATATTCTCTCGCTGCCTACGAGCAAATTACTAGCCCTACAGAAAAAATTAACAGGACTTTTTTTATAGGAAATTTAATGTAGTTAAATTTTGTACTGGGATACGATTTCACTGGAAGCCCGGTTTTCGAGTTATTCAAGAAAAACGTCCAAGAGTTACCTTCAAACCCACCTCTGCCCCCACACTCAGGCATCACGTCACATTTTCTAATATGTTGCTCATGGCATTCCCTCCTGCCGCTACACAAAAATTTTCGAGTACACGAACTAATCCCGATATTCGACCTTTCTTGATCTCTATTGTTTTGGCTGATACGCCACCAGCATAGTCGACAATGTAGTTAACATTATTAATTTAAGCCTGACCGTGGTGGTAATGAAAGAAAAAAGCTTTTGCAACAAAACATTACGCTGAAAATATTTACACTGACAGACTCAAACTGAACCCTTACAAGCACGGTAGTTTCTTAGTCAGAAGGCCTGACAAATACAACGATGTAATTGCTTATTTTATACTGTTAAAATTCAAATAATTGTTATGTAAAATTTACACAGATATCACTTTTACAATGTGTAACTGCTCGACTTAGACGGTGGCGTAATAAGGCCAGTCAACTAAGACCAAAAGAAGTTCGAATGTGGGAATTAATTCGTGCAGTCGCAATGTTTAGTATTCGTACAGTGGTAGGAGGGAGTGCCATGAACAACGTGGAAGCTAAGTGTGAGAGAGGCGGTGCGTTTGAAGGCCACTTTTGTATGCTTTCCTTGAATAACTCGAAAACTACGGCGTCTATCAATAACGTATCCCAGTGCATAGTATAACTGCATTAAATTTATTACAAAAAGGTCCTGTTCATTTTATCAGTGGGACTGATAGTCTGCATGTAGTTATCGACAGAATATGAAAACGTCGCGTGTGGTTGTTGAAGGCCAGATGTAACATTGCAGGTTGCGTAAAACGATTTTGGTAGGGGAAACTGAACCACCCTCTATAGGCTGCTATTGCGATGGGTTCGTTAAGTCCCCTCCGATATTAGTGGTTCGATTAAAAGACATATCGAATTTGGTGAATTCTACGACGAAAACCTGCGAAACTGTGCTCAGCATAGTCCAAGACATCGCGTCAAATTGTATTAGGCTATATTTCAGGCTGCAGAGATGACATAAGAATATCAGTTTAATTCCCAACAATAATGTGCCAGTAGACATCAAGCTGTAGTCGAACAATGTAAGTAATGACGCTGCATGTGCAGATGACGGATGCACGAACGAGCCATTAACAATAAGTTGTAGAGCGTTTCATGGTACTACACATCCCATAAGCGAATCCACACCACTGCATGTTAACAGACTGGGTGAAGCAATATCTTACACACGAGAAAATGTAGAACAGGAAGCAGAGCACCAGTCTTCCAACTCTGAATTAATGGAATTGTTAAAAATGTATCCTCATAAAATGACGACTGAAACATTACCATTGCTGTCCTACAATCTAATCTCACAAGTCAGATGAAAATTGAAAACAGTAAATTAGAGACGAATATAAATAAGAAAATATCTGATTAAGGAAAACATCTTTCAGACAAAACAGAAACTCGTTTATATAAATTGACTGGGTGGTTATAATTAAAGAGCAGCTACTCACAGAATCACATTTGAGCTGCAACTATCGTATGGCAGCGAATTTGGTAGATAATTTAACCCGTCAATGCAGAACCGAATAACGCTGGAATGTATTCATTCCAACATTGGCCACTAGGTGCAAATCTGGAACCATGGATGTTTGCATATGTAATGGACTGGGAACGGTATGTAGACAGAAAAAGTCAAACAAGTGAGGCAGGTATAATGTTTTTTTTATTACCAACTGCCGCTTACATAATTTGTTCAATATGATCACCCGATACGTCGCGGCGAAATGCTGCACAGCGCCAGGCTTGCACGTGGTGGCTAAAATAGGAAGTAGTTGTCTTCCAGCGTAAATCGGTTCTGCATTAACGGATTAGAACAGTTAAGGTATAGTGATACTGAAAACTATTAAGAAAATGTAACTCATTCATTGAGGAATAAGATGAATTTACAAGATGTAACACAGTGTGATGAAACGAAGACGCAGACTTTATTGAGAACAGTTAACAAAGAATTTATATAATTCGCATATACTTTATAAATAATTTATGAGCATTTCATGATTTGATAATTTGAACGAATATCTAACCCATGTTGCACTGTTAATCAAAGATATGCTATATTATGTAAGGGTAAATTTCCTTGAAACTAAAATTATAGAATAAATCAAAGACTTACAGGGCGTATATAATGTAACAGCTTTATTTAACGTACACACACCACAAAAATCACAAAACTTTTGAAAAAAAATGTAGCAATGTATCTGATACTAACCTTCAGACACTGTTGTCAATCTATGGTGCCATCTAAATGAAGATATGTTACTAAGTACTTAATAGTTATTATAATATGATAACATAGAATTTAAATATTATTGGAGATGACGGAATATTCCTCTTGAAAGTATTTTTTTAAATTCACTTTTCGAACATTGAATCATGCAAGGTGTGGTTACACAAGGGGTTTACTTCGTCTCTTGTTTGGGTGGCCTTCTAGCGCCACACGGTGTGCGGGACAGAAACTCGCAGACATGGTAGCACTCAGCGCAGACATGCACGTGGTGTCCAATTCTGACAACGTTAATTTGTAAAAGTGCCTAAAAGTGAGGCGAATCAGATACAGTTTGGTGTGACTGTGGAGTACGCATTGTAGTGACAAAAGTGAGGGGAAAGCGATAAGCACGTATATAAATGGCTGTTGTATGGCGTACACAAGTTACAAAAGAGTAATGCACTGGCAGGGCCGTCATTTGTACTCATGTGATTCATATTTTAAAGCTTTCAGATGTGATCATCGCAGCAGGTTTCCATTTCGGAAATCGTTAATGCATTCGATGTTCCGAGATCCATAACGTAAAAAACGTGCGGGGAGTAGCAAATTTCAGGCTTACTACTCTTCACTTACAACGGAGTGTCCAATCTCATCACTTAACGACCGAGAAAAGTGGCGTTTGCATAGAGTTGTCAGTGTTAAGAGACAAGCAACAATGGGTGAAATAACCGCAGAAATCAATGTGGGACGTACGGCAAATGTTGTTTGTTGTTGTGGTCTTCAGTCCTGAGACTGGTTTGATGCAGCTCTCCATGCTACTCTATCCTGTGCAAGCATCTTCATCTCCCAGTACCTACTGCAACCTACATCCTTCTGAATCTGCTTAGTGTATTCATCTCTTGGTCTCCCCCTACGATTCTTACCCTCCACGCTGCCCTCCAATACTAAATTGGTGATCCCTTGATGCTTCAGAACATGTCCTACCAACCGATCCCTTCTTCTGGTCAAGTTGTGCCACAAACTTCTCTTCTCCCCAATCCTATTCAATACTTCCTCATTAGTTATGTGATCTGCCCATCTAATCTTCAGCATTCTTCTGTAGCACCACATTTCGAAAGCTTCTATTCTCTTCTTGTCCAAACTATTTACTACCCATGTTTCACTTCCATACATGGCTACACTCCATACAAATACTTTCAGAAATAACTTCCTGACACTTAAATCTATACTCGATGTTAACAAATTTCTCTTCTTCAGAAACGCATTCCATGCCATTGCCAGTCTACATTTTATATCCTCTCTACTTCGACCATCATCAGTTATTTTGCTCCCCAAATAGCAAAACTCCTTTACTACTTTAAGTGTCTCATTTCCTAATCTAATACCCTCAACATCACCCGACGTAATTCGACTACATTCCATTATCCTCGTTTTGCTTTTCTTGATGTTCATCTTATATCCTCCATGCAAGACACCATCCATTCCGTTCAACTGCTCTTCCAAGTCCTTTGCTGTCTCTGACAGAATTACAATGTCATCGGCGAACCTTAAAGTTTTTATTTCTTCTCCATGGATTTTAATACCTACTCCGAATTTTTCTTTTGTTTCCTTTACTGCTTGCTCAATATACAGATTGAATAACATCGGGGATAGGCTACAACCCTGTCTCACTCCCCAACCACTGCTTCCCTTTCATGTCCCTCGACTCTTATAACTGCCATCTGGTTTCTGTACAAATTGTAAATAGCCTTCCGCTCCCTGTATTTTACCCCTGCCACCTTTAGAATTTGAAAGAGAGTATTCCAGTCAACATTGTCAAAAGCTTTCTCTAAGTCTACAAATGCTAGAAACGTAGGTTTGCCTTTCCTTAATCTTTCTTCTAAGATAAGTCGTAAGGTCAGTATTGCCTCACGTGTTCCAGTATTTCTACGGAATCCAAACTGATCTTCCCCGAGGTCGGCTTCTACTAGTTGTTCCATTCGTCTGTAAAGAATTCGTGTTAGTATTTTGCAGCTGTGGCTTATTAAACTGATTGTTCGGTAATTTTCACATCTGTCAACTCCCGCTTTCTTTGGGATTGAAATTATTATATTCTTCTTGAAGTCTGAGGGTATTTCGCCTGTTTCATACATCTTGCTCACCAGATGGCAGATTTTTGTCAGGACTAGCTCTCCCAAGGCCGTCAGTAGTTCCAATGGAATGTTGTCTACTCCGGGGGCCTTGTTTCGACTCAGGTCTTTCAGTGCTGTGTCAAACTCTTCACGCGGTATCGTATTTCCCATTTCATCTTCACCTGCATCCTCTTCCATTTCCATAATATTGTCCTCAAGTACATCGCCCTTGTATAGACCCTCTATATACTCCTTCCACCTTTCTGCTTTCCCTTCTTTGCTTAGAACTGGGTTTCCATCTGATCTCTTGATGTTCATACAAGTGGTTCTCTTATCTCCAAAGGTCTCTTTAATTTTCATGTAGGCAGTATCTATCTTACCCCTAGTGAGATAAGCCTCTACATTCTTACATTTATCCTCTAGCCATCCCTGCTTGGCCATTTTGCACTTCCTGTCGATCTCATTTTTGAGACGTTTGTATTCCTTTTTGCCTGCTTCATTTACTGCATTTTTATATTTTCTCCTTTCATAAATTAAATTCAATATTTCTTCTGTTACCCAAGGATTTCTACTAGCCCTCGTCTTTTTACGTACTTGATCCTCTGCTGCCTTCACTACTTCATCCCACAAAGCTACCCATTCTTCTTCTACTGTATTTCTTTCCCCCATTCCTGTCAATTGTTCCATTATGCTCTCCCTGAAACTCTGTACAACCTCTGGTTCTTTCAAGTTATCCAGGTCCCATCTCCTTAAATTCCCACCTTTTTGCAGTTTCTTCAGTTTTAATCTACAGGTCATAACCAATAGATTGTGGTCAGAGTCCACATCTGGCCCTGGAAATGTCTTACATTTTAAAACCTGGTTCCTAAATCTCTGTCTTACCATTATATAATCTATCTGATACCTTTTAGTATCTCCAGGGTTCTTCCATGTATACAACCTTCTATCATGATTCTTAAACCACGTGTTAGCTATGATTAAGTTGTGCTCTGTGCAAAATTCTACCAGGCGGCTTCCTCTTTCATTTCTTAGCCCCAATCCATATTCACCTACTACGTTTCCTTCTCTCCCTTTTCCTACACTCGAATTCCAGTCACCCATGACTATTAAATTTTCGTCTCCCCTCACTATCTGAATAATTTCTTTTATTTCATCATACATTTCTTCAATTTCTTCGTCATCTGCAGAGCTAGTCGGCATATAAACTTGTACTACTGTAGTAGGTGTGGGATTCGTATCTATCTTGGCCACAATAATGCGTTCACTATGCTGCTTGTAGTAGCTTACCCGCATTCCTATTTTCCTATTCATTATTAAACCTACTCCTGCAGTAACCCTATTTGACTTTGTGTTTATAACCCTGTAGTCACCTGACCAGAAGTCTTGTTCCTCCTGCCACCGAACTTCACTAATTCCCACTATATCTAACTTTAACCTATCCATTTCCATTTTTAAATTTTCTAACCTACCTGCCCGATTAAGGGATCCGACATTCCACGCTCCGATCCGTAGAACGCCAGTTTTCTTTCTCCTGATAACGACATCCTCTTGAGTAGTCCCCGCCCGTAGATCCGAATGGGGGACTATTTTACCTCCGGAATATTTTACCCAAGAGGACGCCATCATCATATAATCATATAATCAACATATAATCATCATATAATCATCATATAATCATACGGCGAACGTATCCATTAGAAAAACGCGCCGAAATTTGGAGTTAATGGGTTATAGCAGTAAAGGAGCCACGAGAGAGACTATGTCGCCAGCAGCACCTCTCCTGGGCTCGTGACCAGATCAATTGGACCCTAGACTATTGTAAAACCGTGGAGTAGTCACATAAGTCCCGATTTCAGTTGGTAAGAGCTGATCTTAGTATTCGAGTGTGACGCAGATCCCACGAAACCATGGACCGATGTTGTCAACAAGGAACTTTGCAAGCTGGTGGCGACTCGATAATGTTGTGGCTTGTGTTACGTGAAATGGACTGGGTCCTCTGGTCCAAATGAAACGGTCGTTGACTGGATATGGCTACGTTCGGATACTTGAAGACCGTTTGCAGCCCATTTATGGACTTCATGTTCCCAAACAACTATGGAATTTATATGGATGACAGTGTGCCATGTCACAGGGCCACAGTTGTTCGCGATTGATAGTGTTTTATATTCTCAATAGCTTCTGACATACAATTATTTAAAGACATGTTTTATTCCTGATTTCCATGTCGTTGTATATTACATGTTCTGTATCACATACACTATTCCAAATGTCGCATCAGAAACTTACGAATTGTTTGGCAGTTGTCAAAGTTAGTAAAGATCTCAATAGCTGGAGAAAAGAATCTTAAGAATTGTTTGGCAGTTGTCAAAGTTCGTAGAGATTTCAGTAGCTCAAGAAACTGTTATTTCCTATGAACCAATGGATGTAGTTACCTTAGGCTTGTTGTTGTTGTGGTCTTCAGTACAGAGACTGGTTTGATGCAGCTCTCCATGCTACTCTGTCATGTGCGAGCTTCTTCATCTCCAAGTACTTACTGCAACCTACATCCTTCTGAATCTGCTTAGTGTATTCATCTCTTGATCTCCCTCTACGATTTTTACCCTCCACGCTGCCCTCAAACGCTAAATTTTTGATCCCGTGATGCTTCAGAACATGTCCTACCAACCGGTCCCTTCTTCTTGTCAAGTTGTGTCACAAACTCCTCTTCTCCCCAATTCTATTCAATACCTCCTCATTAGTTATGTGATCTACCCATCTAATCTTCAGCCTTATGCTTATGCTTATGAGTGGTAAATTTCTTGTAATCCCTTTACAATTTCTTAATAATTACTTTCAATAATTATTATGTCTGATGGTTTTAAAAACATGATGGTCATAATTCAACATATAGGGTGAGAATTATTAAACTACATGAAATAAAATCATCATAACTTCTGAACGGTTTGCATTAGGACGTTCAAACTGCACGTTTACCGCGGGCATGATGGGAATAAGTATGTGCACGCGCACGCGCTTTGTTGTTGTCGGCCATTTGCACGTGAAAACGTCACGGTACAGAGTGTCTGAGCGTATAGTCCTTGTGAAGGCTTATTACGCGAGCAATAACAACCCAACTGCGGCTCAAAGGAAGTTTGCATGTCTGAAGAATAGCTATCACAGGCAGTAAAGTGAAATATTCGTGTGTGTTGTAGATTAGATCGATTCCCATATGCATCTGAAATTTGGAAAGAAACAGTTAATTGTCCTAAAAATAAAAAATAAAATATTCAGTTCGAATTATATATCATCAAAGTTATTCAGAATTATAATTGGTAATATGTTTGTATTTTATAAGAAAAAAGCCTTTGCTCAGTTGGATAAAATAGGGCTGTAAGCTTTGTAACCGTTTGTGGCGATAATAAATTCTTACGTTACGCTGCTCAGCCAAGGTCACACAACGAGTTTGCGCGAACTGTCGAACAATCGGCAGTTTTTGAGTGTAACCACTATAAGAATGATATAAACCGAATCGAAAAGAAGTAACTAAGTCACATACGCGTCATTACGCAATAATGATAAAACAAACACTGTTACGGATGTATTAGGTTTGATTACATGTGCTTCGCCGCATCAAAGAATGGGTAATTGAGGACACGTGAAATTGGAGTGCTCGTTGTAAGTTCTTCGTTTAAGTTAACAATTTCGTTGGACGGCCTAGAAATCACATCCAGCTTCTATTCAGTAATCTGGGCTTGCAAGTTGTTTATCTCTTCCCTTTCCCACTCATTAAATAGTATCATGTGTCAAATGGAACCGCGTGGTTCCAGAGACAGATTTCTTCTCGTAAATATCAATTATGTATATATGCAGACTGAAGTGACGAATGAATATTTGTACCACAGCAGCCGGGATTCAAACCCGTGTCTCCTGTTCACTAGACAGATGCGTTAACCATTATATCATCCTGGTATAGTTGATTATCGGAAAGGTGCATGCGTGGCGTAGTGATAAGTGAATCTGCCTAGCGAGCAGTAGACCCGGTTTCGAATCCCAGCCTTGGTTCAAATTTTAATTCGTCGCTTCAGTCGTATGTACGTAATATCATTTGCATTAATACAAATATAGGCTGATTTTTTTCTCGTCTTTTGGTATGTGGTTGATGACGTAGCATCATGTGGTCTGTTCAAGAGCACTTGGAGTTGAGACATGATACTTTGTATTCCTTTATGAACAATGTATATTAATTATATTCATAAAATTTGGGATGCTTACGAGCTTATTTTTCACACCTCTGATCCTTATTGAAAACTTTACGTGTGTTAACTTAACAACTGTGTTCTTGTAGGAATCACGTTTCAGTTTTAGTATATCTCAAGCATAGAGACAGTAAATTACCTTCAGCGCTTGCGGCATTTTCGTATCTTTGCACGAAATTTCCGGCTAGTAAGGTAAGTTCGATTTCCGGTGGAACTTCAAGGCTTCGTGGTTGCATCGACGGAGACTTTGATATTTTGTTATCACACCAGCTGATACCATTTCAGTTTTTCAGGTATTGTAAGCTACAGAAAGAAGAAGTACTAGCACTGGACGAATTATATCTGTAAAATGTAATTCACGATAAAGTTCCTTGTCACAAAGAGATCTAAAAGAAAGTTAATCTACATTACATCTACATCTACATGATTATTCTGCGGTTCACAGTTAAGTGCCTGACGGAGTGTTCACCAAACCGCCTTCAAGCTGTTTCTCTATCGTTCGACTATCGAACCGCGCGCGGGATACACGAACACATGAATCTTTCCGTGCAAGCTAGCTCTGATTTCTTCTATTTTCTTATGATGATCATTCCTCCCTACGTAGGGGGGTGCCAATAAAGTAATTTCAGATTCTAAGGAGAGAGTTGGTGATTGAAACTTCATCAGCAGATACTGCCGCAACGAAAAATACTTTTGTTTTACCGATTGCCACCCCATTTGTCGTGTCATATCCGCGACGCTGTCTCCACTATTTCGCTATAGTACAAATCGAGCTGCCCTTGTTTGAATTTTTTCGATGTCCTCCGTGGATCCCATTTGATGCGGATCGCATACTCCACAGCAATACTCCAGAAGAGAAGGTACAAGCTTAGTATAGGCAGTCTCTTTAGTAGACCTTTTGTATTTCCTCAGTTTTGTGCTTATAAATTTTAGTCCTTGGTTTGCTTCACCCGGAGCGTTATGTATATGATCATTCCATCTTAAGTTATTCGTGATTGTAATCCGCAAGTATTTAGTAGAACTTACAACGTTTAGATTTTCGTGATTTATCGTGTAACCGAAACTGTGCGGAGTCCTTTTGGCATTAATGTGGATGACTTAACATTTTTCATCATTATAAGTCAATTGCCACTTTTCGCCCCCTACAGATATCTAGTCTAGAAGGTTCTGCAATTTGTTTTGATCTTCTGATGACTTTAAAAGACGCTAAATGATATCATCGTCTACAAACAATCTGAGTGCAACTTAGAGTATTTCCTGTGTCGTTTATATAAATCGTGAATAGCAGATGGCGTACAACTCTTCCTCGGGGAACAGACAGATAACTTCTGTTTTACTCGATGACTTTTAGTCAGTTACTCAGAACTGTGACCTTTCTGACAGGAAATCAAAAATCCAGTCGCACAGATGAGTCGATACTTCATAGGCATACAATTTGATTAGAAGTCACTTATGAGGAACGATGTCGGAAGCCTTCCGTAAATATAAAAATATTGCATCAATCTGACATCCCCTGACGATAGTGCTCATTACTTCATGAGAATAAGAATGATATTGTTTGTATTCGTGATGGCTATTTGTCAATAACTCCTTTTCTTTCGAGGTAATTAATCATGCTCGAACACAGTATATGTTACAGAACCATACTGCAAATGGACTTTAGTGATATTGATCTGCAATACATCGGATTAATCCTATTCCCTTTCTTGTGTATTGGCGTGACTTGTGAAAATTTACAGTATTTAAGTTCGGATCATTCAACGGGCCATCGGTTGTTTATGATTACTAAATATGGAGCTATTGTGTCAGTGTACTCTGGGAGGAACCTGAATGATGTAGAATCGGGACTGGAGGTCTTGCCCTTATTAGGTGATTTAAACTGTTTTGTTACACCGAGGATATCTACTTCGAAGTTACTCACGTTGGCAGTTGTTTTGGCAGGAATCTTGGAATATTTACTTCGTCTTCTTTAGTGAAGCGATTTCGGATAACCGTATATAGCAACTCTGCTTTAATGGCACTGCCACCAGTAACATCATCATTGCTACCGCGCAGTGAAGGTGGTAATTATGTCTTTCCGCTGGTGTACTTTACATGCGACCAGAATCTCTTGGGATTTTCTGGCAGATTTCTAGACAGACTTTCGTTGTCGAAAGTATTAAAAGCATCTCGTATTGAAGTTTGCGTTACATTTCGAGATTCCGTAAAACTTTGCCAATTTTGAGACTTTTTCATTCCTTTAAATTTAGCGTGCTTTTTGTCTTTGCTTCTGCAACAGTGTCCTGACCTATTTAGTGTGCCGTGGGGGATCAGTACATCTCTTACTAATGTATTTGATATATGTTTCACAATAGCCACCGATACTCTTTCTTTGTATTTAAACCACATCTGGTCTGCGCTTACACATTCAGATTGGAAGGAGTGGAGACTGTCTCTTAGGACGGCTTCAAGCTACTCGGATTGCATTTGTTTACTTATGGATTAGATGTTATAGAACGAGAAATATTTCAGCGCATCGAAAACTGGTGTAATAGTCTGCTATGAACTCACGGGTTAAATTTTTGGACAACATGGTTGTGGAGAGAAGCAGCGATTAGTATGATTAATCAATAATTCAAGAACAGAGTTAATCGCACTTATTATTATTATTATACCGTCAACCTGTTTCAACCCGACGTAGGGGTCATCTTCTGGGCGTTTACACCACTGGTCGACTGCTGGTGGTGTCACTCCTGTCTAAACTGATAGTTTCCTGCCGTGATGTAGACAGGAGTGACACCACCAGCAGTCGACGAATGGTGTAAAGGCCCCTACGTCGGGTTGAAACAGGTTGGCGGTATAATAATAATAATAAATGCGATTAATACTGTTCTTCAATTATTGATCACGGATTAAAGTTAAAGTAGTGACAGGCTTTGAAAGTGGCGAAGGGCTTCCGGCGATAAGGCACTGGGCGCGTCTGGATCTCGCTGTGACGTATTAGCAAGGTGGGTGGTGCCCTGGTGACTGGGCCAGCAGGTGGGCTGGGACAGAAGTAGGCACGGGAAGCAGCCGCGGGCGGGTCGGGCTCATTACGGCCGCAATTAGTGGCAGCGGACACGCAGGTCGCCTCCCTGCTGCCCCGCCAGCGCTTCCCTCCGCTGGCGGCCGTCTGTCTACCGCCACTGAGCTTCCTAGATGCTTCCCATTGGAGCCTTGACATCTCGTAATGAGTGCCAATATATCTGTTCCTGGAATATTACACTACTGCCCATTAAAACTGCTACACCAAGAAGAAATGCAGATGATAAACGGGTATTCTTTTAACAAATATATTATACTAGAACTGACATGACATTACATTTTCGCACAATGAGGGTGCATAGATCCTGAGAAATGAGTACCCAGAACAACCACCTCTGGCCGTAATAATGGCCTAGATACGCCTGGGCATTGAGCTTGGATGGCGTGTACAGGTACAGCTGCCCATGCAGTTTCAACACGATACCACAGTTCATCAAGAGTAGTGACTCGCGCATTGCGACGAGCCAGATGCTTGGCCACCATTGACCAGACGTTTTCAATTGGTGAGAGATCTGGAGAATGTGCTGGCCAGGGTACCAGTCGAACATTTTCTGTATCCAGAAAGGCCTGTGCAGGACCTGCAACATGCGGTCGTGCATTAGCCAGCTGAAATGTAGGGTTTCGCAGGGATCGAATGATGGGTAGAGCCACGGGTCGCCACACATCCGAAATGTAACGTCCACTATTCAAAGTCCCGTCATTGCGAACAAGAGGTGACCGAGACGTGTAACCAATGGCACCCCATACCATCACGCCGGGTGATACGTCAGTGTGGTGATGACGAATACAAGCTTCCAATGTGCGTTCACCGCGATGTCGCCACACACGGATGCGACCATCACGATGCTGTAAACAGAACCTGGATTCGTCCGAAAAAATTACGTTTTACCATTCATGCACCCACGTTCGTCGTTGAGGATACCATCGCAAGCGCTCCTGTCTCTGATGCAGCGTCAACAGTAACCGCAGCCATGGTCTCCGAGCTGATAGTCCCTGCTGCTGCAAACGTCGTCGAACTGTTCGTGCAGACGGCTGTTGTCTTGCATAGGTCCCCATGTGTTGACTCAGGGATCGAGACGTGGCAGCACGATCCGTTACAGCCATGCGGATAAGATGCCTGTCGACTGCTAGTGATACGAGGCCGTTGGGATCCAGCACGGCGTTCCGTATTACCCTCCTGAACCCACGGATTCCATATTCTGCTAACAGTCATTGGATCTCGACCAACGCGAGCAGCAATGTCGCGATACGATAAACCGCAATCGCGATAGGCTACAATCCGACCTTTAACAAAGTCGGAAACGTGATGGTACGCATTAATCCTCCTTATACGAGGCATCACAACAACGTTTCACCAGGCAACGCCGGTCAACTGCTGTTCGTGTATGAGAAACCGGTTGGAAACTTTTCTCATGTCAGGACGTTGTAGGTGTCGCCACGGGCGCCAAGCATGTGTGAATGCTTTGAAAAGCTAATCATTTGCATATCACAGCATCTTCTTCCTGTCGGTTAAATTTTGCGTCTGTAGCACGTCATCTTCGTGGTGTAGCAGTTTTAATGGCCAGTAGTGTACTTAATGGAGGTTGAAATTATAATACGGTATTTTTCAAGAAAAAAACTGAAGAATGAAAGTGTCAAAAGTTCTAAGGACCAAATGTCACACTTATCAGTCGAATCAAGTAACAGTTATCTTTTTCTGTATGTAACATACCTGTATCCGAAAAACTGAGAACATATTCTGGTGTCATAGAAATATGTTGCTTACCACATCACTGCAAAGATATACTCTAAGATAAAAAAAGAAAAAAAGAAAAGGGAACGACGCACCAACGCACCAAGAAAGAATTATCCGAACAGGTCGGAAACCGGAAGATGTGCATGTTCACACAAATATATAATTACTATTACAGAAAAATTGAATCATTTATTCAACAGAAAGAACTTCGCAAGTTGTTGTTGTTGTGGTCTTCAGTCCTGAGACTGGTTTGATGCAGCTCTCCATGCTACTCTATCCTGTGCAAGCATCTTCATCTCCCAGAACCTACTGCAACCTACATCCTTCTGAATCTGTTTAGTGTATTCATCTCATGGTCTCCCTCTACGATTTTTACCCTCCACGCTTCCCTCCAATACTAAATTGGTGATCCCTTGATGCTTCAGAACATGTCCTACCAACCGATCCCTTCTTCTAGTCAAGTTGTGCCACAAACTTCTCTTCTCCCCAATCCGTTCAATACCTCCTCATTAGTTATATGTTCTACTCATGTAATCTTCAGCATTCTTATGTAGCACCACATTTCGAAAGCTTCTATTCTCTTCTTGTCCAAACTAGTTTTCATCCATGTTTCACTTCCATACATGGCTACGCTCCATACAAATACTTTCAGAAATGAGTTCCTGACACTTAAACCTATACTCGATGTTAAAAAATTTATCTTCTTCAAAAACGCTTTCCTTGCCATTGCCAGTCTACATTTTATATCCTCTCTACTTCGACCATCATCAGTTATTTTGCTCCCCAAATAGCAAAACTCCTTAACCACTTTAAGTGTCTCATTTCCTAATCTAATTCCCTCAGCATCACCCGACTTAATTCGACAACATTCCATTATTCTCGTTTTGCATTTGTTGATGTTCATCTTATATCCTCCTTTCAAGACACTGTCCATTCCGTTCAACCGCTCTTGCAAGTCCTTTGCCGCCTCTGACAGAATTACAACGTCATCGGCGAACCTCAAAGTTTTTATTTCCTCTCCATGGATTTTAATACCTACTCCGAAATTTTCTTTTGTTTCCTTTACTGCTTGCTCAATATACAGATTGAATAACATCAGGGAGAGGCTACAACCCTGTCTCACTCCCTTCCCAACCACTGCTTCCCTTTCATGTCCCTCGACTCTTATAACTGCCATCTGGTTTCTGTACAAGTTGTAAATAGCCTTCCGCTCCCTGTATTTTACCCCTGCCACCTTCAGTATTTGAAAGAGAGTTTTCCAGTCAACATTGTCAAAAGCTTTCTCTAAGTCTACAAATGCTAGAAACGAAGGTATGCCTTTCCTTAATCTACCTTCTAAGATAAGTCTTAGGGTCAGTATTGTCTCACGTATTCCAATATTTCTACGGAATCCAAACTGATCTTCCCCGAGGCCAGCTTCTACCAGTTTTTCCATTCGTCTGTAAAGAATTCGTGTTAGTATTTTGCATCCGTGACTTACTAAACTGATAGTTCGGTAACTTTCACATCTGTCAGCACCTGCTTCTTTGGGATTGGAATTGTTATATTCTTCTTAAGTCGGAGGGTATTTCGCCTGTCTCAAACATCTTGCTCACCTAATGGTAGAGTTCTGTCAGGACTAGCTCTCCCAAGACCGTCAGTAGTTCTAATGGAATGTTGTGTACTCCCGGGTCCTTGTTTCGACTTAGGTCTTTCAGTGCTCCGTCAAACTCTTCACGCAGTATCGTATCTCCCATTTCATCTTCACCTACATCCTCTTCCATTTCCATAATATTGTCCTCAAGTACGTCGCCCTTGTATAGACCCTCTATATACTCCTTCCATCTTTGTGCTTTCGCCGGCTGGAGTGGCCGTGCAGTTCTAGGCGCTACAGTCTGGAACGACGCGACCGCTACGGTCACAGGTTCGAATCCTGCTTCGGGCGTGGATGTGTGTTACGTCCTTAGGTTAGTTAGCTTTAATTAGTTCTAAGTTCTTGGCGACTGATGACCTCAGAAGTTAAGTCGCATAGTGCTCAGAGCCATTTGAACCATTTGAACCTTTCTGCTTTCCCTTCTTTGCTTAGCACTGGGTTTCCAACTAAGCTCTTGATATTCATACAAATGGTTCTCTTTTCTCCAAAGGTATCTTTAATTTTCCTGTAGGCAGTATCTATTACTTCTAGTGAGATAAGCCTCAACATCCTTACATTTGTCCTCTAGCCATCCCTGCTGAGCCATTTTGCATTTCCTGTAGATCTCGTTTTTCAGACGTTTGTATTCCTTTTTGTCTGCTTCATTTATTGGAGTTTTATATTTTCTTCTTTCATCAATTAAACTCAATATTTCTTCTGCTACCCAAGGATTTCTACTAGCCCTCGTCTTTTTTACCTACTTGATCCTCTGCTGTCTTCACTACCTCATCTCTCAAAGCTACCCATTCTTCTTCTACTGTATTTCTTTCCCCCATTCCTGTCAATTGTTCCTTTATACTCTGTATAACCTCTGGTTTAGTCAGTTTGTCCAGGTCCCATCTCCTTAAATTCCCACCTTTTTGCAGTTTCTTCAGTTTTAATCCACAGTTCATAACCAATAGATTGTTGTCAGAGTCCACATCTGCTCCTGAAAATGTCTTACACTTTAAAACCTGGTTCCTAAATCTCTGTCTTACCATTATATAATCTATCTGAAACCTGTCAGCATTTCCAAGCTTCTTCCATGTATACAACCTTCTTTTATGATTCTTGAACCAGGTGTTAGCTATGATTAAGTTGTGCTCTGTGCAAAATTCTACCAGGTGGCTTCCTCTTTCATTTCTTAGCCCCAATCCATATTCACCTACTACGTTTCCTTCTCTCCTTTTCCTACTACAGAATTCCAGTCACCCATGACTATTAAATTTTCGTCTCCCTTCACTATCTGAATAATTTCTTTTATTTCATCATACATATCTTCAATTTCTTCGTCATCTGCAGAGCTAGTTGGCCACAATAATGCGTTCATGCGTTCACTATGCTGTTTATAGTAGCTTACCCGCACTCCTGTTTTGTTATTCATTACTAAATTGACTCCTGCATTACCCCTATTTGATTTTGTTTTTATAACCCTGTATTCGCCTGCCCAAATGTCTTGTTCCTCCTGCCACCGAACGTCACTAATTCCCACTATATCTAAC
The DNA here is from genome assembly GCF_023898315.1 of Schistocerca nitens. NCBI lineage: Eukaryota > Metazoa > Arthropoda > Insecta > Orthoptera > Acrididae > Schistocerca > Schistocerca nitens. Next base: position 525,079,290 of record NC_064618.1, on the reverse strand, counting down.
TTTAACCTATCCATTTCCCTTTTTAAATTTTCTAACCTACCTGCTCGATTAAGGGATCTGACATTCCACGCTCCGATACGTAGAACGCCAGTCTTTTTTTCTCCTGATAACGACGTCCTCTTGAGTAGTGCCCGCCCGGAGATCCGAATGGGGGACTATTTTACCTCCGGAACATTTTACCCAAGAGGACGCCATCATCATTTAACCATGCAGTAAAGCTGCATGCTCTCAGGAAAAATTACGGCTGTAGTTTCCCCTTGCTTTTAACCGTTCGCAGTACCAGCACAGCATGGCCGTTTTGGTTAGTGTTACAAGGCCAGATCAGTCAATCATCTAGACTTTTGCCCCTGCAACTACTGAAAAGGCTGCTACCCCTCTTCAGGAACCACACGTTTGTCTGGCCTCTCAACAGATACCCCTCCGTTTTGGTTGCACCTATGGTACGGCTATCTGTATCGCTGAGGCATGCAAGCTTCCCCACCAACGGCAAGGTCCATGGTTCTTGGCGGGCTTCGCAAGTTATGCAACTCAATAAGTTGGTCCACCTCTGGCAAACCAATAGTTTACTCAGCTTGGCATTGATTGAATGATTGGATGTCCTTCTTAGGATCATCGTGCCAAATTCTATCCGTCTGGCACGCTAGATCGTCAGAATCCCGAGCTGGATCCCTGGATATGATGCCCCAGACGTTATCAGGGGAGAGAGTCGGCAATCTTGGTCAACTTGGTAGGGTTTGGCAAACACGAAGAAAAGCAGTGGAAAAACTCGCCATATATGGGCTGTCATTATCTTCTTGAAATGTAAGTCCGGGATTGCTTGCCATGAAAGGTAACGAGACAGGGCGCAGAATATCGTAGGTGTACCGCTGTCTATAAGGCTGTCGCGGATGACGACCAAAGGAGTCCTGCTATGAAAAGAAATGGCGCCTCATACCATCACACCTGGTTGTCAGGCCGTGTGGCGGCTAGAGGCAGATTGGTCTCCCAGTGCAGGCCGGAGAGTTCCTTACACGTCTTCGCTGCCCTATCGAGGTTCAGTTTGAAGCGCAATTTATCACTGAAGACAATTCTACTACAGTCCATGAGGTTCCAGGCAGGAGACAGGAAGCGAAACGTTATCCTAACTTGCACAGAAAAGAGAATGGAGTTAATTAGAGCCGAAGGAGGCAATATTTAAAAAGGGAGTGAGACAGAGCTGTAACCTTTCCCAGTGTTATTCTTTCTGTACACACACGTCTGGGCTGCAGCGGTAGACCCAAAAGTGCGCCGGTTCGATTCCTTGTGGTGGATGAAAGTTTCACAGCATGTTGTCGGTAATGGCGGAGGGATGGTGGCGTAACGTTCTTGATCACCAGTCTTTCTCCAATGTCCTGGATTAAATTCCGGGCATTTCTGTAGCGTCTCCTGAAGTAAAGTTATGTGTCACTATGTGATGGTGAACAGTCCGTTGATCAAGAGAAATAGGCTGTGTGGCGGCACCCTTTTCCTTCTCGCATCATCTCTCAACACAAACAGAGCACTACACTGAACACACCCACCATTACAGCCACCTACAGTTGCAGATATACACACAGCTCTCATACACCACGGACGGTAGAAGAAATGTATCCAATTAGACTACTTTATCTGGACCTTCGTGGTCTCCTGGCTATTGACACCTTACGACTTTACTGAGCCGTGGCTGGCTCGCGTCGTGCCATGTTTTTTTATCATTGGTTGTAGTACGGTTACCGTCATAACGTTGCTGACTTCTCTCCGTGAGTGGCAGCAGCAGCATGTATCGATACTAGTACTGCTGTACTGTCTTTGATGTGGCAGATATATTTTATGTGTGTGCGTTGTGTAGCAGTCGGTCGGTTGGGGGTGAGCAGTGAGGAAGTCAGGCCAGAGCTGCTGGCGGCGTGCACGCGCTGTTGGAGTTGTCAGGCGCTTCTTGAGAGGGTTAAAAACTTCGTCGCCCACCGATCCTGGACACACTGAGTGCTCACTTAACCTACTATCAAGCCTCAACTGTTATCACTTCTCTTCGTTTGATCCTGGTTGTCGCTTTCTGGGAGACTCCCGCGAGCAACAACGTGTGTGCATTGAAGCCGGCTAGGCTTGCAGCCGTCTTATTGTGTGGTGTTTAACTTAATTTAATTCATTCCTTCACTAATGAAGTATACCAGCGGTATGTTCTCCTTGGGGCGGTTGACGTTCCGGTTACCTGCCTTGGTCGTTGACGTAGTTTTCCGCAGTGTATTTTCCTCGTCGTGTTGATGCTGTGCAGCACGGAGTGTATTTCGACGGCTGAGGTGTTATTGGTAGTATTGGGCGTTTTTTCTGATTTGGCTGGATTGGGCAAGAGTATCCAGAACGTTGTGCTATTGACATCTTGCTGTCGTTTTCCTGACCGGGTGGAGAAGAACTGATCTTGTTGTTTGGTTCGTCGGCTGGCTTTCGAAGAAACTGTCAGTCTCACCCAAAAGTGCGTTAGTGTTACCTTCCCAGGCCGATCCTTGGAACCTTCTGAGCTCTGCTCCTTGTGTTTTACATAGTGATTTCCTTTTAGTTTTAAGTACTCTGTGTGGCCTTCATCCGAGTTTTAGCTTATTAAAATTGCAACGTTTTTCTCCCTAGGCCTTAAGCCGTAAAAAAAAAAAAAAAAAAGTTTCTTGTTTGGTATGTGGCCTTCAGCCGAGTATCAGCCGTTCAAAATTAAAATTGAAAATTCCTTGTGCCTAGGCCTTAAGCTGTAAATGGGTTTCAAGTTGGTATGTGGCCTTCAGTTGAGTTTTCAGCTTTTACAAATCAAAAGTTGAAAAATTTTGTCTAGGTCTGAAGCTGTAAGAAATATTTTCTAGTTTTTATGTAGCCTTTAGCCGAATTTTCCAGCTTAAATTAAAAATTGTAAATTTCTTCGTCTGGGCTTTAAGCCGTGAGATTGTTTGTGTTTCGTATGTGGCCTTCAGCCGAGTTTTATGTGAAGCATTTTAGGATAAAGCCTTTAGTCTATTTTAGTTAAAATTCAGAATCTCTTCCCTTTAGGCCTTCAGCTGTAAAATTGTTTTCTGCTTGGTGTGTGGCCTTCAGCCGAGTTTTAATCTCTCTTAAATTAAAAATTAAGAATCCATGTCTTCTCTTTAAGTCATTAGATTGTTATTCTTTAGTATGAGGCCTTCAGCCGAGTTTTACACGAAATATTTTAGGATAAGGCCTTCAGCCTTTTCGGGAACGGCCTTCTGCAGTGGATACACCGGTTCCCGTGAGATCGCCGATGTTAAGCGCTGTCGGGCGTAGTCGGCACTTGGATGGGTGACCATCCCGGCCGCCATGCGCTGTTGCCATTTTTCTGGGTGCACTCAGCCTCGTGATGCCAATTGAGGATCTACTCGATCGAATAGTAGCGGCTTCGGTTACGAATACCATCATAACGACCGGGAGAGCGGTGTGCTGAAACCGTCGGATGGTCCCGATAGGCCACTCGCGGCCTCAAGACGGAGTGCTTTCCTCCTTTTTAAATTGAAACTTCTTTTTCCTAGGCCTTAAGCCGTTAAATTGTTTTGTTGATATGCTTCAGCCGCGTTTTCACCCTATTTATATTAAACATTGAAAATCTTTGTCTTGGACTTAAGTCGTAACACTGTTCTTGGTTAATGTGTGGCCTTCAGCCGAGTTCTATGGAAAACATTTAAGGCTCTCAGCCCATTTATATTGAAGATAAAATAATTTTTTTTTTTTGAAGAAGTGAAATCTCCAGAAGAACTTCTGTACCTCAATTCCTTGCTTAGGCCTTGTGCCTTGGATATTCGATGTGGTCTTCAGACGATCTAAATTAAATCAAAGGACTTCTTTCATTAAAACCTTAAGCGTTTTCCATTCTTGTTTGTGTGCTTGTGTGTTTTAACAAATAAATTTTATATGTTGAGTGCCACTGACAGTAACTTATTTTGGCCCCTTTTCACAAATATAACCTCATCCACTCTGTAAAGCTACCACAGGGATTTCATTTACTTTACTTTTTACACTGTGCAAGCTGTGTAGGAGACAAAGAAGAAGTTCGGAAAATGATCTAATGTTCAGGGTGATGAGAAAATATTTGTCAATGACATTGCAATTCTGTCAGAGATGGTAAAAGACTTAGGATACCAGCTGAACAAAATGGAGGAATGGGCAGAGTCTTGAAAAGAAGTTATAATATGAATATCAACAAAAGAAAAATAAGGCTAATGAAATGCAGTCGAATTAAATCTGGCGATGCTGATGCTGTCACATTAGTAAATGAGACACTGAAAGTAGTGATGCAGACGAAATCTGCTATTTTGGCAGCAAAATGTCTGATGATGGCAGAAGTAGACAAGTTATTAATGTAGACTGGCAGTAGTGTGAAAAACATTTGTGAGAAAGAGATATATGGTAAACTCTATTGTAAATTTAAATGTTAGGAATTCTTTCCTGGCAGTAATTGTTCAGACTGTAGTCTTGTACAACGTGGACGATAAACAGTTCAGACGAGAAGAGCATAAAAGCTTTTGAAACTTGGTGCTACAGAACAATGATAAAGGCATCAAGGAATCGTCAGTTTTGTGCTGGAAGAATGAGGAAAGTGCTGGTGGGTGTGGAGATCGTAAAAATTGAGGAGGGAGAAGGATGTCAAGCTTAAATACAGTAAGGAAGTTCAAAAGGGTGTCTGCTGCGGTTATTTATGCAGAATGAAGACGCACGGACCAGAACAGAGTGAATATCAGCATCAAACCACTCTTTGGAGTGAAGACAACAATAACAACAACAACAACAACAACATCAACTGTTACAGTTTCTAATTCTTTTTCTGATTAAAACGATACATAGTAAGATCCTTTATCCGTGACAATGGTCCAAGACCGAAACCGGTTGATATTTGTGTTTAAAATTAAAAATAAAGCTGATGGTCTAACATGCATTTTATACATTACTATTTTTCTGTTTTCTGCTCTTGATCCTCTGTATTACATATATTGTGTGGATAGGAAAGATACAAATTCTCATCCAAATTTTATTTTTCATACTCCTTATTATTCAGTGTATATTTCCGGGGCTGTTGATAACAACTGTGTACATAGCTGACGCATTAACGTTTTGTTCAAAGAAATACTAAAAAGTAACAATGTATAAATATCATTTGCCTTCAAAATTCGCGCACACTAATAATACTTTATTTTATGATTTACACAGCTTAACTGAAGGCCCTCTATTTCTTCTTTCCAAAGATTATTTTTCCCCTCCTGAAAATTTTGTGTTTCAAAGTTTTCTTTATTCAAATTTATTGTCGTCATTAGAATCCTGGAATACCCTCATCTTACAATATAATCCTTTCAAAAATCCATGGCCATTGTTTTGTTGTTCTAATTTTTCTGATTCCAAAACATGTGTACTTTCACCAGTAGCATGTTAGTTAAGGAAATATCTCAAATAAAATATTTGAGCTTCTAGAAAAATCTTGGCTGGCTTTTATAAATCCCAGTGAACCTTGAAACTTCCACTTCATTAAATAGAACCATGATTTATTTAAATTTAATGTTACTTAAGGAATTATAAATCAAAGTATCTTAACAGTCAATGTACATATGTATTCTATTCTTCTCCTGTCGTTTTCGTTACTATTGAAGATGTTATAGCAGTATAAGTTATCGTTTCGTAGAAATAGAAGTACGAGCGTTTCCAAATAGGCGTCGTGCACAATGCCAGTCAGCCTGTGGCTGGCTATAGTTGAGAGCAGTGAAATGTACATATGTATTTATTTGTTACGTAAAGTCCATACAGTCTGCCTAGTGTTGTCATTAATTAATCTTCAGGAAGTCAGTCGTGGAAACTGAAATCAAGAAACATATATTGTGCCTTTACCTACTGTCTTAGTGCAAAATTCTTATTAGGTATGGCACCACACGTTGCTTTTCTACGACATAGATGCCTGAAATACAAGCAGCTGTAAGCATAAAGATTTGTATTGTGATGTAGCCTGATAACGTCAGGTGGGTTAAATTTTTAAATAAACTCAGATTTACTTACTTCCAATATAAAACATTTTGGTTATGGTCACGTAAGTACCAGTAAGTGAGGGCTAAAACTTTATATACGTCCATATATTTGCACTAGACAAACAAAGAAATCATTATAATTGTGGTGTCACCGCCAGACACCACACTTGCTAGGTGGTAGCTTAAATCGGCCGCGGTCCATTAGTACATGTCGGACCCGCGTGTCGCCACTGTCAGGATCGCAGACCGAGCGCCACCACAAGGCAGGTCTCGAGAGACGTACTAGCACTCGCCCCAGTTGTACGACGACGTTGCTAGCGACTACACTGACGAAGCCTTTCTCTCATTTGCCGAGAGACAGTTAGAATAGCCTTCAGCTAAGTTAATGGCTACGACCTAGCAAGGCGCCATTTGTACCATTGCATGTATCTCAAGATAGTCTCACTTGTATCATCAAGAATGCTGTATACCAAAGGACGATATAAAAGTTAAGTGTTCTAGTAGCTACGTTCTTTTCTTTATCACATTCATCACGTATCCTGTTCCAGACTTCGCACCAGTCGGCGTGTGTGTACGTGTGCCCTTTCGCCTACCCGTCTCTGTGGACTGGCTGCCTTGTCAGTCCACTACAATAATGTTACTCTTTTCTGTAAGAGTTTACCTTAATTTGCACCTCAAAACGTGTTTAGTTCCTGTACTTGTTCCTGAACCCTGCAATATTTGTCAGTGACAGCATGACTATGTTAACATTACTGCCGGTGTATGTCAGATTGGTATCTCGGCCTCTCGTAACCAAGTTTGCAGGTTAAAACGTATCTGTGGTTGGTGGCTGTACCATTTTCAACAATACGCTAGGTTGTACAAACATACAGTATCCAAATGAATCTTGCTGTACACAGCGTGAACGCTAAGTCCACAGACCATACTTTCTGAATATTTTGGTGTATGAGACCAAAGATGCAGGCCGCTGTGGCCGAGCGGTTCTAGGCGCTTCAGTCGGGAACCGCGCCACCGCTACGGTCGCAAGTTCGAATCCTGCCTCGGGTATGGATGTGTTTGATGTCCTTAGGTTTGTTAGGTTTAAGTAGTTTTTAGTCTAGAGGACTGATGACCTCAGATGTTAAGTCCCATAGTGCTTAGAGCCATTTGAACCATTTGAAGACCAAAGATCTCCAGTGTTTTATTACAGGATAATTGAATTTAGTTCGGCTTCCTGTCCTCATTTATCTTCGTGTGTGTATTACGCTGAAAATATCTGCAGAGCATTGCAATTTACGAGGTATTTGCTGCATATCTTTTCTAAAAAATAAATGCTTGTTGCACTCGTTTACGATACCTGCTATTGACGACAGTAAAGGCTACTTTACTAGTTATATAGGTTAATACCGTATTTTACGACTGTAATAAATATCTTGGTAAGACCAAATGCGTTTCACTTTATTTTAAAGCATCTTCAGTGGTCACTGCAAAAGTATACAGTCGCAAAACACGGTATTAACCTACATAACTTGTAGGACTGCATCTGAGGAAAACGGAGGCCCTAAAGCAAAGTAGGTAAAGCATACTGAATTTAATCTTTAGATTCTTGTTAACAGACTACACAGCAATAGGGCTAGTTCGCAATGGCAGCCATCGCTGCGGGAGTAGCTCAACATAGGCTCCGTGAGCAGCTCTTCCATTGCAGCCAGCGAACCCGTATAAGTGGTGCGTAACGGATAACTTTTTATCAATAGGACACCCTTTAATCAGTGGCATAATGAAATACTGGTCAAACACTAAAAAATTTGACTATTTCTCTAGTAATAGAGAAACACCACTGACAATGAAATCAATTGAATGGTGGACCTTCTATGAAAATAAGTTACAGAAATACGATGTGTTACCAGAATTCCAAGCCCCATACAGCTACCAAGAAGAAAATATACTAACCTTTGATAACATCGTACAGTATATAGATTCTAGAAATTTGAAGACTGAAATCGATGTTTAAATCGATACTGTTTTCCTGAATTTCACGGATGGATCCAAGACCGTCGTTAGCGGTGAAGTAAGATATGCAAATACAACACTGCAGAAAGTTATCAAGTCTTATACTCTCTACATCAGGAGGCAACAATCTATTACGCCAAAGCCATTGCAATTAAGCAGTAAAGTACGGCAGATCTTGCAGACGAAGCAGTATGATGATATTAACAGATTCTCTCAGTATACTAAAGAATCTTAAAAAACAAAAATAGAATAAAAGAGAGTCGCCTACAATTATAAACATTGTTAGCGAAATTGTTACAAATTTGGAAAGAGAAACAGTAGCAAATTTAGAATGAAATTTTCACTAAGCCATGTCTCCGCAATATCCTTTATTTCAGGAGTGCTAGTCCTGCAAGGTTCGCAGGAGAGCTTCTGTAAAGTTTGGAAGGTAGGAGACGAGGTACTGGCAGAAGTAAAGCTGTGAGGACGGGGCGTGAGTCGTGCTTGGGTATCTCATTCGATAGAGCACTTGCCCGCTAAAGGCAAAGGTCCCGAGGTCGAGTCTCGGTCCGGCACACAGTTTTAATCTGCGAGGAAGTTTCATATCAGTAACAAATTTGTTGTGGATTCCAGGGTACAGTCGTGTGTCTTTCATAACGTAGAGAGCTTACTGAAGCTAGTAGTGAAATTAGGTGAAATCCTAAATGAGAAATGCTGAGCTTCATCAACGAAAAAGCGACAAACGACTAGCGGATGCAATGGGAATCGCCCAAGGTGTCAAAAGGAGTACAATATGACCAGATGCAGCAAAAAATAGTGTTATCCCATTGTTTTACTGGTAGGAATAGGAGCAGACGATGCATAACGACAATTACGCCCATGCGCTTAAATGCTTAAATCGCAGCGAATTCCCAACCCATCTGTTCCAAATAGGATTGAAGGAATCTCCACTATGTGATGTATGCAATTTAGCAGAAGACGTGAATCATCTAATGTACTCGTATGCCAGATGCAAGACACAACAGAAATCATTTATCAGTGCATTGATTAACGCAAAGATTGATCTTCCAACGACGGCTGCTATATAGTTTCAACCCAAGAAGTTCTAAATAAGAAGTTTAGCTACTTAAATATGTGAGACGGAGCTATATTCGCACACTGTGTACATGATGTGTGGATTTTTGTATGTTGTGTTTTCTTTTTTATTATTGTGGTGTAATCAGTTTATGAATAATTTATAGTTATGGCATGTATCAGTCACTTATTGCTACCCTACATATCTTTCTAAATAACAATTCACTAATTGTATAGTAGAATAACCATTAAGAAAGATACTTTTTAAATGTGATTGATGACTGTATGGCGGTGGCCAATTGCCAATAATAATAAAAAAAACGTTTATCAGTTAATCTAGCTACACTGCTGTGAGTAACATTTATCATACAACTAGCACTGGCGGGGGAACGTATCTGGGACAGACACGAGCGGTACTGAATGCAAGCTTGACAGCGAAGAGTAAAGTGGGCATTACTGTTGTCAACAGCAAGCACCGAATGTTTGTTTCTACGTAAGGCACTACATGTATAATTCTGTGGCGCTGACACCGACACAAGGAAAACAGTGATCAAAGATTACGAAATTTTATTGACGAAGGAAAAAAACGGCATACTTCTCCGATAATAACAAAATCACAATTACAGCGTGTCATAGGTATGAAGACTTGATTCTATTGTGATCCCAGAGTCTGACGCTGTAGCTCAATTAGGATCTTCACAGACCGATACCCTTGCATAGAAAATATTCTAAGTCCGATGAAGCTGTCCTGAATAACACGAACGTAGGAACAGAACATTTTATCCTGAATACCGTCTCATTGGACCAAGTGAAACAGCGGCGAAAGCTGAACACATCAGCGTCGATTCCTACGATGGACTTCGAAAGCGTCCTAAGGCTGTGCGGTGAGTAGCACCCGCCCGCAGGCTGGGAGAGACTCCCGAAGCCAGAAGAACTGATCCTGGAAGTTCTGATGCGGACCTTTATAGCGGCACATCTTTCTGGTCACGTGTGTTGCAGACGTGAATAGGTCCCTTGGAAGAGTCGGCATCTGATAGCGCTGGTACCTCCGCCTCGTGTCCGTTTGCCACTGCGACAGGGCGAGTTCGTGACGCTGAGGTGTGCAGGGGCCATGTAGGCTGAACGCGTGCCTGAGGTGCCCGAAGTATTGCCGATCGCTAGTGCGAAGATCTCCGGTATAGCACATACAACTAAAATTTGCGCTGTTGAGCACACATTTTCAGTGTGTTGCACATATAAATAGTAGAAAGTCAAACTAAATACAATTACTCCCTAGCGTATCACCGAAGACCATGTGCCCATTATACCAAAATATCCCTGAACATCCTCCGAAATTTTGTCGGTGGATTTCGGATTCAAACTGTACTTAGATCTCTCTCAAGCGACATCATTGATTAGTGTGTGGGTGACCATAAAAAACGACCAATCAGGAATGTTAGTTTTCTTAATCTAACTTACAGTCTCAACTGATAGGATCTATAGTTATGGTGGATATTATTCAACGAGGTAAGCAAAGTAAGATTAACAAAGGGTGAAAGGTGACAGTATACTGCCTAACGTTTCATTTATCTCGTTTATCGATTAGCAAAGGGTTATTTGTCGGTGTGGTGATCACATGAATATGGCTTTGTCATGCCTCTGCTGCTAAGATCGATTGTCATAGCACGGAAAAACATCTTAGTAAAGCATTAACTACACGTGAATTTGGATGTCGCCGCGGATCTTCCGTTCGCCAAGCGGAGATAATTGCACAGGACACAGCAGTTGCCTGCGACGTATCAGAAGGGTCGGGAGTGGAACGCAGAATACGGTCAGCTCACTTAAAGCTTTGTGCAGGAAATCGGCTCGCATATACTTAATCGAAGATGAGCGCTTTTACAATCAGGCGACAGTTAACTCATTTGAGTGTGAACTTATTTCGGTTTGTTCGATTTACTTTCAAAGTAAAGGTACTTCTTGCCAGTAAGAGTGGTTATGAAGTTGGCTTGTTAAGGTAATTAACTCAGTATTTTCCCCAGGGTAGAAGATTTACGTGGTAGTAATGAAGACCACTTGCTTGTGCCTTCAGCACACGGGTAAGGCATTTAGTCCATTGCAACAGTCAATGTTCTAAGTCGCTGTTAATTTCGTTATATATATATATATATATATATATATATATATATATATATATATATATATATATAAGAACGTATAATATATATAATTTCGTTATATATATAAGAACGTATAATATATATAATTTCGTTATATATATATATATATATATATATATATATATATATATATATTAGCTGAAGGATAATATTTTACACAACATTGGTGAAACTTCCTCTGCCGATTTCCTGAAAGAGGCTTATAAAAATATAAAAGTATGGGGCTACTATAAATGATTCATTCGTTTTCAGAGATCCATATTTTCCAAAATATTACGTGTACTGCTAAGACTGATGAGTGAATAGAGCCGTGAGCCCACTGAACTTACATTGTGCCCACCAGTTGGGCTGATTCTGGGCGATGAAGGAACATCTATTTATCGGGAGAGGTGAATCGCTGTAATGTGAGAGCGTGAGACACTGAAAATCCTCATGAAATTGCGGTGCATGAACGTTGATTGTGTTCAATGTCACAGACGAAGCTGTATTGGTCATTGTTTTCTTCTGTGAGAAGACTGTGATGGGTACCTCTTACTTTTATGTCTCACAGTTCTTGTTGTTTCCACAACTGACTGCTGATTCTGAGAATTTCATCTTCTAACAAGATCGGGCACCCACTCATTGCAACATCGATGTTCATCGCCAATTAAATGACGTATTATCACAGCTCTGGAATGGCTGTAGCGGTGTAGATAATGTGACTCTCTTCCCTAGGCCCCCTGAACGCCTTGTGACTTTTTTTATTCTTATGTACATGAAGGATCGTGTTTACGTACTCTCACTACCAAGAACACTGGAATAGGTCAGAGAACGCACCTGTGCTACTGTGAAGACCGCTGACGGATGTTTCTACGTAAGGTATGGAACAAACTTGACTACCACTTGGACATATGTCATGCCAGCAGAGAGGCACTCATGGAACATTTGTAGAGAGTAAAATACACACTTGGTCAGTTTACGCTTCTATCCACGCATCAGTCATATTTGTACATGTGATACTTTGGAAAATATATAGCTTTGAAAACGAATGGATCATTAACAGCAGCCCTATGTAAGAGTAACATGCAGACAGTATGCCAGGATTTCGTATAAGCTCAATAACAGCAACCAGTTTTCTAGAGTATAGCGTGCACTTGCCTCTGAAGTTGAGGAAGGTGGCTATGATGATGAGGTTAGCCATGATGATGGCGACGCAAGCCATGAAAATGATGACGGTGATGACGAGCGCCTCGAGGGTGGAGGGGTGCGGCAGCTCGGCCATGACAGCGACGGTGGCGTTGAGCTCGGTGGCGGCGGTGACGGGGGCGGCCGCTCCCACCCCCGCGCCCGCCGCGGCCACCAGGCCCTCGGCGGCGGCGGCCGCGGCAGCGGCGGCGGCGGAGGCGGCGGTCGACGCGAGGGTGGCGGCGCTGCTGCTGCCGACGACGCCGACGGTGCTCGTCGCGTCATCGGTGGGCCGCCACCCCTCCGTCACCGTCACCGGCCACTCGGTTCCTGTCCATACATCCTCCTGCAACATCAACACCTGCTATTAGGACTCGCGCAAGATAACTTGGCACTGGAGGAGAATCACATTCTTGGCGTGAGTGTTGAGTGATTTCATCCCATTGTTTTGTAAGTGCGGCCGCCTCGTTGGCTGTAGCCTGGCGATCTGCTTACTTCGAGCGTTCCCTTACTATTTGTTTACAACAGTGTGTTCCACAATTCATTTTACACACTTCTAGGGGTCGTAGAGCGGACTTAGTAGATCTAGCTTTACAAAAGAACCTACGGCCAGAAACGTCGTCCAACGACGCTTCAGAAAGTCAGAGTTGTAGGCGTCGGCGCCTGCAGTTGTACGAATATATACAGTGTGATTCCGTGATGATGCAAACTATCGAGAATGATGGAGAAGGATAAATGTATCAATTTGAGATAAAGTTCCCTGTATTAGAAACGAACAAGATGAAAGTCAAAAGGGAAAACCGTTCTTATACCTCTGATAGTGGATTACTAGTACCTGTACTGCTTTTGCAAGGTTGTAGGGTAGGTAAATTTCAGAGGTGGTAGTATGGTCCAAAACAAGAAAAAAGGTCCGGTAAACATGTACTCTAAAATGCGTACCTTAAGAGCTACGAGCACTTGTTCAATAGATGAGATGTGTTTGACACTGATGAAGATGAAAAACTGCTCATAGATCCTCAGGTATGCATTCTGAGGTCATGTTTATTGAACATTTTTCCTTATATTGGTCCATACTAGCAACTCTGAAAGTTGCGTACCCTACTTGCTTAGCAGCAACAGTGCCGGCGTGTGTATTGCATATTGTGTATTGAACCGTGGACCTAGAAACGACGAAGAGGCTTCGTCCAGCCGTAGCCCTCAGTGTTCCACAGCCCCACAACAGGCCACAGCAGTCCCCCACCCAACCGCCGCCCCTCACCATACTCAGGGTTATTGTGCGGTTCGGCCCCCAGTGGTCCCACAGGGAACGTCTCGTACCAGACGAGTGTAGCCCCAAATGTTTGCGTGTTAGAGTAATTATGGTGTACGCGTATGTGGAGACAGTATTTGCGTAGCAGTCGCCGACATAATGTAACTGAAGTGGAATAAGGGGAACCAGCCCGCATTCGCTGAGGCAGATGGAAAACGGCCTTAAAAACCATCCACAGGCTGGCCGGGACACCGAACCTCGACACAAATCATTCGGGCGGATTCGTGCTGGAGACCGGCACGCATTACCGCTAGGGAAGCAGTGCGTTAGACCGCGCAGCTAGCCGGGCAGTTTACAGTACCGGTACACGTATTCCACTATCAGAGGTATCGGAACGGTTTCCATTTTTAATTTCCGACTCGTTCGTTTCCGAACCAGGGACCCATACCTCAAAGTGATACATTTATCCTTCTCCATCGTCACTGAAAGTTTGTAACATCATCATCAAATCGCCCTGCATATACATACATTTACAAGCGCCGGTGTCTGGAACTTTGACGCTCTGTAGCGTTGTTGGATGACGTTTTAGGACATAGCTTCGTGCGTAAAACTTGACCTTCTAATTCCACTCTACGACGTTTGCAAGAGTGTAGCATGAATTGTCAAAAACATCCTGTATATACACCAAAAAAAGTGTTGCATCACCCCGATATATTGTGCAGGGGAGTTTCTATTGTGACTGTTCCTGTAACTATCGTAAGGTCATCTCTGTAGTTGTATGTAAACATACACACAGTTATCATGAGCTCTACCTACAAGTAGAACGACTCAATCGAATGGACTGCAGCATTTTAGCAGAAAGTGAAGCAACGGTAGGGAAGTATTAGGGACATCTGTGGGACAGCAGGATGTACACCCATCATAACATGAAGGGCAATCGCGACCTGTGACTGGGTCAACCAAGGGTGTTGTCCCATGCGTACACTGGAATCAAAGTGGTGTACTGCAGACACGAAATCGGTTCCAGTTAACAGGTAATGTTGAGTCCTCAACACCGCACGGGCCGCTCACATTCAACAAGTGCACAGGATGATAGATATCTATGACTTTTGAGTCAAAGGAGCCGTGGGAAGTGCTCCAGAATTGAATTCAAGATAGAAGAGGCAATAGGACGTCTTTTATCGCAGTAGCCTGATAGGAGACGATTGCATGATGCGTATCTCCGTTCCCAACGATCATGGTGAGCACCACGTTATTCACAACATCAAGGGGTCCGTTTGAGATGGTCAAGAAATTATATAGAATGGTCGTCGCAGGATTAGGATAAGGTGTTGTTTGTAGATGTAATTCGAGTCTTTTGGCACCATAATAATTGCAGACAATGTGTCTGGAGACAATCCGGTAATACTGAACGGCTCTAAAACTGTTTTGCACATGTACAACAAGATGGTGATGGATTGACTTTCCGGGATGTCATTACATGGGCTCGCCATACACGTTTCCCAAAATTTAGGGGGAATTTCATATTAATGGATGATAACTCCTCTGTTTAACCTGTTGTTCTCGTGAGCACATTCTTTCAGCATGCTAGGATCACCAGAATGGAGTGGCCTGCATTTTCTGCGGACATAAACCCAACTGAATATGTGTCGGATCGATTTAAACGAACTGTTTTTGGACGTCGGCAACGATCACGTAATCTTCGCTATGTAACGACCGAATCATGAAAGATTGGCTGTAAAAGAAAAATGATCGAGGTACAAACATTACTTGTAAGGCTTGTAACTTAGGTAGAGACGAACAGTGCAAGCAGCTTTCGTCAGTCCATTAAGAGGTCACATGCGCTGGGAAACCGCTAATTTCAAGGTCGTTGGCTACGAACTGAAAGTAAATACCGACGTGGTCCCGTGCCATCTGCAAACAAACAGCCCTAAACGTCGCATATATAAAGGCTTTCAAACGCCAAGCAAGGTAAGAGTTTGGTGGAATTCGGGAGCTCCAGTGAACGATGGCAGCCGCGGATAAACGAGCCTACATCTGATACTATGTAACTGAGCATCAGATCCAGTTAACAGTTTTGTTTCAGGACTTGCAAAAGCTTGCCGTTGGCACATCAGGACTAGCGTTACTGATTTCCATTGGACATTCGTCTACATGTACCTATGTCTCTGTGTCTCTTTCACAGTGACGAGTACTTGAGCCTAAGAGTTCGGCCGAAACAACAGAATCTGGCACTTCCAAGGTCCGTGGTCAATAGTGTTCTATGTTATTGGGTCTTAAGAAAGTTATAGCCCGGAATAGCATTAGTTCTAGTAAACCCATCATTTCACTGTCATCATTATAACTACCTCCATTAGCCTGACATATAAGTCTTTCTGTACTGTCTCCAATTACAGCTACCTGAAAAATCCCAGTTTGAACCCGTTGCCGTTTCACTCCTGCACACACCCGCTCGTGTACCAAGAGACAGAGGATCTCAAAATCGTACGTCCCTTCCGATTAGCGACTGACCTTCTTAAGTATCTCGCGTCCCATGAAATGTTACGATATGTGAAACCGGGGTGAGAAGTGGGGTATTGACATCGATTACTGGCTGAGTAACTTTACAAAGAAGTAAGGTGTCTTAGAGCACGGAAGACATGATTTTCCCTGAGGAGAATTAGCAAGCCCCTTCTTAGGAGGCATCGGCTTGGGCTTACAAGGTAGACAAGGTAAAGTGCACAGGCAGAGTAGTGCTTTTTAGTATGCAGCAGGAGACAGGCAAGAAGAAGTCGGAAATAAGTCACCGTCCTGTGTTGAATAATTAAGAAACTGCAGCGAGCAGCCTGCAGCAGTAAACAACAGAGGGCGCCTTCGCAGCAGTTATGATAATCGAGATCGGGGCACCGACACTAGAGTCAGTGGCACGTGAGTGCTGACCGCACCAAATTCCAACCTTAGGCTGCACGACGTTAGCACAGCACTGCCTCCTGACCGAGGAATGTGGCGAGTGGATCAAAGCATGGGAGGTCTACAGCTGCGAGAAAGGACGAAAAAAATTAATTTGAGTCTGAAAGTCAGCGAGGTCCGCTCTCAGCACATAGTCTTGTCTGGGGCATTTAAGCTAACTCCAAGAAATTTTGACGGAAATAAAAATGAAGTTGGGGAATTCGTGGAGAGCTGTGACCTAGCGTTCAAAAAAATGTTCAAATGTGTGTGAAATCTTATGGGACTTAACTGCTAAGGTCATCAACCCCTAAGCTTACACACTACTTAACCTAAATTATCCTAAGGACAAACACACACTCATACCCAAGGGAGGACTCGAACCTCCACCTAGCGTTCGAACTAACGTCAAGCCATAATCATAATGTCTTACTGAACTTCGTTTAGAATTGTGGGTGCAGCTCCTAGTAAATTACTCGTATGTGTTTTGACGGCAACTTGAGCAGATGTTAAAAATATTTTGCTGGCAATCTGTGAGTCAAAATGGAAATGGATTACCACGTTTATTTATTGTTCTCTGGTAGATAGAAAAGGGCTAAAAGTATATCAAAAAGGGTGAGTCGCGTTGACAGTCTGCAACACCAACTTCAGGAAGCCATCCAGGTAGTGGTTAAGGCATCAGACGTTCCACGTAGCTTTGCTCTAATTGAGAAGCTGGCACGAGCAGTTTTCACACAAGGAGTTGAAGATGAGGGGATTGAAACAGTCGTGAACCAAGAAGAGAGCATTTAACGTTAGCCACGCGGAGTGGCCGTGGTTAGAGGCGCCATGTCACGGATTGCGCGGACGCTCTCGCCGGAGGTTCTAGTCCTCCCTTGGGCATGGCTGTGAGTGTTGTTCTTAGCATAAGTTAGTTTAAGTAGTGTGTAAGTCTAGGTACCGATGACCTCAGCAGTTTCGTCGCTTAGGAATTCTCACACACATACACATTTAACGTTAGCGCAAGCAGAAGACCAAACATTAACAGAAGAAGCATTCATGAACTCCCTGCAAACAAAAGTTCTGTGAGTCCAGTTGCCCGACAGATAACTGTTTTAGATGTAAGGGAGGAGACCAGCATGCGAGGAAATCCACTATGGAGGAACACATCAAAAAAATAGACGCTATGCAGCCGATTTGTAGTGTATCAGAGAAACGGTATCTCCATTCTCCACCACCTCCGAGAAGGAAGAGGAAACTATGCATAGGTCACCACAGGGAAACTGGAAGCCTGCGACTGACGGGGTGTAACTTCGATCTTCAAGGGCATCGAGGGCCATGTAATCGGGCGAGACCAGTGAAATGTTACATTTGTCAAGAACCAGGTCGCTTAGCCCGACAGTATAATGTCGGTGACAAGCTAGCAAATGCGAAGTCTTGGAAACCTGAAACCAGGAAATCAAAGAACGGCAAAGTTGTACTCAGTAGTGGCAGGGGCACAAATGATTTTGTCAGTATAAGACGTGCTCAGGGAATGGTGAGAACTAAGATTCATTGCACATAGTGCCTATCAGGTGAGCATAATAAAGGAATCGGCATTGAAGGAAGTGGTGGGCAGTAACGCTGACGAACGAACAAAACATAAAGGACTCATTAAGGAAGTGACAAAGACGCGCAAAGTTGCGATGTTAACGTTGAGCGTAGATGACGACGTCCATGTGGAGAGAGATGTAGCGAATGAAAGAATTTTAGGCAGTGACTTCTACGAAAGTGTAAGAATAACCACAGATTACGCAACGAAGACGCTCTTGGTGAAGGGCAGACAGGCCCGGTTACGGACGAAACAAGAGCTCTGCCGCCGGATCTTGCGGACTAGGAGAGAAACGCGCCGAGATAAATGGGTCGCGAGAGCAATTGCGACACCAGAGGTATCAGTAGCGCAGAAAGAGGAGAGATAAATCCAAAGCGAGGATGCAGAAGGAATAAAATGCGATAGGACGCCGCATCTAACAGAAACAAGGGACAGAGATGACCAACAGGCGGGTGAGTGAATCTCTGTGACGTTATACGAATTAGACCATGAAAAGAATACATTTTAGGGATTAAAGTGCAGAGCGCAGATCGGATCGAAGGAATGGTGCCGGCCGAAGTGGCCGAGCGGTTCTAGGCGCTACAGTCTGGAACCGCGCTGCTGCTGCGGTCGCAGGTTCGAATCCTGCCTCGGGCATGGATGTGTGTCATGTCCTTTAGGTTAGTTAGGTTAAAGTAGTTCTAAGTTCTAGGGGACTGATGACCTCAGAAGTTAAGTTCCATAGTCCTCAGAGCCATTTGAACCATTTTTTGACGGAATGGTGGAGAAGCAGCACTTGCAAACGGGAATGGATTTGCCTGCTGCCTCAGCGGTCGTGCAGAGAAACACTTGCGTCACGAGTATTTTGAATGCAACACAAGGAGAAGTCATGTTGGAATGTCTCAAAGTGAAGACGGAAACAATACCTGGTATGGGAGAAGACGAGGAACGCTGCATACGTCGCATAGTTTCAGTGAACCAAGACACACAGTCGCAAATCAACAGATTAAAAGAAATGGTGCCGGTGGATCACTTAAGCAAAGGAGAAAGGGCTGCAATTATAGAATTGTGTATTACGTATCATGATGGATTTCACCAGCCCAGGGGTAAATTAACGTACACTGAGACGGTGAAGCATCAAAGTAAGCTGAAACCAGAAGCCCAAGGAAATGTGATAAACATCCGCCCGTATCGACTGCCAGAGGCGCGAAAGGAAACCCCCCGAAACGAGATAGGCACGATATTAAGGGAGTATATCATTACGTCAAGCGCAGGTGGGTGAAATTTTCCGTTGTTGATGATTCCGAAGAAGATAGATGCCTCAGGGAAACGAAAGTAGAGAGTAGTTGCGGACTACTGGAGATCAAATGACATCTGCATTAACATTGTGTCATCACTACCGCGTATTGATGATATTTTAGAGCTTATGAAAAACTAAGTAATTCACTACTTTAGGCTGTGAAAAGTGTTACCACCAGATACTGTTGAATGAGGATGATAGGGTGAAAACAGCTTTCTCTCCTCCAGAAAGAGCATTACGAATTCGAATGATAACCAATGGGAATAATGTGAGACACTTTTCAGAGACCTATGAACATAGTACAAACTGGATTTCAGGGGCACAAGATGTTCGTAAACTTAGATGATGTGGTCCTGTTCAGAGCTATGTTAGAAGAGCATAATGCCAGACATGCAGAAGCGTTTGAGAGATTTCAATTGCACCATTTAAAACTGCAGATTGGCAGGTCTGAAATCCTACAGTAAGAGGAAACTTCCTTAGGTAATGTAATTACGACGGAAGGATTAAAAACTGACTCACGGAAGGTGTACGCCATAAATTTGCATCCAAGACCCAGTACCACAGAGCAATTAAAGAGCTTCCTAGGGATTGTGTAACTTATCATCGTTTTATGAAGGTCTTCAATCCGATAGCGAACTGTTACATGAATTACTGAAGAGAGGAGCAAACTAGCAGTGGTCGACTTAGCAGGAAGCAGCTTTCCAGGAATTGAAAGAGAAAAGTAGTGAGCCCCTGATCGTATAGTATCCTGATTTTACGAAGCAGTTCATCATTACAAGGGGCGCTTGCAAGCAATTGATTGGTGTCTGTCTTAATCGAGTCAAGAGAAGTAGGTTAGGATCTCCTAGTAGCTTTTGCACTCAGAACGCTGAACTGCGGTGAGAGAGGATATAATATGTTCAAGTGAGAGTTTTTAGCCATAGTGTGGCCAATGAAGCACCAACGACTTTACATGTGTGGAAGAAAATGCACTGTATGTGATAATCACAAGCTCTTGACATGGCTGGCGCTTCTAACCAACCTATCGTCAAGATTAACGAAATTAAGCAATAAACCTGCAGAATAAGATTTTGAAATAACAAACAAAAAGGGGTCACAAAGGACAATAGCAGATGAATAGTCACACATAGCAAAAGATCCAGGTAGTTTCATTAGGAATGTGGCATAGATGGACGTGAAAGAACAAGACGACCAGCAAAAGGTGATCAGTGAAGACGAGAAGAGAACTATCCTGAAGCTATTTCACGACTCACCAGTAGATGGATAACAGGGAATCAGCCGCACATACGACCATATCAAAAGATATATGTAGATCATGGAGATATTGAAGAAAGACATAGAAGAATACCTTCTATGTTACGATAGTTCTCCAAAGAACAAGATTATGCAGAATCAGATGAAGATGACCTTATTGCTGACCGAAATATCCAACCAGATATTCGCTCGTTGTGATACCATCATAGTAGGACCACTTCAGGTTACAGAGAAAGGGAATAGATATATACTCACGTTTCAGGATGTCCTCATGAAATAGTTTGTAGCAGGGCCCACAGCACAAAAGGATGTTGACACAATAGCATGAGTCTTAGTACAGAGAATAATTTGCAGCTATGGAATACTGCCAGTATTATTGATCAACCGAGGTACAAACTTCCTAAACAACATATTAAAGAGGAAATGTGTACTGGAGATCGAGAAGATTAACTCTGGTGCGTACCAATCGCAGAAAAATGCAGTACACGAAAGGACACATCGAACGCAAACAGAATATCCATTATGTGGGAACGAAGCATGAAACCTCACCTGAATGGATGTATTTTACCATTTTTGTATAAAGCGTCACACCGGCTTCATCAACAAGGTTTACTCTGTTTGACTTATTTTTCATGAGAATATGCAACACCCTCAGGATCCTACAGTGATCCGGCCAATGTACAACTACGAAGATTAAATAACCTAACTAAAGGAAGTGATGCGCCAGATGCATTAGATGTCAAAGAGTTTTAATAAGGAATGTAAGAAGAAGAACTAGACATATTACGATCGCACTCGAAGTTCATAACACTACCTACGAACAGATTAAAGCAGTTCATTTAACTTCAGACGGGTGAGTTTATGGAAGAATCGAGTTCATTTGTTATGAAATATAAAGGAGAAAGAATAGGCTAAATTCTGTCTTATAACTGATTAAAGAGAGTCTTACGTATAGGAAGTCAAAAGACATACACACAAAACACATAGTGGGAAAAGCAGACACCTGACTAAGATTCATCGGAAGAATCTTAAGGAAATGTAACTCATCCATGAAAGAAGTGGCTTCTAAGGCGCTTGTTCGCCCGATTCTTGAGTATTGTTCATCTACCTGGGATCCCTATCAGGGACTGATAGAGGAGATAGAGTCGATAGAGGACATAGAGGAGATCCAACGAAGAGCGGCGCATTTCGTTACGGGAATGGTTAGCTGGCGAGAGAGCGTTTCGTAGATGCTCAACAAACTCCACTGGTAGACGTTGCAATAGAGGCGTTGCTTATCATGGAGAGATTTACTATTGAAATTTCGAGAAAGCACTTTTCAGGAGGAGTCGAACAACATATTACTCCCCTCTCGCGGGTTGACCACGAGGAGAAAAATCGAGAAATTATAGCCAGAATAGATGCTTACCGACAATAATTCTTCCCATGCACTATTCCCGAGTGGAACAGGGTTGGAGGGATCAGATAGTGGTACCGAAAGCACCCTCCACCACACACTATTAGGTGGCTTGCAGAGTATAATGTGGATGTAGATGTAGACATACGTGAGAAAGACATTGTGATCGGTCCTCGAAGACAGGCCGACCCCCGGACACTGCCTCTATTAATCTAACCCTGGAAGCAGGAGCAAGCAAATGGGATAGGGCAGCTTATGTATGAATTAAAAAATAAGTTAGGGTTACACAGAGGAGTAGCAGAGCGTGAGACATCCAGCTGAAAAATCCGATTGCCGTTTATGTGTTAGTGACCACCATCATCCTTATAAAATAATCATAAGTGGAAGGAAGAGGAGTGTTGAAACTTCCTGACACATTAAAACGGTGTGCCGGACCGAGACTCGAACTCGGGGCCTTTGCTTTTAGCGAGCAATTGCTCTACCGACTGAGCTACCCAAGCACGACTCACTCCCCGTCCTCACGGCTTTAATTGCGCCAGTACCTCGTCTCCTACCTTCCAAACTTCACAGAAGCTCTTTTGCGAAACTTGCAGAACTAGCACTCCCGGAAGAAAGGATATTGCGGACACATGACTTATCCACAGCCTGCGGGATGTTCCCAGAATGAGATTTCCATTCTGCAGCGGAGTGCGCGCTGATATGAAACTTCCTGACAGGCTGTGGCCAAGCCTTGTCTCAGCAATATCCTTTCGTCCAGAAGTGCTAGTTCTGCAAGTTTCGCAGAAGAGCTTCTGTGAAGTTTGGAAGGTAGGAGACGAGGTACTGGCAGAATTGAAGCTTTGGGGAAGGCGCGTGAGTCGTGCTGGGGTAACTCAATTGGTAGAGCAGTTGCCCGCGAATTGCAGAGGTTCCCAATTCGAGTCTCGGTTCGGCACACAGTTTTAATCTGTCAGGAAGTTTCATATCGGCACACACTTCGCTGCAGAGAGAAAATCTCATTAAGAGAAGTGTTACTACCGTGTGCATCTGAATCTTGGTACAGATTTTGGAAAATCTTCCCAGAAGTGCATCCCCTAAGTGAAATTATTCCTAAATCCAGTGCTTCGTCACCAGATACACAAGACTGTAGATGAAGATTGGAGAAGATGTGGTTACTCATTGCAAATGAATACATACACATGGCTCAGAAACAATTTTTGTTTTCTGTGCGATGAATTTCTAAATAAAGTTTTGATGCAAACCTTTTCTTGATATGCATATTAGTATGGCACCTCAGTCTCTGCAGTGAGACTGTCTGGGGCTTTCCGAGCCATATCACTTGAAGCTCTGTATGTGCCCTTGGAAATCTATCTGACAGATTACAAATGAGAAATCAGGTCACATCGTATTCGTTCGAGACGGGAAGACCATAACAGTGGCAGGAATAAGAGACAAATGCCACTGAAAGTGGTGGGGTCAGATAGTTAGCAACGGAAATGGGACATCTGTGACAAGGACCAGAGAGTTTATACCATTTTCCCCAACAGCTGTGAACGGTTAGAAATGAGATACATTGACCCCTGCGAAAAGATGCTTCACTTGCTCCTTACTGGAACAGGGCGTAAGTCAATGCATTTACGCGCAGTAAATGTACTTTTGGGGATAGAAGTTCCTTAGAGTATACATGCGAGGAGTCATAGAATGCGATTAGAGAGGAAACAGCCTGGAAAGAAATGGATAGCACAGTAGACTCGATCTCCAAGGTCTGACATTCAGAACACAAATGAGCGACAAAATGGACCTGAGACCAAGGACACAACACACAATCAACATGACAGGTACATCAGAAGAAGATGGTGAAACTGATCCATGCAACAATACATGACAATGACTTTCTTGCCGGCCGCGGTGGTCTAGCGGTTCTGGCGCTGCAGTCCGGAACCGCGGGACTGCTACGGTCGTAGGTTCGAATCCTGCCTCGGGCATGGGTGTGTGTGATGTCCTTAGGTTAGTTAGGTTTAAGTAGTTCTAAGTTCTAGGGGACTTATGACCTAAGATGTTGAGTCCCATAGTGCTCAGAGCCATTTGAACCATTTTTGACTTTCTTGAGTAAATCGCCTAAGACGTAAGCCTCAACAGATTATTTAATGTACTAGAGTCACGTAAAACCTCTAAAGAAGACGTAGTTAAGTAGCTTAGTCACAATATG